>NC_090324.1:89395639-90028383 GCF_040869045.1 Eurosta solidaginis
TTTAATTTTGCACGATATGCAAATATATATAAAGGTATAAATAAATATACAAAGGGAGCGCGTCCGTGGTTGTCGGCTATTAGTACAAGACTAAACCGTTGCAATGCATTATTGAGGACGATGGTAGTGGTCGTGTTGGCAAAGAGGATAAATATACTAAGAGACGTCACTCGTTACTTTGTATAATGTTTTCGTTATGGTAGTCGTAGGTTTTTTTTTTTTGGGCGAGATGTGCATAAATGTCTTCTATACATTTTCGTGGGGTATTTGTGTTTATTTTTCCGACTGTATTTAACTAATTAATTAATTTTCTTTCCAAAAATCACATTTGCATAAGGTGCCTACACGGCATGGATAAATGCGAGACAATTGAAAATGTCCCTCCTGGAAAACATTAGGCACTATTTTTTTTTAATTTCCATCGAGTTACTCGCCACTCGTAGCAGACTGCTGGCTCTTATTATATTTATCCTCTTTGGTGTTGGCGCCTTTCAAACTCGCCGCGAACGGCTGCGCATAAGAATTTCGTCGCCGTTGATATATTGTTGGAGGCGGCTTAAATAGTAGGACATGAAATAAATATGTGTACATACATATGTGTATATATAAAAGATTTCGCCATATTTAAAAGCAAAAGGACGGAAAGAGTAAACAACTTGAACAAAATGTAAGAAAACAAATATTTTGTTTACGTCCGAAACTATTTAAATGTTAATAATTCTATCAGTATTTTAAATTTTTGTGTGCGTTTATTCCTCTTATTTTCAAAAAAACAGATATTTTATATTTTTCTGCCAGCTCCCATAAAGTTGATCCAGATCGTTCCAGTGAGATTTGATCGTGAGCCAGAGCTCGATAACTCAATGGCACGCTCCTAATATTAGATTTACCGTGTTCCTTGCGGCGAGCACCTTTAATTTTCAATAAAGCCTGGTTCTCATATTAATTCCACGGATCCCCGGCGGGTTAGGGGGCTTAGAATATACCCGCGGTATGCCTGTCGTAAGAGGTGACTAAAATACCAAATTGATTCAAGCGGTTTTGTAGCGCAACCCTTTCAACCCAATTGTCAACCTCGCCTACCCGTGGTGGATCCTTTTTCTTTAACAGCCGTGGCTCTGGCGACACCAAGTTCCTCGTGGATCTAGGGGTGGGAGGCCGGGGTGGCCTAGAAGGTTTCATGTGGTCATACCAAATCGTTCCCGAGATGTTCGGACTAGTAACTTAATGGTGGTTGTTACCGGAACGTACCGGATCTGCATCCGGCAAAGGACCACCAACATCGATAACCTTCGCCAAGGCCTTCCGAGAGTGTCCTTATCGCTACAACAACAACCAAGTTTATGAATATTAAAATGTAAACAAATACAGATTTTTTTATGTGCTGCTATGAATGAATGTTTGCATTGCACATTTTGTACCTTTGGCGCCTTAGAGCATTTGACGCGGGTGTGACGATAGTTTTTCTCGTTCGTTTGCCATTAATAAGATAATATTAACAATTTTTTTAAAATAATGATTTGAAATATTTTTTTACCTTTGTTTTTGCGACATTTGTTTCTTCAAAATAAACGACTAATCTAAACGCATGTCTCAACTTTTTAATCAGCATAATTCTAAAAAAAAATTGCTTGCGAGTTGTTTCCCCTCTCCCATTCCTCGTATCCTAAATAAAAAATCCTTGTGAGTTTCTTTCACTTCTCCCTATCCTCTTATTCTGAACAATGTTCGAAAAAGGGAAAACCGGTTAATGGAGAAAAGTTGGTATTATGAATGTGATTGAAAGGGAGATTTCTCTGCCATTTTTTAGGAGTTTTTTCACATGTTGAGTTAAAGAGAATGCATCAAAATAGTTTATCCAAAATAACGTTAATTTTTACAAATATTTGCTAAAATACATTAACATTGTACCACAAAACTCTTTGTTGCAGTCCAAAAGTTTATAAATAATCAACGGAATAGTTCTTAGCAAATTTAATGCATTCATCCAGAAATTGCGCAAGGGATTTTTAAGAAGGCTTGACTCGATTTTGGGATATAACGAAAGAGGAATTCAACTCGACTTGGCCGCCAGAATATTATTTTACTGGTTTCCAGTCAAAATAATCAGAAAAACGCCTTTATTATTTTATTGCCGACGTTTCGACCGTTTATTGTGGTCTTCTTCAGGGCCTAGTTACAAATTTAAAGAAATTAAAATAACTCAATTTAGTTTCGCAGTTCTATAGAATTAAATTTACATATATATATATGGACATTCGATTGACAAAACAATTCTTACTTAAAAATCTCTGCGTTCTTCTTCGTCAGGTTTTCTTTATATATATGTGTTTCGAAATAAAACATAGTCACATTAATACTCAATTAAAGGGAACGGAAATTATTTTACAATTTAAAAATTACTATTTTCAATACACAAACCACAATTTATACTTCAAACTCTAATTTGTATGTAAGTACATATGTATACATATTTGACGTTTGTGGATCACCGGCGAATTCATGCATGATGGGTTATTGCAGTTTCATTTTAGTATACACGCATAGATGTCGCTAATATTTCTTGCTTAGCGACATCTATGCGTGTATACTAAAATGAAACTGCAATAACCCATCATGCATGAATTCGCCGGTGATCCACAAACGTCAAATATGTATACATATGTACTTACATACAAATTAGAGTTTGAAGTATAAATTGTGGTTTGTGTATTGAAAATAGTAATTTTTAAATTGTAAAATAATTTCCGTTCCCTTTAATTGAGTATTAATGTGACTATGTTTTATTTCGAAACACATATATATAAAGAAAACCTGACGAAGAAGAACGCAGAGATTTTTAAGTAAGAATTGTTTTGTCAATCGAATGTCCATATATATATATGTAAATTTAATTCTATAGAACTGCGAAACTAAATTGAGTTATTTTAATTTCTTTAAATTTGTAACTAGGCCCTGAAGAAGACCACAATAAACGGTCGAAACGTCGGCAATAAAATAATAAAGGCGTTTTTCTGATTATTTTGACTGGAAACCCGATTAAAGAAAATTATACATAAAAACAAAACAGTCGGTAGTATCAACATGATTATTTTACTGGGTGGAAGCAGGCAACTCCAGCGAATTTGTGTTATCGCGCAGTCTTCTTGTTATGCTCGTCTGTTGATGTTGCTATGGCAGCAATTCGTTACTCATTTCTGTCAATACCACATGAAATGCAAAACTGTGCTTTGTTTATATTTTCTCGATTTAAAAAAATTCGCAACAATAACTAAACGTTTAAATTTGTTAAACAAAAATAGAAATGCGTAACAAAATTTCAATTGGCAAATCAACTGACCTCGAAATTCCTTTCAATTCCTTTCTCAAATTCAATTATTGTTCTCCCGCGAGAACAAAATTCCGAGGGAACATTTAGAATTGGGCTGAGTAGCAATTTTCGTCGTGCAACAGAAATTGAACAACGCCAACACCCGTTAATTTTTCAAGCTCTGGCAACTCGTCATCGGATGCCTGCAAAATCACTCTAGCATGTACTGGCAACCGTTGTAGCCAAAGCTATTTTACTAATTCACTACTGACTTTGTCCTTTGCAAAGCCGCTAAATTCATTGTAAAGTTGCGTTGGTCGCTTATCTCCCAAATTTATTATTGTATCTGTGTTTTTTGTTGTTGAGGTTATTGTATTTGCTACTCTCAGGCAGGCTTAAATTGGCGTCAGAAATTTGCGCTCGAACATTCGACTCGATTCGACCTGCACGAACCAAATTTTTGGGTGCTCCGTCTTATTACTTATTCAGCTCACTGAAGCAGTAGCCGCCGGCAGTGCTACAGGAAATGCGTTTTCTCCTCCGTTGCCCTTCACGACGGGGTAACCAGTTGTTGCGATATGGTTCCTAGAAATAAAAATAAACGTTCATGTTTTAGTAATATATATCTTAATTAATCAAGAAATGAAATATTCGCTTGTACACGTGTTAACAGGACATAAATAAAATGATCCTTGACTTTTAGATTCACATTGAGCTAATAGCATATCTCGACCAAGAGCTATAACTGCGAAGTTTTAAGAATCTCCTATTTTAACCAGCACTGTCTTCACCGTAGTTTTTTTTGACATTTTATTTTTTCGTATTGAAAATTTATAAAGTGGAAAGTTTCAACTTTTTAAAACTTGTTCAGCCAAAAAAATTTTTTACATTTTCGAATTAAATATTTCAACCCTTCTGCTAACGTTCGAATCGCTAAACTGTTGAAAAAATAACTCCAATATTCAATAATGCACAATGGGCTTTATTAGACTACTTTGAGAGTACTTTACAATAACACTTATACTTCACAACCAATAGCGTGCTTAATTTAAACAGAATCCTGACTACTCAGCTTGCGCTGCTTTTATACTCTCCGTTGCTTCATTCGCATATTTCTACTAAAGTCTACACCTTTCGCCTTCTAGAACTGCTATATCTCCTGCTATATATATGCGTGAGTAAACACTTCGCTGACGACTACATATGTCTGTGAGTATCTCTTCGTTGCTTTTACGTATGTGAATGAACCGCACTTCTATTTCGTGGTTTCCCAATTGTTTGTATGCGGTAGGTGACGTCGCTGATCCGCTTCACAACTTTGTACGCGCCTTCCCAGCTGCATTGAAATTTTAATGGACCACCTTTCCTCACGCCGGTGAGGGTTGTATAACAGTACCAAATTTTTCTCCAAGAGACCTTCCGAATTGTTGTTCTCGTCGTAGCTGTGTTCGATCCTACTACTCTGTTGTTTGGCCAACGAACTACTTCGTAGGGCTTGATCTTGACTGCTTGTCTTTGCATAATCAATATCGTCTTGACGTTCCACAACAGTAGTGCGCCCTGGCTTGAAACCACCCTTGCATTCTTTCTGTGAAATTCTTTCCTTTGTTTTAGTGCGTCCATTACGGTTTGTCAATGCCAGTGTTTTTCTCGCAGGTACCTTCGATTTTGATTTGTTTGGCTCATTCGTTCCACATGTCTTTGCCCGGCCTGCTTTCTCTGACTTTCGTGGTCTTTGTAGAGTCTCTTCCACCAGCACTCGCTTACTGCTGAACCCGTTCTCAAAACTGTAGTTAAGTGGTACATCCTTGTTCTTATACTGCATAATCCTAGTCTGCATATCAATCCTGATGCCATGGTCAACTAAGAAATCCACTCCCAATATGACTTCATCAACAATCTCTGCCACAACGAATTTGTGTAGAACCATGACCTCTCCAATTAAGACCTCACATACCGGTTCTCCTTGTACTTGGTTATACTTGCCAGCGACAGTACGCAATCTTGCTCCAGATAACGGTTGGTTGCTGTTGGACCACTAGGGTCAAGACGGCAATGACGTGCAATGTGACCTGGCTTCCCGCATTTGATGGAACGTAACTAATAAGTACCTTGCGCCTCCAATTGATTTTGTTTCCATTGGTCCCACCAAGTCAGAATGTATTAACTCCAGTAACTCGCTCGTGTGGTTTTGGCGTAACTTAAATGGCGCTCTTGATTGCTTACCCTCGGCGCATATTTCGAAGTTTGGCAAACCAATTTCTTGATTAGTAAATTACATTCCAGTGACCACGCCATCACGCATTTTACATAAACTTCCGTAGTTAAGATGACCTAATCTTCGATGCCATGTAATTGCATCACTATGTTCTTTGCAAGATAACATGCATGCTTTACCCGTTCCTTTTAATTTGTAAACACCGCCTTCTGGCTTACAATGCGCAAACTCTACCAAATTTTGTTCATAAATCGAACACCCGTTTTTATTAAAAACAATTGTATTTCCCTTCTAAACGGTTTTGTATACTATTAATAAATTCGTCGACAATTCAGGCAATGTAAAATGTTCGAAATATCTACTTCGTCATTGCCCAACAGCAATTTTGATTTACCTTCACAATTTACTTAAATTTTTTCATCATTTGCAATCGAAATTTCCTTAACATTCGATAAAGTGCAATAATACAATAAATTTTGATTCGGTGTCATATGACTCGACGTCCCACTATCTAAGTACCAGTCACACGTGTCGTTGATTGTTAAAAATTTTGCTGTAAATACTCTCTTCGCCATTTCGGTGTGGTTGTTCTTCACTCTGTTTTGTTCTTTTCGCTCCTTCTTACATTCAGAGCTAATGTGGCCCCTACCACCGCAAGAGTAACATTTTATTGATCGCAGCATATTTGATTTTTTGTTGTTTTGCTTAACCGCAGATTTGCCAAGAAACGCACTATTGTTCTTGCCTTCACGTGAATACTGCGTGTCTAACAACTTCATTTTGATTTCATCAGAATTTATTTTGGCACATGCTTCAAAACTCAAAATAAGTGGTTTATATTCTTCTGTTAGTCCTGCAAGCATGATTGCAGCTAACCACTCGTAGTCAATGGCAAAACCAATGCAATTTAACTTGCTCGCCCCTCGCGAAGGGCAGACATCTTGCCGCGATGCGAGGGCTTAGTCGCTGACCACGGGACTATGCCACCCAGTAGGATGCAGGTTCACATGGATCTCCATGGCTGCGGTGGCCTAGTCCTGGGGTGAGCGATGACCAAGATCTGTCCCCTCCCAATCCAGGGTGTTATGCGGCACCGTGCCCATTGGATGGTTTGCAGCCGGGAGGTTAATCTGGCTGTATTTGTACGGAGCCTCTCTGACACCGGGCCGCCTCAGAGAGTAAAAATGGTCTTACCGCGGTAAGGGGCTCTGCCGCAGCGGACGACACTTTTCCCCCTTTCAATAAGGTGACCCTAAACTGGCCTCGTCTAGCAAGGGGTCGTACGAACAAGATGAACAACAAAAATAAAAAAAACAAGCAAATGATAATCCGTTCTCCTCCACAGGGAGAAGGACAACAGCATTGGCATCCATACGCCCTAGTGAACGAGGGAGGGCTACCAATGCTACCAACGCTAAAGTGAAGAGCGACTTGGTGGGGGGCGGCAATAGTATGGCGGCGAAGGGAGTTGCGCTGGTAACGGCGAACCCTGACGCGCCTGCTGTTGTCGGACACCGACCAAGCGCCGGAACGGCAACCTTTTTTCCCACGGCTGTGGCAGGGGTCTCTGGACCCGGCCACTCCGAGCCAAGGGAAAACGGGGCCGCAACAGCTACTTTAACCGGGGGAGCGACTGCGTTGGAAACGACGGGTCGGCTCCCCATGGACGACAAGAGGGCAACCTCAGTCAACACAGTCTTAAGTGATCGGACGGGGGCAAGCACCAGTATGGCGGCGAAGGTAGTTGCGCTGGCAACGGCGAACACTGACGCGCCTGCTGATGCTGGGCGCCCGTCTGACGCCGATATGGCGACTGTTCTCCCCACGGCTGTGACAGGGGTCCCACGATCTGGTCACACTGAGCCAAAGGAGAAAGGAGCCATAATGAAGACATCATCCGGGGGTACGACCGCGAGGGCAACTACGGGTCGGACCCCTTCTCAAGAAGATTCCCACAAGGGATCGTTCCACAGGAACAAAAGAAGGGCTGCAAAAGTCCTGTCAAGGTATGAGGGTGTTCCGCTGGGAACGCTGTCAGAGAACGCCAGGAATTCGGTGGAAAGGGCGCGAGCTCTACTGCCGAATTTTCGGAGTTCTCTGCCAACAAGCGCAACCCCATATAAACGTCAAAGGTCCGATGAGGATATCAAACCACCGCCGAAAAGGCACCAGAATCACCCCGCGGTAGCCAAACCCAGCTTTGCCGAGGTAGCCAAGGGCCGGATCCTTATAGGAATCCTGGACCGAGGGAATGACCGTGGTGCAATCCCTAAAGACCAGTGGCCGTACGTCCGGAATGAAATCGGCAACGCCGTTCTCGACGTGCTGATGGAGTCTCCGGGTAGTCCGCCGCGAGGTTCTGATGCAGGATGGTACCAGGGCCAAATCAAGGTACTCGCTTGCGAGGACGCAAGGTCTGTTGCGCTGTACAAGGCAGCAGCCGCAAAGCTGGGACAAGTCTATCCCGGGGCGATTATCGAGGTCGTTGACTGGAAGGACATTCCGGCTCGGCCAAGGGCCAGGGCATGGGTTCAAGCGGTTCCAGCAGAACCTGAGAGAATTCTCAGGATGCTGCAACTGATGAACCCGGCTCTCCCAACGCAAGACTGGAGTGTCATCCAAGTCGAGGACGCTGTAGGACCTAGGAGACAGGTCGTGTTAGCCCTGAATAAGGAAGCTCTCGAGCCCCTTAGACGGAGCAAAGGAAGAGTGTTTTACGGCCTCGGGGAGGTCGTAATTCACGTATACCGTGGGGACGCACAGCGCGCATCCCTTTCGAGTGCCTCTTTGGACACGGACATTGAGGCACCCGAAGTGGAAGCGGAAATCTCCGACGCCGAAAGCCTGGTTTCCGCCACGTCAAATTGCGCAGGGGCTCTGGGCAATTTGTCGATGGAGGATGCTCTGCTGGATAGCGACGGAGAGGATCCCAACATCACGGTGATGGAGGCAGGGGAGTCTGAGCAAGCTCATGCTGAGGTTGCTCCAGATAAACCTGCACAAAAGTAAGGCAGCCTCGGCTGCTCTCATCAGTCGCCTTTCTAAAGGCGACGTCGAAGTGGTCCTTATCCAAGAACCCTGGGTGAACAACTCAAGGATTTGCGGATTGGGGGCCACTGGGTTTAAGCTCATCCGAGCTGCAGATGAAGGTAAAGTGAGAACTTGCATTTTAGTAAAGTCTGAGCTAAATATCTTTCTCTTGCCTAATTATAGCAATGGTGACATCACAGCGGCCAGTTTGTCAAGCGGAGGCACCCAATTAACGCTAGCCTCCGTTTATATGCCGTACGACGCAGAGGAACCTCCTCCGCAAAAGACGGTAAAGGATCTGGTGGCCGACTCAAGCAAAGGCCATCTGTTAATTGGGACAGACGCAAACGCCCACCACGTGCAGTGGGGTAGTTCCGACATAAACACTCGGGGTGAGTCACTTTTTGAGTACCTTTTAACAACTAACCTTGTAGTTTGCAATGTAGGTAATGAACCAAATTTTATTACTAAAAACCGTAGAGAGGTTATTGACCTCACTATTTGTAGCGAAAGCGTTTATGGGTGGGTTAAAAAATGGCGTGTTCTTGAGGAACATTCCTTTTCAGACCACCGCTATATTGAAGTAATGTTAGAGTTCTTCGTCGATCAGCCCATTGCGAGACGTAACCCACGTAATACAAACTGGGAACTACATAATGAGCTGTTAGCAAGAGAACTACCAGAACTGCCCCCACAAAGCCTCTCATCAACGATGGAGCTAGAGGGTCTGGTAGAAACCTTCACATCGGCTTTCTCAAAAGCCTTAGAACAGGCCTGTCCATTGCCAAAACCGCGCGGTAAGCGTAAACCTCACTGGTGGTCCCATGATCTGGACCTACTTCGTAAATCCTGTAGAGAACAGTTTAACAAAGCCAAATTCTTCGATAACGGGTCACAATGGCTAGAATACAAGGACAAACTAAGAACCTACAAAAAAGTCCTGAGACAAGCGAAGAGAACTTCATGGAGAAACTTCTGCACTGGAGTCGAAAGTGTCGTGGAAACATCCAGGCTACGGTGCGTGCTTCCTAAGACGCAAACAGCTATTAGCTTTCTGCGGAGACCGAATGGTACCTGGACCAGCACAGAAGGGGAAACTCTAGAGATGCTCCTGGACACACATTTCCCGGGAAATATGACAAACGCACCGGAAGTACCTGCAGCAAACCAAGCTGTGAATATACCCATCACTGAGGAGAGAGTGAGGAGAGCAGTCAAAAGTTTTAAACCTTTTAAGGCTGCTGGACCAGACGGGATTGTACCCGCTCAACTTATCTACTCTTTGGAGGTATCAGTCAACTGGCTGCGGCACATATATACCGCTTGTTTGGCTATGAACTATATTCCGTGTGCATGGAGGAGCGCCACGGTCATATTCATTCCTAAGGCAGGCAAGGCCTCTCATTACGAGCCGAAGGACTATAGACCTATCAGTCTTTCATCCTTCGTACTCAAGACCCTAGAGAGAATAGTTAGCGATTTTCTCACTACAAGCGTTGATAGGAATCTCATTTCGGACTATCAACACGCGTACACCAAAGGTAAATCTACGGAGACTGCGCTACACAGCCTAGTCTCTACTATAGAAACATCCTTGTTCGAAAAGGATTATTGTCTTGTGGCCTTCCTAGACATTGAAGGAGCATTCAACAACATAAGTCCAGACGCCGTTAACATTGCTTTAACTGATCTGGACGTAAATAGACCCCTAGTGGGACTAATTGATCAACTGCTCAGGGGAAGGAAAGTGCTCTCCTCACTGGGGAAGGTTGAGGTAACACGATTTGTCGCAAGGGGCACGCCCCAGGGTGGTGTCCTTTCCCCCTTACTATGGAACCTAACGGTAAACTCGCTATTAAGAGATACTAGTTGGGGGAGCGGGAAGGTCGTGGCATATGCTAATGACCTAGCGATTATCTACAGAGGCAAGTTTCCTCAAACTTTGTGCGACTTGATGCAGGTAGCATTGCGAGAGGTTTCCTTGTGGGCTTCCCGATGTGGACTCAGCGTCAACTCCGATAAAGTAGAGCTTGTCTTATATACCAAACGATACAAAATACCATCGTTGAACCTACCTGAACTAAATGGGGTGCGCCTAAGCCTGGCAGATAAAGCCAAATTTTTAGGCGTAGTTTTAGACAAAAAGCTGAACTGGAAGGACAACGTTATCCAGCGACAAAAGAAAGCGTACATTGCATTATATACGTGTAAAAGAGCCATTGGCAAAAAATGGGGACTCACCCCCAACATATGCAGATGGATTTATACCGCGATTATCAGACCCATACTGCTGTATGGGGTAGTCGTATGGTGGCCAGCCTTGAGCAAGGCGTCAAACCTAAACTTGTTGGGTAAAGTCCACAGATCCAGCATGATAAGCATAACCGGGGCTCTAAGAACAACGCCTAGCGAAGCTCTTCAGCTCATTCATGACATCTTTCCACTGGATCTGGCTGGTCATCGAGCAGCGGCAACGTCAGCCCTGCGTCTAAGGGAGTTGTCGTGCTGGAACAACAGGACCACAGGACACTCAAGTATACTAAACAAATACAGTTTTCTCCCTCCTAGCACGGATCGCTGTGCGACCACAACAGTTGCGGAAACCAACTTTAAGATAAACATACCCAGCAGGGATGACTGGACGGAGTCGGACAAGTGCTTGGCTATGGGCAACAGCATTTCCATATACACGGACGGCTCCAAGCTAAACGGGAGAGTTTGTGGTGGAGTATACTCAAGGGACCTTGACCTCCAGCTCTCATTCAGACTACCCGACCACTGCAGTGTATTCCAGGCAGAAGTTGCAGCCATAATGGAAGCCGCAGCTAGGATAGGGACATACATTGTCGGAAAGGAAATTTTTATCTTCAGCGACAGCCAAGCTGCCATAAAATCTCTGGGCTCCCACTCGTTCAATTCTGAACTAGCACTAAACTGTCGCCGATCTCTTCAAGAGATGGCTCAACAGAACCGTGTACACCTCACATGGGTCCCTGGACATAGGGATATCGAGGGAAACTGTATTGCAGATGAACTCGCTAGGCAGGGTACAACCAAGCAGGTTCTTCCTGGACAAGAACGCTTAGGTATGCCCCTGTCCACATGCAAGCTAATGCTAAAAGAGCACATCTACCGTCAAGCCGACGAAAGATGGCTACAAACACCGGGATGTCGAACGTCGAAAGAAACCTGGCTTAAATGGGATCCTAAAAGGTCCCGTCACGTTTACAACCTAAGAAGGGGTACAATTTCCACACTTGTAGGGGCACTAACGGGTCATTGCCTCATAGGTAGGCATGCAGAAAGGCTAGGAGCGCCTTATCATCGTTGCTGTAGGAGTTGTAAAGAAGATGAGGAGGAGGAAACGGTGGTTCACCTCATCTGCAACTGCCCAGCGCTAAGCGGAGCACGGCAGCGCTTTCTGGGAGCTCCATTTCTTGATACTATGAGTCAGGTTGTGGAGCATGACGTCAAGGACCTGGTAGATTTCATCAGGTCCTCAAAATGGTTCGAAGAGGAGAGGTAACGGTGTTTTTCGTGGTATCACAACGGGCCTAGTACTACTGGCCTAAGTGTGCCCTCGGGCAGCCACCCCAACCTAACCTAACCTAACCTAACTTGCTCGCCGTTGTCATGATTTGATCAATATAAAGCTGCATGTTTTCACTGTCTTCCAAACGAATTGAGATCAAAGTGCGCAACAAGCCGATTTTCCTCATTAATCCACGATCCTCATACAGGTTTTGGAACTTTGTCCATATATCCAATACCGTTTTGTATGTTCTAATATGCACAAATAATTCTGGCTCTACACTTAAAGCCAACAACGTTTTGGCTGAACTTAATTTGTCACCCAACTTTTCCCTGCACACGCTAGGATCGTCCTCTGATTGCACGATGCAGTCACCTAATTTCTTTAGCTCTAAGAAATTTTCCATTGCAAACGTCCAATTGTGAAAATTGTCGCCACCCTTTAATTTTTCGACCACAAAGTCACCTTTCGTTGAATTACTCATTATAAAAATTTTTTCATACAATTAATGTTAGAAACGCATTCAGTTTTATAGGTGATTTAATAAGGTTGAACAAAATTATGTAACTAGGTTGGGTCTGGGCCCATAACCTGTTGAAATAAAAACGCGTGCAAGATCTTCAGTGAAGAAAACGGAAGTAAGTTTTTATTCTATCCTAAAAGAAGTAAAAACAAAAAGGTAGATGGCGTACATTTTGACAGCTGGTTTAAGTAAGAAGTATTGTACATATGATAGCTAAGGCTCTGTTCACAACAAATACACCGAGAGGGTAAAAATCCAGAGATTTATAAATGGCATACGGGACGTTGAAACGAAGCGAGCGACATACGCAAATCCAAGGCCAACATTTCCTGAAACAGTATTCCATGCGCTGACTCAGGAAACATCATCGCTTCTGTGTAAGCCAATTTTCAAAGCACCCCGAGTGGAAGTAGAAAGGCCAGACTGGGTGAACACAATATTGGAGGCGATGAAAGGATCGCAAAAGCGGAGTGAAAATTTATTGTATGATTGCACTTTATCGAATGTTAAGAAATTTCGATTGCAATTGATGAAAAAATTTAAGTAAATTGTGAAGGTAAATCAAAATTGCTGTTGGGCAATGACGAAGTAGATATTTCGAACATTTTACATGTGCCTGAATTGTCGACGAATTTATTAATAGTATACAAAACCGTTCAGAAGGGAAATACAAATGTTTTTAACAAAAACGGGTGTTCGATTTATGAACAAAATTTGGTAGAGTTTGCGCATTGTAAGCCAGGCGGTGTTTACAAATTAAAAGGAACGGGTAAAGCATGCATGTTGTCTTGCAAAGATCATAGTGATGCAATTACATGGCATCGAAGATTAGGTAATCTTAACTATGGAAGTTTATGTAAAATGCGTGATGGCGTGATCACTCGAATGCAATTTTCTAATCAAGAAATTGGTTTGCCAAACTTCGAAATATGCGCCGAGGGTAAGCAATCAAGAGCGCCATTTAAGTTAAGCCAAAACCACACGAGCGAATTACACGAGTTAATACATTCTGACTTGATGGGACCAATGGAAACAAAATCAATTGGAGGCGCAAGGTACTTATTAATTACGTTCCATTGGCGCGTGAGCCAGATACGGATAGAAATTTAACATGCAAATGCAATAACAACGTTGTGATCCTGATATTTATCTGGTTCAATTTCTGATCCATATAGCAGTTCTGTTCGTTTCGTTATCTGTGGCAGATTTTTTGACAGCTAACCACTTTTGAGTTGGTAGCACTGAAATAATTATTTGTACATATGTGTATACATAACAGAGTTCGCCACATTTAAAAGCAAAAACACGGGAAATTAAACAACTTAAAGAAAATTTAAGAAAAATTGTTTGCTTACGTCCGAAACTATTTAAATGTTACTAAAATAAATTTCTCTTTTAGGTAAAAGAGAATGTGGACCATGGAAGAGACTAGAGCGTTCCTATGTGCATATATAGCGAGAAAAGATGAATTTCTCCATGCACGCAAGAGGAAATTTGGAATGCAGAATCTAGATTTGGAGAGTCAAGGGGTTTGGGTAAATTTAAAATATGTTTAAAATATGGTTGAATTTGATCAACACATTTTATTTTGTACTATTTTTACAGAGCCAACCCACAACTGTCGACATGCTCGTATCCAAATTCAAAAATCTGGTGAGGACGTATAAGCAGAGCAGCGACAACAATAAAAGAACCGGCGCTACACCTTGCAATGCCCCATATTTGGATCTTCTGGGCGAGATATTTGGAGACAGTCCTGTAATTTCCAACAAGCACTCAATTAATTTGTTTGGAAAATCTTTGACCCCTAAAGAAACACACGCCGACGAGCACCAAAAGCTCAACACTTCACAAAACTCAAGTCCCGATTCCAGCAGTTCGCAGCCAACACCAAACAATTCGCAGACTACGCCAAGCACTACAAGTGTAGGTTCTTCGAGTTTGCGGCAAACAAATGGTAGTAGACATCGACCAAATTTTAAGCAAAAAATGTTGACCATGAAGTTGCAGCAGGAAGCTGCTGATAAAAAACTGAAACTGCTGGAAGACTACACCGGGAGGAAGCTGGAGAAAATGGCACAGGCGCTGCAGCTTAAGCAGAAACGCCATGAAGAAAAAATGGCCATGTTGAAAGCGTTCATGGATTCGAGAAAGATGTGACCGTGTTTATGGTGAATGTATTTTTTTGTGATATTTTTTTTTGTAGAGAAATGAATTTTTTAGTTAACATGTAAATATGTGATATTTTATCTATATATGGTGATGGTATTTATAAGAATAATTGAAGTGTATTTTTTTTAACTAGTTAGAATGTAAATATGTGATATTTTATCTGTATCTCCACTATATACATATATAGTTATAAGAATAATTGAAGTCTCGTTTTTGTTGTCTTGTGTAAATAGAATAGTTTTAAGAATTTTTTAATCAGAGTTATTTTATGTTTTAAGAAAAGTGAAGTCTGAGATATTTTGAATTTTGAACACTGTAAATATGTAATATTTTTATTGCAAACTTTGCGCCACAGTGAAAAGCTTTTGTTGCCTTGAATTATTTAAATAAAAACAAAGGATTAATTTATTAAACCATACAAAACTTTATTCTAATTATTTTTTTATTTGGATTAAGATTTTCAACATAAGAGATGGTTTATATTTGAAGCAAGAGAAATGCTAGGGTAAATGGATAACATTTGAATTTACAAGCTCTTGAAAAATTACGTAACACTGATTTCCAGATGAATTATCATTGTCTTGAGGACGCCCAATATTCACAACCTCTTCTTCTATCCACGATTCATCTTCAATACTGTCGTGCTCTAAACAGCAAATGTTGTGAAGAATACACCCGCATATAATTATTTTGAGTACTGAATTTAAGTCTACAATTTCGTTGAAGTGAAGTAATCATCGGAATCTTGTTTTGAGCAGTCCGTATGCATTTTCAACAACAATTCTTGTTGAAGAATGTATAAAATTAAACTGCCTCTGTGCCGGTGTCAAAAATCCATTATCACGAAAGGGACTTATTAACCATTGGGAATTTCCATACGCTGAGCCCCAAACAAAAACGAATTAAAAGGAAAGGTCGATTCCATATTATCAGTCGCTCTTTCATATAAATTGGAGCGTCTTAAAATTCGACTGTTGCGTAACGAGCCTGGTTCCCCGGCGAATACATCTATAGACATTTTATCCGCATCCACAACGGCTTGCAACTGTAGACTATAAAATTGCTTTCGGTTGGATAAGCCTCTTTATTTGAAACTGGAGCTTTGATTTTAATATGAGAGCAATCAATGCATCCCACAACATTCGGTATATTCTTCATCGCTTTAAATTTTCGCATATTATCTTGTACCTTGGAAGCAGAAGGCCATTGAACATATTCGTGGCCAATCGACAACAACCACTCGACCACTCTCCTTAATACTCTCCATGCTGATGATTTGGACATATTGAAAAGATTTGCAATCTCACGAAATGTATTCGTGTTTGCCCTATACCATAGTAGTATATATATTTCTTTGGATGCACCAACCTTAACCAAACCACCATGCTCCTTGTCTGTATAAAAGGAGCTTGTATTATAGCGATATATAAAAAAAGAAGATATTATATAAATAATGAAATAACTTTTTTATGTAAATTTTACCAATTAACAGACGCACCGTTGAGCGATTTAGTCTAAAATGCCGCCTGAACTCTTGGTCAGTATAACTTTCTATAACTTGTAGAAAAATTGTTATTATTTCTCGCTCCTCTTCATTTTCAGACGAGTCTACTCTATTAGCAGAAGAATTTAGCAGTTCCTCCGTCCTGCCGCCGATGTCTGCCGATTCGGACGATAACGTTTCACACATCAGCTATAAATTTATAATGAAAAATTATAGTAATCCCTTTAAAATATTTGATATTACTTACTTCAAAGAATTGTTCTTCCATTTTCTCTTTATTTAATTTTGCGTTTTTCTATCATTAATTTTTGTGTACGTTTCTTGTTCTTATTTTCAACAAAACAAATGTTTTCTATTAGTGCCGCCAACTCTCATAAAGTTGATCCAGATCGTTCCAATGAGATTTGAGCCAGAGCCAGAGCTCGATAAACCAATGGAACGGCCCTATTAACGTTTAATGATTATTTTTCAAAGAAAGTTTTTGTTTATTTCTTACATGATCAATCTGAGGTATTAACTACGTTCATTGAATTTAAAGCATTTGTGGAAAAACAAACCGGCAAAGCGATAAACGTATTCCGCACTGATAATGGAACTGAGTACTGTTCGCGGAAATTCAATACCTTTTGTCGTTCCAATGGCATTCAACACCAACTAACAAACGTATACATACCGGAACCAAATGGTACAGCAGTACGTATGAATAGGAGTTTAGTCAAACGTGCCAAATGTATTCGATGCTAAGCTTTGTAATTAATATTGGGTAGAAGCAGTAAACATGGCATCGTATTTAATTAATCGCTCATTTTGTTCAGCATTGAAAGATAAGACTCCGAAGGAAATGTTGACAGATCAAAAGGATGACGTGTCCCATATACGAATCTGGGGCACGTCAACCTTTTGGCCTGTAATGGTGCACATTCCCAAACAACCTCGCAAAAAGTTAGACCCAAAAGCTATGAAGATGATTTTCGTAGTGTATGACTCAGATAAAAAGGGCATTCGTTGCATCAATCCGTATACTAAAAACTCAATCGTGAGCCGAGATGTGATACTCCACGAAAATACAAACGCATCTATTATTAAAGTGGACGTTGATGAAGAGTTTATAGATCAAATGAGGGGTAGTGACCATCGGACTTTTCCAGACCCACCTTAGACTACCGCACCAATAAAGAATAATCAGCAATCGACATAAACAACTGCAGAAGATAGTGAAAACAGTTCATTTCATCCAATAGATGACTTCGCGTTAACAGATCCGACATATGTGCCTGAAGAAATTGTAGAGGTGGATAGTTATCAAACACCACGACGTTCAGCCAGAACACCAAAACCAATTCAACGTGATGATTACGTAAATTATTTGACATGTATTAAAAAAGATATTGTTCCACTTACAGTTGAAGAAGCCATGAGTCGAACTGATGCTAAAGAATGGATGTTGGCAATGGAGAGTGAAGTGGCGTCCTTAAAGGATAATAATACCTGGAGTTTAAAGGACTTGCCACAGGGGCGTAAAGTCTTAAAAACGAAATGGGTGTTCACCACAAAACGTGACATGGATAACAATTTTTTTTTTTTTTTTTTTTTTTTTTTCCCGTGCTCTGGGATGTATTAACAATTTTTGTTGTTATATCGGCCTACTGATTTTAAGATCGCGGGTTCGAATCGAGCTCAAGGCCTTTCTTCTATTCTAATTTAAAAAAAATTTTTTCAATTAAGAACAAAATTTATCATAACAATAATAATGATAAAAAAATTATTGTTAGGCCTTGAGCTCGATTCGAACCCGCGATCTTAAAATCAGTAGTCCGATATAACAACAAAAATTGTTAATAAAGTGAAATTAAATAAATAAAATAAAAATAATATTTGAATAAAATGATAAGTTAGTACACATGCATCCCTTAATTTTTTTCTGAGTCCTTTATATTGTGGTCCCTAAGTTATTTTTTCCCCTCTGATTAGGAAGCCACACTGAAGAGCATATCAGCACAAAGACACAACTTAATAGACTAATATTAAGTGAGAGGAAGAAGAAGAAACATCAGCGCGGTGCCGGAAATCAATTTATTTAATAATTTGTACAAGTAAGACTATTGTCTCTTAAAATACATCAACATTTGGAAATAAAACTAGTACGTATATATGTCAAAATACGATTACAAAATAATAATAATAATAATAAATTACTTTTTTTTTTTAAATGAGCTATGACAGCAAAAAAAAAAGGAGAAGAAAAATTATATAAATCATACTAGACATGTATTTATGTATTGTATGGATAGGTTGACTGTATAGATAATTTAATTGTACAATATTAATAAAATGAAGTTGTGGAAACAGTTATATACTTTTTCCTGCTATTGCAAATATTCAAATAATGCCAATTTAAAGCGTCTACTATTGTGTTCATTTTTAATTTTATTTGGTAATGAGCTCCAAAGTTTTACAGCACTAACAAAGAATGTTCTAGATGATGTGAGATATCTATACCATGGAAAAATAAGATTGCAAGTTCTGTCTGATCGAGAGAAACTTAGATTTCTAAAAAGATAATCAGGCTGCCTTCTATGAATAAGTTCATTTAAGAAGACTAAATTGCGGTAATTTAAAAAATTTACAAGGCTGCAATTAAGGATTTTGATGGAGAACTCCGATATATGGTCAAATTTGCGTTTGGAACAAATATATCTAGCACAGTTATTTAAAGCAAGTTGCAACTTTCTCTGTGACTCACAATCAATATTGCTGAATACGGTCGCCCCAAATGACATCAGTGGAACTATAAGTGTTTTCACCAGCTTTAATTTAACATTGATTGGTGTAGTGCCATAGTAAATTACATTAAAATAAATTGTAGATGGCAACCCTCTTTAGAAATGTGCAAGATGCAACCATACATCAGATGCACTTGGCATCACTAAAATTGTTACAGTCGAGCAACTCGGAGAGTTTCTGATTGGCTGAAACTGCCGTTGCTCGACGCCATGATTTATTTCGACGCCATCATTAATTTCGTTGCTAAGCAACATAAAGAAAAACTGCCAAGCTACAGAGTTGCGTTAGCGGCAGTTTTCAGTTTAAAGAAAACCGGCCAGCGCACAAGGCGTGAAAACTAAATTCCGAAAGAAAAGTGATAGTAAAGAAAATATAATTAAAAGAACATTATACAAAAATGTAAAGAATAACTGAAAGTGTTTAAATAAAGTTTTATACAAAAGAAACCAAGTTTATAATTGAAGTGCTAGAACTGAGTTATAAATAAAAGAAAAACTATAGATAAAAAGTTAAACAATTTTATTTATTGCGGAAAAAGGAGAAGAAACTAAGACAGAGCAAGTTATAAACGAAGTGCGGCATTAGAGCGTGTAACAGTGCACAGAACCCCTTTTTGTCGGATCCATAAAATCGATCCTCAATATGGCGACCGTGGGCCGAAGCCCTGTAAAAACGGGTTGTGGCCGAAAGGAGCCAAGCCTCCCAACAGGCGTGGGAATTAAAGGAAAAAAAAACAAAGACGCACTTAAAAATAAAACAAAAAAAATTAATTAATAATTAACAAAATACACATACATACAAAGAAGTTACAAAAATTCATAAAATCAAAAAAAATATCACAAAAAAAGTTTAAAACCAAAAAAAACTTTACAAAAAAAATATAAAACATTAAAAAAAAATATGAAAATTTGAAAAATACAAAAAAAACTACAAAATTTACAAAATTTACAAAAACCTTCAAAAAATTTAAAAACATTGAAAAATCTACAAAAAAAATACAAGTTTAAAAATTCTAAAAAAATATAAAATCAAAAATAGCATAAAAAGAAAAATAACATCAATAGCATAAAAAGTTCAAAATCAAAAAATTACAAAAAAAAGTACAAATGATTAAAAACCATTACAAAAAAATTTTAAAAATTTGAAAAAATTTACAAAAAAAATACAAAAAAATTTTTAAAACCATTTCAAAAAAAGTATAATATTTAAAATCATTACAAAATATATAAAACTGAGGGAAATTTAAAAAAAAATTTAAAATCATTAAAAACCAAAAAAAATATTTAAAAATTAATAAAAAACCTACAATTTAAAATTGCACAAGAAAAAAAACTTTTTACGAAATCAACAGAATTATGGCAGTGGTGGTGGATTTTTTTGGCCGTGGCTAGTCGGTGAAAAAGAGTGAAGACTTTTGAGAATACATCTAATAAAATACTTAACTAAAGACAGAGATAATAAGAAAATCGAAACTGTAATAATATAAAAATTTAAACGGCAGCAGAAATAATACAAAAACGAAAAAAAGGAGAAAAAACTGGAAAAACTAAAATTTTGAATAAAAAAGCTAAACTGTACCAAAATTTTTGTGAAACGGCACTAGCCACGCCACTTATAACGGCACTAGCCACGCCACCACCATAACGGAGCAACTTTGCGGAAAAAGGGTAAAGCCATCCAGCAGCAGCAAAACTCCGAGCGCAGCAGCAGAGCGACAAGCAGGGGTACAGTAAGCGGTACTCGGTATGGCGCACAGTGTGCGAAAATAACGTATCATTTATATTTTTATAACACATAATTTTCATACTTTCATATTAACTTTTTTCAATCCAATACATTACTAAAATGTGAACACATTTCATATTATTCAACTTTTCAAAATTACTTACCTATATGTGTATATATATATAAAAAAAAAAGAAACAAAAAAATATTTTTTGCATTATATTCAAAAATTTTCTTTCACACACATAGGTATATGCGTAAAACCAGTTAAAAACCAATAATTACAATTTTTCTTTAACGCGGTGCGTCCGTGTATAAACATGACATAAATTTTTTAATCCCGGTGCGTCCGAGGATAATTATATTACAATTTTGAAAAGATGCGGTGCGCTCGTATCTATAAAAATAAAACCATACAATTTTGATAAAAGCGGTGCGTCCGTTTCAACCCTTATCTAAAATTATTTAGCATTCTCCAATTTTTGCATTTAAATAATAAAAAATTCAATTAAAAATTATAATTTTACCATACATTTCAAATTCGAAATTCCAACTTTCTGCAATGAGTATTCGCTAACCAACTGTATTATAAAATCTAAAAGCTTTCAAAAAAATACATACTTTCACAAATTCCTTATATCTTCATAAATTTCCTTTAAAAATACTTTCATAATTTTCTTTTGAGCTCAACTCAACTCGTTCAAATTTAATTTCCTTTAAATTCAATTTCTATTCAATCTTCATAAACAAATTCCACATATCTTGCAACAAAAAATTTTAATATTTTGTCTATTCGTTTCAACACGTATGGACCTAAGAAACGGGAAGGTAGTTTCTAAAAATTCCCATCCGAGTTCAAGTTCCAAAAATTCAGAGCAAGATTTAGATTCCAAAAACTCAGAGCAAGATACAAATTCCAATAATTCAGATTCTGATTCATCTTCAAGTGCATCGTCAACTGATACCTTAACAAATGAACATAATTATAAATTATACCTGAGTGCAGACTTTTTAGGATTTGCTGATCAACCTGTAATTCCAAATTCTAGTTTTTCTATTCTAACTCCGATTCTCAACATTACAGCCATGGCCACAATCGAGGAGAAAAAATCGTTTATTAACACGTGTGCCTCGATTATGCGAGACAACTACAGTGGAGATCCGTTAGCACTTGGCTCATTTATAAATAAAGTTGAATTAATGGAAGTATTCTCTAACGAAAATTTAACTCCTACTTTTATTGCATTTTTAAAATCCAAGCTCGAAGGCAAAGCTCGCGAAGCCCTACCAACGCATATAGAATCAGCCAATCAAATTAAAGAAGCGCTATGTAGTGAAATTTGGCCAGACAACTCGAAAGTTGTCGCGGGAAAAATTGCAGCCTTAAGAGTAACCAATAACAATTTTTCAGAATTTTCAAAGCAGGTAGAAGAGCTTTCTGACTCGTTAGAGCGCTGTCTAATCATTGAAGGTATGACGAAGGCAAGAGCCCATGAGATGGCAGTTGAACAAACCATTAGCGTTTGTTGATTAAATAGTAGGTCAGATATGGTGAAATCAATCCTTGCGTCAACAACCTTCAAAGATTCAAAGGACGTAGTAGCGAAAATGATTATAGAGCGAGAACAGGAAATTAAAGAGCGGCAAGTGTTAGCGTTTCGGTCACGCCCAATAAGATATAATAATTTCCGTGGTAATTCCAGAGGCAACAGTAATTTCAGATACAATAACAATAGTAATTTTCGATTTAACAATAACGCAAATAGGCAACACAATAATACAAATTTCCGAAATAACAATTATAACAGAGGCAATAATCGCAATTACAATAGAGGCAATAGCAATTCCAACAATAACAATAATAATCGGTCCGGAAATAACAGAAATTCCAATAATCAGGGTTCAAATTCTAGAAATTCAGCCAATGTTCGTTCTTTAAATGCCGAAGCCCCTCAGGCGCGAACACTGAGGGAGCAGGAGCAATTCGACTAAATACTTCTCAATCAATATATTGTCTAAATTTAAATTTTTCCGATTTCGTCGAAGTCGCTTGTAGCGATTCTCATAAAATATGTTCTTTTCTAGTAGATTCACAGGCAGACATTTCATTAATACAAATTTCCAGTTTGGCAAACGATGTAGAAGTAGACGATAGTAACGTAATAAATATAACAGGCGTAACAACAGACACGTTAACGACACTAGGAACAGTTAATACAAGTATAATCGCATCAAATACATTTTTTCCTCTGACTCTTCACCTTGTCAATGACAACTTTAATATTCCTTCGGACGGTATAATAGGGAAAGATTTTCTAAAAACGAACAAATGCATAATCAATTATGCTAATGACACAATTACATTCGGACAAGGGACAGAAAAGGTAAATATTTCAATTTTGCATAGCACTTCAACAAATACTCTTGTAATTCCACCAAGGTGCGAAGTTTTTCGTGTTTTTAGTTTGAAAAATTCGACAAGTCCAGTTTTTGTTGATTCTCAGGAACTTTGTAACGGTGTTTTCACAGCAAAATGTATCGTTGATACAAAAAATCCAATATTAAAAGTTATCAACACCACCGACGAGGTCAAGTACGTAAAAGATTTCAATATTCAAACTGAAGACATTAAAAACTTCAATGTCTATCGCATAAATGATACACCTATCGATTCAAAACGTATAGAAGATCTTAAATCAATTTTGGCAAAACAAATGCCTTCTTATGGTAAAAAGAAATTACTTGATTTATGTTTGAAATATTCTGATATTTTCGCATTAAAACCCGACTTAATGACGCTTAATAATTTCTACGAACAAAAACTTAGATTAACTGACAAAACCCCTGTCTATATTAAAAATTACCGTTTGCCATACACACAACGAAGAAATAAATAAACAAGTCGAAAACCTAAACATAATGATTTAATCGAACCTAGTTTTTCAAATTATAACAGTCCTTTAATTTTGGTACCGAAAAAAGATCCAACAGGCAAAAAGTCGTATCGTATGTGCGTAGATTTCAGAGCAGTCAATAAAAAGCTTATAGCCAACACAATTCCACTAGCACGCGTTGATGACATACTCGACAATCTTGGCAGAGCCAAATACTTTTCAACTTTAGACCTTTTTTCTGGTTTTCACCAAATACCCCTTCACACTAAATCTAGAGACGTAACTTCTTTCAGTACAGATCGAGGAGCTTTTCGTTGGACAGTTTTACCTTTCGGGTTAAATATTGCACCAAACTCTTTTTCTCGTATGATGTCAATAGCATTTTCAGGCTTTTCGCCAAATCAGGCTTTTATGTATATTGTCGACGTTATCGTCATTGGTTGTAGTGAGACACACCACCTTAAAAATTTAGAAAAAGTTTTCGAAACCTGTAGAAAGTTTAATTTAAACCGGAATCCATACAAGTGCAATTTCCTTCGTTCCGAAGTAACATTTTGTAGGCCATAAATGTACGTCAAAAGGTTTGCTGCCAGACGATTCAAAAATAGACGCTATTAAAAGGTATACTAAGATAAAAGACAAAGATGCGGTTAAGCGATTTGTCGCATTTGCAAATTATTACAGGCGATTTATACCGAATTTTGCGTCACTGGCAGCGCCTTTAAATCGTTTAAATCGGAAAAAAGTTGAATTTGTTTGGGACGAAGCGTGCGAAAACGCTTTCGAAAAACTAAAACTAGCATTAATGTCTCCTCAACTACTACAATACCCTGACTTCACAAAAGAATTTATAATTACAGTATATGCTTCTAAGAGTGGGTGTGGTGCTATATTAAGCCAAAAGCATGGTGATAACGATTTACCAATTTGTTTCGCGTCAAAATCTTTTAATAAAGCAGAACAGAAAAAAGCAATTATCGAATTAGAACTCCTAGCAATACATTTCGCTATAAAGCATTTTCGTCCATATGTTTACGGTACAAACTTCACAGTAAAATCCGATCATAGACCACTAGTTTATCTTTTTAACATGAAAGACCCTTCCTCTAAACTTTCTAGAATTCGATTAGAACTGTCAGAATATAAATTTACGATTGAATATATAAAAGGAAAATCTAACGTTGTGGCTGATGCTCTTTCACGCATTAGTATAGACGAAATAAAAGAATCTACAAAGCATGTTTTAGCAGTTCAAACGCGATCACAAACCAAACAAAAGGAATTACAAAATAAAGACGATAACTTTACTGATACTTTTTGCGAAACACTTAAGTACAAGTTTATGACAAATTTTCATAAAATTTTTCAAAAAAGATACCGCGAATAAAGTCGACTATACAATTTAATAAGAATAATGAGATCTCTAATATAGAAATTTATGCGCATCTAAAACATAAAAAACTAAATTTACTTAATTTTGTGAATGCTAACGGAAAAAAAATTTAGATGAGTTATTTTCGAGGCTTGAAAAAGCAGCCGGCAGTCACAATATTAAGCAGTTAGAATGGCCAAAAAATGATATATTTTTCAAAGAATTTTCAATTACAAATTTTAAAATCAGCGGTAATAAAATTTTAAAATCATTACACATAATTCTAACAGACCCTGTAGAAACTATAACAAAAACAGAGCAAAAACAAAAACTTATGACAATTTACCATGAGGAGCCTTTGTTGGGCGGTCATTGCGGTACAAAACGATTATATTCCAAATTAAGAACAAAATACTATTGGAAAAATATGACAAGATATATTGCGAAATTTGTCAAAAATTGCAATAAATGCCTTTTAAATAAAGCAAAACCAAAAACAAAGGAAAATCTTGTTTTGACTCCAACCCCTGCAAACCCTTTGACATAGTAATTGTCGATACAATAGGTCCACTTCCGGAATCGAAATATGGTAACAAGTTCGCTGTAACTATGATTTGTGACTTTTCTAAATAACAGTAGCTGTACCAGATAAATCAGAAAAAACCATTGCTTGTGTTATTTTTGAAACCTTTATATTAACATATGGTACAATGAAAGCTATTAGATCCGATTTAGGAACGGAATTTAAAAACGAATTATTCTCTGAATTGACAAAACTTTTAAAGATTGATCATGATTTCTCAACAGCCTACCACCACGAAACTGTTGGTACTGTTGAAAGAAACCATAGAGTCTTTAACGAATACTTGCGTGCATATCTAAACGAAACGTATTCAGATTGGGTACATATTTGAAATACTTTACATTTTTACACAATACTACAAGTAGTTCGGTTTTTGATAATAAATTTACTCCGTTTGAATTAATATTTGGCAGAAAAACTACAATGCCACATGAATTGCCAAAAAAGCAAATTGATCCGATCTATAACGTAGAAAATTACGCAAAAGAGCTTAAGTTTAGAATGCAAACTTCGCATAAAATGGCAAAAAATTTGATTAATAAGCATAAGATTAGAAATAAAGATTTATACGATAAAACGGCTAAGCCTTTAGAAATTAAAATTAACGATAGAGTTTTAGTAGAAACAGAACCTAGAAATAAACATAAAAATATATATCATATATACATAGTAAAGAATATTGATGGGCCAAATGTAACAATTTGTGAGATAAGTAAAGAAAACGAAAAAATTGTACACAAAAATCGAGTACAAAAAATTAATTAATTTAATAGTCTATTACTAATCATCTTTAGATATAAATATATTTTAAAAATCCGCCAATGAAGGCTAAAAAAATGTAACAAATAAATATACATTTAATTAGGTAGATTTTACAATAAGAAGAAGGAAAAAACCGGTTTACTTCAAACATTAAATCAAATATTTCAAACTAACTTTTATATATTTCACTTTACTTAAAATTTTCTTTTCATTTTTAATCATCTTTTTAGAAGTTGCACTGCGATGAACGAATGAGTCCCGGGTTAGAGCACCCTAATGCTAGCAAACTCCTTCGTTCATATCATTACAACAACATTTTAAAGCCTAAAGAAGAATGTGGCAAGATTAATTACTAAACTTACCAAATTCTTCTTTTCTAAAGGGGGATGATGTAGTTCCATAGTAAATTGCATTAAAATAAATTGTAGATGGCAACCCTCTTTAGAAATGTGCAAGATGCAACCATACATCAGATGCACTTGGCATCACTAAAATTGTTAGAGTCGAGCAACTCGGAGAGTTTCTGATTGGCTGAAACTGCCGTTGCTGGACGCCATGATTTATTTCGACGCCATCATTAATTTCGTTGCTAAGCAACATAAAGAAAAACTGCCGAGCTACAGAGTTGCGTTAGCGGCAGTTTTCAGTTTAAAGAAAACCGGCCAGCGCACAAGACGTGAAAACTAAATTCGGAAAGAAAAGTGGTAGTAAAGAAAATATAATTAAAAGAACATTATACAAAAATGTAAAGAATAACTGAAAGTGTTTAAATAAATTTTTATACAAAAGAAACCAAGTTTATAATTGAAGTGCTAGAACTGAGTTATAAATAAAAGAAAAACTATAGATAAAAAGTTAAACAATTTAATTTTATTTATTGCGGAAAAAGGAGAAGAAACTAAGACAGAGAAAGTTTTAAACGAAGTACGGCATTAGAGCGTGTAGCAGTGCACAGAACCCCTTTTTGTCGTATCCATAAAATGGATCCTCAATATTGGCACGAAGTCCGCAGTGTACCACAACTCTCTTAATACAAAGTATATTTTGCTCAAAATATAGTTTATATGGTCCTTGCACCCAAAATAAGAATTTAATTTAAACCCAATACTAGTAACAACAGGCTCATTACTGATTGACGTGCATTGAAAGGCAAGTGATGGCAATGTTTCAACCAATTGCCAGGAATATGCAAAACATGTGACCTTTGTCTTGGACGCGTTAAGATTTAGTTTGTTATCATTTGCCCAGGAAGAGATGCTTTCAATGTCTTCATTCATCCTGAAAACTAAGTCCTCTGAAAAACCAATCGGGCGAGATAAATATACCTGAGCGTCATCAGCATATAAGTGTATCGATACACTCCTGCAGCAATAAGTCATATCATTAATAAACATCGTAAACAAAATCGGACCAAGTGTTGATCCCTGGGGCACCCCCGAATCAAGACGCTTCATTTCCGAGCAACTGTTGCCGACCACTACTTTCTGCCACCGATTACGTAGATAATTTTCTAGCAACCCCACAGCACTACATGAGAAACCGAAGTATTTACTTAGTTTTATTAAAAGAATGGAATGATCCACTGTATCGAAAGCTTTGCAAAAATCTAAAAGCGCCAGAACAGTTAAATCACCTCGCTGGACGAATGTCTTCAATAATTTTAAGCATGGCGGTATTGTAACTATGGAATGCTTGTTACGTGGCTGACTGTTTGGGTGGTGAGGAGCGGCGGCAAGCAGGTATGCTTGCGGGCCCAGGCTAGCTCGTCGTCTTGGGCGGGGTATTGCACCACCGACCTCACCCGCAGCCACATGAACAAAAAAGGTTCATACCTGCTTGTGATTACAAAGGAAAGCTGAAATAGATAGAGATAGACGTGAGGGGCAAAGTTATAGAGGGGAAAGCATGAGGGGCAGAAAAAGGTGAAGGCCTGTCCTGTCAGGTGGAGTCTACCCTCCCTCTGCAGTGCAACTTGCACTGCACCGTGGGCACTGTGCTGACTCCTGTTTACCTTACAGTGCCCCCAAGCCTGACACTAGTCTGTCCCCTGTCAATCAGTCATTTTCCCTAAACACTCACCTTCACCTAACCTTTCCGCGCACAAGCGCAGCACCAACACCAAACTTAAAACTTTAGCCCTGCATTATTGAAAATATTAAAATTTCATCCAAACATAATTCTTATGATTTATTTACAAAATTTTTGGTTTCCAAATTACCAACTAATAACCTACTACTAGTTCAATAATTTCAACAAAACTTTAAAATCAAAATTTAGTACAAAATAATTTCCCAAGGGTTTCAAAAGTTTACTCAAAGTAACAATAGAAAAATTGCTCAAACTTAATGCTAAACTTTATTACTGGTGAACATAAAAAAATTCATAAGAGTGCAAGAACCAGTAGATACATTCCAAATTCAATTCTATATAAAAAAAAATACCTACGACTAATAGACCAAGTGTCTGGCCTCAAACAAAAAAATTTAAACTTTTAGGGCCACCCTAATGCGATATTATTAATAGGACCTAATTCTAAACCCTAAAATTACAAATTCAAATAAAATAAAATAAGAGGGCGAATAAGTAAAAAAATCCAAGTACCCTAATCTCTGACCTACCGCAACCGCTCAAGTAAACATATGATCAAATATGTACAATGTGAAAGTAGGTCATCAAGGCAAAAGAATTCATATATTTATGAAAACAAAAGGTATGTATGTAAGTGCAAATGTACGTTTGTGACGTTTTTCATGCATGTACATATGTTCGATGCAATCTGTTTTTTTTATCTTTCTGATTTGCTAATTCCTGTTCTATTTTTGCAAGAGCAGGAATCTGTGCTAACACATGTACATACAACTAAACAGGTGTATTAGGAAAAATATTATGCTCAATTTTCACTCACCCATATACTCGTACTCCAACGGCGCCGGTGTAGTTGAGTGGATGTGCTGAATTCGCTGAAATAGCAGAGTCAAAAACATACATATATACCTATGATCACACTCAAACACTCAGCCAAGATCACTCGCTGGTGATCTTTGATAATGAGTGCTTTGGTAGTATCGGAGCAGCCCGCGTGATGGTAAAACGCAAAAAAAAATTAAAAGAAATCAAAATGTGTAATCAAAGAAAAAAATGTTCTTGGTGCTGAAGGCGCACTGTGTATATACGCCCTCCGGGTGTGATGTGGCAATTTATTTTGCCAATGATACTAGAAGTAAGTACCAAAAATAGAAAAAAAAATGGCAAAAATTCGAAAATATGAAAATCCCAATTTGGTGCTACCATAGGTAGCAGAAACCGTATGCAAAGGAAAAATGTGTATATGGTAGAAAGTGGGGATGAAAATACAAAGAAAAATTAAATGTCAAACTAAAGTAGAAAAATAAAAAAAAAAGAAAATGAAGAAACGAAGATAAAAAAAGGCGATGGAGGCAAAAGTGCCACCATTAACTCCTGAAGTATGGAGTTAAATAAACTCAGCCTTTATATGCGCGACAAAGAAATGCTCGGCCCCGGAAATAGAGTGCCCCGTTTGCCCGTTTCCTACTAACTCTTTATGCCCCCTTATGAAAATGTTTGCATGATAATGGTAATAATATAAAACAAAATATGTATATAAAAATAATAATGTTATCTGATGTAATGCCGGAAAAGCTCCTCCCTCTGCAGGTGTTTGTTGTTACTTGTGTTTTTGTTTTGTGTCGTTTTGCCAAAAGTCATATGTGTTGACGGGCTGTTGTTGTGGTTGCGTCTCAATGCCGCCGGTGAAAAGGGCTGTCGATGTTGCTAATTCTATTGTGCTTTTGCAGTTGTTGTTGTGGTGTGCGCATGCAACAAATTAACTCGAATGTAGTGCTTGTGGAAGCGTGGCAATTGTTTTTGGCCGGAATGTCACCAGTGTGATGTTGTTGTTGTTGGTGTTGCGTCGCCAACGTAGTGGAGATGGTATAATTGGTGTTGAGCGGTATGTCGCCAATGTGATATAGTTGTCGTTGGGCGTTTCGCCGCCAATATATAAAAAAATTGTTGTTGTGGTTGTTGCTTCCGTATATCGCCAATATAGAGACTAACTACCGGTTGTGGTTGGTGTTGCGCCGCCGATATGACAAAAATGTTGTAGTTGTTGTTGAGCGTTATGCCGCCAATATAAAAAACGCTGTTGTGGTTGTTGTTGCCGTCTATTGCCAATAAAAAAAAGGTGCTGTAGTGGTTGTTGTTGTGGTGTGCGCCACCAAATTAAAAGTGTAGTGTAGTGCGTGGTTGTTGTTGCCGGGCGGTATTTCGCCAAGAATAATGTGTTTGTTTTTGGGCGGTACGCCGCCAAGAACCGTGCCCAGTGGACCCTCTCCCCAGAAAAATCAATCATGCGCTGCAATTAAATGCAAAAAAAAGAAAATCTCTTTAGAAAATTCAGAGGTAAAAGCGTATTTATGTACATGTACCTATACACAGTTGCCTATGGATTTTCTGTCTGCATAGTCATATACTCATCTACATACCTATATTTGTATGTAGGAGCGTAAATGACAATGCAAGTTTTCTTTTGGCTCGCTTGGGAGGTAGGCCAGGTGGATGACCCAGCTCCAGTCAAGCATGCCTGAAAACAAAAGAATATGTGTTCTTACCTCTTGCAGAATTTATTGACAGAAAACTGCTTCCAGCTCTTTGCACGTACCGCGGAAACTTTCGACGCGCACAAACTTTCAAAAATGCGATTAAATTCGTGCACTGCAAACTTTGTTAACCTTTTTTTTTCCACTTTCGTTTAAAAGCGCGCACTTCACTTTTGAATATCACCACTAGACTTGCACTGGACACTGTTAAAACAAGACTTTGGCCCGTTGACTCAGTTTTCCCCTTCTTATAGCCACCGCCGTGGTAAGGAACGTTACCCAGAAAACGGAAAATTCCTACCTATACAAGCTAAACCTTCTTTTCGGCTTTCCCGTATTTTCCATCTATACAATCATGCACTCATACATCCATACTTACCGCTCCACCAAACGAACACCTACACAGATACATTTGGTTCGTGCCTTGACCGCTCGCACTGATGCATTCACACGCTCAAAGCCTTGTACAAATACACATCCGCATACATAATACCGAACAGAACAAACACATAGTTACATATCATTCGTCAAGGCTGCTAGGTTGTTAGCAACATGGTGAAATTTTACTTATTATAACAACATGATGCCAAGCGCAACATCTCACTTCCGTGGTAACATTGTGTTCACTATAGGTACGATGTTGTTAATGTTAATGTTATTATGTTAATATTATTTTACTGGCAGCATTGCGGCTAAGGTACGGACCTGGACACAAAACACACAAACACATAGACGCATATACACTCTGCCACTCATTTAAGCCAGTATGGAGACAGGCTGTCGTTACAGGCTCGCAACCGCCGATGGTGCCTGCACTATGGAGCGTGGGCGTAAAGAATTCGAACGCAGCCTGACAAGTATTACTTCCCGCGTCCAACGTGTGGCCTCGACCCACGACTCAATGCCGGGCCTATTTCTCTTCAAGCCTTTAAATTTTCACACTGCCTAACTACGAACTAAATCGCTGGGCTAATGCTACTACTTAAACCTATATCACAGACACTACTCTACATATCTAATAGTAAATAAAATATCACAGATAAGATAAATAAAAAAAAATAACTAAAAATAAAAAAAAACTAAAATAGAATAAAATAAAATAAAATATCACAGTTAGCAGAACAATAAAAAAAAATTTATAAAATAAAATATCACAGATGGCAAAAAAAGAATGTATATATAAAAAAAAATATCACGGATCAAATGGTCAAGTAGATAAACTAAATAAATAAATAAAAAAAGAAAAATAAGAAAATAAATAAATGCAAAAATAATCAAGTAAATCAAAAGGTCAAAAAAAAGAAATAAATAAAAATAATTTCAGAATATAATCACATACGTCACTAAGCTAATAAATACAATACGTCGATAAATAAATAAATAACAGAGAACAAGAGTACTAACACTACAAGAAAGAACATTAAGCTATTTTGCGAAAATGTCTTTAGCGTGGTATACGCCGATCTTTTTCCCACTACTATCGCCAAGCTCGTACATTGAATTACCTATGGAATTAAGTACGACACACTTTACTTGTTTCGGTGCTAATTTAGCGTTGTAATTATCAACTTGGGAGCTTTGTTTGAAGTTGCGGCGATATACCACTTGTCCAATCTGAAACTTTATATCCTTACTCCTGGTGTCGTAGACTTTTTGACTTCTATCGTGGGCCAGCTTCAGCTCCTTCATAATTCTCTTTCTTATGAGCTGCATCTTATCACCAGCCATATCTATCTCCACTTCACCATCCTTCAACGCCGCCAACTTCCGATATAGCTCATATGATGCAGCATGCTGTATCATAGGCATACCGAAAGTGGCATAGTATGGTGTCATGTTGATGGCTGAGTGAGTAACGCTGCGTAGTGCAAATGCGGCATCGCTGACGCATTTGTCCCAGTTCTTTTGGTTGCCATTTATGAAGGACCTAATTATCTGCAGCACAGATCGGTTTACTCTTTCCGCAGCGTTACCCTGAGGTGAATAAAATGCAGTTCTCACGTGTGTCGTGCCGTATTTCTCCAAAAACTCTTTGAATATTTCCGAGACGAATTGTTTGCCGTTGTCCGAATGGACATATTCGGGCACACCAAACACGTGAAAGACTTCTTTCTCTAAGAATTTTATAACCTCAGCTGAAGTGGCCCTTCTCATGGGTTTTAAAAACACAAACTTAGTAAAGTGATCTAGACAAACAAAGACATACACGTTACCATCACTAGAACGAGGATAAGGACCCATAAAATCAATGAATAAACGTTGGAAAGGTCGTTCTGTTAGCTTCTGTTTACCCATCATCGGTTGTTTAAAAACGTTTTGAGTCTTATTTACTTTATAAATTTTGCAATCTTTGATATATGCGTCTACGTCTGTAGCCATACCTGGCCAGTAATACTTTTGACGTAGTCGGGACAGTGTCTTGTGGATGCCACCATGACCAGCGGACGGTGAACTATGAGACAACTCTCCCAGCCCCGGTCGCAATTCCGACGGTACCCAGAGTTTCCAGGTCTGGTCCGCTAGAAGTTCGTCCCCCCTGTCGAATTGCGTCCGCTTATAAACGTAACCGTCCGATATGCATAAGTCTGGTAACTTGTCCTTGTTCTCGGTCACCGTCTTTTTTAACTCCGTATACTCCTCCGACTCGAAGCATGGTGACTCGAGACACACGTCTATGGCTCTGTCGTTCGTCAGTATTTCGTCCATGTGCATTCGTGAGAGTGTGTCGGGAACCACGTTTTGCGCACCTTTTCGATGTTGGATATCGAAATCATAACCCTGGAGTTTCAAACTCCACCTTGCCAACCTCCCAGAAAGATCTTTCTGATTCATGAGCCATTTGAGGCTGGCATGATCAGTTATGATGGTGAACGGGGTTCCTTCCACATAAGGTCGGAATCTTTTCACACTCACGATCGCGGCGTAGCATTCAAGTTCAGTAATGCTATAGTTTTTCTGCGCCTTATTAAGTTTTGCCGAAACGTAGGCAATCGGTCTTTCGTTCTGGTCATCGTCCAGTTGAAACAAAACCCCTCCCACTCCGTCCGTTGATGCATCACATTGAATATAGAAACGACGCTTAAAGTCAGGATGTGTGAGCACCGGTGCAGAAACCCAACTCTGCTTTAAAATTTCAAATGATTTTATTGCTTCTTCCGTCATTGCAAACTTTTTGACTTTGTCTTTCTTGAGGCAGTCGTGCAGCGGGGCTGCAATAGTCGCATAGTCCTGTATAAAACGTCGGTACCAGCCCGACATACCCAGGAACCGTCGTAGTTGCTTCGGGGTTTTCGGAACTGGGAAGTCCCTCACAGCTACCACTTTATTGGCGTCTGTCCTAATACAACCATCCCCGACTACGTATCCTAAATAGCGAACTTCTTTAAAACAAAACTTGCTTTTTTCTACGTTAATTGTTAACTTAGCCTCGCGAAGACACCGAGCGACCTTTTCCAATAAACACATATGGGACTCGAAAACTACAGAACAAACTAACAAATCGTCAAGATAAACAAAAACACATTCACGTAAAGCGGCCGGAATGACCTTGTCCATGAAACGACACATTCGTTGTGCTGCATTGCACAACCCGAAAGGCATGACGGTAAATTGGTAAAGGGGTCGGCCAGGGACAGTAAAAGCAGTCTTTTCTCTTGACTTCTTCTCCAGAGGAATCTGCCAGAAGGCATCCTTCAAATCTATCGCGGAAATAAATCGTGTATTTTGTAGTCGGCTGAGGATTCCATCAATGTGGGGTAAGGGGTAGGCATCCTTAATTGTTCGTTCGTTGACTTTGCGAGCGTCAAGGCACAAGCGGTTTTTCGTCCCTTTTATTACCAGCGATACCGGCGAATTCCAGCTGCTGTTGGACTCCTCGATGACTCCCATGCCCAACATTCGATCTAACTCTGCGTATATGAGTTTTTGAATAGCTGGTGAAATCGGGTAATGGCGCTGCTTTACTGGCAGATTCTCGTCAACCACCTCGATGACGTGTTCCTCCTTATCTGTTTGACCTAACCCTAATACCGCGAAGGACGGGAATTGGGCTTTCACACGCTCCAACCTATTATTTTGCTCCGGCGTTAAAACGTGCTGCACAGCATCGAAAGACAAGTCACCCTCGGCGGGCACGAGCTCCGCCACACTGGCTATATTTGGACACACATTCCCATTCATACCTTTACTCACGACACTCATACGGAATGCCTGCCAAAAGTCTATACCTAAATAAACTTGTTGTTGTAGACCTGGCACTATCAAAAATTCTAATTCTTCCATCGAATTATCCCACACAACCGGTAACTTTATTACTCCTACCACGGCGGTTTCCTCCCCGTTCGCGGTTCGGATATTTTGGCCCCTGATTGGCACAATCGAGGCTTCCTTTCCCCGAAGGAGTGCAGCTGAGTCTTTGCCTAAGCAGCTGGCACTCGCCCCTGAGTCTAAGAGAGCCAGAACCTCATGACCTCCTATCTTTGTTTTGGCGTAAAATCTGTTATCTCCTTTCACGGTAACAATTGTTGCAACTATTTTATTCTTCAACCTTTTGAAATATTTTCTCTTCTCCCTCATCTTTTCTATTTTCTTGAAATTTCTGTTTTTCCTACTTGCATTTATTGTATCACAAAATATTCTTTTCCTAGCTTCTTCATATTCAATTTTCCTCTGATGTAAACTTTTTCCCTCGCGCATTTTCAACTTTCCCTCTACCTTTTCAACTCTTCTATCTCCCTCTTCCCTACTCAAAATCTTTACGGTTGTGCTGCCGGGTTGCCTGGCTTCTGGCTGAAGTCCCCGGTCAACTCCGCCAGCCTGGGGTTTCCCTGCTTCGGTTTAAAAACACAAAAGGACGAATCACTTCCACACGCAAAACAGACCATATTGTGGAACGAGGACGAACACTTATTTGGTTTTTTGCTTCTGCCGGGTTTTTCACAAAGTGATCCACCGGCATACCGCACGAAAAACACAACATCAAGTGGAAGGGTGATGCACAAAAGGAATTCACAGTCGACTTGGACGCGGGACTAACAGAAGGACGAACAATATTGGGATTGGCTGTGGTTTGGTGCTGGGGTAAGGATTGGGATTGGTGTTGGGGTTTCCTATCAAAGGCTTCGACTTTTGTTGCCTCTCCTACCCTTGACTGCTCAAAATCGACCTCGTTAACTACCCTAGCCCTACTCTTGTTCTCTTTAATAAGTTTTTCGGCTCTCTTGCATTCCGACTTGAGCTCCGCCAACGAGTCCATTTTTATGGCGAAGGTCAAGTTGGCCAGGTACGGTTTGAGGTTGCCCCTGATGATGCCAACGAACTCCTTCTCAGGGATCCTCTTCCGCAAACGGAATGTCATATTGTGGACTTCGGCATAAAAGTCATCGAAAGCTTCCGCGGGCAGCTGTTTCCTTTCCATGATTTCACGGATGATTTCATAGTCGGACTCGGCGGATTTGAACTGGCTTAGCATTTCTGCTTTCAGCCCGAAATAGCCGAAATCGGGTTCGTCCGCGTGGTCCTCAAGGACCTGCCAATACCACTTCAAAGCACCGCCGGAAACCAGACTATGAAAGTCCGTGAAGAGCTGGAAGTAGGAAATATTATGCTGCTCGCGCATCCTTTCCACCCGAAAGATGAAGCTTTCGACGCTTATACCTTTACTTGTTCCATCGAATTTGATGTGCCATTTTTCCAGATCTAACTTTTTCCACCTTGGAGGGTCACTACTATCTCGTTCAGCAATCCGACTGCCACTCGGAATACCGTTGCGGGTAGCAGGCTCCCCCCTACGGTTCTGCGGCTCAGGCGTGGATGCCACAGCGGACCGATGTCCCACCGCGTGACTGGATGCCTCCATCTCTGCCACGCGGCCACCAAGATGATCGACGTTGGTCTTGATGCTTCGCACTTCACCCGCCATTTGCACCACCAAATCTTGTTGTTGCGCCATCATCGCCATCATGCGGCTCAGCTGTTCAACATTGGTTGCCTGCTCATTAGCCTCGGTGCGAGGAGCATTTATGCCACCGTTAACCATTGCTGGTGCGTTTCGCGATGTAGCATCGCCCCCCTGTGCACCCACGTTGTCGCTATCGGACATTTGGCACACCAAATCGATCTTCTGGGAAAAATTTAAACTATTTTCCGAATCGTTGAACGACACCCCGTTCGCGAAAGAGAGCCTAATCGGGCGTTCAGGGCCAAACGATCCGAAAATCCGCGACGCGCACCTATTGAAGTAATCTGTAGGCACAAAGTCGACGGCCCTGGGAATACCAGTGTCGATTTGATTGAACACGGACCCGGCGATCTGGTTTTCCAGGGCTCGCGCACGGCTCCTAGTTAAGCGCCTATTAGGATCTAAGATCCCCAATCCCCCAAAAGGTCTTTCCTCGGTATGTTTGCCCTGGTCTTGGTCAGACATTCACTGTCTGCAGCAGCAAAAAAAGGACGTTTAAGCAAATGTTCAAACGAGAAAAGAAAGAAAAAAAAAATCAAGACTCAAAATTTTACGTGTAATGGATCCAAGGAAAATAAAACCCCACACCTAACCGAGTAACGAGCGGTAAAAAAAAAAAAAAAATACGAAAAAGATATGTTAATCTATATATTTTGGTGTTAGGTGATAGAAGACTGAACAAAATTTTGCAAGAAAAAAAAATTATATGTAAATAAGTTATTTATTGTAAATAATGTGTGTTACTAAATGGATGTTTATTTCAAATATGTGTGAATATGTGTAAAAATCCAGACAATGTGTATATGTGTGTATCTTAGAGATAAGAAAGAATTCAGTGAATTGCCTTAAATGTCTATGAACCCAAAACCAAAAATGAAAACTTAAATATTTTTCTGTTTGTGGAATAACTAAATATATAAGCAATGTATTGAGGTTATATGCATCGACCAGGGGTATATAAAAAAACCTATCGAAAACCCTACAATTGGAAATTGCAAAATAAACAAAATTAATAAAGGGAATAACAGGCAATGCCTGTATGTATAAGACGTGTAAGAAAATTAAATGCTAAGGATGTGTGTGTAGATATGTAAGAAAAATAACAATTTTCACTATAAATTAAATATATAAAAATTCAAATGCAATATACAAAAATGGCTACTTAAAAACCAAGATGAAAATAAGAAGAAAAAAAATAAAAAAAATCAACTACAAAAGAAAACTTGAAGGATATATTAAAAAAAAATTATTGAAAAATTCTAAACTTTCCGACAGAAACGGGAACTGACCTATTTTGATAATAATCTTAATGGTTGGAAAATAGTCAACAACAAAATTTTTATTATACCTTGTAAATCTCTTCAAAGCCTTTTCTCCCGGGAGTGGGAGTCGAACTCGCACCCCTACGATAGTTGAAATGGTTGTAAACGCATTCAGCTACGTCATGCCTGTTGTGAAGTCTTTCCCAATTGCCTTCTTTATGCATATTTTAATCTTTTACACATTGCATACTTCGTATGCAATTATGTGTTAAAGCTATGCTTGGTACGGCGGTTTTCAAAGAAACTTTGGTTTTTGTTGCTGTTTTCGTTCTATTTATAGAACTACAACGAATTAACCAATTTTGTCTGTTTGTATGATTTTTAATAATCGGGGATTGCCCATATTGCTTTTTTTTTTTTAAATGTATGAAAACATTTGAAGCAATTTTTTAATTTTATAATTTATTTAATAATTTGGGAAAAATTTAAACAACGTGACATCAGGACGGACAAGGCGACAGCTGTTTCGATTATACCTTGTAAATCTCTTCAAAGCCTTTTCTCCCGGGAGTGGGAGTCGAACTCGCACCCCTACGATAGTTGAAATGGTTGTAAACGCATTCAGCTACGTCATGCCTGTTGTGAAGTCTTTCCCAATTGCCTTCTTTATGCATATTTTAATCTTTTACACATTGCATACTTCGTATGCAATTATGTGTTAAAGCTATGCTTGGTACGGCGGTTTTCAAAGAAACTTTGGTTTTTGTTGCTGTTTTCGTTCTATTTATAGAACTACAACGAATTAACCAATTTTGTCTGTTTGTATGATTTTTAATAATCGGGGATTGCCCATATTGCTTTTTTTTTTTTAAATGTATGAAAACATTTGAAGCAATTTTTTAATTTTATAATTTATTTAATAATTTGGGAAACTCCGGGAGAAAAGGCTTTGAAGAGATTTACAAGGTATAATCGAAACAGCTGTCGCCTTGTCCGTCCTGATGTCACGTTGTTTAAATTTTTCCCAAATTATTAAATAAATTATAAAATTAAAAAATTGCTTCAAATGTTTTCATACATTTAAAAAAAAAAAGCAATATGGGCAATCCCCGATTATTAAAAATCATACAAACAGACAAAATTGGTTAATTCGCTGTAGTTCTATAAATAGAACGAAAACAGCAACAAAAACCAAAGTTTCTTTGAAAACCGCCGTACCAAGCATAGCTTTAACACATAATTGCATACGAAGTATGCAATGTGTAAAAGATTAAAATATGCATAAAGAAGGCAATTGGGAAAGACTTCACAACAGGCATGACGTAGCTGAATGCGTTTACAACCATTTCAACTATCGTAGGGGTGCGAGTTCGACTCCCACTCCCGGGAGAAAAGGCTTTGAAGAGATTTACAAGGTATAATCGAAACAGCTGTCGCCTTGTCCGTCCTGATGTCACGTTGTTTAAATTTTTCCCAAATTATTAAATAAATTATAAAATTAAAAAATTGCTTCAAATGTTTTCATACATTTAAAAAAAAAAAGCAATATGGGCAATCCCCGATTATTAAAAATCATACAAACAGACAAAATTGGTTAATTCGTTGTAGTTCTATAAATAGAACGAAAACAGCAACAAAAACCAAAGTTTCTTTGAAAACCGCCGTACCAAGCATAGCTTTAACACATAATTGCATACGAAGTATGCAATGTGTAAAAGATTAAAATATGCATAAAGAAGGCAATTGGGAAAGACTTCACAACAGGCATGACGTAGCTGAATGCGTTTACAACCATTTCAACTATCGTAGGGGTGAGAGTTCGACTCCCACTCCCGGGAGAAAAGGCTTTGAAGAGATTTACAAGGTATAATCGAAACAGCTGTCGCCTTGTCCGTCCTGATGTCACGTTGTTTAAATTTTTCCCAAATTATTAAATAAATTATAAAATTAAAAAATTGCTTCAAATGTTTTCATACATTTAAAAAAAAAAAAAAGCAATATGGGCAATCCCCGATTATTAAAAATCATACAAACAGACAAAATTGGTTAATTCGTTGTAGTTCTATAAATAGAACGAAAACAGCAACAAAAACCAAAGTTTCTTTGAAAACCGCCGTACCAAGCATAGCTTTAACACATAATTGCATACGAAGTATGCAATGTGTAAAAGATTAAAATATGCATAAAGAAGGCAATTGGGAAAGACTTCACAACAGGCATGACGTAGCTGAATGCGTTTACAACCATTTCAACTATCGTAGGGGTGCGAGTTCGACTCCCACTCCCGGGAGAAAAGGCTTTGAAGAGATTTACAAGGTATAATCGAAACAGCTGTCGCCTTGTCCGTCCTGATGTCACGTTGTTTAAATTTTTCCCAAATTATTAAATAAATTATAAAATTAAAAAATTGCTTCAAATGTTTTCATACATTTAAAAAAAAAAAGCAATATGGGCAATCCCCGATTATTAAAAATCATACAAACAGACAAAATTGGTTAATTCGTTGTAGTTCTATAAATAGAACGAAAACAGCAACAAAAACCAAAGTTTCTTTGAAAACCGCCGTACCAAGCATAGCTTTAACACATAATTGCATACGAAGTATGGAATGTGTAAAAGATTAAAATATGCATAAAGAAGGCAATTGGGAAAGACTTCACAACAGGCATGACGTAGCTGAATGCGTTTACAACCATTTCAACTATCGTAGGGGTGCGAGTTCGACTCCCACTCCCGGGAGAAAAGGCTTTGAAGAGATTTACAAGGTATAATCGAAACAGCTGTCGCCTTGTCCGTCCTGATGTCACGTTGTTTAAATTTTTCCCAAATTATTAAATAAATTATAAAATTAAAAAATTGCTTCAAATGTTTTCATACATTTAAAAAAAAAAATAAAAAAAAAAAAGCAATATGGGCAATCCCCGATTATTAAAAATCATACAAACAGACAAAATTGGTTAATTCGTTGTAGTTCTATAAATAGAACGAAAACAGCAACAAAAACCAAAGTTTCTTTGAAAACCGCCGTACCAAGCATAGCTTTAACACATAATTGCATACGAAGTATGCAATGTGTAAAAGATTAAAATATGCATAAAGAAGGCAATTGGGAAAGACTTCACAACAGGCATGACGTAGCTGAATGCGTTTACAACCATTTCAACTATCGTAGGGGTGCGAGTTCGACTCCCACTCCCGGGAGAAAAGGCTTTGAAGAGATTTACAAGGTATAATCGAAACAGCTGTCGCCTTGTCCGTCCTGATGTCACGTTGTTTAAATTTTTCCCAAATTATTAAATAAATTATAAAATTAAAAAATTGCTTCAAATGTTTTCATACATTTAAAAAAAAAAAAAAAAAGCAATATGGGCAATCCCCGATTATTAAAAATCATACAAACAGACAAAATTGGTTAATTCGTTGTAGTTCTATAAATAGAACGAAAACAGCAACAAAAACCAAAGTTTCTTTGAAAACCGCCGTACCAAGCATAGCTTTAACACATAATTGCATACGAAGTATGCAATGTGTAAAAGATTAAAATATGCATAAAGAAGGCAATTGGGAAAGACTTCACAACAGGCATGACGTAGCTGAATGCGTTTACAACCATTTCAACTATCGTAGGGGTGCGAGTTCGACTCCCACTCCCGGGAGAAAAGGCTTTGAAGAGATTTACAAGGTATAATCGAAACAGCTGTCGCCTTGTCCGTCCTGATGTCACGTTGTTTAAATTTTTCCCAAATTATTAAATAAATTATAAAATTAAAAAATTGCTTCAAATGTTTTCATACATTTAAAAAAAAAAAAGCAATATGGGCAATCCCCGATTATTAAAAATCATACAAACAGACAAAATTGGTTAATTCGTTGTAGTTCTATAAATAGAACGAAAACAGCAACAAAAACCAAAGTTTCTTTGAAAACCGCCGTACCAAGCATAGCTTTAACACATAATTGCATACGAAGTATGCAATGTGTAAAAGATTAAAATATGCATAAAGAAGGCAATTGGGAAAGACTTCACAACAGGCATGACGTAGCTGAATGCGTTTACAACCATTTCAACTATCGTAGGGGTGCGAGTTCGACTCCCACTCCCGGGAGAAAAGGCTTTGAAGAGATTTACAAGGTATAATCGAAACAGCTGTCGCCTTGTCCGTCCTGATGTCACGTTGTTTAAATTTTTCCCAAATTATTAAATAAATTATAAAATTAAAAAATTGCTTCAAATGTTTTCATACATTTAAAAAAAAAAAGGAATATGGGCAATCCCCGATTATTAAAAATCATACAAACAGACAAAATTGGTTAATTCGTTGTAGTTCTATAAATAGAACGAAAACAGCAACAAAAACCAAAGTTTCTTTGAAAACCGCCGTACCAAGCATAGCTTTAACACATAATTGCATACGAAGTATGCAATGTGTAAAAGATTAAAATATGCATAAAGAAGGCAATTGGGAAAGACTTCACAACAGGCATGACGTAGCTGAATGCGTTTACAACCATTTCAACTATCGTAGGGGTGCGAGTTCGACTCCCACTCCCGGGAGAAAAGGCTTTGAAGAGATTTACAAGGTATAATCGAAACAGCTGTCGCCTTGTCCGTCCTGATGTCACGTTGTTTAAATTTTTCCCAAATTATTAAATAAATTATAAAATTAAAAAATTGCTTCAAATGTTTTCATACATTTAAAAAAAAATAAAAAAAAAAAAAAAAAGCAATATGGGCAATCCCCGATTATTAAAAATCATACAAACAGACAAAATTGGTTAATTCGTTGTAGTTCTATAAATAGAACGAAAACAGCAACAAAAACCAAAGTTTCTTTGAAAACCGCCGTACCAAGCATAGCTTTAACACATAATTGCATACGAAGTATGCAATGTGTAAAAGATTAAAATATGCATAAAGAAGGCAATTGGGAAAGACTTCACAACAGGCATGACGTAGCTGAATGCGTTTACAACCATTTCAACTATCGTAGGGGTGCGAGTTCGACTCCCACTCCCGGGAGAAAAGGCTTTGAAGAGATTTACAAGGTATAATCGAAACAGCTGTCGCCTTGTCCGTCCTGATGTCACGTTGTTTAAATTTTTCCCAAATTATTAAATAAATTATAAAATTAAAAAATTGCTTCAAATGTTTTCATACATTTAAAAAAAAAAAGCAATATGGGCAATCCCCGATTATTAAAAATCATACAAACAGACAAAATTGGTTAATTCGTTGTAGTTCTATAAATAGAACGAAAACAGCAACAAAAACCAAAGTTTCTTTGAAAACCGCCGTACCAAGCATAGCTTTAACACATAATTGCATACGAAGTATGCAATGTGTAAAAGATTAAAATATGCATAAAGAAGGCAATTGGGAAAGACTTCACAACAGGCATGACGTAGCTGAATGCGTTTACAACCATTTCAACTATCGTAGGGGTGCGAGTTCGACTCCCACTCCCGGGAGAAAAGGCTTTGAAGAGATTTACAAGGTATAATCGAAACAGCTGTCGCCTTGTCCGTCCTGATGTCACGTTGTTTAAATTTTTCCCAAATTATTAAATAAATTATAAAATTAAAAAATTGCTTCAAATGTTTTCATACATTTAAAAAAAAAAAGCAATATGGGCAATCCCCGATTATTAAAAATCATACAAACAGACAAAATTGGTTAATTCGTTGTAGTTCTATAAATAGAACGAAAACAGCAACAAAAACCAAAGTTTCTTTGAAAACCGCCGTACCAAGCATAGCTTTAACACATAATTGCATACGAAGTATGCAATGTGTAAAAGATTAAAATATGCATAAAGAAGGCAATTGGGAAAGACTTCACAACAGGCATGACGTAGCTGAATGCGTTTACAACCATTTCAACTATCGTAGGGGTGAGAGTTCGACTCCCACTCCCGGGAGAAAAGGCTTTGAAGAGATTTACAAGGTATAATCGAAACAGCTGTCGCCTTGTCCGTCCTGATGTCACGTTGTTTAAATTTTTCCCAAATTATTAAATAAATTATAAAATTAAAAAATTGCTTCAAATGTTTTCATACATTTAAAAAAAAAAAAAAGCAATATGGGCAATCCCCGATTATTAAAAATCATACAAACAGACAAAATTGGTTAATTCGTTGTAGTTCTATAAATAGAACGAAAACAGCAACAAAAACCAAAGTTTCTTTGAAAACCGCCGTACCAAGCATAGCTTTAACACATAATTGCATACGAAGTATGCAATGTGTAAAAGATTAAAATATGCATAAAGAAGGCAATTGGGAAAGACTTCACAACAGGCATGACGTAGCTGAATGCGTTTACAACCATTTCAACTATCGTAGGGGTGCGAGTTCGACTCCCACTCCCGGGAGAAAAGGCTTTGAAGAGATTTACAAGGTATAATCGAAACAGCTGTCGCCTTGTCCGTCCTGATGTCACGTTGTTTAAATTTTTCCCAAATTATTAAATAAATTATAAAATTAAAAAATTGCTTCAAATGTTTTCATACATTTAAAAAAAAAAAGCAATATGGGCAATCCCCGATTATTAAAAATCATACAAACAGACAAAATTGGTTAATTCGTTGTAGTTCTATAAATAGAACGAAAACAGCAACAAAAACCAAAGTTTCTTTGAAAACCGCCGTACCAAGCATAGCTTTAACACATAATTGCATACGAAGTATGCAATGTGTAAAAGATTAAAATATGCATAAAGAAGGCAATTGGGAAAGACTTCACAACAGGCATGACGTAGCTGAATGCGTTTACAACCATTTCAACTATCGTAGGGGTGCGAGTTCGACTCCCACTCCCGGGAGAAAAGGCTTTGAAGAGATTTACAAGGTATAATCGAAACAGCTGTCGCCTTGTCCGTCCTGATGTCACGTTGTTTAAATTTTTCCCAAATTATTAAATAAATTATAAAATTAAAAAATTGCTTCAAATGTTTTCATACATTTAAAAAAAAAAATAAAAAAAAAAAGCAATATGGGCAATCCCCGATTATTAAAAATCATACAAACAGACAAAATTGGTTAATTCGTTGTAGTTCTATAAATAGAACGAAAACAGCAACAAAAACCAAAGTTTCTTTGAAAACCGCCGTACCAAGCATAGCTTTAACACATAATTGCATACGAAGTATGCAATGTGTAAAAGATTAAAATATGCATAAAGAAGGCAATTGGGAAAGACTTCACAACAGGCATGACGTAGCTGAATGCGTTTACAACCATTTCAACTATCGTAGGGGTGCGAGTTCGACTCCCACTCCCGGGAGAAAAGGCTTTGAAGAGATTTACAAGGTATAATCGAAACAGCTGTCGCCTTGTCCGTCCTGATGTCACGTTGTTTAAATTTTTCCCAAATTATTAAATAAATTATAAAATTAAAAAATTGCTTCAAATGTTTTCATACATTTAAAAAAAAAAAAAAAAAGCAATATGGGCAATCCCCGATTATTAAAAATCATACAAACAGACAAAATTGGTTAATTCGTTGTAGTTCTATAAATAGAACGAAAACAGCAACAAAAACCAAAGTTTCTTTGAAAACCGCCGTACCAAGCATAGCTTTAACACATAATTGCATACGAAGTATGCAATGTGTAAAAGATTAAAATATGCATAAAGAAGGCAATTGGGAAAGACTTCACAACAGGCATGACGTAGCTGAATGCGTTTACAACCATTTCAACTATCGTAGGGGTGCGAGTTCGACTCCCACTCCCGGGAGAAAAGGCTTTGAAGAGATTTACAAGGTATAATCGAAACAGCTGTCGCCTTGTCCGTCCTGATGTCACGTTGTTTAAATTTTTCCCAAATTATTAAATAAATTATAAAATTAAAAAATTGCTTCAAATGTTTTCATACATTTAAAAAAAAAAAGAGCAATATGGGCAATCCCCGATTATTAAAAATCATACAAACAGACAAAATTGGTTAATTCGTTGTAGTTCTATAAATAGAACGAAAACAGCAACAAAAACCAAAGTTTCTTTGAAAACCGCCGTACCAAGCATAGCTTTAACACATAATTGCATACGAAGTATGCAATGTGTAAAAGATTAAAATATGCATAAAGAAGGCAATTGGGAAAGACTTCACAACAGGCATGACGTAGCTGAATGCGTTTACAACCATTTCAACTATCGTAGGGGTGCGAGTTCGACTCCCACTCCCGGGAGAAAAGGCTTTGAAGAGATTTACAAGGTATAATCGAAACAGCTGTCGCCTTGTCCGTCCTGATGTCACGTTGTTTAAATTTTTCCCAAATTATTAAATAAATTATAAAATTAAAAAATTGCTTCAAATGTTTTCATACATTTAAAAAAAAAAAGGAATATGGGCAATCCCCGATTATTAAAAATCATACAAACAGACAAAATTGGTTAATTCGTTGTAGTTCTATAAATAGAACGAAAACAGCAACAAAAACCAAAGTTTCTTTGAAAACCGCCGTACCAAGCATAGCTTTAACACATAATTGCATACGAAGTATGCAATGTGTAAAAGATTAAAATATGCATAAAGAAGGCAATTGGGAAAGACTTCACAACAGGCATGACGTAGCTGAATGCGTTTACAACCATTTCAACTATCGTAGGGGTGCGAGTTCGACTCCCACTCCCGGGAGAAAAGGCTTTGAAGAGATTTACAAGGTATAATCGAAACAGCTGTCGCCTTGTCCGTCCTGATGTCACGTTGTTTAAATTTTTCCCAAATTATTAAATAAATTATAAAATTAAAAAATTGCTTCAAATGTTTTCATACATTTAAAAAAAAATAAAAAAAAAAAAAAAAAGCAATATGGGCAATCCCCGATTATTAAAAATCAAACAAACAGACAAAATTGGTTAATTCGTTGTAGTTCTATAAATAGAACGAAAACAGCAACAAAAACCAAAGTTTCTTTGAAAACCGCCGTACCAAGCATAGCTTTAACACATAATTGCATACGAAGTATGCAATGTGTAAAAGATTAAAATATGCATAAAGAAGGCAATTGGGAAAGACTTCACAACAGGCATGACGTAGCTGAATGCGTTTACAACCATTTCAACTATCGTAGGGGTGCGAGTTCGACTCCCACTCCCGGGAGAAAAGGCTTTGAAGAGATTTACAAGGTATAATCGAAACAGCTGTCGCCTTGTCCGTCCTGATGTCACGTTGTTTAAATTTTTCCCAAATTATTAAATAAATTATAAAATTAAAAAATTGCTTCAAATGTTTTCATACATTTAAAAAAAAAAAAAGCAATATGGGCAATCCCCGATTATTAAAAATCATACAAACAGACAAAATTGGTTAATTCGTTGTAGTTCTATAAATAGAACGAAAACAGCAACAAGAACCAAAGTTTCTTTGAAAACCGCCGTACCAAGCATAGCTTTAACACATAATTGCATACGAAGTATGCAATGTGTAAAAGATTAAAATATGCATAAAGAAGGCAATTGGGAAAGACTTCACAACAGGCATGACGTAGCTGAATGCGTTTACAACCATTTCAACTATCGTAGGGGTGCGAGTTCGACTCCCACTCCCGGGAGAAAAGGCTTTGAAGAGATTTACAAGGTATAATCGAAACAGCTGTCGCCTTGTCCGTCCTGATGTCACGTTGTTTAAATTTTTCCCAAATTATTAAATAAATTATAAAATTAAAAAATTGCTTCAAATGTTTTCATACATTTAAAAAAAAAAAAAAGCAATATGGGCAATCCCCGATTATTAAAAATCATACAAACAGACAAAATTGGTTAATTCGTTGTAGTTCTATAAATAGAACGAAAACAGCAACAAAAACCAAAGTTTCTTTGAAAACCGCCGTACCAAGCACAGTTTTAACACATAATTGCATACGAAGTATGCAATGTGTAAAAGATTAAAATATGCATAAAGAAGGCAATTGGGAAAGACTTCACAACAGGCATGACGTAGCTGAATGCGTTTACAACCATTTCAACTATCGTAGGGGTGCGAGTTCGACTCCCACTCCCGGGAGAAAAGGCTTTGAAGAGATTTACAAGGTATAATCGAAACAGCTGTCGCCTTGTCCGTCCTGATGTCACGTTGTTTAAATTTTTCCCAAATTATTAAATAAATTATAAAATTAAAAAATTGCTTCAAATGTTTTCATACATTTAAAAAAAAAAAAGCAATATGGGCAATCCCCGATTATTAAAAATCATACAAACAGACAAAATTGGTTAATTCGTTGTAGTTCTATAAATAGAACGAAAACAGCAACAAAAACCAAAGTTTCTTTGAAAACCGCCGTACCAAGCATAGCTTTAACACATAATTGCATACGAAGTATGCAATGTGTAAAAGATTAAAATATGCATAAAGAAGGCAATTGGGAAAGACTTCACAACAGGCATGACGTAGCTGAATGCGTTTACAACCATTTCAACTATCGTAGGGGTGCGAGTTCGACTCCCACTCCCGGGAGAAAAGGCTTTGAAGAGATTTACAAGGTATAATCGAAACAGCTGTCGCCTTGTCCGTCCTGATGTCACGTTGTTTAAATTTTTCCCAAATTATTAAATAAATTATAAAATTAAAAAATTGCTTCAAATGTTTTCATACATTTAAAAAAAAAAAAGCAATATGGGCAATCCCCGATTATTAAAAATCATACAAACAGACAAAATTGGTTAATTCGTTGTAGTTCTATAAATAGAACGAAAACAGCAACAAAAACCAAAGTTTCTTTGAAAACCGCCGTACCAAGCATAGCTTTAATACATAATTGCATACGAAGTATGCAATGTGTAAAAGATTAAAATATGCATAAAGAAGGCAATTGGGAAAGACTTCACAACAGGCATGACGTAGCTGAATGCGTTTACAACCATTTCAACTATCGTAGGGGTGCGAGTTCGACTCCCACTCCCGGGAGAAAAGGCTTTGAAGAGATTTACAAGGTATAATCGAAACAGCTGTCGCCTTGTCCGTCCTGATGTCACGTTGTTTAAATTTTTCCCAAATTATTAAATAAATTATAAAATTAAAAAATTGCTTCAAATGTTTTCATACATTTAAAAAAAAAAAGAGCAATATGGGCAATCCCCGATTATTAAAAATCATACAAACAGACAAAATTGGTTAATTCGTTGTAGTTCTATAAATAGAACGAAAACAGCAACAAAAACCAAAGTTTCTTTGAAAACCGCCGTACCAAGCATAGCTTTAACACATAATTGCATACGAAGTATGCAATGTGTAAAAGATTAAAATATGCATAAAGAAGGCAATTGGGAAAGACTTCACAACAGGCATGACGTAGCTGAATGCGTTTACAACCATTTCAACTATCGTAGGGGTGCGAGTTCGACTCCCACTCCCGGGAGAAAAGGCTTTGAAGAGATTTACAAGGTATAATCGAAACAGCTGTCGCCTTGTCCGTCCTGATGTCACGTTGTTTAAATTTTTCCCAAATTATTAAATAAATTATAAAATTAAAAAATTGCTTCAAATGTTTTCATACATTTAAAAAAAAAAAGGAATATGGGCAATCCCCGATTATTAAAAATCATACAAACAGACAAAATTGGTTAATTCGTTGTAGTTCTATAAATAGAACGAAAACAGCAACAAAAACCAAAGTTTCTTTGAAAACCGCCGTACCAAGCATAGCTTTAACACATAATTGCATACGAAGTATGCAATGTGTAAAAGATTAAAATATGCATAAAGAAGGCAATTGGGAAAGACTTCACAACAGGCATGACGTAGCTGAATGCGTTTACAACCATTTCAACTATCGTAGGGGTGCGAGTTCGACTCCCACTCCCGGGAGAAAAGGCTTTGAAGAGATTTACAAGGTATAATCGAAACAGCTGTCGCCTTGTCCGTCCTGATGTCACGTTGTTTAAATTTTTCCCAAATTATTAAATAAATTATAAAATTAAAAAATTGCTTCAAATGTTTTCATACATTTAAAAAAAAATAAAAAAAAAAAAAAAAAAGCAATATGGGCAATCCCCGATTATTAAAAATCAAACAAACAGACAAAATTGGTTAATTCGTTGTAGTTCTATAAATAGAACGAAAACAGCAACAAAAACCAAAGTTTCTTTGAAAACCGCCGTACCAAGCATAGCTTTAACACATAATTGCATACGAAGTATGCAATGTGTAAAAGATTAAAATATGCATAAAGAAGGCAATTGGGAAAGACTTCACAACAGGCATGACGTAGCTGAATGCGTTTACAACCATTTCAACTATCGTAGGGGTGCGAGTTCGACTCCCACTCCCGGGAGAAAAGGCTTTGAAGAGATTTACAAGGTATAATCGAAACAGCTGTCGCCTTGTCCGTCCTGATGTCACGTTGTTTAAATTTTTCCCAAATTATTAAATAAATTATAAAATTAAAAAATTGCTTCAAATGTTTTCATACATTTAAAAAAAAAAAAAGCAATATGGGCAATCCCCGATTATTAAAAATCATACAAACAGACAAAATTGGTTAATTCGTTGTAGTTCTATAAATAGAACGAAAACAGCAACAAGAACCAAAGTTTCTTTGAAAACCGCCGTACCAAGCATAGCTTTAACACATAATTGCATACGAAGTATGCAATGTGTAAAAGATTAAAATATGCATAAAGAAGGCAATTGGGAAAGACTTCACAACAGGCATGACGTAGCTGAATGCGTTTACAACCATTTCAACTATCGTAGGGGTGCGAGTTCGACTCCCACTCCCGGGAGAAAAGGCTTTGAAGAGATTTACAAGGTATAATCGAAACAGCTGTCGCCTTGTCCGTCCTGATGTCACGTTGTTTAAATTTTTCCCAAATTATTAAATAAATTATAAAATTAAAAAATTGCTTCAAATGTTTTCATACATTTAAAAAAAAAAAAAAGCAATATGGGCAATCCCCGATTATTAAAAATCATACAAACAGACAAAATTGGTTAATTCGTTGTAGTTCTATAAATAGAACGAAAACAGCAACAAAAACCAAAGTTTCTTTGAAAACCGCCGTACCAAGCACAGTTTTAACACATAATTGCATACGAAGTATGCAATGTGTAAAAGATTAAAATATGCATAAAGAAGGCAATTGGGAAAGACTTCACAACAGGCATGACGTAGCTGAATGCGTTTACAACCATTTCAACTATCGTAGGGGTGCGAGTTCGACTCCCACTCCCGGGAGAAAAGGCTTTGAAGAGATTTACAAGGTATAATCGAAACAGCTGTCGCCTTGTCCGTCCTGATGTCACGTTGTTTAAATTTTTCCCAAATTATTAAATAAATTATAAAATTAAAAAATTGCTTCAAATGTTTTCATACATTTAAAAAAAAAAAAGCAATATGGGCAATCCCCGATTATTAAAAATCATACAAACAGACAAAATTGGTTAATTCGTTGTAGTTCTATAAATAGAACGAAAACAGCAACAAAAACCAAAGTTTCTTTGAAAACCGCCGTACCAAGCATAGCTTTAACACATAATTGCATACGAAGTATGCAATGTGTAAAAGATTAAAATATGCATAAAGAAGGCAATTGGGAAAGACTTCACAACAGGCATGACGTAGCTGAATGCGTTTACAACCATTTCAACTATCGTAGGGGTGCGAGTTCGACTCCCACTCCCGGGAGAAAAGGCTTTGAAGAGATTTACAAGGTATAATCGAAACAGCTGTCGCCTTGTCCGTCCTGATGTCACGTTGTTTAAATTTTTCCCAAATTATTAAATAAATTATAAAATTAAAAAATTGCTTCAAATGTTTTCATACATTTAAAAAAAAAAAAGCAATATGGGCAATCCCCGATTATTAAAAATCATACAAACAGACAAAATTGGTTAATTCGTTGTAGTTCTATAAATAGAACGAAAACAGCAACAAAAACCAAAGTTTCTTTGAAAACCGCCGTACCAAGCATAGCTTTAATACATAATTGCATACGAAGTATGCAATGTGTAAAAGATTAAAATATGCATAAAGAAGGCAATTGGGAAAGACTTCACAACAGGCATGACGTAGCTGAATGCGTTTACAACCATTTCAACTATCGTAGGGGTGCGAGTTCGACTCCCACTCCCGGGAGAAAAGGCTTTGAAGAGATTTACAAGGTATAATCGAAACAGCTGTCGCCTTGTCCGTCCTGATGTCACGTTGTTTAAATTTTTCCCAAATTATTAAATAAATTATAAAATTAAAAAATTGCTTCAAATGTTTTCATACATTTAAAAAAAAAAAAAAGCAATATGGGCAATCCCCGATTATTAAAAATCATACAAACAGACAAAATTGGTTAATTCGTTGTAGTTCTATAAATAGAACGAAAACAGCAACAAAAACCAAAGTTTCTTTGAAAACCGCCGTACCAAGCATAGCTTTAACACATAATTGCATACGAAGTATGCAATGTGTAAAAGATTAAAATATGCATAAAGAAGGCAATTGGGAAAGACTTCACAACAGGCATGACGTAGCTGAATGCGTTTACAACCATTTCAACTATCGTAGGGGTGCGAGTTCGACTCCCACTCCCGGGAGAAAAGGCTTTGAAGAGATTTACAAGGTATAATCGAAACAGCTGTCGCCTTGTCCGTCCTGATGTCACGTTGTTTAAATTTTTCCCAAATTATTAAATAAATTATAAAATTAAAAAATTGCTTCAAATGTTTTCATACATTTAAAAAAAAAAAAGCAATATGGGCAATCCCCGATTATTAAAAATTTTTATCTTTTTTTTTTTTTTTTTTTTTTTTTTATATAAAAGGCAGGGATTTAGAAATATTAACTTAAAGTTTGGATATGAGTTGAACCTAAGTTATAATATATATATAAGTCTTGGTGTGTTTGGTGCTGCCTTGGCGAAGGTTCAGTGAAGGCGGTATGTTGGTCCGTATCTAATTACTGTCAAGTCAGTTTTCGTGCTGTCCGTGGAAGTGTGGCACATCGTACCTATCAACTAGTTTCCAGGTGTGGCTGCCACACCCCCCTACTCCTATCTATCGTGGCGACGACTGTAAACCTCACCTACCGGCAGTGCTGGCCTCCCGGTAAGGTAGCCTAAACAGCTCGCCACGACCTTCTGCTAACGTCCGTCTTTTGGCTGAGCGTCATACCAGGTACCACTTAGTCCAGTTGTAGAAACCAAAAGAAGGAACCCTGGCATGAATACTCAACCACTCCCTATACCTTTGTCATGACGACACTTGCCGACCAGGCGAGCCCAATCGGCGCTGCCATCATGACGGCCCCTGTCCTGTCAAAAGACGGAAATAGGGATTGGGTTTGGATGGACTTGGGATACAAAAACACAGGAAATCTAGAAGAAAAGTGGGATGATTAAAGAATAGTGAAAGATAGAGTGATTTGTAAAGTGTGGGAAATAAAAAAAGATTACCGGGCTATTGCCGTTGGGCGCCATTGTTACGTGGCTGACTGTTTGGGTGGTGAGGAGCGGCGGCAAGCAGGTATGCTTGCGGGCCCAGGCTAGCTCGTCGTCTTGGGCGGGGTATTGCACCACCGACCTCACCCGCAGCCACATGAACAAAAAAGGTTCATACCTGCTTGTGATTACAAAGGAAAGCTGAAATAGATAGAGATAGACGTGAGGGGCAAAGTTATAGAGGGGAAAGCATGAGGGGCAGAAAAAGGTGAAGGCCTGTCCTGTCAGGTGGAGTCTACCCTCCCTCTGCAGTGCAACTTGCACTGCACCGTGGGCACTGTGCTGACTCCTGTTTACCTTACAGTGCCCCCAAACCTGACACTAGTCTGTCCCCTGTCAATCAGTCATTTTCCCTAAACACTCACCTTCACCTAACCTTTCCGCGCACAAGCGCAGCACCAACACCAAACTTAAAACTTTAGCCCTGCATTATTGAAAATATTAAAATTTCATCCAAACATAATTCTTATGATTTATTTACAAAATTTTTGGTTTCCAAATTACCAACTAATACCCTACTACTAGTTCAATAATATCAACAAAACTTTAAAATTAAAATTTAGTACAAAATAATTTCCCAAGGGTTTCAAAAGTTTACTCAAAGTAACAATAGAAAAATTGCTCAAACTTAATGCTAAACTTTATTACTGGTGAACATAAAAAAATTCATAAGAGTGCAAGAACCAGTAGATACATTCCAAATTCAATTCTATATAAAAAAAAATACCTACGACTAATAGACCAAGTGTCTGGCCTCAAACAAAAAAATTTAAACTTTTAGGGCCACCCTAATGCGATATTATTAATAGGACCTAATTCTAAACCCTAAAATTACAAATTCAAATAAAATAAAATAAGAGGGCGAATAAGTAAAAAAACCAAGTACCCTAATCTCTGACCTACCGCAACCGCTCTAGTAAACATATGATCAAATATGTACAATGCGAAAGTAGGTCATCAAGGCAAAATAATTCATATATTTATGAAAACAAAAGGTATGTATGTAAGTGCAAATGTACGTTTGTGACGTTTTTCATGCATGTACATATGTTCGATGCAATCTGTTTTTTTTATCTTTCTGATTTGCTAATTCCTGTTCTATTTTTGCAAGAGCAGGAATCTGTGCTAACACATGTACATACAACTAAACAGGTGTATTAGGAAAAATATTATGCTCAATTTTCACTCACCCATATACTCGTACTCCAACGGCGCCGGTGTAGTTGAGTGGATGTGCTGAATTCGCTGAAATAGCAGAGTCAAAAACATACATATATACCTATGATCACACTCAAACACTCAGCCAAGATCACTCGCTGGTGATCTTTGATAATGAGTGCTTTGGTAGTATCGGAGCAGCCCGCGTGATGGTAAAACGCAAAAAAAAATTAAAAGAAATCAAAATGTGTAATCAAAGAAAAAAATATTCTTGGTGCTGAAGGCGCACTGTGTATATACGCCCTCCGGGTGTGATGTGGCAATTTATTTTGCCAATGATACTAGAAGTAAGTACCAAAAATAGAAAAAAAAAATGGCAAAAATTCGAAAATATGAAAATCCCAATTTGGTGCTACCATAGGTAGCAGAAACCGTATGCAAAGGAAAAATGTGTATATGGTAGAAAGTGGGGATGAAAATACAAAGAAAAATTAAATGTCAAACTAAAGTAGAAAAATAAAAAAAAAAGAAAATGAAGAAACGAAGATAAAAAAAGGTGATGGAGGCAAAAGTGCCACCATTAACTCCTGAAGTATGGAGTTAAATAAACTCAGCCTTTATATGCGCGACAAAGAAATGCTCGGCCCCGGAAATAGAGTGCCCCGTTTGCCCGTTTCCTACTAACTCTTTATGCCCCCTTATGAAAATGTTTGCATGATAATGGTAATAATATAAAACAAAATATGTATATAAAAATAATAATGTTATCTGATGTAATGCCGGAAAAGCTCCTCCCTCTGCAGGTGTTTATTGTTACTTGTGTTTTTGTTTTGTGTCGTTTTGCCAAAAGTCATATGTGTTGACGGGCTGTTGTTGTGGTTGCGTCTCAATGCCGCCGGTGAAAAGGGCTGTCGATGTTGCTAATTCTATTGTGCTTTTGCAGTTGTTGTTGTGGTGTGCGCATGCAACAAATTAACTCGAATGTAGTGCTTGTGGAAGCGTGGCAATTGTTTTTGGCCGGAATGTCACCAGTGTGATGTTGTTGTTGTTGGTGTTGCGTTGCCAACGTAGTGGAGATGGTATAATTGGTGTTGAGCGGTATGTCGCCAATGTGATATAGTTGTCGTTGGGCGTTTCGCCGCCAATATATAAAAAAATTGTTGTTGTGGTTGTTGCTTCCGTATATCGCCAATATAGAGACTAACTACCGGTTGTGGTTGGTGTTGCGCCGCCGATATGACAAAAATGTTGTAGTTGTTGTTGAGCGTTATGCCGCCAATATAAAAAACGCTGTTGTGGTTGTTGTTGCCGTCTATTGCCAATAAAAAAAAGGTGCTGTAGTGGTTGTTGTTGTGGTGTGCGCCACCAAATTAAAAGTGTAGTGTAGTGCGTGGTTTTTGTTGCCGGGCGGTATTTCGCCAAGAATAATGTGTTTGTTTTTGGGCGGTACGCCGCCAAGAACCGTGCCCAGTGGACCCTCTCCCCAGAAAAATCAATCATGCGCTGCAATTAAATGCAAAAAAAAGAAAATCTCTTTAGAAAATTCAGAGGTAAAAGCGTATTTTTGTACATGTACCTATACACAGTTGCCTATGGATTTTCTGTCTGCATAGTCATATACTCATCTACATACCTATATTTGTATGTAGGAGCGTAAATGACAATGCAAGTTTTCTTTTGGCTCGCTTGGGAGGTAGGCCAGGTGGATGACCCAGCTCCAGTCAAGCATGCCTGAAAAAAAAAAAAGAATATGTGTTCTTACCTCTTGCAGAATTTATTGACAGAAAACTGCTTCCAGCTCTTTGCACGTACCGCGGAAACTTTCGACGCGCACAAACTTTCAAAAATGCGATTAAATTCGCGCACTGCAAACTTTGTTAACCTTTTTTTTTTCCACTTTCGTTTAAAAGCGCGCACTTCACTTTTGAATATCACCACTAGACTTGCACTGGACACTGTTAAAACAAGACTTTGGCCCGTTGACTCAGTTTTCCCCTTCTTATAGCCACCGCCGTGGTAAGGAACGTTACCCAGAAAACGGAAAATTCCTACCTATACAAGCTAAACCTTCTTTTCGGCTTTCCCGTATTTTCCATCTATACAATCATGCACTCATACATCCATACGCTTACCGCTCCACCAAACGAACACCTACACAGATACATTTGGTTCGTGCCTTGACCGCTCGCACTGATGCATTCACACGCTCATAGCCTTGTACAAATACACATCCGCATACATAATACCGAACAGAACAAACACATAGTTACATATCATTCGTCAAGGCTGCTAGGTTGTTAGCAACATAGTGAAATTTTACTTATTATAACAACATGATGCCAAGCGCAACATCTCACTTCCGTGGTAACATTGTGTTCACTATAGGTACGATGTTGTTAATGTTAATGTTATTATGTTAATATTATTTTACTGGCAGCATTGCGGCTAAGGTACGGACCTGGACACAAAACACACAAACACATAGACGCATATACACTCTGCCACTCATTTAAGCCAGTATGGAGACAGGCTGTCGTTACATGCTCTGTAACCAGACTGATTTTCACTTAGGATCCGTTGGCATTAAGGTACTCTGTGATTTGTACAGCCGCTAATTTCTCCCAGATTTTTGACAATACTGGCAATATGCTGATCGGGCGAAAATCTGTCAACAATGTAGCCGACGGTTACTTAGCAACTGGAATGACTTTCGCTATCTTCCACGAGCTGGGAAAGGTTGATGTTGTTATAGAAAAGTTGATAGTATGAGTCAGCGTTGGGGCTATGCTCTGGATTACTAATTTCAAAAACTTTAGACTGATACCATCATTTCCAACTGCATTAGATTTAATAGAACTCATACATCTTAATACATCGTCTTCTGTAACTGCGCTAAACTGAAATAAATTTACTTGTTTATAAACCAATGTTTCATTTATTTTAAAGTCCACATTATTCTGGAACTTGCACGACTGCAAGAAGTAATCATTCATATTATCAGGGTCCAAGTCACATTCTGATTTAATTTTTCCCCCAATTCCCAGAGTGTTTAGATTTTTCCACAGACTTTTTACTGGCAAACCAGTATCAAGTTTAGCCTGGAAAAATCGTCTCTTGGAATTTCTGACTAATAACGTGGCGTGATTTCTGGTTTGGCGATACAACTCCCAAACCGTCTCTGTATTATCTTGCTTCCAACAGTTGTACCACTTATTACGCACTTTGATAGCCGACATTACTTCATTAGTAAACCACGGTTGTTTCTTGGTTTTTATTTTCACTTCCTTGAGTGGAACATATTTATCAAATAAGTATAAAATTTGTGTAATTAGGAAATTAAACTTTAGATTTATATCAGGAAGGAACCCGACACTATTCCAATGCAAAATACTAGCCTCATACAAAAGCTCAGATAGATAAACTGATTTAAAATATCTGTATTAAAAATGTGTTGTGGTTTTACAACTGAGGTCAATGTTATACGATATGAAGGGCATATCATGATCAGATACACCAGCAAGTGAGAATTGGTCACAATGAACTACCTCGGAGCTATTAGATGTGCATACTAAGTCTAGCAAGCTAGGTATACAATTATTGAAAATCATGTGGGAAATTTATTAATGACATCTAAGCCAATGGACTTTAAGTTATTAATTAATTTTAGCGATCGGAAGTCGATATTAAGAATGTCTATATTTAAGTCCCCGCAGAGTAAAATAAGCTCATATTCACATGAAAGTTGGGCCAGTTGCGAGAACAAATCATCCATCTCAAATAATTTGCTAGGGTTGTACGCACGAATGAATTTTCGTTTTGCAATATATGGCAACACCCCCACCTCTGGCTCCAGTTTTCCTGTCATTCCTAGTCAACTTGTAACCATGCAATTCATACAAATTATCTCCAGCATCTTCTTTGAACCAGGTCTCTGTCAGGCATATGATATCTATTTTTGAGTTGCCCATGATGGGGTTCATATAATCAACTTTTGGAACGTTAAGACTACGGGCATTGATGTGACAGAGCTGAAGACCTGGATGTCTGTTGCTTACAGTATTAACTAGAAAATTCAAACATCCACTGTCAGTGCTCAAACACACATTAGAGCTAACCATAATCATAAACGCAAGTAGCACAGTTCGTGAAATCACGAAGAGGCAGGTAGAGCCTCCATTCGCGCCTGTCCCGGCACCAAGGAGAATTTTGGATAATACATTTCTTGCAGCAGAGGAGAATATCGAAGAGGGGAGGAGGAGCAAGTCTCGAGCCACTGCCGAGTAGAGATCAAAAATTACTTATCTATTTTCTTGTGGGCTTTTGACAATTTTTTTTTTTGTTTTCCTTTTTTTTTGCTTGGTTTTTTTTTTTTTTGCACTTAAATTCCGTCAGGTCAATAGAGTTTTTTTATCTATCACGTTACCCCCTCTTTTGCACTATATCAATCTTCATTTTTATCCATAGCCTTTTTTTTATTTTTTTTTATTTGATTACCTTTTTATTTAGTTATTAACATATTTTTTTTCCGGCATAAGAAAAGGGAGGAAATATTTTACTTCGACTCGGACCGCGACCGCATGTCCGAATAAAGTCAAATCAGAAAATATCTCCCCTCCCACTGTCGTTGGTAGGTTGGAAAAATTTCCAACATAGAATCCGCTCATAGGTATATGTCAGTTTATTTACGCACTTTTAACTTTTCAGCCACCCCCCTCTCTCTTCGGCGCAGGCGCCTTCGTTGCTGGATAGATCGGTGAGTGCTAGTTATTAAGTTATGTTAATGTTTTTTACACTATGTATATACATAAACATATATATACCATACAATTGAGCGTATGCATAACAGTGGCGGTACGAGAATTCCGACTTTTGATTTTGGCGCTTTGGCAATTTTTTTGCTCTTGTTCCTCGCGAGCCGTGACTTTAAAAGTTTCCTTTTTTCTTATTAATCATTTACCATTGGATTTTTTTTATCTTACCCTCTTTATTTTTATCGTTTTGGCTTTTTTTCATATTTTCATCTTGAAGCTTTTTTTTCATTTATAAAAGTATAAAGCGGTATATATGTACATACATATACTAATCTATATAATCTAATTATTTTCCTTTTTACTAATTATTTGAATTATTTGGTTTAAATTTTTTGAAATTGAATTAGGTATTAGAAATAAATTTTATTGATAAAATAGTTATTTTTTGTGGATTGTAAATACTTTTTTTAATATATTTTTCGATTGGATTTCCACCTTTTTCTTTTTTAACTTTATAGCCAATTAATTTCGTTTTGTTAAATAAACCTTATTGATCTACAAGTTGAATTTAACAGTCCTTTTTTTATTTAAACCTTATTTTATGGGTTGAAGTCATTTCAAAAATGTCAGGCTAATTAGGCATAAATTTGGTGTGGGTGTTGCACGGGTGTATTATAGGAGACTTAGATGTGAGGTTACCGTGACAGACTACACGACAATATAAAATTGATACACCTTAAAGTCGTTTAAACAATATACATGCTTTGTCTAAACAGAAAACAAATTAGTTATGACAAGACTACCACACAAGGTGGTACTGATGAGTAAATGTTAATATTGTCCGATATTGTTGTAAGTGTAGAATTTTTGTTTACTTTAAAAATACTGTGTTAATTTATATGTATGTGCTTTTCAACATAAAATATTTTTTGTTTGTTTATTTAATTTGAAAATAAATAGTGTTGCCCCTGAGGATGTTGAAATATTCAGCGAAACGTCGGGCGTAAGTTGAATTAATCGTTTTATTTGCACCAGCATAAATTAGATCAGACTAGCCTACAAATCATAAAAAATAAAAATTATCGAACTGATCGCAAAAAAACCCAATAAATATATTGTTTAAACGACTTTAAGGTGTATCAATTTTATATTGTCGTGTGTGTGAGTCGTTTACCGCTCTAAACTAACTACTTAGTCGTGGCAGACTAGACAGATTAAAGACATGGGACATTGACGGACGGACACATGTCAGGCTAAGGGGGCGTTGCTGCAACGTAGGAGTCAGTGCAACGCCCAAGGCTGCGTCGAGGTTTTATGCAGAAGGGGGGGATGACTCCACCTGACACGGACAGGCCTTTCCTTAAAGCTTTTCTCTTTATCCCCCATGTTTCTCTCCTAGGCATGAACTCAAATTTGTTTATATAACTGTAGGTAAGGCCGGTGAGCAAAAACTCACCCTACCGACGAGCTAGCAGGGGCTTGCCACCATGCCTCATGACACCTCCACCTCACCCCAACAGTCAGTTATATAACAATGGCGCCCAATGTGGGGCCCGAACCCACGACCCTGAGGTTAAGAGTCTCATGCTCTACCGACTGAGCTAGCCAGGCTTGTCAGCGTGCCACATGCCACCTCCGCCTTAGCCCAACAGCCAGTTATACAACAAAATATAATGTAAGCAAATCAAACAATGAAATCTAACATTTCATTTATGTACATACTCCAGTAAATCTTATTTTATATGAAATAAAACTGACAATAACACCTGGCTCAAGTGTGTAGGGGGCTCATCTCATCAGCTGATTTTATTCATTTCATTGTACTGGCCTATAGATTGTCAAAACGAGACGGCAAACGCAAAATGCGACCGATGCATTAGCAACTATGCGCTGTCGTGGTGATAAAATTTCACCTAATTTAGCGCATAACTTCCCCACAACACACCAAAGTTGCAAAGTTTTACGCTTTCTCTACGTTCCATTCACTTAACATCAACACAAAGGTTTGACAACCGGAACGCGACATGTTAATGCTGTAGGGATGAGCTAACCATAACTGTGAACCAATCGATAATCGCCGCCGCAATGAGATAACTGCGTTTTTCCATCCCTGAATGGAATGAAAAATGTTTCTTACAACGCCAGGACGGGATTGTGCGCCAATTGGGAGAAAAAATGAAGAAAAAGTGCGTTGAGTGTGGTAGGCCGCAATAAATATTTGCTCCGGAAAGAGGATAATAAAAAAAAAAAAAAAGTTGGGCAAAGGTGGTGGCCGAAAGTGGAAAAATCGGCAAAAGTTTTGTAGCGCGTGCTAAACCCGTATAATTAATAAAAATTTATTTAGCGCAGCTTGTCGATAATTTTTTTCTTATTTACGCATGTATTATACCGCCAGCTAGCGAACAAAAAGCTTTCGCGCAGACATCACCGTATTACAGCCGCACGTCGCCATTCGACAAAGCAAGCACCAGACATTCCGTTAATAAGTTTCAATTAGTTTTCCATCTAATCAACATTGCTATACGATAATTAATTCCGTATACATAAATTAACTAAATCATACGTATGTGCTTCGTAAGTGTGAAGGGACTTTTTGGGACCAGCGTATCATCAAGAACGCTCTTTAAATGTGCTTAGCGCAACCACCATCGCAAGTGCCCACAACAACCGCTCCGGCATGCAACCACCACCAATAGAGCCAACGAAACCGCGCGCTGCCACCATCACTGCGTGCAACAACCGCTGCGACCGCGCAACCACAACCGCAACCCCATCGGCAGCGCCTACCAAACGCACAACAACCACCAGGCTTACCCTAACCACTAGCTACAACAACACCAGCAGGGCCGCCAAACATAGGCCTGCTGCAACGCCAGCTTTTACAACAACACCAGCAGGACCGCCAAACATAGGCCTACTGCAACGCCAGCTTTTACAACAACACCAGCAGGGCCGCCAAACATAGGCCTACTGCAACGCCAGCTTTTACAACAATACCAGCAAGGCCGCCAAACATAGGCCTGCTGCAACGCCAGCTTTTACAACAACACCAGCAGGGCCGCCAAACATAGGCCTGCTGCAACATCACCTACTTTAACAACAACAACAGCAGGGCCCCGAACATAGGCCTGCTGCAACACTACCTACAACAGCAACGACCGTGAAACATGGTGAGTTCGTTCCGTGACACGGACAAGTTAGGAATAGTACACCTTTATTATTAGTTCTATTTTTATAGTTTACTTAATACGGCCATAAGCCTTTAAAAGGGAAATGAACCTTTTTTTCTCTCGAAATTGATTTCAAATTTCCAACCATAATTTTAAGAAGTTTAAAATTACTTGAACCATTGCTTAAAACTCGAATGTACGAGCCTAGTCTCTAAAGTGCAACTCTTGAAAACCATTTCGAAATTGCAAATGACATAATTTAGAGTGTAAGACCTTTGAATGTTCTATTAGCGTTTTTTGGAACGTACATTCAACCGAGTTTTAGCATTAGCTTGTAATGGAGTTGTATATGTTCTAAGGAAATAATACCGTTGGCTAGTTCTCTTTCGTGTTATAGATGTAACGCTTTAATTATATACGTATATATTTACAATTATTTATCTCGGATTTATTTCTTATTACATTTGGAGCAAGCGTTTTGTCACCTTGTCTCTATAACTTAATGCGTACGACTTATTTTGAAGAAAACAGATTTACGTAAAATTCAGGATCTATTAATGTACACTTCTTCAAAAAGAAAAATTTTTTTTAAACCGAATGTCCGTAATATTAGTAAAGATATTTTCAATATTGCCACCTAAAAAAAAAGAGGAGAACATTTTGAATGCATTTTTTTTATCACATAAATATCGTATGTAGATCACTTAAAACGAACCAATAAAGCCACAGAAACCCAAAAAAAAAGGGGAATTAGAACACGAAGTTAAATTTTATATCCACCAAATACAAATACATTAACAAATTTTACTTTCCCAGTTTGCCTGGCGATAGTCGTATGCGAGCTCGTTTGCGAATCTTTTGCAGGAACCTATAGGTACACTTTTTTTATTTATTGGTTGCAAGTAAACAATGTTGGTTTTAAAACAACATTTAGAGAGACTACTACCTTATACGAGGGCTATTCATTTGCTCACATAAATACAATCTTAATATAGTTTTCAGTACATATAGTTTTTTTTTCATTACATAGTTTGTATTACATAATTATATAGTATATCCGTACTAAGCGTGGGAGAGATTAAATGAAATAATCAAACGTACGAAAGAAGAAATATAGATATATAAGCTAATACTCATACATATGCAGATATATATATAATAGTATCGGACATTTCAAGAATGCGGTATACGTTTAGCGACAATCGCAAACGGTGGAATCCATAGTCTATGAATTATTATGAAATGAATTTTGAATAAACTTTTGTAATTAAAATGGGAATGCTGGCATTCTTTTGATTAAGAAGGCATAGGTAACTCAGGTAAGGTGCTACCGAAATATAGGTGCGTCGGTGGCCATGGATTTGAGGGTGGGTCAAGCACCGGGCATCGCAACAACACCCGCGGCGCCCCTATGTATATTCGGCTTTTTTATTTTTATTTTCAGCCGTTTTAGTTTTCTTTTGTTCCAGCGTTTGGTAACCGGTCATTTCCGGTTCGATTAAGCTTGTTTTTTTTTTTGCGTTTAGATTTTTTTTTTTGAATTTTAAATTTTGAATATGTTAACGGTCTGTCCGTGACATCCGGTACGGCCGGATATTGTTTTAGTTTGAATTTCCAGCGTTTTGAATTAGTTCTGCGCTGTTTGACCATTTCAAAGGCATGATAGGAATTTTCTCTGTTTATGGCGCAGGACAGTAAGGTTGGAAAGAACCCCGCCCAGCCGACATGACTAGCCACAGAGCACCACTAGATCATGCCGACTGCCTTCATTACTGCTCCATTGTAGATGTGAATCCATAACAGATGGCGCCCAACGTGGTTCCTGAGGCGCTGGTTGCGAAGGTCATTCCTGTTCAACTTGTGAAGTCGACCATTCCACCAGTCCGATGTGAGCAGCCGCAGGAGCAGCCACCTGCGTTGCGGTGGGATGGCTGGATGGATCAGGGTGTCCGGATCATCGTCTCCGGTAGCTGAGGGATCCACGAGACTACACGTCAAATCCTCCGGATTTTTGTATTCACCCGATGAGGCAGTGCTAAACGCACTTAGTTTTTTTTGCAGATTTGGGGATTTTGTGTCCGGATGTTGTCCGTTAGTCGGCTTAGATAATATATATGTCCGCTAATTGGGATTTTTATATATTTTTTTTTTCGTTTAATTTCTTATAACTTTTTCTATCGTTTGTATTGTCTGGTATGAGTGTTGTGTGAGTGTGAATTGCAAGGACCCCAGCTCATCCCACGTCTCAGGTGGTAGCACCGAATACCACCTGGATTGTGACGGGTGAGCTGGGATCCAAAGCGACACCCTTTCCTGCCCCACCCGTCTGGGGAGCGGCCATTGAAGCCGCTTCACCCATAGCGGTGGAGGAAGAGGGGTGTCCAGGGTGAATGGACAGAAGGCCCCAACACCCCCAGCCAGTCCCACTAGCAGGCCCCTGGAGACCGCCCCTGCGTTGCGGCTGGTGTGTTGGGACCAAACTGTGTGTGTCTGGGGCTGACCATAGTGGCCCCAACCAGTCTTGGAGGTGGGCCCTTAAGGCCCCCTTGATTGCGGTTGGGAGCACTAGGGATCAGTGTGAGTGAATCTTTTTCTTTGTAGGAAATTTTTTTTTATGTATACCAAGTGCTTTATTATGATGGGATGCCAGCATTCCCATCACCACCTGTAGTATTTATCTAACTAATCACTATTTTTTACAGTTTGAATTTTTTTCGATACGATTATCGAAGAAGTAATTATTGTATTTATTCTCGCGATTTTTTTTTCCCCTCGAGCAATTTGTTTCTATATATATTTATATATATTTTTTTTTAAACAAACCATCGTCCAGAATATAGGGTGAAGGGGGTGAATTCTGCCTTTTTTCCTTAACCCCTAACTGCCTTACGTTTTGCTTTAAGCAGAAGTTTTTTTTTTTTGAGATACCAAAACTACGATTTAACAAATTACATTTTTTTTCTGATTATAATGTCGCGCGACCAGTCATTTGGGCAACCGAGCCGCAATACTCCGTTCGGGAGTGCTGGAAACTTTAGAGGGAACCAGCACTGGGGTGGCAATAATAGGGGGACTTTTTCGAAGACTAAGCGTCCCCTGGTGATGCATACGCCAGTAGGTAGGCAGTATGGTGATCCCGCGAGGAAGAATGCAGGCTCGGACCCAAACGACCACCGCGAAAAATTGGATAGAACGGGAAGCAACAGTAATCTGAACGCGCCCCTATTAAACGCGCATGATATCTCGGGGCTAATGACCAATGTGTCGACCTACGCACTGGATGGAGCTGGTGATTTACCACTAAATCATGGAACTGGAAATTTTAGAGAAGCTGCAAGCAACAGGGCGAATACCCTAGGGATCCATACCGAAGCTCCTCGTGGAGACTCGTGGGTGGAAGTGTTACACCAGTTGTTCCGGACCTCGCAGGAAGAAATGCGGAGGGAGATGGGGACGATCCGAAACAACATGGATCAGCTCAACGCAGCTCTCGATTCTGCGCAGCAATCCATAAATTTTAACAGGAACGCGAATAGAATGGAACGTAACCCACTTCCAGCGGCTGTAACCCTAATGAACCTTGCTCCGAGCAACATAGCAATAAAACCCAAGGAGTGGAAAATATCGTTCGACGGTACTGGAAGCGTGGCGGATTTTCTGTTTAAGCTAAACACCCTGTGCGAGCGTACTCAATGCACTGACGACCAAATAATGGCTAGTTTCCACCTATTCCTTTCTGGGCGGGCCGAACAGTGGTACTGGCTGTTCACGAAACAAAACTCAAACGCGACATATGCCTTTTTGTGCTATACCCTAAAGAGAGAGTTCGGTACTATAAAAAGTGACCACGAGATCATGATGGAGATATCCATGCGTAAGCATAAGCTGAGTGAGTGCTATGACGTGTTCCACATGGACATAGTCTCCTTGAACGCACGCTTAAGAGAACCAATGTCGGAGGTTTTACTGATTGACATCATAAAAAGGAACGTCAACAGTATCCTTAAGCTGATGCTTTTCAACGCGGAAGTGAGAACCCTTCATGATCTACGCGATGTAGCACGCAGGGGTGAACTAGTACTGAAAGAAAGCAAGCTATTGGGAGCCACTTACCCCGGACGGCACGTGAACGAAGCCCGCACGATAAACCCGGATATGAGGATGGAAGACGAGGACTGCGAAGCTGATCCGCAGATAGAGGCGTTGGAGTATCGACGTAACTGGAAACCGGACTATTCAGGAATCCAATGCTGGAATTATCAGACAATGGGGAATTCATATATATACCGCGGGTGGCAACAGGCAGGGAAACCAGTACCCGAGCGATAAGGCGGGGGAACCTCGTTCGGCGTCATAGCTCCCACACCAGCCAGTGCTCGAGGTACCGGTTTGCATGGAGGTAGTGACTTTCCGAGGTGCAGTAGTACCCTGGCGAAAGAATACCCTAATGTAGTAATAACTTTCCCTGACAGTATGGACAATTCCAATAATTCTGAATCCGATAGTCAAACGTCCTCATCCGCGATGGGCGAACCGACCAGATTTCTGCAACGCCAGTATAGGGATGCCGCTTGCCAGACGCATTTCCCACTTAATCTAGAAGAAAGGGAGGATAGGTATGAACAAATAAGACATGCAATTTTTGAAAAACAACCGGTATCAGAAAATATTTTGAAGTGCAGGAAAAGATAACACAGGGGTGCAGGAGCGTATATTGCTGCAAGCCACCACGTCAACGCTCACAGAGAATGAAAGGCCTCTCGTAAAGGCAAAAATCAAGGATAGATTTATTGTAGGGTTGTTGGACTCGGGAGCCAACGTCTCCATCTTGGGGAAGAATGGTGTAGAATTCTTAAAGGATAATGGCTTCAATTATCAACCCCTACATGCATTCGTATATACCGCGGGTGGCAACAAGCAAAAAATCCTAGGCTCAGTATCTCACCTTCAAGAATACCACAAAGGATATTCATTTTTACCTTGTTCCTTCACTTCTCCAAGAAGCTTACTTCGGGGTAGAATTTTGGAGAGCATTTGCGTTAGCTCCCGAAATATTCCCAAGCGTAGAGTGCATAGAGGTTAGAGACGAAAAGGACGAAGAACTTAACATCCATGATTTGTCACCAACCCGGAGAACAGAATTACAAAAGCCCTTAGAGACATTTCCTTCCTTCGAAAATTTAGGCCTGGGGCAAACGAAGTTAGTGGAGCATCACATTGACACCGGTGATGCTGTTCCTATAAAAAGCAAACATTTCCCTCTTTCGCCACCGAGGCAAGCCGAAGCTTTTAGCGAAATAGACAGGTTACTCGAACTAGAAGTTATAGAAGAATCAAACTCTCCGTGGTGTAGTCCTTTGGTACTGGTCCGGAAACCAGGTAAAGTTAGGTTGTGCATAGATTCCAGGAAGGTCAACGCCGTAACTAAGAAAGACTCATACCCCCTGCCTCATATTAACGGCTTATTGAGAAGACTGAAAGATACGCACTTTATTTGTGGCATTGATCTGAAGGACGCGTTCTTTCAGATCAAATTGACGGAGTCCTCCAAGGAAAAAACAGCATTCGCGGTCCCGGGGAGGCCCCTATATCACTTCAAAGTAATGCCATTTGGTCTGTGCAATGAACCGCATACTATGAGCCGGCTGATGGACAAGGCAATCCCTTCGCGCCTGCGGGAGAATGTCTTCGTCTACCTGGACGACCTGATGGTATGCAGTACGAACTTTGAGGACCACCTGAAGTTGCTGGCGGAAGTGGCAAAGTGCTTAACCGATGCCGGTCTGACAATAAACGTAAAGAAGAGCAAATTTTGTCCGAAAGAAATACGATACTTAGGGTACTTGATAGGGAGCGGGTGTTTGAAAGTGTATCCAGGAAAAATAGAAGCGATGCAAAACTTTCCGATCCCTAAATCTCCTCGGCAGGTGCGTAGGTTTGTGGGCATGGTGAATTGGTACAGGGCATTTATTACCAATTTTGCTGACTTGGCAGGTCCCTTGACCGACTGTCTCCGTAAGTCATCAGGCCCATTCAAGCTTACCTCTGAAGCTATAGAGGCCTTCGAAAAACTTAAAAAAGCCTTGAGTTCCGAAAGATAATTCAGAATTCAGAATTTCCGACTGCCTTCATTACTGCTCCATTGTAGATGTGAATCCATAACAGATGGCTCCCAACGTGGTTCCTGAGGCGCTGGTTGCGAAGGTCATTCCTGTTCAACTTGTGAAGTCGACCATTCCACCAGTCCGATGTGAGCAGCCGCAGGAGCAGCCACCTGCGTTGCGGTGGGATGGCTGGATGGATCAGGGTGTCCGGATCATCGTCTTCGGTAGCTGAGGGATCCACGAGACTACACGTCAAATCCTCCGGATTTTTGTATTCACCCGATGAGGCAGTGCTAAACGCACTTAGTTTTTTTTGCAGATTTGGGGATTTTGTGTCCGGATGTTGTCCGTTAGTCGGCTTAGATAATATATATGTCCGCTAATTGGGATTTTTATATATATTTTTTTTCATTTAATTTCTTATAACTTTTTCTATCGCCGAGTTTGTATTGTCTGGTATGAGTGTTGTGTGAGTGTGAATTGCAAGGACCCCAGCTCATCCCACGTCTCAGGTGGTAGCACCGAATACCACCTGGATTGTGACGGGGTGAGCTGGGATCCAAAGCGACACCCTTTCCTGCCCCACCCATCTGGGGAGCGGCCATTGAAGCCGCTTCACCCATAGCGGTGGAGGAAGGGGGGTGTCCAGGGTGAATGGACAGAAGGCCCCAACACCCCCAGCCAGTCCCACTAGCAGGCCCCTGGAGACCGCCCCTGCGTTGCGGCTGGTGTGTTGGGACCAAACTGTGTGTGTCTGGGGCTGACCCTAGTGGCCCCAACCAGTCTTGGAGGTGGGCCCTTAAGGTCCCCTTGATTGTGGTTGGGAGCACTAGGGATCAGTGTGAGTGAATCTTTTTCTTTGTAGGAAATTTTTTTTTATGTATACCAAGTGCTTTCTTATGATGGGATGCCAGCATTCCCATCACCACCTGTAGTATTTATCTAACTAAGCACTATTTTTTACAGTTTGAATTTTTTTCGATACAATTATCGAAGAAGTAATTATTGTATTTATTCTCGCGATTTTTTTTCCCTCGAGCAATTTGTTTCTATATATATTTATATATATTTTTTTTTTAAACAAACCGTCCAGAATATAGGGTGAAGGGGGTGAATTCTGACTTTTTTCCTTAACCCCTAACTGCCTTACGTTTTGCTTTAAGCAGAAGTTTTTTTTTTTGAGATACCAAAACTACGATTTAACAAATTACATTTTTTTTCTGATTATAATGTCGCGCGACCAGTCATTTGGGCAACCGAGCCGCAATACTCCGTTCGGGAGTGCTGGAAACTTTAGAGGGAACCAGCACCGGGGTGGCAATAATAGGGGGACTTTTTCGAAGCCTAAGCGTCCCCTGGTGATGCATACGCCAGTAGGTAGGCAGTATGGTGATCCCGCGAGGACGAATGCAGGCTCGGACCCAAACGACCACCGCGAAAAATTGGATAGAACGGGAAGCAACAGTAATCTGAACGCGCCCCTATTAAACGCGCATGATAATGACCAATGTGTCGACCTACGCACTGGATGGAGCTGGTGCTTTACCACTAAATCATGGAACTGGTAATTTTAGAGAAGCTTCAAGCAACAGGGCGAATACCCTAGGGATCCATACCGAAGCTCCTCGTGGAGACTCGTGGGTGGAAGTGTTACACCAGTTGTTCCAGACCTCGCAGGAAGAAATGCGGAGGGAGATGGGGACGATCCTAAACAACATGGACCAGCTCAACGCAGCTCTCGATTCTGCGCAGCAATCCATAAATTTTAACAGGAACGCGAATAGAATGGAACGTAACCCACTTCCAGCGGCTGTAACCCTAATGAACCTTGCTCCGAGCAACATAGCAATAAAACCCAAGGAGTGGAAAATATCGTTCGACGGTACTGGAAGCGTGGCGGATTTTCTGTTTAAGCTAAACACCCTGTGCGAGCGTACTCAATGCACTGACGACCAAATAATGGCTAGTTTCCACCTATTCCTTTCTGGGCGGGCCGAAGAGTGGTACTGGCTGTTCAAACGCGACATATGCCTTTTTGTGCTATTCCCTAAAGAGAGAGTTCGGTACTCTAAAAAGTGACCACGAGATCATGATGGAGATCTCCATGCGTAAGCAGAAGCTGAGTGAGTGCTATGACGTGTTCCACATGGACATAGTCTCCTTGAACGCACGCTTAAGAGAACCAATGTCGGAGGTTTTACTGATTGACATTATAAAAAGGAACGTCAACAGTATCCTTAAGCTGATGCTTTTCAACGCGGAAGTGAGAACCCTTCATGATCTACGCGATGTAGCACGCAGAGGTGAACTAGTACTGAAAGAAAGCAAGCTATTGGGAGCCAATTACCCCGGACGGCACGTGAACGAAGCCCGCACGATAAACCCGGATATGAGGATGGAAGACGAGGACTGCGAAGCTGATCCGCAGATAGAGGCGTTGGAGTATCGACGTAACCGGAAACCGGACTATTCAGGAATCCAAAGCTGGAATTATCAGGCAATGGGGAATTCATATATATACCGCGGGTGGCAACAGGCAGGGAAACCAGTACCCGAGCGATAAGGCGGGGGAACCTCGTTCAGCGTCATAGCTCCCACACCAGCCAGTGCTCGAGGTACCGGTTTGCATGGAGGTAGTGACCTTACGAGGTGCAGTAGTACCCTGGCGAAAGAATACCCTAATGTAGTAATAACTTTCCCTGACAGTACGGACAATTCCAATAATTCTGAATCCGATAGTCAAACGTCCTCATCCGCGATAGGCGAACCGACCAGATTTCTGCAACGCCAGTATAGGGATGCCGCTTGCCAGACGCATTTCCCACTTAATCTAGAAGAAAGGGAGGATAGGTATGAACAAATAAGACATGCAATTTTTGAAAAACAACCGGTATTAGAAAATATTTTGAAGTGCAGGAAAAGATAACACAGGGGTGCAGGAGCGTATATTGCTGCAAGCCACCACCTCAACGCTCACAGAGAATGAAAGGCCTCTCGTAAAGGCAAAAATCAAGGATAGTTTTATTGTAGGGTTGTTGGACTCGGGAGCCAACGTCTCCATCTTGGGGAAGAATGGTGTAGAATTCTTAAAGGAAAATGGCTTCAAATATCAACCCCTACATGCATTCGTATATACCGCGGGTGGCAACAAGCAAAAAATCCTAGGCTCAGTATCTCACCTTCAAGAATACCACAAAGGATATTCATTTTTACCTTGTTCCTTCACTTCTCCAAAAAGCTTACTTCGGGGTAGAATTTTTGGAGAGCATTTGCGTTAGCTCCCGAAATATTCCCAAGCGTAGAGTGCATAGAGGTTAGAGACGAAAAGGACGAAGAACTTAACATCCATGATTTGTCACCAACCCGGAGAACAGAATTATAAAAGCCCTTAGAGACGTTTCCTTCCTTCGAAAAGTTAGGCCTGGGGCAAACGAAGTTAGTGGAGCATCACATTGACACCGGTGATGCTGTTCCTATAAAAAGCAAACATTTCCCTCTTTCGCCACCGAGGCAAGTCGAAGCTTTTAGCGAAATAGACAGGTTACTCGAACTAGAAGTTATAGAAGAATCAAACTCTCCGTGGTGTAGTCCTTTGGTACTGGTCCGGAAACCAGGTAAAGTTAGGTTGTGCATAGATTCCAGGAAGGTCAACGCCGTAACTAAGAAAGATTCATACCCCCTGCCTCATATTAACGGCTTATTGAGCAGACTGAAAGATACGCACTTTATTTGTGGCATTGATCTGAAGGACGCGTTCTTTCAGATCAAATTGACGGAGTCCCCCAAGGAAAAAACAGCATTCGCGGTTCCAGGGAGGCCCCTATATCACTTCAAAGTAATGCCCTTTGGTCTGTGCAATGAACCGCATACTATGAGCAGGCTGATGGACAAGGCAATCCCTTCGCGCCTGCGGGAGAATGTCTTCGTCTACCTGGACGACCTGATGGTATGCAGTACGAACTTTGAGGACCACCTGAAGTTGCTGGCGGAAGTGGCAAAGTGCTTAACCGATGCCGGTCTGACAATAAACGTAAAGAAGAGCAAATTTTGTCCGAAAGAAATACGATACTTAGGGTACTTGATAGGGAGCGGGTGTTTGAAAGTGTATCCAGGAAAAACAGAAGCGATGCAAAACTTTCCGATCCCTAAATCTCCTCGGCAGGTGCGTAGGTTTGTGGGCATGGTGAATTGGTACAGGGCATTTATTACCAATTTTGCTGACTTGGCAGATCCCTTGACCGACTGTCTCCGTAAGTCATCAGGCCCATTCAAGCTTACCTCTGAAGCTATAGAAGCCTTCGAAAAACTTAAAAAAGCCTTGAGTTCCGCTCATGTTTTGGCCCAACTCGATTTTTCCAAAGAATTTGTAATCCAATTCGACGCTTCCAAAATAAGTGTTGGCGGATTGTTGTTCCAGGTCGATGATGAGGGCGCTGAGCATCCTATCGCGTTCGTTTCGAAATAGCTTTATAATGCTCAACGCAATTATACAGTAACCGAGCTGGAATGTCTCGCCGCCATAGTCAGGACGAAGCGCTTCCGACCCTATGTTGAAGGATTACCGTTTCGGATTATCACGGACCACTCAAGTCTCAAGTGGTTGATGACGCAAAAGGACTTGAGGGGGAAGTTAGCAAGGTGGTCACTTCTGCTGCAAAGATACGACTTTGAAATGAACCATCGCAAAGGCACCCTGAATGTAGTACCCGATGCGCTTTCGCGGTTTGATACCGATGAGTTGACTTTCACTACCACACCCGGGGAAATAGATTTAGTCTCTCCCGAGTTTAGCAGCCACGAATATCTAGATTTGATTAGGACCGTCACCGAAAACGAGGAGTCCCTTCCGGAATTACGAGTGGTGGATGGTGTAATTTTTAAAAGAGTTAAGTTTCGTAAGGGGGTGGAAGGGGAAGAAGACTCGCTATGGCGTTTGTGTTAGCCGAAAGGGTTGACTGAGGAAGCAGTGAGATTAGCACATGACGCTAACCGGAGTTACCATGGCGGGTGGCAGAAAACCGTAGAACGTGTCCGGCAAAAGTACTTCCGGCCACAGCAGGCTAAGCGCGTCAGGGACTACGTCCAGAGTTGTGACACTTGCAAAGCTGTAAAACCCACTAATCAGCAGTCGAGACCGCCTATAGAGAATACCTTTGCATCCGATAGGCCATTTCAGCGATTATATTGCGATTTCCTAGGGCCTTATCCGAGATCTAAGCGACGAAATCAATTTCTTTTTATAGTATTAGACCATCTTTCAAACTATGTCTAGCTAAAGCCCATGCAGAGAGCCACCACTGTTAATGTTATAAATTACTTCGCTTCAAAAATTTTTCCAGCTGTAGGGGTCCCTGAGTTTATTCATAGTGACAATGGTAAACAGTTTATCTCGAATGAAATGAACCAATTTTTAGTAAATTGCGGGGTGACGCACGTGAGGACGGGGTTATATTCTCTTCAAGCGAACGCATCCGAACGTGTTAATAGAGAAATTGTGTCCAAGATTAGAATTTTCCTGAAAGATAAACCAGACCATACCGATTGGGACAAGCATATACCCGAGATTTTATCAGTTTTGAGAAGTGATTTTCATACGGCGATTCAGTGCTCTCCGTACTTTGCATTATACGGCCAGAACATGGTTCAGCATGCCTCAACGTACAATATTTTAGAGAAACTCGGCAGCCTTAGAGAATATCAGGTTACGATAGCAAATAGAGCCTATCTACAACAACACCAGCAGGGCCGCCAAACATAGGCCTGCTGCAACGCCAGCTTTTACAACAACACCAGCAGGGCCGCCAAACATAGGCCTACTGCAACGCCAGCTTTTACAACAACACCAGCAGGGCCGGCAAACATAGGCCTACTGCAACGCCAGCTTTCACAACAACACCAGCAGGGCCGCCAAACATAGGCCTGCTGCAACATCACCTACTTTAGCAACAACCACAGCAGGGCCCCGAACATAGGCCTGCTGCAACACTACCTACAACAACAACGACCGTGAAATATGGTGAGTTCGTTCCGTGACACGGACAAGTTAGGAATAGTATACTTTTATTATTAGTTCTATTTTTATAGTTTACATAATACGGCCGTAAGCCTTCAAAAGGGAAATGAACCTTTTTTTCTCTCGAAATTGATTTCAAATTTCCAACCATAATTTTAAGAAGTTTAAAATTACTTAAACCATTGCTTAAAACTCTAATGTACGAGACTAGTCTCTAAAGTTCAACTCTTGAAAACCATTTGAAAATTGCAACTGGCATAATTTAAAGTGTAAGACCTTTCGCGCGCATTCAATGTTCTATTAGCGTTTTTCGGAACGTACATTCAACCGAGTTTTTGCATTAGCTTATTAGCAGAGGTTGAAGTAATATTCTTATATATGGTCTAAGGAAATAATACCCGTTGGCTAGGTCTCTTTCGTGTTATAGATGTAACGCTTTAATTATATACGTATATATTTACAATTATTTATCTCGGATTTATTTCTTATTACATTTGGAGCAAGCGTTTTGTCACCTTGTCTCTATAACTTAATTCGTACGACTTATTTTGAAGAAAACAGATTTACGTAAAATTCAGGATCTATTAATGTACACTTCTTCAAAAAGAAAATTTTTTTTTAAACCGAATGTCCGTAACATTAGTAAAGATATTTTCAATATGCCCACCTAAAAAAAAATAGGAAACAATTTTGAATGCATTTTTTTTATCACATAAATATCGTATGTAGATCACTTAAAACGAACCAATAAAGCCACAGAAACCCAAAAAAAAAGGGGAATTAGAACACGAAGTTATATTTTATATCCACCAAATACAAATAGATTAACAAATTTTACTTTCCCAGTTTTCCTAGCGATAGTCGTATGGAGCTCGTTTGCGAATCTTTTGAAGGAACCTATAGGTACACTTTTTTTATTTATTGGTTGCAAGTAAACAATGTTGGTTTTAAAACAACATTTAGAGAAACTATTACCTTATACGAGGGCTATTCATTTGCTCACATAAATACAATCTTAATATAGTTTTCATTACATATAGTTTTTTTTTTTCATTACATAGTTTGTATTACATAATTATATAGTATATCCGTACTAAGCGTGGGAGGGATTAAATGAAATAATCAAACATACGAAAGAAGAAATATAGATATATAAGCTAATACTCATACATATGCACATTATATATAAGAGTATCGGACATCTTCAAGAATGCGGTATACGTTTAGCGACAATCGCAAACGGTGGAATCCATAGTCTATGAATTATTTTGAAATGAATTTTGAATAAAATTTTGTAATTAAAATGGGAATGCTGGCATTATTTTGATTTAGAAGGCATAGCTAACTCAGGTAAGGGGCCACCGAAATATAGGTGCGTCGGTGGCCATGGATTTGAGGGTGGGCCAAGTACCGGGCGTCGCAACAATACCCGCGGAGCCCCTATGTATATTCGGCCTTTTTATTTTTATTTTTATTTTCAGCCGTTTTAGTTTTCTTTTGTTCCAGCGTTTGGTAACCGGTTATTTCCGGTTCGATTAAGCTTGTTTTTTTTTGCGTTTAGATTTTTTTTTTTTTTTGAATTTTGAATGTGTTAACGGTCTGTCCGTGGCATGCGGTACGGCCGGATGTTGTTTTACTTTCAATTTCCAGCGTTTTGAGTTAGTTCTGCGCTGTTTGACCATTTCAAAGGCATGATAAGAATTTTTTCTGTTTATGGCGCAGGACAGTAAGGTTGGCAAGAACCCCGCCCAGCCGACATGACTAGCCACAGAGCACCACTAGATCATGCCGACTGCCTTCCTTACTGCTCCATTGTAGATGCGAATCCATAACAATCGTTATCGGCACAACACGATAAAGTGTGTTGGATACCTCCTTGTGATGAGCCACAACTGCGGGTGAAACATCGACGGGTTTGTGTAGAACCGGAGAGTGCTTGTATGTGCAACCGTTCACGCCGCATGCCTTTCTCTCACGGCAGCTTCTAGAATCATGCTTTCTTAGACATACCCTACAAAGCTGCAACCTGTGCACTTCATTCCATTTTTCATCGTATGGTAAATTTTTAAATTTTTCGCATCTCAATATTCCATGCGCTTCGTTGCATAAATAGCACGCTAGTTTTGGTTTAACCCGCTCTACAGATTCTTTTCCCGTATTCTCTCCCTCAGCATGGAGACTCACGCGCTGAATTTTGCGCTTCTCCGACTCTGTATTGCCGGCAGAAATTACCGGTGTGGCGTTGCTGGCTGCGTCCGCCAAATCGAAAAGCCAATCGCTAAACACCTTCAGAGTAGCGTCTGAAGAGGGTCTAGAAAACATTGCCCATTGTAAACGTATTTGAGCTGGCAACTTTTCAACTAGTTCTTGCATCAATAAAGGATTCGTCATATGCGATTGTAGCCCTGACGCCGTCCTAGCGGCTGCTAAATTTTTTGTTAACATTGACAGGCGGTGACAAACTTAGCTTTCCCAAGAGACTATTCAATATTTGTTCTGGCTTTCCAAAAACCATCCGTAGCGTAGACATTATCTCGGGTACAATTGCCGGAATTATTAGTTTGCTACTGACATACTCAAGTGCCTTACCCTTCAAAGCACGTTGCAATCGAAGCAAGTTTTTATTGTGGTTAAATCCACACAGGCGCGTGGAATTCTGAAAGCTGCTGACGACTGCCACTCCTCAGCCTTACCACTGAACACTGGTAGATCCTTGTGCACCACGTGTCGCGAACTAATTTGCTGTGCATTCAAGCTTACAGCATTTGCTTCCGACGTATTGCGTGCCTGCATGTGAGCCTCGTTATGCCCCCTGCCTATTACTACCCTATCGTGCCCAGCTCCTGTTCCAAGCTGCCTTTCTCTATTACACCCTGACCCTTGCCATCTGCCCACTGAGTTGTGCGATGCAAATTCAGCGCATCCAGACTACTTTCATCATCCAATTCTTCGGAATTTTCATATCTCCGCATAAATAAGTATTTTTGCTCTAAATATGAGAGTTCTGCCCTTTTTCTCTCTTCTAAGCGAGCCAATTCGATTTCCATATTGAGCTTCGATTTCACGGAGCCCTGCTTGTTTGCCCTGTTACCCTTTTCACCTACCTTTTCGGTTTGTTTGTCTACATGTTCGGTTGTTGTACACGGCTTTGATGTATTTGCCTTTGGTAACGTTGCACACTTTTTGCAGCTCCATTCTTTGTCAGCAATATCGTGCGAGACTCCTGCGCAGATATAATACGTCCACTCGTCGCATACATCGCACTGCACCATTTCTTAATTCTCCGGCTCATGGCATACGGCACATTTAACTGGCGCACTTGTCTCCGTTATTTTCCGTCCCATATTAAATAAATTTCCATATTGATAAATTTGTTGTGTGGTTGGAAAGACCAAGTGTGAGTTTAGACATGGAGATTAGCCAGTGACGGTGTTTCCAACACTAGACGTTTCGCCTTCTAGAACTGCTGTATCTCCTGCTTGGTAATTGAGCTACATATATGCGTGTGTATGTGAACTTCGGCGGATGACTACATGTGCCTGTTGAGTATCTTTTCGTTACCTTGTACGTATGTGTGTAAACGATGATTGATTTGTTCATGTACACAAGAGTGGCGGTTTGCTTTATTGTTGTTGTGTGATTATTAATTAGCCTAGTGATGTCAACATTCGCCACAATATCTAAATATCCCATCATGATACATTTTATAATTTTACTCACATTTGGTGGTATGTTGGCGCAAGGGCGCTCAAATGGCGGACGAGGCGATACATGTGCACTCAAATGGTTCAAAGTAGTGGAAGGAGTAGGGTCTGCGGTATACTGCGCTGATCTGGAAATAAACAGATCCTTCAGGCTGTCGGATTACTGTAGCGTTTTCCAAGCGGAAATATTAGCCGTAACTAAAGCAGTAGAAACACTGGAAGAGAATAGATTAAGCTACAACCGTGTTTACTTTTATATTGACAGTCAAGCATCAATTAAGGCAATAATCTCGCATAGCACAGCATCCAAATGTGTTTTAGAGTATAAGCAGTATCTTGAGGGAATCGGGACAAGGAGAAGCATACATATATATTGGATCCCAGGGCATATGGGAATCGATGCGAATGAAAAAGCAGATGAACTAGCTAAAAATGGCGCATCCCTTGACGCTTGTTCCGTAGACGTCCCAATTAGACTGGGTGAGATTTTCCGAAGGCGAGAGGTGCACATGATCGACCAAGTGTCGAAGATTATGTATAGGTCTTACAACCTTAGACTAACAAAGTTTCTTCTATCACTAAAGAGAGAGAACTGTAGACTCATGACGGGTATTCTGACTGGACACTGCCTTATGGCGTCACATGGCTTTAAATTAGGCTTGGCAAGTTATATCAGATGTAAGAAGTGCGGGTTGGAAGAGGAAATGATCGAGCACGTTCTGTGCTCGTGCCCTGCGCTTGCCGGGCTTAGACTCCAGCTATTAGGAGTAATACAGCTGTCAGATCTAGAAGCAGCATGTGGTTTAAGTCCTAGGAAGATTTTAGTATTATCCAAGAGGACGGAGTTATTTTATAACATAGATCCTGGTTTTTGTTAGGGTTTTTCAGTGTGGTCGTTAAAACAAACTTCTGGTGACGCTACGGACTCATTTCCTCTATGGGTACGCTTACACAGCTACCGATAAACCGAAAAATTTGCAATCAGCTGGTGAAATAGGCCGGGTTGCTGTTAAAATTGCAACCGATTTCGACACACATCACCTCTTCGTCGACTTTAAAGCCGCCTTCGACAGCACGAAAAGGAGCTGCCTAAATGCCGCTATGTCTGAATTTGGTTTCCCCGCAAAACTTATATGGCTGTGCAAAATGATGTTGAGCAACACCATCAGCTCAGTCAGAATTGGGAAGGACCTCTCCGAGCCGTTCGAAACTAAACGAGGTTTCAGACAGGGTGACCCCCTATCATGCGATTTCTTTAATTTGATGCTGGAGAAAATTATACTAGCTGCAGAACTTAACCGCACTGGAACAATATATTATAAATGCGTGCAATTACTGGCATATGCTGATGACATTGATATCATCGGCCTAAACACCCGCGCTGTTAGTTCTGCTTACTCCAAACTGGAAAAAGAAGCGGTAAAGATGGGTTTGATGGTGAATGAGGACAAAACGAAGTACCTGCTGTCAGCGAGCAAAGAGTCAGCGCATATGCGCCTTGGCAACCACGCTACTGTTGGCAGCCATAATTTCGAAATAGTAAAAGACTTCGTTTATTTGGGAACCAGCATCAACTCTAGCAACAGCATCAGCACTGAAATCCAGCGAAGAATCAATCTTGCCAATAAATGCTACTTTGGACTAGGTAGGCAATTGAAAAGTAAAGTCCTCTCTCGGCGAACGAAAATCATACTCTACAAGTCACTTATCGTACCCGTCCTGCTATATGGGGCAGAAGCATGGACAATGACAACAGCAGATGAAGCGGCTTTGGGAGTGTTCGAGAGAAAAGTTCTTCGAAAGATTTATGGATCTCTACGCGTTGGCGATGGCGAGTACCGAAGAAGATTTAATGATGAGCTGTACGAGCTATACGCAGACATCAACATAGTTCAGCGAATTAAAACGCAGCGGCTGCGCTGGCTAGGCCATGTTATGCGAATGAAAGATGATGCTCCGGCCAAGAAAGTGTTTCTATCGGAACCCGCCTATGGAAGCAGAGGTAGAGGGCGGCCCCCACTCCGTTGGAAGGACCAGGTGGAAAACGATCTAAACTCCCTTGGTGTGACCAATTGGCGCCGGTTGGCGGAGCGAAGGAGCGACTGGCGCGCCTTGTTGGACGGCCATAACCGTTTAGACGGTTAAGAGCCAATTAAGTAAGTAAGTAAGCTTAACTGTGATGCCCAACTCTCTCTTGAGCATATCTCTTACGTGTCGCCTGTCTTGGTGACCCCACCTCTCGGGATACAACTGCAGCGTCGAGCTTCCTGCTTCAGCAATACTGACTCTCTCTACGTTTTCAGCAATTAATGGTTCAAAAGCTGCCTTGTACAGAGTTCCGCCTCTCTCACGATTTCCGCACAGCACCGTTTTCCCATTTACCTCCAGCCAGCATTTGGTTGAAGTCGAATGAAATCTGCTATTTTCATTTCTGTCTTGAGCTGCTTAAACTGAAAAGAGATTTTTAGAAATTTTTGGAACATACCAGACTTCGGCTAAGGTCATCTTTATTGTGTTGTCTTCAGTAAATGATGTAACTTGAATAGTTCCTTTTCCAACAGCTTTGAGAGCTTCTTTTCCAGCGGCGATGATGACATGGGGATCACGAAACTTTTGGAACTCGACGATTTGGTCCGGGCAGTTCGTTACGTGTCTCCTGGCTCCATTGTCAATGCACCATCACGACGAACTAGTCTCAACTTGATGAATTTCTTCACTGATTGTACACAGGGCTACATTGGTAACTAATGCATTGCTCTGAGGGGCGTTCTTTGGCGGTCGTCCATCAGCAATCCACTTTTTGCATGTGGTTACCCAATGTCCCTTCTTTTTGCAATAGTTACAAATGTCGTTCTCTTTTGACCTTTGTGATCCTCTTTCTGGCTTAACTTTTCCGCTTTTCACAAGAAGTGCTTCTTCGGTGATGGTCCCAGTGGCCTTTCTAAAATTTCTTTCGTACATGCATAACTGCGTAATCAGTTCTTCAAACGTTCTTTCTTCATTCTTCGACAATAGCATCCAACTGGATCTGAAATTCTCGAAGTGACTAGGCAAAATTTGCAAAACTTTACAAACTAGAATAAGGCCGGGAAGTTCGTTCTCATTTTTTAATCTCAAACCATTATTTAGTTCGTTCCATAGGTTTCTTAACTTAGCAACGTGCGTCGAAACATCTTCGCCATTACTCCAATCAAATGCAAAAAATTCTGTACATATTTTAAACAGTTGATCTTTTGACGATGCTTCAAAATTTAATTTAAGTGCTTCCCACGCCTCGTGCGCTGTCTCTTTGTCCATTATTTTCTGATAAACGACGTCTGCTACTGAACTCGAAATCATGGCTTTTGTTTCGGTACAAATCATTCTCCTGCTTGTGTTTCTTGACTTCGCTTTCTGATGCACCTTCTTCCAAGGGATGTGGTTTCACCAGTTTGCCGTCAATTGCATCTAGAGCACCTTCATGGTAACCTAGCAAATCTTGCACCTTCCTTTTCCAGATTGGCCAATCTGCTTCGCCAGTCAGAGGTTTGATGTGTTTTGCCAGTTCCATATTAAAAGAAAAAATGCAACACGTGGAGAATTCTTATTTGTAGGTTTTCCTTTTCTTGTTCCTATAACTTGCGTACTTGGTACCCATAACCTGTTACAGTATTTTCTCGGCAAGAAAAAGAAAAAGAAGATTGCTTACTCCGTTTGAAGTGGCTGTTTATTTCTTACTTAGTAATTATTGCTGTTTTACAAAAGACTTTTATTTAGCTGACTTAGCGAAAGCAAAAATACTAAAAGAATTATTAACAGCGCGCTGCATAGCTGATTTGCAAAATTAAATCGTATATTGTATGAAGAAAAAACAGAGTGTAACGGCATGGGCCGAAAAGTATCCCTACAAGACAGGTACCCGTTACCTAATCGATTACTTAATCGTTACCAATAACTTCCCTACAAGACAGGTACCCGTTACCTAATCCATTACTTAATCGACACCAATAACCTGTTCACCAATTATTGTCTTAATGACTATTACATTGTTGTCGTGAAAAAGGTAACGCATGCGCTCTCTCAAAATAGTGTACGTGTGACTCGCTTTCTCGCTCTTACCTATTGTGTTTTCGACATTCTTTCTCGCTCGATGTTATTTACATTTTTAAGTTACTTCATCAGTTATGTTTTCGTTATCGCTAACCAAAACATATGCAACAACAACAACACGGGTAACTGGCCTATCGGTTACCCGTATCGGTTACCTTCTGTCAAACCGCTTTTTCCATGAATGAAACGCGTCCCTTTTGTTTAAATAATATTTAATTATGAATAAATTATGTTTACAATGGTTTTTACAAAAAATTTTCTTAATTTTCTAGTAAACCTTACATATGTGCATATTTATATGTATGTACAAACTATATATGTAAAGACATAAACTCATTCGTAGTCGTGCCCTTTCTGAAACTATTTTGAGTTTCGAAGCTCACACTGATGGTGCCAAATTTTTACTGCGCGGGTGGTGTTGTTAGCATCAGTTTGCATAGATATGAGTCTTGTAGATATAATACCGGCATATATGCAGCCCCAATTCGAGCTATCAAAGTCGATTTGCAGGTGATGTTGGGCCTTTGAAATTGACCCTTTCCCATAATATGCGTGGTAGGGCCTTATATGTGATACTAAAAAGGCCGAGGGACAGTTGTCGCAGTTTTCTTTTAGTTTGAGCAAATGTACGTTCTTCTTACAGCCACAGCTGGAATATTGCTATGCCTACATTGTCAAATCAAATTACCTAGAATGGAAAAGAAACGAATATCAGTAAGGATAGATAAAAAGTTTTTAATATAACCGGAAGTGCTTAATAAATACAAGATACTCAAGGAGATTTCAGAATCAGGACCTGTAAAGTAAATTCAAGTGAACCTCCACCATGCCAAGGCATCTTCCGGTGGCGGGGGTACCCGAAGATTATAACAAGAGATAATTGATAGATGTTGGGGTAATTGATAGTAAATTAGGCGTGCTACAAAAACAAACACAAATAAATGCAGATGACTGTTTAATCCATTATGCGAAGTTCTTTGAATGGATGTGCAAATTGAAACGGGCAAAGTACTGCTAAAACTGCTTTCCCCGAGTAACCCGGGAACGAATTGATATGACTACGTCTATTCTTCTTTAGCAACAGTGCCTAGCACCAGTTTACTTTTGGACAGGAAAGTAAACGTTTGGTTGCCTTCAAGTTTATCATATGCCAGTACAGAACATACTCGTTTGCTGGATCTGAGCAGTACATCTAATTTTCCCAGATTTTCTGGGCTCGGCGAAGGTATCCTCCTGAATGGTGCATGTGTACCCTGCTGCCTTGCCTGGCCGCTCACCCAACAACACCAGGCACAACGGAACTTGCCTTGCGACACCCAAAGTGCACTCACGCTCCTCATGGCTCCGGGTTAGTGGGCTTAGAGTATACCCGCGGTAGCTATGCCTGTCGTAAGAGGAGACTAAAATACCAAATTGATTCAAGGGGTTTAGTAGCGCAATCCTTTCAATGGGTTGCCAGCGCAATATATAGCTTCTCCAACCCAATTGTCAACGTCACCTACCCGTGGCGAAACCTGCCAGCCGAGGCTCTGGCGACCTCATGTTTCTTATGGATCTACATTTGAAGGCGCTTAGTTAGCTGACATCGCTTACTTAACCGGTAGATTCTAAAGTAAAAACCAAAACACAAAATATAGGTTATGTTGAAATGACCGGTTCATGAGGATCTCACATAGACTGAATGAGTCCGTAGTGTTACCAGAAGTTTGTTTTAACGACCACGCTGAAACCCCTATCAAGAACCAGGACCTATTTTATAAAAAAAACTCCGTCCTCTTGACAAATACTAGAAGCTTCCTACGACTTAAGCCACTTACTGCTTCTAGATCTGACAGCTTTATCACTCCTAATAGCTGGAGCCTTAGCCTGGCAAACGCAGGGCACGATATTTCTCAAGGGGCCCGGTATTTCTGGGGGGGGGGGCGTGATGTAGAGCTACTAAGACATTTTTTTTAATTCAGGAGAGTCTTTAGTTGTTCCATGTGGAAATTTTAAGCCGAATTTCAAAAGCAACGAATATTGATAATGATTTTTTACATGGTCCTTCGAAAAGTGAGGAGACAATAAAAACATCAAACAAAAATATATGTTTACATGAATCCGAAATCGTAAAGTTTTCGTGGTGACAGTGATGAAGGTCCATCTTCAAAAAGTCTTCCAACAATACCACCAACTCTGCATCAAAGTCTAGATTATTTAAATGACTTCGATATCGGTACCGTGAATAATGAGTTTTTGCGATCTGAAGAAGTCAACGAAATAATTCGTCGAGGTCATCAAAAGTGCCCTGTTATTTTTCCACGTGATTGTCATGACGAGGCATTTCCTACCTCGTTGGTAAACAGAATCTTGCCAAATGGAGAGAAAGTGGAGCGTCACTGGCCAGTAGCAATGCTTTTTATTGCCTACCACGTTGTCTGTTAAGCACCAATACTTTAAATCGACCTAAAACTTGTTGTCCTGGCGAATATTCGAAATTCCAGGTATGGAAGGAGCTATATGCTAAACTGCCATCACACGAAAATACAAAAGATCACATTAAATGTTATATTCAATGGCGATCTTTACAAAACCTAATTCGAAAGGAGGCTACAATTGATACACTTATCAATGAATGAACAGCTAATCACTGAAACTCAAAAGTGGAAAGAAATTTTATATAGAATTTTGGACACTATTTTTTTTTTTTTTTAAAAAGTGAAAGGATGGACATTTTTTTGGGCATCTAAGATCTCATAAGCCATTATGATCCGATACTTAGAGATCATTTGGAGAAAGTTAGGATTTCACAATAGCAGCACAAACGTTTCCAAGTTCACTATCTTTCCCCAGACATTCAGAACGAGTTTATAGAAATTTGTGCAAAGCACGTGAGGGAAACTATATTAGATCAAGGCAAGAAAGCTTAGTATTTTGCTATTATCGTTGATGCTATGCCTCATGCTAGTCACGTTGACTACGTTCATTTTGCGCTGACTCCATTCCAATTCGAAAGCAACAAATTTACAATTACAGAACGGATTTTGGGGTTCGTGAATTGCAACCAAAAAACTGGTCAGAAAATCGCTGACCTAATTTGCCATACATGATTGAAGATTGTCGTGCACAAGGGTACGATAACGGCGCCAATATGAAAGGAGCTTACAACGGGGCACTACGTCACATTCTCGACAAAAACTCGAATGCTGATTACTCGCCTTGTGCAACCCGCAGCTATGAAAGCGTTTTCTTTTCTGTATAAAGTGTTACGCTTTTTGAACGCCGCGCAAGGGTTGTTGTTCTATTCTAAAAAAACAGGCAACACCTTTACGGGGTATTTCGTTCTTTTGTGAAAATTCTTGCCTGCTATTAACGCAAAAGCGCTACACTTTTACCCTGTATAAAATGGCGGTGTGGCAGTGCAACTTTGTGAAACTCTCAATTCGCTCTTAAGTTCCACATATACTCTGTTAATATGAGTGAATATGGTGAGTTGAATTGTTCTTTGTATGCACTATAAATGTTGACCTTTTTCTGGGGTAGGAGTAACTCTATTGTTGTTGTTGTTGTTGTAGCGATAAGGTTGCTCCCCGAAGACTTTGAGGAGTATTATCGATGTGATGGTCCTTTGCCGGATACAGATCCGGTACGCTCCGGTACCACAGCACCATTAAGGTGCTAGCCCGACCATCTCGGGAACGATTTATGTGGCCACATTAAACCTTCAGGCCATCCCCTCCCTCCCCATCCCAAGTTCCATGAGGAGCTTGGGGTCGCCAGAGCCTGTCTGTTAGTGAAACAGGATTCGAAAGAGAAAACCCAAAAGGCGTTCTGAAGATAATTTAAAGATGATTACGAATGATTCAGAGTCTGATTTCAAAAACAATACATTTTTGGTGATCGTTGATTCGGTAATCACTGGCATTACTGAAAGATTTGCAGCTATGAGAAATTTGAACGAAGTTTTCCTTTTTGTGGCAATTTGAAGACATGGATGAAACTACGGTTCGGGCGGACGCAGCAAAATTTGTCGAAAAATACAAGTCGGATATTTCTCAAAGCTTAGAATGTGAAATAGTTCACTTGAAACACATTTACGAAGCAAATTTTGATAAATGTCTGTTACCATTGGTATTGCTAAATGCCATCTCTATTCAAAATCTGTATACAATTTTCCCCAACATTTGTGTTGCTTCACGTATCTTTTGCACTATACCTGTCACTGTAGCTAGGCAGAACGTTCCTTCAGCGTCCTTTCAAGAATCAAAAACTTTCATAGATCGTGTTCATCTAAAGAGCGAGCTTTAGGACTTGCCACGCTTTGTGTTGAATCCGTTTTGGCAAGACAGTTAAATTTTGATATTATTATAAAAAATTTTGCAGCGAAAAAAAGCAAGTAAAGCACTCTTTGATATCCGAACATTCTATATTGAATAATTAAAATTTATAATCATCATTAAATTTATCAAAAATGTATGAAAATGTTACCAAATAACTAGAAAAGATTATTTGAAATAATATGTGGCTGTTAAAAGAGAATTTTATTTCTACGTTACAATAAAATAAAACAAATAGTAAATATTCTGTGTTAATTTTATTGTCAGCCCTTAGCCAAAAATCATTTAGTTGATATGGCAAACATTTTTTTTGATGTAATCCATCAATAATGATTTATGAATGAAACGTCATTAATTACAGTTAATCAAATGTATTAGTGGATTTTTTATACGGGCCCGTAAATTTTTTTAGTCCCGGGCCCGGATTTTCTCTCTACGGCCCAGGCTCGAAGACGCCAGAGGGGATTGGAGCCAGAGTCTCCGGACCCAGAGCCAAAATATCAATACCTCTAAAAGCACATACGAGCAGATTTCAAGCGGAAGTATTCGCCATATGATGGTGCGCTAAGCGGAACCTTCGGCGCTGATACTCCAATTTATTTATTTATTTGCCATACTCAAGACAGTTAGGCCCCACTAAATCAATTGTGGCTTTCGAAATAAAGTCAGCACTGGTGCTTGGGTGCACAACGTAGTACTGTTGCTCTGGGTCCCAGGGCACAGGGGAGTACATGGTAATGAGCAGGCGGACTCTAGTGTTAGTTTGTTGCGTCCCTCCCACAAATTTTCACCCTCCCAGCAGATCCATGCAGCGGGTCTGCGCCATACTCTCCTCCTCCGGGAAGGTATCGAACCCAATCAGGGTCCTTTTCCTGACCTCGGTCCTGAGAAATGGTTTTGCTGTGTTTGCCGGAAAGGAATCTTTTTAGGACGGTCATACTCTTGTCAGTGTGTCATGTGTAAGGGATGGTTGCATCGGTCAGGTTGCTCTGGGCTTGATCCCAAAACCCGACGTCCTCGTAACTTTTACAAATCTTTTGTGGCTTCTTGTTGTTCACGCCCTCATTACATTATGAGAAAATACGGCACCTGAGAACACATCCGTATGAAGCTGAAAAACACAAGCAGGTCCTGAGTGAACTCCACAAACATGCGTCGGACCTCTATGCCAGGAATTGCCCGGTGAATCATGTACTCAAAGAACAAAACTAGCAGAGTAGGAACGCATTCTCCCTAAGGAAACGGGAGTCACTCTAGTCCATCTTCGATCTGGATACTGTAACAGGTTAAACTCTTACCTATCCAGAATCAAATACAAAACATATGTCCTGCTTATAATGTGTCCCCACATGACACCAACCATCTCTTTAGCTGTATTGTGGAATCAACGCCTCTTACACTCCTCTCATTATGGTCCACCCCTGTTGAAACTTTCTGTTTCCTTGGACTCCAGTTAGAGGACATTGATGACAATTTGTGATGTTGTTGTTGTTGTAGCGATAAGGTTGCTCCCCGAAGGCTTTGGGGAATGTTATCGATGTGATGGTCCTTTGCCGGATGCAAATCCGGTACGCTCCGGTACCATAGCACCATTAAGGTGCTAGCCCGACCATCTCGGGCACGATTTATGTGGTCACATTAAACCTTCAGGCCATTCCCTCCCTCCCTACCCCCAAGTTGCATGAGGATTCGCCGCGGATAGGTGAGGTTGACAATTGGGTTTGGAGAAGCTATATATTGCGCTGGCAACCTGAAAGGTTGCGCTACACAGCCCCTTGAATATGGTATTTTAGTCGCCTCTTACGACAGGCATACCTACCGCGGGTATATTCTGATCCCCTAACCCGCTGGGGTGACAATTTGTGATCGGTCGCACCTATTGGATGGGGCGAAGCACTGCTATAACAAGAGCAGGCGGACAACCCGGAAAGAGAGGCATGAACTGCATGACCCATCGATCCCGAGCTGTTCCTGTCAGTTGGCTCACAGGGGAATTTATTAGTAGAAGGGAGGGAAAGGAGAGAAGAACACTGGAGCAATAAGCCAGGTTTGAGACAATCTAAGTTACTGTTAGGAGGTTATAGCACAAGTCGCTACAGGGCAATAATAGACCTATCGAAAGATAACCGAAGAATCCCAAGAGCTATTCTTACAGGGCATTATAGACTGAGCAGCCGTATGCAGAAAGTGGGCATACTATCGAATAACACATGCCAATTTTGTGATCGATCAGCAGACGGCGGACCATATCCTCCAAGAATACGAAGCAATCTCAAAACGTAGGGCTAAGTTTATGGGCTCACCATGGCCAGCGTATTCCCAAATTTAATCCCTCAAGCCAAGAACTCTGCTAGGGTTCATCAAAGAAGTGGGCTGTGATGAGGTGCTGCGAAGGAGATGTGCAAATCACTGTGCAATCCTCAATAAATTATCTACGTTCCGGTAACAAGCACCATTGAGATACCACCCCGACCATCTCCGGACTTATTGATATGACTACATTGAACCTTCTAGGGATTGAATATTAATAATGACCGCAATGCGAAAGTCTGCTAAAATTTACCATTCTCCATGGAGTGCTACATATATAACTTTCCACGTTTTGAATCAGTAATGAAAAGAGCAAAATTTACTAAAATTTTAACTGGTAGGGTAAGGTGTTGACTGGATGTAACTGCAACGGCGACGCAGGGAAAATAATAAAAATCCTATAAATCTACTGATCATAATTAATGGGAGAGATTACCTTTCTATGCAGTTGTATGCATACATACATATGGGATTTGTTCTCCAAACGCTATTTAAAGAAATCAATTGGTATTTACATGAACTTCGAACTCTTTGGTATTTGCCTTCTTCAGTTGATTATCAACAAAAGCATGAGACATTATCACTAACAAATTCATACATGTTGTTTATATATTTAATATGGTAGTATGGTAGGCAATTTACTTACCCTTTCTGGTGCGATGATCCTGGACAATCGGTCCTGACTAGACGAGATTTACTTTGCTTTAAGATAGCGTGCTTAACGCGAACCATATCATGTTAGGGCACAATTTCGGTTATGCAACCAATCAAAGAAATGCCGTGCTTGTAATACTGCTATGATAGCAGCAGCAGCTCCCGGCGGCGGCACATAAATAACAGTTGCATGCGGATCAGTTGCCTTTTTGCTTCGGCTACCTATTCAAATTTAATTCACATTACATTATCTACTATTGCAATTTTTAATCAATATAAATTACCGAAGCAAATACTGGCAAACCAAGATGCGTAGTTCCACCCTTTTTTGGGAAAAGGCATCCAACCAATTTTGTACCGTATTCCAAAGCATGTTGGTTGTGGAAAGTACCGTGTTTACCGTTAAACCTTGGCATATGACTCGTGAATCTGCATTTAATTGTAGGTTTCTTGTTGTTTTGGCATGTCCTGTGCTGAATCGCGCCCCGGCAGAGATGATATATATTAGAATAATAAAACATGTTTTTTATTATTTTACAATACAAATACGTACGAATGAAAAGCAAAGAGTAAATAATGTTGATTTTGTTGTAGCGATAAGGACACTCCCCTGGAGCGATTTAGTCTGACCACCTGAAACCTTCTAGGTCATCCCCTCGATTCTATACAACTTTCAAATTCTAAAAACGGATCTCGACACGCGTGTTTTGATACCACCTTTGTTTAGGTTGCGCACTGTCTTGTAAAACGTTACCTTTTTTGGTTTTGGAAATCGAATCTTCCAATTCCAAGTGGTGCGAAGAGGACTTGGCTGCCTCTAGTTAATGCGCAAGGTTAATTTAGAAGTGCCTAAACAGCTAACACACGTCACAACTTAAAAGCCCGTAGCACAAGCACTTTTTCTTTTTACAACTCAGGTTAAGCGAGAGCTTGTAAGAGTTTAATTAACACAATTATATTTTTTCTTCGTTTTAAAATGTTTCCCGGAATAATTAATAAATTTTCATATTAAGATGACGCTGTCATTTCGATGACAGCAACAAACGTCGATTTGTTAGTGGAGAGCGAAAAAAGCTTTGAATGTGTGGGTGAACTAGTTACCTCCGCCTTGTAGGGTTGGTCACCAATTATCGTCTTAATGACTTTTACATTGCTGTCGTGAAAAAGGTAACGCATACGCTCTCCCAAAATAGTGTACGTGTGACTCGCTTTCTCGCTCTTACCTATTGTGTTTTCGACATTCCTTCTCGCTCGATGTTATTTACATTTTTAGGTTACTTCATTAGGTATGTTTTCGTTATCGCTATGCAACAACAACAACACGGGTAACTGGCCTATCGGTTACCCGTACCGGTTACCTTCTGTCAATTCGCTTTTTATATGAATGAAACGCGTCCCTTTTGTTTAAATAATATTTAATTATGAATAAATTATGTATACAATGGTTTTTACAAATAATTTCCTTAATTTTCTAGTAAACCTTACATATGTGCATATTTATATGTACAAACTACATATGTAAAGACATAAACTCATTCGTAGTCGTGCCCTTTCTGAAACCATTTTGAGTGTCGAAGCTCACACTGATGGTGCTCAATTTTTCCTGCGCGGGTGGTGTTGTTAGTATCAGTTTGCATAGATATGAGTGTTGTAGATATAATACCGGAATATATGCAGCCCCATTTCGTGCTATCAAAGTCGATTTGCAGGTGATGTTGAGCCTTTTAACTTGACCCTTTCCCATAATATGCGTGGTAGGGCTTTATATGTGATACTAAAAAGACCGAGGGACAGTTGTCGCAGTTTTCTTGTAGTTTGAGCAAATGTACGTTCTTCTTACAGCCACAGCTGGAATATTGCTATGCCCACATCGTCAAATCGAATTACCTAGAATGAAAAACAAACGAATATCAGTAAGGATAGATAATAAGTTTTTAATATAACCGGAAGTGCTTAATAAATACAAGATACTCAAGGGGATTTCAGATAACCAGAATCAGGACCTGTAAAGTAAATTCAAGTGAACCTCCACCATGCCAAGGCATCTTCCGGTAGCGGGGGTATTCGAAGATTATAACAAGGGATAATTGATAGATGTTGGGGTAATAAATAGTAAATTAGGCGTGCTACAAAAACAAAAACGAATAAATGCAGATGACTGTTTAATCCATTATGCGAAGTTCTTTGAATGGATGTGCAAATTGAAACGGGCAAAGTACTGCTAAAACTGCTTTCCCCGAGTAACCCGGGAACGAATTGATATGACTACGTCTATTCTTCTTTAGCAGCAGTGCCGAGCACCAATTCCTTTTTGGACAGGAAAGTAAACGTTTGGTTGTCTGCAAGTTTATCATATGCCAGTACAGAACATACTCGTTTGCTGGATCTGAGCAGTACATCTAATTTTCCCAGATTTTCTGGGCTCAGCGAGGGTATCCTCCTGAATGGTGCATGTGTACCCTGCTGCCTTGCCTGGCCGCTCACCCAACAACACCAGGCACGACGGAACTTGCCTTGCGACACCCAAAGTGCACTCACGCTTCTCATGGCTCCAGCGGGTTAGCTATGCCTGTCGTAAGAGGCGACTAAAATACCAAATTGATTCAAGGGGTTTTGTAGCGCAATCCTTTCAATGGGTTGCCAGCGCAATATATAGCCTCTCCAACCCAATTGTCAACGTCACCTACCCGTGGCGAATCCTGTTTCTTTAACAGCCGAGGCTCTGGTGACCTCATGTTCCTTATGGATCTACATTTGAAGGCGCTTAGTTAGCTGACATCGCTTACTTAACCGGTAGAGTCTAAAGTAAAAACTAAAACACAAAATATAGGTTAGGTTTAAGTGGCCGGTTCATGATGATCTCACATAGACTGAATAAGTCCGTAGTGTTACCAGAAGTTTGTTTTAACGACCAAGCGTAAAACCCTATCAAGAACCACTATCAAGAGCCCTATCAAGAGCACTACGTCACATTCTCGACAAAAACTCGAATTCTGATTACTCGCCTTGTGCAACCCGCAGTTATGATAGCGTTTTCTTTTCTGGATAAAGTGTTACGCAAGCGTTGTTGTTCTATTCTAAAAAACAGGCAACACCTTTACGGGGTATTTCGTTCTTTTGTGAAAATTCTTGCCTGCTCGCAACGCAAAAGCGTTACACTTTTACCCTGTATAAAATGGCGGTGTGGCAGTGCAACTTTGTGAAACTCTCAATTCGCTCTTAAGTTCCACATATACTCTGTTAATATGAGTGAATTTGGTGAGTTGAAATGTTCTTTGGATGCACTATAAATGTTGACCATTTTCTGGGGTGGGAGTAACTCTATTGTTGTTGTTGTTGTTGTAGCGATAAGGTTGCTCCCCGAAGGCTTTGAGGAGTATTATCGATGTGATGGTCCTCTGCCGGATCCGGTACGCTCCGGTACCACAGCACCATTAAGGTGCCATCTCGGGAACGATTTATGTGACCACATTAAACCTTCACATTAAACCGTACCTAGCTCTCTTCATAGTCTTTCAGCCAAAAGCCAAATTTTTACTGCGCAAGCATATGGCGATGTTACCGGCATTCTCAAGTACATCAACAAGTTCGAATGTATTTTGCTGTCCTCAATTTGGTTCAAAACCCTACCATTAATGAAAGAAGCGTGGTCCTCCAAGCGAGAGACGCCACCACAGATGTTGAGGTCCGACATCTAGATGCCTTATTAGCTGATTTGAAGTTGATCAGGAACCAATGGGAAACAATTTTAAACGAATGCAAAACAGTTGCTATTCAATTGAACATCTCGCCAAAGTTTCCGGATATTCGAAAGAGAAAACCCAAAAGGCGTTCTGAAGATAATTTAAATGAGATGATTACGGATGATTCAGAGTCTGATTTCAAAAACAATACATTCTTGGTGATCGTTGATTCGGTAATCACTGGCATTACTGAACGATTTGCAGCTATTAGAAATTTGAACGAAAAGTGTTCCTTTTTGTGGCAATTTAAGACACGGATGAAACTACGGTTCGGGCGAGCGCAGCAAAATTTGTCGAAAAATACAAGTCGGATATTTCTCAAAGCTTAGAATGTGAAATAGTTCACTTGAAACACATTTACGAAGCAAATTTTGATAAAGGTCTGTCACCATTGGAATTGCTAAATGCCGTCTATTTTCAAAATATGTATACAATTTTCCCTCAACTTTTGTATTGGTTTACGTACCTTTTGCACTTTACCTGTCACTGTATCTAGTGCAGAACGTTCCTTCAGTGTCCTTTCAAGAATGAAAGACTTTCACAGATCGTGTTCATCTAAAGAGCGAGTTTTAGGACTTGCCACGCTTTGTGTTGTATCCGTTTTGGTAAGACAGTTAAATTTTGATATTATTATAAAAAATTTTGCAGCGAAAAAAGCAAGTAAAGCCACTCTTTGATATCCGAACATTCTATATTGAATAATTAAAATTTATAATCATCATTAAATTTATCAGAAATGTATGAAAATTTTACCAAATAACTAGAAAAGTTTATTTGAAATAATATGTGGCTGTTAAAAGAGAATTTTATTTCTACGTTACAATAAAATAAAACAAATAGTAAATATTCTGTGTTAATTTTATTGTCAGCTCTTAGCCAAAAATCATTTAGTTGATGTGGCAAAAATTTTTTTTGATGTAATCCATCAATAATGATTTATGAATGAAACGGCATTAATTCACGTTAATCAAATGTATTAGTGGATTTTTTATATGGGGCCCGTAAATTTTTTTAGTCCCGGGCCCGGATTTTCTCTCTACGGCCCTGGTTCGAAGACGCCAGAGGGGATTGAGGCCAGAGTCTCCGGACCCAGAGCCAAAATATCAGTACCTCTAAAAGCACATACGAGCAGCTTTCAAGCGGAAGTATTCGCCATATGTTGGTGCGCTAAGCTGAACCTTCAGCGCTGATACTCCAATGAAACGATTGCCATACTCAGTCAGACAGTCAGGCCCCACTAAAGGCATTTGTGGCGTTCGAAATAAAGTCAGCACTGGTCCTTGGGTGCACAACGTAGTACTGTTGCACTGGGTCCCAGGCCAAAGGGGAGTACAGGGTAATGAGCAGGCGGACTCTAGTGTTTAGTTTGTTGCGTCCCTCCCACAAATTATAATCCTCCCAGCAGATCCATGCAGCGGGTCTGCGCCATACTCTCCTCCTCCGGGAAGGTATCGAACCCAATCCGTGTCCTTTTCCTGACCCCGGTCATGAGAAATGGTTTTGCTGCGTTTGCCGGAAAAGAATATTTTTAGGACGGTCATACTCTTGTCAGTGTGTCACGTGCAAGGGATGGTTGCATCGGACAGGTTGCTCTGGGCTTGATCCCAAAACCCGACGTCCTCGTAAGTTTTACAAATCTTTTGTTGGCTTCTTGTTGTTCACGCCCTCATTACATTATGAGAATATACGGCACCTGAGAACACAGCCGTATGAAGCTGAAAAACACAATCAGGTCCTGAGTGAACTCCACAAACAGGCGTCGGACCTCTATGCCAGGAATTGCCCGGTGAATCCTGTACTCAAAGAACAAAACTAGCAGAGTAGGAACGCATTCTCCCTAAGAAAACGGGAGTCACTCTAGTCCATCTTCGATCTGGATACTGTAACAGGTTAAACTCTTACCTATCCAGAATCAAATACAAAACATATGTCCTGCTTATAATGTGTCCCCACATGACACCAACCATCTCTTTAGCTGTATTGTGGAATCAACGCCTCTAACACTCCTCTAATTATGGGCCACTCCTGTTGAAACTTTCTGTTTCCTTGGAATCCCGTTAGAGGACATTGGAGAGAAGAACACTGGAGCAATACGCCAGGTTTGAGACAATCTAAGTTACTGTTAGGAAGTTATAGCACAAGTCGCTACAGGGCAATAATAGACCTATCGAAAGATAACCGTAGAATACCAAGAGCTTTCTTACAGGGCATTATAGACTGAGCAGCCGTATGCAGAAAGTGGGCATACTATCGAATAACACATGCCGATTTTGTGATCGATCAGCAGACGGCGGACCATATCCTCCAAGAATACGAAGCAATCTCAAAACATAGGGCTAAGTTTATGGGCTCACCATGGCCAGTGCATTCCCACATTTAATCCCTCAAGCCAATAACTCTGCTAGGGTTCATCAAAGAATTCGGATACGATGAGGTGCTGTGAAGGAGATGTGCAAGTCACTGTGCAATCCTCAATAAATTATCTATCTACGTTCCGGTAACAAGCACCATTGAGGTACTAACCCGACCATCTCCGGACCTATTGATATGACTACATTGAACCTTCTAGGGATTGAATATTAATAATGACCGCAATGCGAAAGTCTGCTAAAATTTACCATTCTCCATGGAATGCTACATATATAACTTCCCACGTTTTGAATCAGTAATGAAAAGAGCAAAATTTACTAAAATTTTAACTGTCCTCTCTTAACGCAATGTAATGGCAACGGCGACGCAGGGAAAATAATAAAAATCCTATACATCTACTGATCATAATTAATTAATCCCTCTCTTTCTATGCAGTTGTATGCATACATACATATGGGTTTTGTTCTCCAAACGCTATTTAAAGAAATCAATTGGTATTTACATGAACTTCGAACTCTTTGGTATTTGCCTTCTTCAGGTGATTATCAACAAAAGCATGACAAATTATCACTAACAAATGCATACATGTTGTTTATATATTAAATATGGTAGGGAATTTACTTACCCTTTTTGGTGCGATGATCCTGGACAATCGGGCCTGACTAGACGAGATTTATTTTGCTTTAACATAGTGTGCTTAACGCGAACCATATCATGTTAGGGCACAATATCGATTATGCAACCAATCAAAGAAATGTCGTGCTTGTAATACTGCTATGATAGCAGCAGCAGCTCCCCGTGGCGGCACATAAATAACAGTTGCATGCGGATCAGTTGCATTTTTTGCTTCGGCTACCTATTCAATTTTAATTCACATTACATTATCTACTATTGCAATTTTTAATCAATACAAATCAATATAAATTACCGAAGCAAATACTGGCAAACCAAGATGCGTAGTTCCACCCTTTTTTGGGAAAAGACATCCAACCAATTTTGTACCGTATTCCAAAGCATGTTGGTTGTGGAAAGTACCTTGTGTACCGGTAAATCCTTGGCGAATGACACGTGAATCTGCATTTAATTGTAGGTTTCTTGTTGTTTTGGCATATCCTGAGCTGAATCGCACCCCGGCAGAGATGATATATATTAGAATAATATAACATTTTTTTATTATTTAAAAATACACATACGTATGAATGAAAAGCAGAGAGTAAATAATGTTGCTTTGGTTGTAGCGATAAGGACACTCCCCGGGAGCGATTTAGTATGACCACCTGAAACCTTCTAGGCCATCCCGTCGATTCTATACAACTTTCAGATTCTAAAAACGGATCTCGACACGCGTCTTTTGATACCACCTTTGTTTAGGTTGTGCACTGTTTTGAAAACGTTACCTTTTTTAGTTTTGGAAATCGAATCTTCCAATTTCAATTGGTGGCAAGAGGACTTGGCTGCCTCTAGTTAATGCGCCAGGTTAATTTAGAAGTGCCTAAACAGCTAACACACGTCACACCTAAAAGCCCGTAGCACAAGCACTTTTTTAGTTTTTAAGTTTAATTACCACAATTATAGTTTTTCATCGTTTTAAAATGTTTCCCGGAATAATTAATAAATTGTCGTATTAAGATGACGCTGTCATTTCGATGACAGCAAGAAACATCGATGTGTTAGTGGAGAGCGAAAAAAGCTTTGAATGTGTGGGTGAAGTAGTTACCTCCGTCTTGTAGGGATGATGTACATACATATACACATTTCAGTGTCATCTACTTGCTAATTTTATATACAGGGTAATTTAACTTAGATTAACATTATTTGCTTCAACATTATCGGCCGGCAGTTATTTTCTTACATTTAACTTTTTCGCAAAAATACGCTTGCGTTTATGCTTTTATGTGCTTATCCCATTAAGGGCGCCTGTTTTGCACACAATTAATCAATTTTTCAGTTCTTCGCACAAATAATAAATGTTTCACAGTAAATACACGCAATTTATCGGACGATAAAATTGAACACGCGCGAATTTATCGGCAGTGAAAAACTACAACGGCAAAGAATAATTCGGTGATCGGTTGAAATGTATACGCGCTCATCTAAATACATTTGTTTATTTTTATCGGACGATTACGACCGGCATGGAGCGATCAAAATCGGTGGCTGTGTAAGCGTGCTCTATGTGAGGTCCTCATGGACCGGCCAGTTCAACCTAACCTAACCTAACATTTGGTAATAAAAGTTTTAACTTAAAAACCTTCAAAATACATCTGTCGTACATGAATTTCAAAACTGCTCCAACCTTAAGTATTTTTGTATCACAAAATTAAATGACATATGAATTGTAGGTTGCCATAACTGAAATATTTGTAATGATTAAAGATTTTATGGAGATTTGCCCTAAATCTTCTGCGTTTCGAGATTTTATTTTGTGTGATAAAACTTATGAGATTTAAAGTTAAATCCTCTCAGATACCTAAATATCGAATACAACTCTTAGTGGAAATATGTTATAAATTAGAGAGGTAATGCGAAGAATATACTTCTCACATCTCCGAATGTAACAAGTTTCGTTCTCGATTAAATGATAGTCTCCGCAGCATCAACGCGTGGGGAAAATATTTACACTTGCATAGTTTGAAAGCACGAAAAACAAATTTCAAATTCTTCTTATATTTTGATTGCCACAAAAGTTGGAATTTGGCTACTTTCGTATGTTAGATTAGGATGATGATGCGCTTTTTGTCGCTCTTCATACAAATAAATGAAATCTACTGTCAGAGCACTACGCAGCGTTTAAAATGGGATGTGTGGGGCCCTTTAGTATCAACGCAAAATCTCTACGCTGCGTCAAGTCACACAGCTTTACTATGTTTGATATAATAGGATTTGTGCTATACTAAATGACGCACAGAAGGACAACAGAAGTCCAGGCTGTAATATAATGTGATAATATCTGAAATGAGCCCTGAATATTTAAAAAAAATTATCTGTTAGAAAAGAATAACATTTGTGTATAATACGATAACGTACAGTGTAAAAAATAGTTCGTGTATAGTTTATATTTCTATAGTCGAGATGAAAGGGTAAGATACATAAGATTGTGTGTATACTCAAAGGGTGCGTTCCACTAATGTATGTAGAAAGAACAATTACAAATTATCTCCGATTTATCACATGCCTGTCAATAGTTGAGCTCGCAGTATTTTCGCTTAAAACATAACTTTGCGAGCCATATAGATGGTGAATTTGGAACGTAAACAATTACCGGTAAAAGTCTAGTTTGAGGGTCGACAGTAGTAGTGCAGTTTACGGTACCCACCCTAAAGTTGGGCCAAGATTTTCGAGTGAGGTATCAAAAGACGCGTATTAATCTCGAGAACAATAATCCGAGGGCGGAAAAGAAACATTTTATCTCTCTCGAGCGTATCAGTCGACCCCTCAACTAGACTATTACCGGAGATATTTGCAGGGGTTGGATTTTATATAAGGTGCCCCAATTTTCAAACTTTTGCTGATTTGTAGGGGAGAGGGGTTCCTAAAAATCACAAAATTATCATCTGCAACTCTAGGAAACTCTTAGTTTATGAAATATAAGCTTTTTAATTTCCAAATTTAATAAAATTTCAACTTAAGTCCTGCACTTAAAATTCGGGTCGCACATGTCGATAGCGGTATCAAAAGACCCGTATTTGCGTCAAGATTCAGAATCCGAAAGCAGAAACGGTAATAGTCTAGTTGAGGGGTCGACTGCTAATACGCTACCAAAAATATCAAGAGAGGTATCGAACGACGCGTCTTGATATCAGTGTTAATAATCCGAAGGCGGAAAATAAAAATTTTAACGCGTTCAAAAGATATTAACGAAAAACCGAAAAAAGACCCGCGGGTACCTCCGAAACCGGGGGTCGGATCCATGGAATTTTTGCGCAGAACACCTTTTTTCGTTGGCGGCCTTCGGCCGCGCTTATAAAAAATAACCCTGGGCTACTCCATGCCAAGTCCGGGTGTGTGGTATAACCGTGGCTACCGCCACGGTGATGCCCAAATTTTTTTGTGGGTACGAACACAACAACAACCACATGGAAATCGCCAACTTCAACTGCAAATATCTCCGGACAGAGATAAAATTTTTCTTTTCCGCCTTCGGATTATTGTTCTAAAGATTTATACGCGTCTTTTGACACTTCACTCGATATTTTTGGTAGCGTATTATCAGTCGACCCCTCAACTAGACTATTACCGCAGAAACTACATTTTTTATCTCGTTTAAAAGTTATTCGCGGAAAACCCTTCCGTACTATTGTCGCTTTTTTCGTTGTTGCAATTAAACAAATGACGGTGGTGAATAGTGTTGCCAGCTCCGCAACAATATCTTTTTATCTTGGTAGAACATTATAAGGTGGTGGCACGTCGACATAAATGCAAACAAACATACACTATTAATGTATTTTGTTTTTGTAAAAAACTTTTAATAATTGTAGTCTAATATTATTTGGGGTGCTGCGCAGGTACTACGCAGAAGGACATCAGCGTGGCGGTAGCCACGGTTATACCACACACCCGGACTTGGCATGGCGTAGCACAGGGTTATTTTTTATAAGCGCGGCCGAAGGCCGCCTATGCAGAAAGGTGTTCTACGCAGAATTACCGTTGGAATCAGCATAAAAATCTCTATAAAGTCCAATTTTTTTTTTTTTTTTTTTTTGACAAATGTATGTATTCTGCACTTGTTCCAATTAAATACATAAATTTCAAATTATTCAGAGAATTACAAAACAAAATACATTGATAGTGTATGTTTGTTTGCATTTATGTCGACGTGTCACCACCTTTTAAGCCCCCATTACTGATACTTAGCATAGACTTGAATTGACTTGGCGTAAACTTTGCAACTCAGCCACGATTATACTCCACTTGGCGCATAAAATCTGGCATCATAATCAGCGTTGAAATTTATTTTTAAATAAATGTCAATTTGTTTGACAAAATGTCAAAATGAAATGGAAACAAACAAATGGCATTTAAAAATGTAAACGTCACTTAGAACTTACATAGAAAATCAAAATTCAACAGACTTCTAAGTTAAGTTAAGTTTTGAGTAATCAGTAACATGCAATGTTCATTTAACAGAACTGTAAGTGACAGTTCGCAAGCCAAGTCAAGTCTATGCTAAGTATCAGTAATGGAGCCTTTAATCTTCTACCAAGTTAAAAAGATATTGTTGCGGAGCTGGCAACACTATTCACCACCTTCATTTGTTTTCGTTTGTTTAATTGCAACAACGAAAAAAGCGACAATAGTACCGACGGGTTTTCCGCGAATAACTTTTAAACGAGATAAAAAATGTAGTTTCTGCTTTCGGATTCTGAATCTTGACGCAAATACGCGTCTTTTGATGTCGCTATCGACATGTGCGACCCGAAGTTTAAGTGCAGGACTTAAGTGGACATTTTACTAAATTTGGAACTTAAAAGGCTTATATTTCATAAACTAAGAGTTTCCTAGAGTTGCGTATGATAATTTTGTGATTTTTAGGGCCCCCGTCGCCCCTCGAAAAAAAGAAAAGTTGGAAAATCGTGGCACCTTATTCTAAATATTCCCCCGTTTTCGGTTTTTCGTTTATATCTTTTGAACGAGTTAAAAGTTTTATTTTCCGGTTTAGGATTATTAATACTGATGTCAAGACGGGTCTTTGACACCTCTCTCGATCTTTTTGGTATCGTATTAGCAGTCGACCCCTCAACTAGACTATTACCCAATTACCTTTAGCGCATATCTTTTTTAGGGAATTCTATACGACAGCCTGACACTGCTAATAAGCGTCCAAAAATATCGAGAGTGGTGTCAAAAGACGCGTATTAATCTCGACAACAATAATCCGAAACCGAAAAATAAAAATTTTATCTCTATCCGGAGATATTTGCAGTTGTAGTTGGCGCTTTTCATGTGGTTGTTGTAATTGGTACCTACAAAAAAAATTGTGAACGCAGAAGGACATTATACCACACCCCCGGACTTGGCATGGCATAGCCCAGGGTTATTTCTTATAAGCGCGGCCGAAGGCCACCAACGCAGAAAATTGTTCTGCGCAAAAATACTATGGATTTCACCCTCGGAGGGACCCGCGGGTGTTTTTTCGGTTTTTCGTTAATATCTTTTGAACGAGTTAAAGGTCAAGGCGCGTCGTTTAACACCTCTATCGATGGACGCGTATTAGCAGTGTTGTTGTTGTTGTAGCAATGCTCGCCCCACCTAATAGCCGCGACCGATCACAAATTGTCATCAATATCCTCTAACGGGAGTCCAAGGAAACTTGCCGTTTCAACAGGGGTGGACCATAAGGAAAGGGGTGTTAGAGGCGTTGGTTCCACATTACAATTAAAGAGATGGTTGGTGTCATGTGGGGACACATTGCAAGCAGGGCATACATTTTGTATGTCGGGGTTGATTCTGGATAGGTAAGAGTTTAACCTGTTACAGTATCCAGAACGAAGTTGAGCAAGAGTGACACGCGTTTCCCTGGGGAGTATGCGTTCCTCTTCTGCGAGTTCTGGATATTTTTCTTCAAGTACTGGATTCACCGGGCAATTCCCGGCATAAAGGTCCGACGCCTGTCTATGGAGTTCACCAAGGACCTGCTTGTGTTTTTCCGCTTCATACGGCTGGGTTCTCAGGTGCCGTATTTCCTCAAAATGCTTACGGAGATGACTCCTTAGGCCCCTAGGCGGTGCTGGTTCGTCAATCAGATGTCTGTTGGGATGCCCAGGTTTCTGGGTATTCAACAGAAACTGTTTGGTCAGCATTTCATTTCTCTCCCTGATGGGGAGTATTCTCGCCTCATTATGCAGATGGTGTTCTGGGGACATAAGAAGACAGCCCGTGGCGATTCTGAGAGCAGTATTTTGGCAGGCCTGTAGTTTCTTCCAGTGGGTGGTTTTTAGGCTTGGCGACCATATGGGTGACGCGTAGCACGTAATCGGCTGGCTAATTGCTTTGTATGTGGTCAAGAGCGTTTCTTTATCTTTTCCCCAGGTACTGCCAGCAAGGGATTTGAGGATTTTATTACGGCTCTGAATTCTTGGAACAATTGCGGTTGCGTGCGCACCAAAATGTAGATCCTGATCAAACGTCACACCCAAGATTTTGGGCTGTAGGACAGTCGGTAGCGTAGTGCCATCGACGTGGATGTTCAATATGGTCGACATTTGGGGCGTCCATGTTTTAAATAAGGTCGCGGAAGATTTAGTCGGTGACAATGACAGGTTTCGCGAGGCGAAAAAACTGGAGGGATCAGGGAGATAGCCGTTTATTTTATTGCATAGCTCATCGATCTTTGGGCCTGGGCCTGTGGCCATTATTGTGCAGTCATCGGCGTAGGAAACGATTGTGACTCCTTCCGGTGGTGAAGGTAGCTTAGATATGTAGAAATTAAACAAGACCGGGGATAGGACACCACCCTGTGGCACCCCTTGTTTAATTCTCCTTTGTTTTGATGTTTCGTTTCTGAATTGCACCGATGCCTGCTGACCACCCAGATAATTTGCGGTCCACCTTTTAAGACATGGGGGAAGGGTAGACCCTTCCAGGTCTTGCAGTAACGAGCCATGGTTGACCGTATCAAAAGCTTTTGATAGGTCTAACGCTACGAGTACTGTTCTATGGTGGGGATATTGATTCAAACCGCAATTTATCTGGGTGCTAATGACATTTAGCGCGGAGGTAGTGCTATGGAGTTTTCTGAAGCCATGCTGATGAGGGGCTAGCTGCAAATGTGCTTGGAAATAAGGGAGCAAAATGGCTTCAAGCGTCTTTGCCACTGGCGATAGGAGAGATATCGGACGATATGACTCACCTACGTTAGCTGGTTTCCCAGGCTTTAGTAGCGGGACCACCTTGGCCATTTTCCATTTCTCGGGTATGACAAAGGTGGAAAGAGACAGGTTGAAGACATGCGCCAAATATTTGAAACCCTCTTTCCCTAGGTTTTTAAGCATCGGCATGGCTATGCCGTCTGGGCCCACTGCTTTGGATGGTTTAGCGCGACCAATGGCGTCCTCAACCTCTCTAGCGGTGATGGTAATTGGTGACGCGCTGAGTTTGTGTTTATGTGCGCGTCTATTGGCTCTCCGTCTATCTTTGTCGACCGTAGGATGCATTATATATTGTCGGCAGAAAGCGCTCGCGCATTTTTTCGCATCCGACAGCACCTTATCGCCAAAGGCGATGGAAACTTTGTCTTTGTGCTTAGTCGGATTCGATAGGGACTTTACGGTGGACCAAAGTTTACCTACACCGGTAGAGAGGTTACAACCTCTTAGGTGCTCTTCCCATTTCGCCCGCTTGTGTTCGTCCACAAGCAATCTGATGCGTTGGTTTATATCCCTTATTTGGGGGTCGCCTGGATCAAGCTGTCTTATAAGGTCGCGTTCCCTCGCTAAGCTCACGGCCTCCGCCGGGAAGTGGGGCCGGATTTCGGGAATTCTCCCGGCGGGAATGAAATGTGCCGAGGCGGATTCAATGACCTTACGGAAGGCACGCTCCCCTTGGCGGGCATCAGTCGGGGTAGGGAGGGCAGCAAAGCTGCTGTCTGTTGCAGATTTATATTCTTCCCACTTTCCTTTTTTGAAGTTTATGAAAGTGCGTTTTTCGGTGACGATGAAGTCGGCGGTACGCTCGAACGAAATAAGTATGGGCAGGTGGTCGGATGCCAATGTTACCGTCGGCTGCCAGTTGACGCAGTTTACGAGTTCTGCGCTCACGATTGAGATATCTGGCGAGCTATGACAGCTTCCTACCATACGTGTGGGGGCGTCTCCGTTTATTGTGCAGAACGTCGTTTCGTCTATTTGATCCGCCAACATCTCACCCCTACTGTCCGCCCGCAAGTTTGAATGCCATAGGTCGTGATAGGCATAGAAATCGCCTAAGATAATGCGATTGTTGCCAGTGAGTAAGGCCTCGATATTAGGGCGGTATCCACTGGGGCAACAGGTGACAAGAGGGATGTAGATGTTGATGATTTCTAGATTTGCATCGCCTGACCGGACAGATAGGCCTTGACGTTCTAAGACATTGTCACTGCGGTCGATGCCAGGATCAAATATATGATATTGCACAGAGTGGTGTATAATAAACGCGAGGCCGCCTCCATTTCCGCTCTCGCGGTCTTTCCTGTGGAAATTATAACCAGAGCAGGTCTGCAATGCAGATCTTGCTGTGAGTTTAGTCTCTTGAATCGCAGCAATGCGGATGTTGTGCCGCTTCATGAAATCGACTATCTCCGTAATCTTCCCAGTTAGTCCATTACAGTTGAACTGCAGAATTCTGAAGTGCATGAGGGGTGACGCCGCCACTCTAGGGGTAAGTGAGGGGTGACTACGCCTAGGTTGTGGAAGGCCAGGACGCAATTGCTGTTGTGGCCTTGGGACTGGGCGCCCTTGGGCAAGCATTGGGGTACCCGGATGATTTGGGTTTGCGACCTGGCAACATGGCGCGATGAAACCCGTCGAGGGGTTGCCGTCGCGGAGACCAGAACATCTAGGAAAGTGGCACCACCCAAGGCAGGAGCTGCATTGAGCGGATGTCGCAATATCGCTATATATTCTGTGCTGTCAGACGGTGCAAACGGAGGCAGGGACTAAGAGTCTGTTTCCCTGACCTGCACGATTGCTGCCAGAAAAGAGGGGGGAGAAGAAGACGGGGGCAGGGGCTGATGCTCAGCATAGCTACCAGCTCTACTACGAAGGTAGTAGTTATGAGTGGTATCAGCTGTTTGAGTTGTTGGCGCCGTGGGGCGCGAGCAGCAGCGGGTACTTGTTGTGGCTTGCTGAGCAGCGAATCTGCTGGAAGGTAGTGGGGATACGCTTAGGCGTATACTACGGGACGCCCTTGGGCGTGAGCAGCAAGGAGCCACAAAAGATTTATAAAAGTTACGTGGACGTCGGGTTTTGGGATCAAGCCCAGAACAACCTGTCCGATGCAACCATCCCTTGCACGAGACACACTGAACAGAGTATGACCGTCCTAAAAAGATTCTTTTCTGGCAAATGCAGCAAAACCATTTCTCAGGACCGGGGTCAGGAGACGGACCCGGATTGGGTTCGATACCTTCCCGGAGTAAGAGAATATGTAGCAGTCCTGCTGCAAGGAGCTGCTGGGAGGATGACAATTTGTGGGAGGGCCGAAACAAATTAAATGGGGTCACACTGAAATGACAGTCCTTGGTCGGGAAAAATCCCGAGTCGCTCCGGTACATAGAACCGACTGCCTTGGGAAGCGCCGTGTCATGCTGTCGTATAGAATTACCACAATTTTTTTTGTGGGTACGAACACAACAACAACCACATGAAAATCGCCAACTTCAACTGCAAATATCTCCGGAAAGATATACAATTTTTCTTTTCCGCCTTCGGATTATTGTTCTCGAGTTTAATACGCGTCTTTTGACACCTCTCGTATTAGCAGTCGACCCCTCAACTAGACTTTTACCGCAGAAATGTGTTCTGCGCAAAAATACTATGGATCCCACCCCCAGTTTCGGAGCGCTCCGGGGCCATTTTTCTGTTTTTTGGAAATAACTTTTGAATGAGTTAAAATTTTTCACACAGACGGCTTATTGAATAATCAAGGCAGTTTTCTACATTAAGACGCTTATTGAGCTCAATCTTCCCTACAAAATTCGAATCTATTATTATTTCATTAGTAGCTAATCGAATGCCTAATGAAGTCAAAAGCACAATGCAACTCTGTTGGCAGCGTTCCGCTTCCGTTTCCGCGTCTTAGTTTTCAAAGCAAATGTCATTGTCTGCATGGCGGAACGATACAAGGTGGCCGCACCGAACAGCTGATTATAACCTTTTTTATTTGATTTGATACATCAACTACCGGCGCAGTACGATTTTGACATTTGTCCATCGAATTTACAAGTACATGGAATTTTTTTTGTTTGTAGGTATGTCACCATGCTCCCACCTTGTATCGTTCCGCCATGGTTGTCTGTCTCATCCTTCATACTAATCGAGTAGTTACTTCTGTGTGAAAGCAAAAAATTTACGATTTCATTAGCAGGTGAAATGAGATCATTAAGTTTCTGTGTGAAAACAGTATAAGAGCAACTCACCACATCAACCATACATCAGCTGATGTATGTACTAGTTGACCGAACACGCTTGCACGGGCGAATGCAACCCGGCGCGTGAGTGGCTCGGCCATTATAAATTGGCAGCTGAAAAAGTAAGAACAACTTACCTAATATATATTTGTGAAAGAATTAGAAAATTAAGGTTATTGAGTAACCAAATAAAATCTATTAATTTAAAGAAAGAAAGCATAAAGTTTTATACTGTTTTCACAGAAACTTAATGATCTCATTTCACCGGCTAATGAAATCCTAAATTTTTTGCTTTCACACAGAAGTAACTGCTCGATTAGTATGAAGAATGAGACAGACAATCATGGCGGAACGATACAAGGTGGGAGCATGGTGACATACCTACAAACAAACAAAATTCCATGTACTTGTAAATTCGATGGACAAATATCAAAATCGTACTGCGCCGGTAGTTGATGTATCAAATCAAATAAAAAAGGTTATAATCAGCTGTTCGATGCGGCCACCTTGTATCGTTCCGCCATGCAGACAATGACATTTGCTTTGAAAACTAAGAAGCGGAAACGGAAGCGGAAAGCTGCCAACAGAGTTGCATTGTGCTTTTGACTTCATTAGGCATTCGATTAGCTACTAATGAAATAATAATAGATTCGAATTTTGTAGGGAAGATTGAGCTCAATAAGCGTCTTAATGTAGAAAACTGCCTTTATTATTCAATAAGCGGTTTGTGTGAAAATAGTATTACAATTTATTAATTGTTGGATGCGCTTTATTGGAAGCCCTCCAAGATCCACATTACGAACTCTACAAATCGTAAGTAGAGTTCACATGGTGACCGTGACAGCGAAACCACGCCACGGGAAATACAAAATGGTGGCATTACATGATTTTCTTGGTTATGAAGAGTAACCAAAATTAGATTGGCTGGCAAAGGATTAATCCAAATTTGCCAGTAAGTTTTACGTGGTATAGTCAGTCGCGACTCCACTTCACAATATCATTAACACGCGGAATATAACATTTTCACAAACTTTAACTCAAATTCATGCTACATTCATTCTACCAAACATTTTCCGGATGTAAGTGGCGTATTTTCAAGGCACAAGCACCAGTAGCAGGAAATATGTATATAATATGTATGTATGTATTACATTTTTTTACTTACGTTTTTATTAGCCACATATGTATGTATACGAAATATTGCAATCTTAATTAAATGCGGTGCGTTGGCATAATATATTTTGGATTACAACGGTGCGTATAAAACACCTGGATTTTTTACTAAAACCGTGCGTGCGCCTAAATTCTAAACTTAACCACTAATACTTCCGCAGTTTTCAACAAGTTCTAAAACTTTCAAACCATTTTATAAGTATCAACATTTTCAAGTCTATTTTGCCTCAAATTTTTCAACTCATTTTTACAAATTTACATTTTCTTCAAATTTTTCATATTTTCAAATTTCTAATTTAAAAATGTATCAATTCATTTTACAAATTCTCATATTTTCAAGCTTCCATCATCTTCTCACAAATCTTCCATTTAAAGATTTCTCTTATTCCAGGTAGAATTTCTTCAATACATTCATTTTTCATCAAAATATCATACTGAGTGAATTAGATGTACAGACTGCTAGTACCCTATAAAATTGATAATTTTTGATATACATATGCGGTGGTTCGTTAAAAACGAATGAAATTTCTTTTTGATATATGCGGTGGTTCCGTTAAAAACCAATAAATTTTTTTTTGATATATGTGGTGGTTCCTTTAAAAACCAATAAAATTTCTTTTTGATACATGCGGTGGTTCCGTTAAAAAAAAAAAAAATAAAAAAATTTGTTTGATACATGCAGCGGTTCCGTTAAAAACCAATTAAAAATTTTGATATAAACGGTGGTTCCGTGAAAAGCCAAGTGAGATTTTTTTTACAAAGCGGTGCGTCTGTGAATATAAATGGATTTCTTTGAACAAGTTACAACAATTTTGAAATGTTTACCAATTAATACTGTCGCGACTGCGACCAAGGCTAAGCGAAAGGGTTTGCGTTAAACATTCAACACTTTATTATAGCTGTGTGATTGGTTTATTCTGAAAGAATACATTAATTATGTACAAATGTATTTCATAAAAAAGACTATATAATTATCTTACCGCAGTTTTGCACCCTTTCTTTGGCGATCAAAGTTCAATAATAAAATGGATGTTTCGAGCTTTGACAAATGTCAACGTGAATAGAGAGAACGAATAAATAGCGATGAAAGAATGAGTGCAAAACATTGACTTATAACTCAAGGTTGTACCAAAGGGTACTTAGATTAAATAAAACAAAACTTTAGGTGACATTTTCCAACACCCCCACCCCCGTGGAGCGATAAGCTTCACTACTTTCCACATCCAAAACCGCCAGTTTAGATACCACGCGCTGCAAAAGTCCGCCTATTGTTCGCACGTCAGCACGCCGGGCCACACCATCCTTACCAGTGTACAAACGGTCAACAATTCCGCGTCGCCAATGATTTATTTATTTATTTATTATTACGGTCTTTAAGACCTAGTTTAGGTTAAAATAAGAGATTAAACATAAATACTCATGTCACATTTAGTGACGTACAATATAAAAACAATTTTTCTTTGAACTTACTAATATTTTCACAGTCTTTCAAATCAGAACGTAACTCATTATACATTTTATACCCTAAATATTCAAGAGACCTTTCGGCGAACTCAGTTCTTATTCTAGGCAGTCTTATATTATTGCAATTTCTTGTTCCATAATTGTGGATTTCATGATTATAATGTATTTTACTACTCAGGTAATTCGGTAACATTCCTAACCTAAGTTGGTGTATAAATTTCAATGTGAAATAACTAACTGACTGTTTAATACTAAGCCAGTTTAATCTATTGAGCATTACAATTTTTGGCGTTCTTGGAGGACATTTTAAAATAAATCGCATTGCCTTGTTTTGCTGTATTTGAAGTTTCTTAAATACTAATAATCATTACTTAATAGCAGAATAGTAGGACAATAAATAAAGTGTGGTTCAATAAATCATCAGCGAGTAGTGAAAAAGTGAAGAGTCGAAACAAAAACAACGCTAAAGAAAAGGCAAAAGCAAAATCTAACAGAGCCAATACTGAAAACAATAATAATATTGATGTACTCGCTGCCGAAATAAGTGCGCTCAAAACAGCTGTTAATTCATATGCATTCATTTCGGACAACGGCAACAATAATAACAATTGCAATGGTGCATTAGATTTAGTTGATTTCTCGCCTTCACCTATTCCTCGACGTTCGCAGTCTGCTGTTCTTCCCCTCAACAGTTCTCGGCCTGGGTCGGTGGTACAGACAGCTAATAACACATCGTCTTTAACAACAACAACAACAGCTCCCGCTGCACCTATCCCTCCTTCATTTGCGTCTGTCGCTTCGTCACCGTCCGCTACCACCAGTGAGCGTGCTCGTGATAAATCTGCTACTGCTAATACCAATACCAATGCTTTTGAAAATAATTCTGCTGCCGCTAACACCAATAATGCACGTAAAGTTGTTGTTGGTACAAGAACAAGTTGTGAGCTTGATGTCGCTGCTCGTCTCGAATGGTTCCATGTAGGATCGTTCAAACCGTCCGTAGAAACTACTGACATCGCTACGTATATAGCAAAACATACTTGCATCAAAGAAAACTCTATATCATGCTATAAATTAATAAAAAAAGATGTAGCGGTAGAGACAGTAAGTAAAGTAAACTTCAAAATTGGAGTTCCGTCCTCAGATAGAGCAAAAATTATGGACTCGGGGCTGTGGCCGTCAAATGTCAAAATCCGGCCGTTTGAGTTTTTTCAAAAGTTTGTCTCGACAGAGGGAGGACAGTGAGTGATGCGCCTATCACAAATCCAAAGCTCCTAATATATTATCACAATGCCTGTGGTCTGCGTACAAAAACAAATGAGCAATTTCAATCGGCAGCAACCCACGATTTTGATGTCATCATACTCGTGGAAACTTGGCTGACTGCAGATTTTTTATCATCAGAGCTTTTTGATCGTTTTTATAATGTCTATCGAAGGGACAGAGTACTGCAACCGGGGGTAACAAGAGGGGCGGTATTTTGGTGGCTGTAGCATCTTCTCTGGCAAGTCGTGAAGTGCAACTACACGTTAATGATGCCAACATTGAGCAAATTTGTATTTCTGTAAATATAGGAGAAACGTTCCTTGATAGTATAAATGAAATTTTCTTTATTGCTAGTTACATCCCACCAAATAACAATTATGGAATGTACAAGTCACATATTGATAATATCAGCTTTATTATTGATTCTCTATTACCTCACCAAACGCCCTGTATTTTGGGTGACTTTAATCTGGGTTCTATTCAATGGGTGAGAGATCCTGATGACGGCTTTTTTACCCCCTTTACATCTAAAAAGGATGTCGACGACTTACTTTGTGATACATTGTACTCCTTTAACCTATCTCAAATTAACGACATTGGAAATGATTTAAACAGAGTGTTAGATCTAATTTTTATAAACAATGATATATCCTGTGATATTTATAAGTGTGATATGCCACTCACCTGTGAATCGGTTCATCACAAAGCAATCTCTATCCAGTTCTCTTTCTATAAATACGATAATAACTCCATTGAACCCGAGTACTACTTCAATTTTTATAAGGCGAATTTTACGGCTCTGAATGCGTTTTTCGACTCCATTGATTGGAATTTAATCTTTGAGCAATTAGACTTATCAAAATTGTATATAAAGTTCAAGAGCGTAGTAGAAGAAAGCCTTAACTTATACGTCCCAGCCCACAGAAAAAAGAGATCTTTCAATCTCCCATGGTACACAAAAGAACTTTTGAGGTTAAAAAACCAACGAAACAAAGCGCATAAAAAATTTAAGAAAACTGACTCTGCTGATGACGAAGCAAAATTTGCTGAGTGCAGGAAGAAATTTGAATGCCTATCCAAGTTCCTTCATGATAAATATATTAATTCGCTTGAGACTAACATAAAAGCCAACGCGAAGTGTTTTTGGGTTTTTGTTAACTCAAAACGAAAATATAACGGTATGCCGAAATCAATGGAGTTTGGAGGCAAAGTTGCTTCCTCAACTCAGGAAGCATGTGAGCTCTTTGCCGACTTCTTCGGGTCGGTATTTAACAGGTTCCGGACAGTTAGTACGTCATGTGATACAACTGCCATAGCGGAGTCTGTAAATATTGGTCAGTTCACGGTTACAGAGGAAGAAGTCCTGGAGTCCCTTATGAACCTTGATGTATCTAAGGGGTCTGGATACGATCTTCTGCCACCCTTGTTCTTAAAGAATTGTGCGGTTTCCCTCTATCCGCCTCTTACTAAAATCTTTAACAAGTCCCTTGAATGTGGTAATTTCCTTGAAGAATGGAAAGTGGCATTCTTATCGCCAATTTATAAGTCTGGCCCTCGAAACAAGGTAGACAACTATCGACCCATTGCCAAGCTATCCATCATCCCAAAGCTGCTGGACAAAATTGTAAATGACCAGCTATTTGCAGTTTTTAAAAACTATATTGTTCCTCAACAGCATGGTTTTTATCCAGGGAGATCCATCAGCACAAATCTCACAATATTTGTTAATTTTGTGGTTAATGCGATTGAGGACGGCGAACAAGTGGACACTCTGTACACTGATTTCGTAAAAGCTTTCGATAGTCTCAATCATAATCTTTTACTTAATAAACTCGAGAAACTCGGAATCCACTCCAACGCCCTAAGTTGGCTTGAGTCGTATCTCCAAAACAGGAAATTAATAGTAAAGATCGGCAGCAATCTCTCCAAGCCTATAATCGTTACATCAGGAGTACCACAAGGTAGTCATCTGGGCCCTTTACTTTTTTCTTTATTTATAAATGATATCTGCCAATGTTTTAAATTTTGTAGTTGCCTGATGTACGCTGATGACCTAAAACTTTATTACAGAGTTAAACACATTAGCGACTGCATAGAGCTACAGCAAGACATCTTGGAATTGATAAAATGGTGTAATAGTAACGGTCTTTTCTTGAACTTCTCCAAGTGTAACATTATCACATTCACTCGGAGAAACGCATGCATAATGAACAGCTATTACTTTAACGATAGCGACTCATTCAATCGTACAACTACTATTAAGGATTTAGCAGTATACTTAGACTCGAAGCTTAGATTCGACTTTCATAGGGAGTACATAATCAGTGCTGCCAATTCAAAACTCGGCTTTCTCAAACGTAATTCCAAAGACTTTTTTGATCCGCTAACGCTGAAAAGTCTTTACATTAGCCTTGTAAGATCCACTTTGGAATATGCCTGCATCATTTGGGACTCAGACTTTGTAACACATTCCAGCCGGTTAGAAAGAGTTCAAAGGAGATTCACTAAATTCGCGCTTCGACGAATGTTCACTTTTGAATCGATGCCATCTTATGCACTAAGATGTAGAATTTTAAATATTCAGTGCCTTAATACTCGAAGGAAAATCTGTGGTATTTTCTTTATCAAAGACATTTACGACAACAAAATCGATTCTCCGGAACTACTTTTTCTTCTCCCCTCCTATGCACCTGAAAGGTGTCTAAGGGACAAATACATTTTCTACGTCCAAACGCGTAGAACGAATTTTGGAAATAATGAACCTATTCACAGAATGATCTCCTTATGTAACTCTGTTTGCAATCATGCCGATTTTAGCTCATGTAAAGAACATTTTAAAGCTGATGTTATTGATTACTTTCTTTTCAATTAATATGTTTCAGTATTCCTATTACTATATAAATGTTTTTACATGTAGTTTTATTTAAGCCGTAGCGAATTTTTTACAAAATTTTTTTGTTATAATGTCGTTGTATTTATAAATTGTTACCATATATTTTTCTATCTCGATAATCTTTGTTTAAGTTGTTACATATCTGTGAGGACTATGTCCGGTAGATAATAATAATAATAATAATAATAATAATAATTGAACGATATACCAATATTTTATGACTTTGACTGATATGTTTACATGTTCTATACATGAAGCCTATTTTCTGTGCAATTTTCCTTTCCAGATAGGTTACATGCTCTCCAAAATTTAGATTATCATCAATCAAAACTCCTAAATACTTAATTTTGTCTACTCTTTGGATTTCCATGTTTTTTACCTTCAGCGTAATATTATTTAAACTATTGTTACTTATGATATTAGTGTTTTTACAAAATATCATTAACTTAGTTTTTTCGACATTTAATTTCAGTTTTCTAAGGCATAACCATTTGTATAGCGAGTCCAGGTCTTCTTGTACTTTCAGCATGGCAAATTCTGCATATTTTTCACCTATGATAAGCAATGCATCATCCGCAAATAGACGTATTTTACAATATTTTAAGCATCTTTTGATATCATTGATATACAATGTAAACAATATTGGCGCCAAGACCGAGCCTTGTGGTAAACCAATGTTAACATCCACCACTGATGAAACCTCCTTTCCAATTATCGTTCTCTGTTTTCTGCCACCCAAATAACTCCGGAACCATTCCAACGCCTTTCCTCTTATACCAATTTTAAACATAACGTCCAATAGCTCAGATCTATCGACAGTTTCAAAAGCCCGTTTTAAATCCAAGAAGACAGACACCGTAAATTTTTTGTCCGCCATGTCTTCTTTCCAATCTGCAATTACCATATTCAACGCTGTTTCACAAGAATGGCTCTTCCTGAATCCCGATTGTTCTGGGATAATCACATTGTGCTTCTCTAAGTATGCCACAAGTTGATCCTTCACCACTGTCTCCCTAATTTTTTCATCTGTAGGTAACGTGTTAATTGGACGTAGTTCCTCAGGTTTCATTGTATTTTTTACTTTTTCAACAGGTATTATTGTTGAAATTTTGCAGTAACTAAGTACAATACCGCTGTTTAAGGATTCGTTAATTATGTCTTTGTAGAAATTAGCAGTATATGTCATGGCATCTTTAACGACACCCTCCGATAAAAGCTTGTCGCCGCCATATTTGTTTTTAAGTGATTTTGTGATAATAATAATATCGTCCACTACAATGTCAGTAAATTTAAATGTTTCAAATGGATTACTATGATTTGCGTTTATTTCATCCCCATTTACAATTTCTTCGATGCTATCATTAATTTCAACAATACTTTGTATAAAAAAGTTATTTAGGGCATTAGCTATATCATATTCATTTTCCAGGCATTCACCGTTAATAACAATTTTAGTGATATGTTTTTTAACATCATTAAGCTCGACGAGGTCTTTTAGACACTTCCACATACGTTTCATATCGCCATTGTTATGATTTACTCTATCTTCCATGTATTTCTTTTTTTTATAAATTATGGTTCTTTTATATATTTTCTTAATGACGTTATATTCGTCCCAAAATCCAGTATTTCGAGCAGTTTTATAAGATTCTATTTTTCTTTTATGCAGGTTTGTTAATTCTCGGTCGTATCACTTATTTCTTATCTGTATTTGGGTCCTCTTTATATATGTAAGTCAGTGCTTGCATAGCCACAGTTAAAACTTCGTTTAGGGCTTTAGTTTTAGTTTCTACTCCGGAAATTGACATAAAGCTGAAATCGCATGTTCGTAGCAAAGTTAAAAGATTTTCAGCACTATAGTACTCCCAACATGTAACAGTTGCATACCTTCTCATTTTACAAAGCTTTGTTGTTGGCACTTCGAAGTGGATTGTCTCATGGTCAGAAATGCGATGTTCACCTATATTTACTGCTTTAACTTTATCATTGTTACTGAATAGCAAATCAATTCTTGTAGACGAGTACTCTGTTATCCTTGTGTCGAAGTTTATCCTTTGTATCATTGCCATTTGTGCAAATAAACTTGTTGGCTGGTTTGAGTATGTTGACGATACATTTACATTGATATTAAAATCACCAATTATTAAATTATTATCCGCCTCCTTGAGATGTTCAGTGATGATTTCATTTAGATAAGTAATAAAGGTGGAGTCACTGCTACTTGGTGAGTGATATAGTACACCGATTTTCCATTTTAACGCGCATTTGTTTATTTTTACAATAATGCACCACACATTCATGTTGATAGCTTTATTACAAACTATGCTAAATTGTATATTTTCATTCACATACATGACAACACCGCCAGTATGCCTACTTTGAGAGTCGCAACGAATGCATTTGTATGTCGGAATACTAAGTTCAGAATCCAAGATATGTTCTGTTGTACACGTTTCCGTACATAACACAATACTTGGTCTTCTTATTTCAATAAGACGTTCCAGCTCGATTTTATTTGCTATGATACTACTAATATTAAGATAAATGCATTCCAAGTTGTATATATTGCTATCTCGATTTAAATAATATTTTGACTTTTGCGCTGCAGTAAGGATTTTCTTTGGTTGCTAATAAACAACTTTTCTTTTCCTTGCATCTAGCTTTTGTTGGTATACGGGACAAGTTCTATCCAGAGTATCATGGTTTTCGTCAAGTCCTAGATTCAGCTCCTTGTTTGCTCGTATGCAGTTAATGCACTTGTTTACTGCATCCTTTATGCATTGTGTATGTTTATGCTCACCCAAGCATTTTGTGCATACTTCCTTTTCCTTGCAGTCAGCCGCTTTGTGATTGAAGCCTTTGCATTTAAAACAACACAATACCTGCACTGCATCATATACTCGGCAACGTTCCCAACCTACATTAAGCCTCTCTCCAGCTAGTACATTTGCGAACGCTTCAACATTCATTTCTATTACAGCATTATAATAGTTTTTCGCGTTCTTTTTCACTTCATATTGCTTAACAATTTTGATGCCGTTTCACTTAAACAAATGTTTTGTCGTTTAATCCTTTGCACCAGTTCCTCGTCGCTATATTTAAAATTTATACCAGTCACCATGACTGCTGGTTTCACTTTTTTGGGAATCTTAACCTCATAGTTATTTCCCAGATTGTTCTCAATGGCATTTTTTATTTTGTCACGCTCATGGTCATTTTCGCTTTCAACAATAACAACTCCGCTTTGCCTTGCTACTATATTAGTTATTTGCAGCCCTTTAGGATCAACTTTCGAGTTTAGGTCAGTTTTGGTTATTTCTATATTTTGCTTTTTATTCGGCTTGACAATTAGGGGATGATTCTTTCTAATGTCTGGTAACACTTCTTTTTTTTGTCCATCATTTTTTGTTATCGCTGCGTATGATACTTTGGCTTCAACACTATTAACATTTTTCTTTATTTCATTGCACATTTTTTTATTCTCTTTACTTATTTCTTCAATCATTTTCTTATTGTCATCCTTGTTTGTTTTCAACTCTTCACAGACCTGCTCGCTGCTTCGCTTGAAGCCTTCAGCAATTTCCCGTATTTTGTTCACTTCTACAACACTCTTTTCGCATGATTCTTGCGCTTTTTGCATTGCCTTAATTCTGTCGCTAAATGCAACTTCCACTGCTTTTAAAACTTGCTTTATTTCTCTTTCATGTTTCTTGAGAGCATTATCAAATTCATTCCTGTACTCAGATAGTTGTTTGCCATTTTTGCTCACTACCATCTGCATATCTTTTAGAATGTCATCTACGTTATGCACATACTGCACACAATCATTACACATAAATCTAAGCATTTCACATTCGTCTAATTTATTAACACTGTATTGGTCTATGCCAGAGCATTTTGGTGCTAAATGATAATATTTCCCACACACCCCTTCGCAACGAATTTTTGACACTTCTCCACGTATTGTACTTTTGCACTTGTCGCATTTACTCTCCATTTTTTATATAGAATGAATATATGTATATATATGTATCAAACTTTGTACGTGTATGCGTTTTGCTTTCTTTATTTAGAGTCACTTTCTCGCAAATATATTAAATTTAAAAAATCAAACTTTATTTGGTATAATATTCTTGAAACCAACTTCTGCTTCCGCTTTTTGAGTCTTTTAACTAATTACACGTCGCGCTTTTAGAAATATTTGTGAACTTCTCGTCTCTTCGACTATTTTGAACTCAAAAGAATTTAGTAAGGACCGTTATGGTCTTATATACAGCTGAGCTAAAATTTCCATAAGCGAACGGTAATAATATTACATACATGCCAACATATGTATACAAGTAGCTGAATTGCTATATACAATATATACATATATGTATATCAAAGTTGAAGATAAATTACAGGGAAGTAATAATGCGTACTAACTGAAAACATATTTGTATTTAGCGGCAACATTCTCCCCCTAGCAAACGAGTTGACCTTGATGAGGCTTGCTCACAGTGTTGACGTCTAATATGGCCACCTTAGTTATAGGCCGTTTGATTGTAGTATTTTGCGTTTTAATAACCACACGACGTACTTGACCATCCTTTGCTTTTATGATGGCTGTGATTATACCTTTCGGCCAGAAGTTCCGCGGTAGAGTTCCATCTGCAATGACGACGACATCTCCGACTGCAGCTGGTAAACACTTGTTGAACCATTTCGCTCTTCGCTGTAAGATCGGAACATATTCCTTCATCCACCTCTGCCAGAACTTATTAGCGAACTCTTGAGTTTTATGCCAGCGCTGTCGTAAATCATGACTTTCGTCGAAAACGGGCTTATGACCATCTGTCGATCCCAATAACAAGTGATTTGGGGTAAGTGCATCGTCATCCGCACTATCAAGTGACACGAACGTGAGCGGACGAGAGTTTATAATGAGCTCGACTTCACATAATGCGCTCCTAAAAGTTTCATCGTTGAATTTGAAAGACGGGCAAATGGCATTAAGTACTACTTTTACTGAGCGCAATAATCTCTCCCAAGCACCCCCCCATATGTGGCGCTACAGGTGGGTTGAATCGCCACTTAATGTCGTCGTACTTCGCTTGCGCATTTTCAATTACTGTTGTCTCTAACCTTAGGGCCTTTTCTGCCGCCTTAAAATTAGTACCATTATCTGTATAAATTTCGCGGGGCTTTCCTCGTCTGGCGATAAAATTTTGAATAGACAATATGCATGAGGCTACATCCAAACTGTGTGCGACCTCTAAGTGAACAGCCCGAACCGTCAAACACGTAAATATAACACCCCATCTTTTTTCTCGATGCCTTCCAACTGATACGTACATTGGACCGAATAGATCTATACCGACGAAAGTGAATGGGCGTTCGAAGCTCGCCAAGCGTGCAGATGGTAGCGGTGCCATTTGTTGAGGGTTCGGCTTAGCGCCATCTTACAGCGCTGACACGATTGTCTTACATTTCGGTAGAGTACGCGAAGCCGAGGAACGTAGTACTTTTCTCGAATGGAGTTAATCGTGGTTTCGTGAAACAAGTGATGGTTTTTCTGATGATAGTGATTAACTATTAGGACCGTCACGTGGTGCTCAGTAGGTAGAATGATAACGTTACCCGACCCCAAACTTTCGGCTCTGCCTCGTGTTCTGAGTATGTTGTCCTCATCTATGTAAATATTTAAAAATATTAGTTTACTGTCTTTTTCGATCATCTTACCGGACTTGAGTGTTTGTATTTCAGGGAAGTATTCACTCAGTTGCGCTTCGCAGCCTTTTGTCGTCCTGAATTGTCTCATAGTCAACGGAGGGTACGACAACTTTATTGATAGTCGCTTTCAGCTTCCTTACGAACGTGAGTACCGTCGCCATTACGCGATATAAACGTGGCCAACTTGAGAATTTTTCTACGTCGAGGACGGGACTAAGTGGAGTATATTTGGTGGTATGCAAAACGCAATGACGCAACTCGGTGCGTTCAGCCATGCCCAGGTCTTTACATACTGGCCACTCTGACTGATCAAGGGCTAGAAACTTTGGTCCATATAGCCAAAACTCGGAGCTCTGATGCACAGTGAACTTTGTAGCGAGATGAGCTGGGTTCAATTTCGTAGGTACCCAGCGCCATTCAGTGGCGTTCGTTGTTTCGAGAACTTCGCCTATGCGATGCATGACGTATTGTTTGAAATTTCTAGGGTCCATGCGTAACCACTGTAGAACCGTTTTCGAATCTGACCACCAGAACCGAGCGTGTATTGGCACTCTCATCGCGGTAGTGACAGAAGTTGCCAACCTTACCCCAATTACTGCCGCTTGCAATTCTAGCCTCGGTATCGACACTGGTTTCAATGGAGCCACCTTTGACTTGGCGGCAACAATAATGGTTTCGACTTTGTTATCGAGCTGAGTTCGTATATAACAAACGGCTGAGTACGCGTATTCGCCGGCGTCTACGAATGTGTGTAGTTGGTTGAACGTAGATTTCGTTAGTAGTGGCGAGTAACATCTAGGAATCGTCGTGTTTAATATTGCTGGCAACAACGTCTTCCAAAGACACCATTGGCTATTGATCTGAGGTGGCAGGGGGTCATATCAGCCAACGGAGGACCGCCATACTTCTTGCAGCAATATCTTTAACCCAATTGTGTAGTTCGCTAGGAAGCCGAGGGGATCGAAAATTGACATCAAAGTTTGGAGCACTTCCCTCTTTGTCGGTACTATCTCGTTTTGCAAGATGTCGCGCCGCATTTTAGAAAACCTGCAAATGAATTTAAAAACACCGTTGTTTGGGTCCCAAAAAAGCCCTAATACCTTTTCTGTGTGACCCATCCCCTTTGGACTTTGAGCGTCAGCAGCTTCTTCCCCGAGTTCTCTGAGCACAAGGGGCGAGTTCGACGCCCAATTTCGAATATAAAATCCGGTGTTAGCGTGGATACTTTTGACCTGTGTAGCGAGTTGCACAGCTTCTTCTTCCGTATCTACGCTGTCAATGAAATCATCCTCATAGTGGAACTTCTGTATTGACTCGACCGCCCGTGGCGCTGTCTCCTCATACTTCCTGGCATTTACGTCGCGAACGTAGTGTGCGATGCATGGCGCGCAACTAATGCCGAATGTTAATGCTTTCATTACGTATACGTCCGGATTCTTCAGCTCTTGATTGTCACTCCATAGAAAGCGTTGGGCGTGCATGTCGGCATCTCTGACTTTTATCTGATGGAACTATAACCGCACTGCGTTACCCGCCTTTACGCAACAAAACACACCCCTGCGTGCAAGTGGCATCGCCGTCAGCTGTTGCTGAACAGCAATGCCAATTGTACTTAGCAGTGGCTATAGCATTCAGCGATAGGGAAAAATGGTAACGCAGCGTGGGTACATATTCAGTGTAGATAGACAACCGGCAAATTAGGACATGAAAATAAAAAGTAAGAAGTAGTGTCTAGAAACTAAAATGAGAGTGATGTAAAACTAAAAAACTAAGAGACTGAAACGTGTGTCGAACGAACTATTGTAAATAAAAAAACAATTAAACTTTAAACCAAATTTTCAACAAAGATTTATTTAAAATAAAATTAAAGAAAAAAAAACTTTTTAAAAATAAGCTTTTATTATTTTGGTTAATAAAATTAACTAAAAAGTAAACAATAAATTGAATCTAAAGAAATATAACACTTTATAAGTTCATTGTAAGCTTAAACGATAATTAGGCTTTTTCGTCTGCGACAAATAATTATATATTAATTACATAATTATATATTTTTAACATTAAAACTTTACACCTAAATTATTAAATCTTACAGTTTATATTACAGTCCAAATTGTTCTAATAAAAAACGTGTTAAATTTTGATGGTATAATTAAGAACATTTAGGATCTCATTTTCTTGCTATCGCAATGTAACACGCTTTTATTAGAACAATTAGGACTGTGATATAAACTGTAAGATTTAATAATTTAGGTGTAAAGTTTTAATGTTAAAAATATATAATTATGTACAATATAGAATTTTTTTGTCGCAGACGAAAAAGCCTAATTATCGTTTAAGCTTACAATGAACTTATAAAGTGTTATATTTCTTTAGAGTCAATTTATTGTTTACTTTTTAGTTAATTTTATTAATCAAAATAATAAAAGCTTATTTTTAAAAAGTTTTTTTTTCTTTAATTTTATTTTTTACTTTTTAGTTCGTTTTATTAATAAGTAATAGAAGCTTGTTCTTAGAAAAGCTTTAAATATAAGTATAGGGGGTGAAACAAAAACACATATATCAGTTACATCTGCGTATAATGCGTATTGGAATTTATTAGTACACATTTTATGCGCAGCAACTTCAGAGGTGTATTTAAAGTTTAAAGCATTGTAAATATAAGTATTGAAGTCATAAGCCTGGGCATTCGCGCAATTTTAGTGATGTAAATTGCATGGCGCCAGCGCCAATGCGGTGCCAGCTCAATGGTAGCTCATTGACGAAATTACTCCAAGCGAATTTTTGACGCTTCTTAGTAGTGAATGCGTAGTACATTTTACTTGCGCTATTGAGTGAAACGACTTTTGTGTGTCAGGCACGAGTTTGGTGTTATTGGCGCTACTGGCAATGATGACACTGAGCTGTTGACGGTAGCGCTGGTAGTTCAGATTTTGAATCAGAGAAAGAATTGATGACCCGTGTGAATTATTATGGCTTTGGCCGTGTAAATTATTATGGTGTATTTGTATATTTTAGATTTAATGCACAATTAATATTTGTGTGTTTGAGCGGCCAAATAATAACAGTAGTATTGCTAAAGTGCTGCTTAGTTGATGGAATGTCGATAATTTCTTAGCGATGATCAGCAGATTGTCAATATTTCGTTCAACGGACGCGCGAAATTGCCACATCTGCTCAAATTTTCCAAGATTTTCCATTCTTGATTTAACTTAAGCTGTTATGCCAATATTTTTCAGCCAGCTTTTTTCAAATAGGTAATTTTTCCAAAAGCAAAATAAATTACAGAAAAGATTACAGAGTTAAACATCCTTAAAAATTCAGCTATGTTGGTTATACACAGAAATACAACAGAGGGTTGTGTCACCGCTTTTCGCAAGCGTTGAGATTCACCACGCGTGACACGCGTGATTCACCACGTCCAAATATCACAATCCACGGATAGGTACCGGCGGGTTTGTATGGGACTTAGGCTGTTATGCCAAAGTAAATACAAATCTTTACCGATAACTGTGTTATCGATTAATTTATCGAATTCTAACAAAGTAATATTACATTGTCATCGGAGTTATACATGTGTGCAAAATTTCAGCTCAATCGGACACCGGGAAGTGTATCAAATTTAACTTGCAAGATTCCATTACAGACAACAAAAGTGAAACTAAATAAAAGCTTATAAAAAGGAAACCAAGTAAGTGTGTGTGTGTGAAGAACATATTTTTGGTGTCTACGATGGACACCTTAAATGGCGACCGTGACGCCGGGCCTCGGCATGGCGGCCATAGTGGCGAAGAGGCACGAAAAATCAAAAAGAAAAAAAACCTAAAAATTTAAAATCCCAAAAAAAATGAATTAAACAAACAAAAATAAAAAAAAGAAAGTATCAATATTACAAAAATGTTTTCTTGAATTAAAATTTAATTTACAAAACCACAAAAAAAAAACAAAAAAAAATACAAAACTTATCAAAACCCTACAAAAATATATAAAAATGCAAAAACCCTACAAAAAAAAATTTTAAAAACTAAAAACTACACAAAAAAAAATGTTCTTTAGAAACAAAACTGTAAAATCTACAAAATAATTTACAAAAACTAAGAAAAACCCTACAAATATGGGGAAAATTACAAAAAAAAAAATCAAAAACGTTAAAAAAAGAAAAAAAATTGCAAAAAAAATTATAAAATTCAGAAAATTGTTTACAAAAAAAAATCTTTAAATTCTACAAAATACACAAAAGATATTCTTGCAAACACTATAAAAATTACAAAAAAATACAAAAAATTTGAAAAACCTTTACAAAAAAACGTTCTTTCGGAAACTTTAAAATTTATAAAAAATACAAAAATTTGAAAAACCATTACAAAAAAATTACAAAACATTTAAAAAAAAAATCTCTACAAAAAAAAATATAGAATCAAAAAAATTACAAAAAAAATACGAACATTTAAAATCAACAACGAAAAATTATTAAAATTTACAAGTAAAGGCAGTGTTGGTGGTGTATGACAGTGGCTAATGAAAAATTATCATAATTTAAAAGACATGTAAAGAACATATAGACACGTATAATACAAAAACTAATTAAAAAACGGAAATAATAAGAAATTGTTTTTACTAATAATAAAAGAAACTAAACGGCAGCAGAAATAATACATAATTTAACATTTACACTTAAAACAATAAAAACTAAAGTTCTGTAAAACTGTACCAAATTCTTGTTGAAAAAACAAACGGCACTAGCCACGCCACATCAATAACGGCAAACCACCGTACGACCTGAATAGCGGAAAAAATAAGTGACGCCATCCAAAAGCAGCAGCATCAGCAGTACAGTACACCCAGTAGCAGAACTCAAAGCGCAGCAGTAGAACAACAGGTACAGCAAGCGGTAAATCGAGCCAAGCAGTAACGGGTATGGTGTGCATTTTCCATTATTAAAATTAGCGTAATATTTTTCAATTTTCTTTAATAAAATGAAAACGCATTTTATATTATATTCACAATTTCATTTTTGACACTAATTCTTCATACTCATTAAAATGTAACATATTTTATATTATACTCATATCTTTTTTTCTCTTAAATTTTCAAATATTATTTTTGCAAACTCATTGCAAAATACAAATAAAAATTAAATTAATTAAATTAAATTACTCACAATACTTATTACAAAAAAAATGTTTTCTTGTATTATATTCATACATATTTTTATATGTGTAGGATTATAGGTAGGCACTGTGGGACAGGGTCGGACAAAAACAGAAAAAAAATTTTTTTCCATAATTGCATTGCTTCAACGTTTTGATTATTAAAACAATTGCCAAAACTCAATAAACGTTTTTTTTCTTCTAATTTTAGTCCCACTCCGCCCTACAGTGGGCTTCATCAAAAACAATACCAAAAAAAAAAAAATAAAATGAAAAATAATTTTTTTTTTGCATAAAGCGGTGGTTCCGTAATTAACCAAAAAGATTTTTTTTTTGCGTAAACGGTGGTTCCGTACAAAACCAATGAAATTTTTTTAATCCCGGTGCGTCCGAGGATATTCGTATTACAAATTTGAAAAGATGCGGTGCGCCCGTATCTATAAAAATAAAACCATACAATTTTAATAAAAACGGTGCGTCCGTAAAAGCACAAACACATTGAGATCTTTTTAATAAAGCGGTGCGTCCGTTATCAACAGCCAAGTCCTTTTACCAAAATATAATAATTCCTTTGAAATCAATTTAAACTAAATTACTTCAATATCCATTCAATTTATCATTAAATATTCAGTCTTTCATTAAATTGCCGGATAATTCTTTCAATTTCACATCAACATTCAATTCAATTTCAATTTCTGTTAAATTTTCGTAAGCAATTTCTACAAATTCGACTTTAATCAGTTTAAATATTTCTTCTTTGCTTCCTACTACATATGTTCCTTAGAAACCAAAAAGTAGTTCCCAGAATTTCAGAACAAGACTCAGATTCCGAAAATTCCAAAAATTCAGATTCCAATTCCAAAAATTTTAATTCCGAAAGTTCCGATTCCGAAAATCTCGATTTTAAAAGCCCAGTTTCCGAAGGCTCAACCACATATTCACCCAGTACAATCAAAAACCTTGTTGTTAGACTTTCTTTGTCAGGAGAATTTCACGGATTTGAGGAATTGCCCAAAACAAATATTTCAAATCCTAATTCCGATACAAATATGGCGACTCCTGAAGAAAAAAGGGCGTTTATCGGTATATGTGCTAGTATTATGCGTGGAAATTATAGCGGTGAGCCCCTAGGTCTCGAATCTTTCATTACTAAAATTGAGTTATTCGAACAATTTGTCGACGAAAATTTAACTAGCATTTGTATTTCATATATTAAATCCAAACTCGATGGTAAAGCTCGAGAAGCGATACCAACTCAAGTACTTTCAGTTAACGATATAAAAATAGCACTACGTAACCGAATAAAACCCGACAACTCCAAAGTTGTGGCCGGAAAAATTGCAGCTTTGCAAGTTAATAATAATAATTACACCGATTTTGCAAAACGCGTCGAGGAATTGTCTGATGCTTTAGAGCGTTCGCTCATTATCGAAGGGATTACTCAGACCAAAGCCCGTGAAATGGCCATCGAGCAAACAGTTAACGTTTGCCGATTGAACGCAAAAACCAGTTTAGTCAAATCAATCCTTGCTTCAACCAATTTTTCTGATTCCAAGGACGTAGTAGCTAAACTGATTGTAGAACAATCAATTGAAATAAAAGAAAAGAATAAGAGAAAAGAACGTCAAGTTCTAGCATTTAGAGCTCGGAACAATAACAATTTTAGAAATTTTCAAAGTAATTACCGAGGTCGAAATTTTCAAAATCAAAGTCGTAACTTTAACAATTATAGCCAAAATAGACCATCTTTTAGTAACAGTAACTATGGCAACAACTTCAATCGCGGCAATCAAAGGCAAAATTTCCGTTCCGGCGGCGGAAATCGGAATCAGCCTAATAATAATAATAACAATAGTCGTACTAGCAATAATAACGGTTCTAACACTTCCAATAATAGAGGTAGAAATGCAAGCGTCCGGGCTTTAAACAGAGAAGCCCCTCAGGAGCGAACACTGAGGGAGGACGAGACAAATTACTAACTAATTCAGCTCACAGTTTTTCTTCTAAAAATGTTTATTGTCTTAACTTAAATTATTCCGATTTTATACAAATAAATATTACTGGCTCTAACAAATTTTGTACATCTCTAGTCGATACACAAGCCGACATTTCGTTAATTAAAATTTCTTCTCTTAATAAAAATTTATCAATTAATAACAATGACACAATTAATATTACTGGAGTAACTACAGTTACAGATTCTGCATTAGGTACTTTTACAACCAACTTACACTTTTCAAATTTTTATATCAAACATACGTTGCACGTGGTAAACAATGATTTCAACATTCCATCAGATGGAATACTTGGTAAGGATTTCCTAAAAACAAATAAATGCGATATCAGCTATGCAATAAATTGCATTTCCTTCTGGATAGGCAATGAAAAGATCGCACTTCCCATCCTTCACGGAATGAAAAGCGATACATTTGTTATACCGCCTCGTTGCGAAGTCTATAGAATTTTCGCCTTGGAAAAAGACTCAGAACCACTTTTCGTGGATTCCAAGAGATTTCTGACGGTGTTTTCACAGCGAAATGTATAGTTGATACTAGTAATCCGATCATTAAAGTAATAAACACCACAAATAGCGTAAAATACGTAAACAACTGCAACATTCAAACCGAAAAACTTTCTACTTATAACGTTTATAAAATCAATAACCCAGTAAAACAAGATAGTCGCATCAAAGAACTTAAAAGCATTTTAGAAAAACAAATACCTAATTATGCTGAAAATAAGCTTATTAACTTATGTTTACAATATTCCGATATTTTTGCGCTAGACAATGATAAAATGACAATCAACAATTTGTATGAACAAAAACTAAGACTAAACGATATGACGCCAGTATACATTAAAAATTATCGCCTACCGTATTCTCAACGCGAAGAATTAAATAAACAAGTTAATAAATTATTGGAAAACGATCTGATCGAAAATAGTTGTTCGAATTATAACAGTCCCTTGATTTTGGTACCGAAAAAAGACCTAAATGGCCAAAAATCGTATAGAATGTGCGTTGACTTTAGGGCTGTGAATAAAAAGTTAATTGCCGATAAATTTCCTTTGGCACGTGTAGACGATATTTTGGATAACCTTGGCCGTGCGAAATTCTTTTCTACATTAGATATTTTTTCGGGTTTTCACCAAATCCCACTTCACAAAGATTCAAGAGACATAACATCTTTTAGTACTGATCGCGGAGCTTTTCGATGGAAGGTTTTACCATTTAGTATAAACGTAGCTCCAAATTCATTTTCAAGAATGATGTCAATTGCATTTTCTGGTATTTCACCCAACCAAGCCTTTATGTAAGTAGACGATATAATAGTAATTGGATGTAGAGAAGCACATCATCTCAATAACCTAAAAAAATGTTTTCGAAACCTGTAGGAAATTCAACTTGCGACTTAACACAAAAAAGTGTAATTTTCTTAGGCCTGAAGTAACTTTCTTAGGGCATAAATGCTCAGCAAATGGTTTGCTACCAGACGATTCAAAAATTGAAGCAATTAAAAGGTATCCTAAGCCACGCTATAAAGATGCTGTCCGAAGATTCGTGGCATTTGCAAATTATTATAGGAGATTTATTCCAAATTTCGCTTCTTTAGCAGCTCCACTGAATCATTTGAGTAGAAAAAAGGTTGAATTGGGATACGGCATGTGAGTTAGCTTTCGAAAAACTAAGAAAAAGTCTGATTTCTCCAAAACTTTTACAATATCCAGATTTCACCAAAGAATTTTTAATTACGGTTGATGCTTCAAAGTTAGGTTGTGGTGCGATACTGAGTCAAAATCATAATGGTAACGACTTGCCAATTTGTTTTGCTTCAAAATCCTTTAGCAAATCGGAACAAAATAAAGCAATAATAGAATTAGAACTTTTGGCAATATATTTTGCAATAAAGCAATTTCGTGCACATATTTATGGCACTCTAGTTTTATCTATTTAATATGAAAGATCCGTCGTCGAAACTTTCCAGAATCCGTTTGGAATTGTCCGAATATAATTTTACTATAGAATATATTAAAGGAAAATCTAACGTAGGTGCATACGCATTATCGCTAATTTCAATTCAAGAACTTAAAAACTCCAATAACCAAATTTTAGCGGTACAAACTAGGTCTATGACGAAACGTCACGAACAATTACAACAATCGGCTGAGGACATAAACGAAGAAAATGTCAAATTACAGGTATTCGACAAATTTTCATATAATTTTTCCAAGAAAATCCATAGGATAAAAAGCCAAATATGTCATGACAACAATAAAGATAAAATCAATTTAAAAATATATGCGCATTTAAAACATAAAAAACTCGAGTTACTTAATATTGTGTGTACTAACAAAATAATGCAATTAGATGAATTACTTTTGAAGCTTGAAAAAGAAGCTGGTAAACACAACATTAAGAAAGCAGAATGGCAAAAAGATGATCAGTTATTTAAATATTTTTCTATTTCAAATTTTAAAAGTACAGGAAATTCAATTTTAAAAAATTTAAAAATACTATTAATAGAACCTGTCGAAACAGTTACAGACAACGACAAGAAACTTAAACTAATGGAAATTTACCACAATGACCCGATATCAGGTGGTCACTGCGGAAATAAAAAGCTTTACGCAAAAATACGTACAAAATACTATTGGAAAGGTATGACCCGTGATATTGCCACATACGTCAAAAATTGCAAAAAATGTCTTTTGAATAAATTCAAGCCAAAAACCAAAGAAAATTTGGTGCTTACACCAACACCCTGCAAACCTTTCGATGTCTAGTTATAGATACAATACCTTTACCTGAGTCGAATAATGGGAATAGGTTCGCGGTTACCATTATGTGCGACTTAAGCAAATACCTAGTTACAATATCAATCCCTGATAAGATAGCAAAAACAATTGCAACTGCCATTTTTGAAGGCTTCATCCTCATTTATGGCATAATGAAATCAATTAAAACCGATTTAGGAACCGAATATAAAAATGAAATTTTTTCTGAATTAACTAAACTCCTAAAAATCGAACATAATTTTTCTACAGCTTATCATCATGAAACCCTAGGTACAATTGAAAGAAATCATCGGGTGTTTAATAAATATTTACGAGCTTTTCTAAATGATAACTTCCCCGAATGGGACGTTTATTTGAAATATTTTACATTTTTGCATAATGGATTTACTCCATACGAATTAGTATTCAGTAGAAATGTTACCTTACCAAATGAAGTTCAAAAGGAACAAATCGATCCAATTTACAATGTTGAAAATTATGCAAAAGAAGTAAAATATAGACTACAAAAAACGCATAAAATAGCAAAAGATTTAATTAATAAACATAAAATTAAAAATAAGGATATACATGATAAGAGGGCGCGTCCGTTAGCAATTAATATAAACGATAAGGTAGTAATACAAAAAGAACCTAGAAATAAACACGAAAGCATTTACCAAGGACCATATATAGTCACAAAAATTGATGGAGTTAATGTCACGGTTTTAGATGAAATAAATAAAAAGGAAAAAACCGTTCACAAAAACCGAATCAAGAAGGTAAACTGAATTTTTTTTCTCTCATACAAATTTACAAACTAGCTTGTAACTAATTTTAAATTTTCATTACTCTGTTATTGAAGCATGAAATCTCAAATTAAAATTTATATTAATATACGAAAACAAAAATTTCAATTTGCATGTCAACAAAACCAAATGTTAATATGCACGCACTATTTGTAATGAATATAATATATTAATTTAGTGCAATAGAAATTAGAAAACAAATTACATGTAAGTAATTGCATTAATATTAACAAAATTTAATATGTAAAGAAAAAATTGTTCTGATTGAACGAATGAGAAAAAAGGGGAGGAACACCCTAATACATACATTCATTCAACCAAAACAATTTAAAAGTCATAGGAACAAGAAGAATATGACAAATCTGATCAACTTGTCAGATTCTTCTTTTTCTAAGGAAGGGTGGTATAACCGCACTGCGTTACCCGCCTTTACGCAACAAAACACACCCCTGCGTGCAAGTGGCATCGCCGTCAGCTGTTGCTGAACAGCAATGCCAATTGTACTTAGCAGTGGCAATAGCATTCAGCGATAGAGAAAAATGGCAACGCAGCGTGGGTACATATTCAGTGTAGATAGACAACCGGCAAATTAGGACATGAAAATAAAAAGTAAGAAGTAGTGTCTAGAAACTAAAATGAGAGTGATGTAAAACTAAAAAACTAAGAGACTGAAACGTGTGTCGAACGACTATTGTAAACAAAAAAAACCAATTAAACTTTAAACCAAATTTTCAACAAACATTTATTTAAAAAAAGGAAACCAAGTAAGTGTGTGTGTGTGAAGAACATATTTTTGGTGTCTACGATGGACACCTTAAAGAACATTTCAGCTATGTCCCCGCAAATCGCCACTTCTCCGGTTCTAAAGGCAATTAAAACGTCAGTAAGGGAGTTCAATAGATCTGGACCATTGGCAATTAAATCATTGAGAGCGATTCCCTTGGACTTTGCAGCCGCGTCCCAAACAAGGCGCACTTTTCCGGGCTTATTTGGATTGAGAGCAAAAAAAAAAGGCAAATACCACACACGATCCATTGGGGTGTGTATTACTTCTGGCGATAGCTTTTTTGCGTACCCCTTGGCCAGCAAATTGTTTATCCTTTATTGCATACTTTTTCGCAGGTTTGCATCTTTGGCTAATTTCCTCTGCATACATGAAAAACGTTTAAGTGCGTTGTCGTAGCTATCAGGTAGCTTTCCAACATCTTGCTTCCATAATAAACCTACTTCATAATGCGGACCGTCTTGACGGCAAGTGGAATTCAATATCTGAAGCGCTCTCCGATCTTCGGGCTACATCAAATTCTTTTTTTGTGAGTTCTCGAGGTTGAAATACTCTTTCACCTCTTCATGCAGGCTTTCATAATTTTTTTTGCAATCGCACAGATGTATATTTAAATGGTGCGTACCGGGGTAGGAAGCGATGGTTCCTTGTATGGCCCACCCTAAGCGACACTTGGTGGCAATCGGTTCGAGCCAATTCCCTTCTCTGATTTTCGTTGGCACGGCCAGCTTCCAACAGTTAGTTCCAATAAGGATAGTTGGTTTTACGTCTTTGTAGGATTTGATTGGAAGCCCGCGTAAATATGGGCACATTTGCACAATTTTTTCCATATTTAGTGACTGGCTGGGCAAACCAAGTTGTTGGACAGTATGCACTTCGTTTATACTGTATTTAGCACCGTCATATGCATTCGATATTTCTATCGACGTTCTCATCGAGTCGATTTCGACCCGCGTATTTTCACCCGTCCAGCGAAGGCATAGCGTTTCTGGTTCCCCGCACAGATTGAGCGAATCATAAATGCTGCGTTCCATTAAAGTAACGGAGGATCCTTCGTCTAAAAAGGCATAAGTCTGTATGCATTTGTTTTTGGAATATACGCGCACAGGAATAATGCGGAAACAACATGAAACCCCTTCGTCGATATCTGTATGTGTATTCACCAACTGATTATTTGTTGTTGGCGGCGTTTATGACGGAACGGCTCGTGAAACTATAGGTACTGGAGGCGTATTTTTATGCATCAGCGCATGGTGCTTTGATTTGCAATTGTCAATGCCACACTCTCTATTAAAGGTGCATTTGCGGCGGTGGCCATTAGACATTGACGGCATAATTTATTTTGCTTTACCACGTCCCACTTGCATTCTATGGTCAACTTTTTAAAATCGTCGCAATTCTGAATTTTGTGGTTGTCACTCTTGCATGCGAAACATAATGTCTTGCCATGAGCAGGTTTTTGCACTGATTGTGTATGCATATTAATCGAGGCACTTTTTTTTGAAGTACATGGTGGAACTACTTTGCTTGCTGCTTCCGCGATCTTGAAAATCCAGTCGCTGAACGCCTTTATTTCGGGCACCCGATCATTGCGGGACTGCATAGCCCAATTCAGTTTGTGTTGGTTAGGGAGTTTATCCACAAGTTCTTGCACCAACATAGGATTATTCAGATGTGCTTGCATATGACAAGCTTCCATTGTAGAGCAAATGTTCCGTACAGACAAGGCAAATTCTACAAGGCACTCTAGTTTTTCCCTTGGTGGTGGAATACGTCTGGCTTTTTCGATCAGTGATTCCAGTATATACTCTGGTCGACCGAAGCACATTCTTAGCGTTTGAATAATCTCCGGCACCATTGACGGTAACAAAAGTTTGCAGCGCACCATCTCTAATGCTTTGCCCTTGAGGCTCTTCTGCCAACGCATTAAATTCTCTGCATTTGTATACCCGGCAACTTCGGTGCTATTCTCATAAATGCTTATAAATAGCGGCCAGTCTTCTGGATTCCCATTAAAACTTGGCAAAACTTTCGGGATTACCTGTCTTGCAGCAAGTTGCGACGGGGTTGGGGCAGTTGTATTAAAAGCATTCCCGCCTAATAAAACACCGCTTTGACTTAAAAGCTCGTATTTTCTTTGCAAGAATTTTTGCTCAATTTTCTTTTTTTCCTCTAAAAGTTCCAATTGCATCATTTGTTGGTGGGTATAGCTTTCATAGCTTTTTGGCGCAATGGCAATTCCAACTGGTTGTGCTGCGATTGAATGTTGCGCAACATGATCTTCTCTAACCGTATAATGTTTTGCAAGCCCGCCTGTTGACGGTAGCATTGTACGCTGCTCTAAGTGTTGCTCGTTGGCCGTAAACAATGTTGCTGCCGCATTTAGCATGTTTTGGTACGTACCACCTTGCTCAACCGTGGTAGATGTTGTTGTTGGTGGTAATATTGCAGGGATCGCATGATGTGCCGTGGAAGTTATGGAAGTTGACGCCATTGAAACTATAATATTACTTACCAACGCTGAGGTGGGTACATATGATGGTTGGTTGAAACCCGTGCATATCGCAGGCGAAGAACTACACTCTGATGTGCGAACACTCGGTGATGACGAGGCTTGCGGTTGTCCCGAAATTGCCGTGGATGTTTCGCTACGTTCTATCGAAGGAGCGGTGGTGCTCGTTGCAGTAAAAGCTGACTGCGCGGGTCCGCATCGACACAATCGTAGTGAAACCACTGGTCACACGAGTCACACTGCACCATGTGGTCATTGTCTTTCCTGTTACAACTTTTGCAGATGTACCCTTTCGTCATTTCGATTTACAGATCGATGATTCACGTATATGAAATATTTTTAAAAGATTTGTTACGTTGAGACGATTCTAAATTAATGACACAATATTTAAGCTGTGTAACAATTTATTCACGTAAAGTAATTTTTCTTTATTTTTATATTTCTTTTATATTTCTTTATTTCAGTCTATGGCATTTAAAGCCCTTACAGACTAGATAACAATGTTGAATTAAAATTAGATAATTATTTAATAGTATAGTACATAAGTTGAGTATAGACACAATAAAACTTATATGCTATAACGAGATTGACCAGTACATTTATCTGTTTGAAAAGATATCAGTAAGTATAGTTTTAAAAGTAAACTTATAAAGAACAAAATCAATAGCTGAAGAATCAGAGATGCGATTAAAGTCGGTCATATCTCTAAGCAAAGGTGCGTTTGAGGCATAGAGGGTTCGGTATTTTAACTAATTACACGTCGCGCTTTTAAAAATATGTGTGAACTTCTCGTCTCTTCGACTATTTCTGTGAACTCAAAAGAATTTAGTAAGGACCGTTATGGTCTTATATACAGCTGAGCTAAAATTTCCATAAGCGAACGGTAATAATATTATATACATGCATATGTATACAAGTAGCTGAATTGCTATATACAATATACATATGTATATCAATGTTGAAGATAAATTACAGGGAAGTAATAATGCGTACTAACTGAAAACATATCTGTATTTAGCGACAACAGACTGCGTGCAACTCGCCACTGCTTGCGTAGGCTATGTACATTAATATCAGGAGCATTGAGCGCTGGAGTGTTAGAAGCATTTCCTTGGCCAATCAGAAAATGGTTAGGTGTGAGCGGCTCTTCGTTGGCGGAGACGGGCAAGTGCGTCAAAGGGCGCGTATTATACTCTCTGCTTCTATCAATAGGCTTTGTAAAACGTGTTCCCTTGGTGCTACTTCTTTCCACGTATGTCGAAGGACCCTTTTTACGCTTTGCACCATCCTTTCCCAGGCTCCACCTTCGGATGGATTGGCGGGGCAGTTGAAGAACCACTCAACACCTTTAGTTGACAATTCGTTTTAAACGCGCTCCGTGTCGAACACTTCAGAGAAACGTTTTGCCTCTTCGTTAGCGCCTATAAAGTTTTTACCATTGTCGGATCGAAGGCGCGCTGGAACCCCTCTCCTGTTCATGAAGTTGCGCATTGCAATTATGCACGAGTCCGTCGACAAATCATGGGCTATTTCTAAGTGGATCGCTCGGGCGGTGAGACACGTAAATAGAGCAACCCAACGTTTTTCAGTTCGCCGTCCGATCGTGACACAAATTGGTCCGAAATAATCGAGTCCTGTATATGTGAAGGGCCTTTCATGAGGCTGGAGACGGTCTTCTGGTAGCAGGCCCATTTTTGACGTTCGAGGTTGCACCCTGTTTATAGAACATTTTTTGCATTCGTATACTATACTCCGTTGTTGTTGTTGTTGTTGTTGTTGTTGTTGTAGCAATGCTCGCCCCACCTAATAGCCGCGACCAATCACAAATTGTCATCAATATCCTCTAACGGGAGTCCAAGGAAACTTGCCGTTTCAACAGGGGTGGACCATAAGGAAAGGGGTGTTAGAGGCGTTGGTTCCACATTACAATCGAAGAGATGGTTGGTGTCATGTGGGGACACATTGCAAGCGGGGCATACATTTTGTATGTCGGGGTTGATTCTGGATAGGTAAGAGTTTAACCTGTTACAGTATCCAGAACGAAGTTGAGCAAGAGTGACACGCGTTTCCCTGGGGAGTATGCGTTCCTCTTCCGCGAGTTTTGGATAATTTTCGTTAAGCACTGGATTCACCGGGCAATTCCCGGTATAAAGGTCCGACGCCTGTTTATGGAGTTCACCAAGGACCTGCTTGTGTTTTTTCACTTCATACGGCTGGGTTCTCAGGTGCCGTATTTCCTCAAAATGCTTACGGAGATGACTCCTTAAGCTCCTAGGTGGTGCTGGTTCATCAATCAGATGTCTGTTGAGATGCCCAGGTTCCTGGGTATTCAACAGGAACTGTTTGGTCAGCATCTCATTTCTCTCCCTGATGGGGAGTATTCTCGCCTCATTATGCAGATGGTGTTCTGGGGACATAAGAAGACAGCCCATGGCGATTCTGAGAGCAGTATTTTGGCAGGCCTGTAGTTTCTTCCAGTGGGTGATTTTTAGGCTTGGCGACCATATGGGTGACGCGTAGCACGTAATCGGCTGGCTGATTGCTTTGTATGTAGTCATGAGCGTTTCTTTATCTTTTCCCCAAGTACTGCCAGCGAGGGATTTGAGGATTTTGTTACGGCTCTGAATTCTCGGAACAATTGCGGCTGCGTGCTCACCAAAATGTAGATCCTGATCAAACGTCACACCCAAGATTTTGGGGTGTAGGACAGTCGGTAGCGTAGTGCCATCGACGTGGATGTTCAAAATGGTCGACATTTGGGACGTCCATGTTGTAAATAAGGTCGCGGAAGATTTAGTCGGTGATAATGCCAGGTTTCGCGAGGCGAAGAAACTGGAGATATCAGGGAGGTAGCCGTTTATTTTATTGCATAGCGCATCGATCTTTGGGCATGGGCCTGTGGCCATTATTGTGCAGTCATCGGCGTAGGAAACGATTGTGACTCCTTCCGGTGGTGAAGGTAGCTTAGATATGTAGAAATTAAACAAAAGTGGGGATAGGACACCACCCTGCGGCACTCCTTGTTTAATTCTCCTTGGTTTCGATGTTTCGTTTCTAAATTGCACCGATGCCTGCCGACCACCCAGATAATTTGCGGTCCACCTTTTAAGACATGGGGGAAGGGTAGACCCTTCCAGGTCTTGCAGTAACGAGCCATGGTTGACCGTATCAAAAGCTTTTGATAGGTTTAGCGCTACGAGTACTCTTCTATGGTGGGGGTATTGATTTAAACCGCAATTTGTCTGGGTGCTAATGGCATTTAGCGCGGTGGTAGTGCTATGGAGTTTTCTGAAGCCATGCTGATGAGGGGCTAGCTGCAAATTTGCTTGGAAATAAGGGAGCAAAATGGCTTCAAGCGTCTTTGCCACTGGTGATAGGAGAGATATCGGACGATACGACTCACCTATGTTAGCTGGTTTTCCAGGCTTTAGTAGCGGGACCACCTTGGCCATTTTCCATTTCTCAGGTTTGACAAATGTGGAAAGAGACAGGTTGAAGACATGCGCTAAATATTTGAAACCCTCTTTCCCTAGGCTTTTAAGCATCGGCATGGCTATGCCGTCTGGGCCCACTGCTTTGGATGGTTTAGCACGACCAATGGCGTCCTCAACCTCTTTAGCGGTGATGGTGATTGGTGACGCGCTGAATTTGTGTTTATGTGCGTGTATATTGGCTCTCCGTCTATCTTTGTCGACCGTAGGATGCATTATATATTGTCGGCAGAAAGCGCTCGCGCATTTTTTCGCGTCCGACAGCACTTTGTCGCCAAAGGCGATGGAAACTTCGTCTTTGTGCTTAGTCGGATTCGATAGGGACTTTACGGTGGACCAAAGTTTACCCACACCGGTAGAGAGGTTACAACCTCTTAGGTGTTCCTCCCATTTCGCCCGCTTGTATTCATCCACAAGCAATCTGCGTTGGCAAGCGTTGGTTTATATCCCTTATTTGGGGGTCGCCTGGATCAAGCTGTCTTATAAGGTCACGTTCTCTCGCTAAGTTTGCGGCCTCCGCCGGGAAGTGGGGCCGGATTTCGGGAATTCTCCCGGCGGGAATGAAATGTGCCGAGGCGGATTTAATGACCTTACAGAAGGCACGCTCCTCTTGGCGGGCATCAGTGGGGATAGGGAGGGCAGCAAAGCGGCTGTCTGTAAAGGATTTATATTCTTCCCACTTTCCTTTTTTGAAGTTTATGAAAGTGCGTTTTTCAGTGACGATGAAGTCGGCGGTACGCTCAAGCGAAATAAGTATGGGCAGGTGGTCGGATGCCAATGTTACCATCGGCTGCCAGTTGACGCAGCTTACGAGTTCTGCGCTCACGATTGAGATATCTGGCGAGCTGTGACAGCTTCCTACCATACGTGTGGGGGCGTCTCCGTTTATTGTGCAGAACGTCGTTTCTTCTATTTGTTTCGCCAACATCTCACCCCAACTGTCCGCCCGCAAGTTTGAATGCCATAGATCATGATGGGCATTGAAATCACCTAAGATAATGCGATTGTTGCCAGTGAGTAAGGCCCTGATATTAGGGCGGTATCCACTGGGGCAACAGGTGCAGGAGGGATGTAGATGTTGATGATTTCTAGGTTTGCATCGCCTGACCGGACAGATAGTCCTTGACGTTCTAAGAAATTGTCCCTGCGGTCGATGCCAGGATCAAATATATAATATTGCACAGAGTGGTGTATGATAAACGCGAGACCGCCTCCATTTCCGCTCTCTCGGTCTTTCCTGTGGAAATTATACCAAGAGCAGGTCTGCAATGCAGATCTTGCTGTGAGTTTAGTCTCTTGAATCGAAGCAATGCGGATGTTGTGCCGCTTCATGAAATCGACTATCTCCGTAATCTTCCCAGTTAGTCCATTACAGTTTAACTGCAGAATTCTGAAGTGCATAAGGGGAGACGTCGCCACTCTGGGGGTAAGTGACGGGTGACTACGCCTGGATTGTGGAAAGCCAGGACGCAATTGCTGTTGTGGCCTTGGGACTGGGCGTCCTTGGGCAAGCATTGGGGTACCCGGATGATTTGGGTTTGCGACCTGGCAACATGGCGCGATGAAACCCGTCGGGAGGTTGCCGTCGCGGAGACCAGAACATCTAGGAAAGTGGCACCACCCAAGGCAGGAGCTGCATTGGGCGGATGTCGCAAACCTATATATTCTGTGCTGGCAGACGGTGCAAACGGAGGTAGGGACTAAGAGTCTCCGTAGTAACTGCCTTATTCTGGGAATCCAGTATTTCTGACGAATATTGGCTATAGTTGTCGCATGGTTTTGGTGTTTCATCTGGCAGTGATGATAACGGATGACCAATCGCGTAAAAATATGTCCATTCGGTAGTATAATCGGCCTTCTGGTATTATACGGCAAGTAGCTAGCTGCATCTATACGCCCTTGCACCCTTAACAGTCCGTCCTCGTCAATGTATGGCGAAAGCTGTCTTATTGGACTGTCGATGAGTAAATCTTGACCATTTTCGATGCGATTGCGTTCTAAAGGGAAGGCTTCCTTTTGGACAAATAGACATAAAATGCGTTCGGCGGCTTCAATCTCTGATGCAGTGAGTCCATATTCTTTATACTGCAGCTCTCGTTTACGGCAACAGTTAATGAAGCGAAGCATCCACGCCACAGTTCTCTTTAGCCTAATGAGGCTTGAAAATCGAGTATAGTTAATCAAGGTGTTATTGCTAGCAACCAAAACAAATTTGGATCGAAGTTCTTCATCTACGTCAACAGCATTTCTGGTATCAGTATCTTCAGTAGACCAGGTGTCTTTGGAACGTCGCAAGAAATTCGGTCCGTGTAGCCAACAGATTTATGTGAAAGATCAATGCTTCCGTTACTTCTCGTCGCATCGTCAGCAACATTATCCTGGGTTGGCACCCATCGCCATTCGTGAGCTTCACTCCCACTCAGAATCTCCGCGACGCGGTGTGCCACGTATGGTTTGTAGCGTCGGTGTTCACTCCCGACCATTTCAAAACAGTTCTGGAGTCACTCCATAGGAAACATCGCTGGGGGTTAATTTGGTGATTATCCAATACTAACTTACGCAGACGTACACCAAGCACGGCGGCATGCAACTCTAATCGTGGAATGGTTACAGGTTTTAGCGGAGCACATTTCGTTTTCCCGGCAATTAATGACACTTCGATACCACCGTTCGACTGCATTATCCTCCAGTAAGCAACAGCAGCAAATGCCTCCTCGCTTGCATCAACAAATACGTGGAGCTCCAAGTTTTGAGGCTTACCACGATCGAAGTAGAATCGCGGCACACGAAATTCCGCTACCTTGTGAAACTGTCGCCTCCATTTCTCCCACGATACGTTCACGTCATTTGGAATGGGCTCGTCCCAACGAACTTCACGACGCCAAACTTCCCGCATGAGGGCCTTGGCGGCAACGGTGTAATGGCTTAAGAATCCAAGCGGATCAAACGTTGACATAATAATGCTGAGGAGTTCCCTTTTCGTAGGGCATCTTTCACCTTTAATTACTGCATGGTCAATACGATGAAATTTCAAACTAAACTTAAAGTTATCGCTTCCTGGCTCCCAAAATAGTCCAAGAACTTTCTCTGTACTCATCTGCTGCGATTTGTTTCGGGTTCGTAGTGCCATCTAATTCTCTAACCACTTCCTCAGAATTGGAAACGAACCCGCGTAATTCGAATCCGCCATCGCTGTGAATGCTCCTTACCATCTTTGTTACGTCTACCCCTTCTTGGATCGTCTCAAAACTGTCAACGAAATCGTCCACGTAATGGTGCTCAACAATAGCCTCAACAGCGCGAGGATTACTTTCATAATGCTCCCTGGCATTCTGTCTCATGACATATTGTGCCGAGGAAGGCGAGCATGCGGCACCGAAAATCATAACTCGCATTTCAAATTCCTTGCGCTGCGTATTACCCCTCCCATTACGCCAAAGAAAACGTTGTGCACACCTGTCAGATGGTTGAATAACCACTTGGTGAAACATTTCTTTTATGTCTCCACAGACAGCAAGTAAATAAAATGTGTTATGCCCTATAAAGGAATAAATGCACGCGCTTGATTTTAGGTTATACTATATAATAAAAACTTCAATTTATTTGTATGAGGAATTTTACATCATAGCTATAGCAGTAGTAATTTTATCAATATATGAAAAAGGGAAAGAATATATATATATATATATAATAATAATGACAGTAGGAAAAAGAGGGCTACCAACTGTTGGTAAATATATAACAGTCTCCCACGCTTAATAGAGAACATGGTCATCTAAGCGTGCAGGAGGTCTTCGGACCCTACTCGATCTTCTTACAGTTTCGTCAGGCGATTGGGTTGTACCATTGCTATTTGTTGTGTAGTAGGAGTGGTAACGGTACGCTCAATGTAGATTTCCTCCTTTTTTGAATTTTCTTGCACGGGAGGTTCAGCAAACGTTACATGCTTTTTAGGTTGATCAATACCAGACTTGTACAATTGTTTTATATGTCGTTTCAACTCATAACCGTCATCCAGCTTAACTTGATAGTGGAGATGTCCGAATTTGCGTTTCACAACACCAAATTTCCAGCTAGGTTTATTCCTGTGAAACCACCGCACTTTAACTCTATTGCCTACACTTAGATGACGCACTTTTGGATTATGTGTTGCTGATTTCAATTGTTTGACTGGTCGCATAGCATCCAATTTAATTCTTAATTCACGTCCTAAATACATTTGGGCAGGGGTTTGACCATTTGCCAAAGGCGTTGCCCTGAATCGAAACAGGATTTCTCGTAGTTTGATATTCAATGGTAATTTTTCATCATCCATCGCTGTTAGCTTCCTTTTCAGAATTTGGACGTATCTTTCAGCCAATCCGTTTGTTGCTGGGTGTCCAGGGGCTATAAACTTCTGAATAATTCCATTTTCGCAACAAAATTCTCTAAACATTGCACTTTGGAATATCGTTGCATTGTCTGATACAATGGCTTGTGGTAATCCGAGTGTCGCACAAATATCTTGTATTAAATCTAGTCTTTTCAGAGGTTGGGGCATCCCTTATTATTCGAATTTCCGGCCATTTCGATTTCGCATCTACTAGTATGAAAAAGTAGTGATTTCGAAATGGTCCTGCGTAAACAATGTGCACTCTTTGAAAATTTTCGGTTGGTTCTTCCCAATGATGCGTTACAACTTTTGGAGGACTTTTTTTCACATCCGCACAACTAGGACACGATTTTACCAGTCGCTCTATATCCGCGTCGATGCCCTTCCAAAAATAGTACTTCCTAGCGAGCTGTTTCATTTTTACTATGCCCACATGTGTGTAATGTAGCTCTTTTAAAATTTCTGCACGTAATCTTGATGGTATAACAACACGGTCACCTTTAAATATGACGCCATCTTGCAATGAATAATTGGGATCACAATTCTTGCCATCCAGTAAGTCCTTCTTTAATTTTGCTAGTTCCACATCACGCTCTGTTTCGTTTGAAATAGTGGCGTTGATTGAAAATGTCTATATTTGATTGATCGTCCCGTCCTGAATATTGCGTACTTCTTCATCCAAAAAATGTTTAAACGTCGATATTTCGTTGTTAGGTGCTCTCGATAAACAATCTGCGTTCACATTATCTTCAGCTTTACGATGTTGTATTTTGTAGTTGAATCCCTGCAAGAATGAAGCATAACGAAGTAGTCTTGCTGAGGTCATGGCTGGTGTTTTTGCACTCTGATGAAATATTCTTGTTAGAGGATGATTATCTGTCAGTAATGTAAATTCTCTTCCGTATAAATACATAAAAAACTTATCAATGGCAAAAATAATTGCTAACGCTTTTCTGTCAAGCTGGCTGTAATTTTGTTCTGCTTTTGTTAATGCTCTTTAAATAAATGCGACGGGGCGTTCCCCTCCTTCAACAATATGAGATAGTACTGCAGCTATGCCCGTTGGGCTTGCGTCGCACGCTAATGTTATCGGCAAAGCTTCGTTGAATGGTACTATGTCTTTAAGAATTTCCTGTTTAAGCTTTTTAAATAATTCTTCGCATTGTGTTGTCCAATTAAACTTTTTATTTTTTTCTAAAAGCTTGCGTAAAGGGAATGTAATTGTCGAAATATCCGGTAGAAATTTTGAATAATATGTAATCATTCCAAGGAATCTTCTTAATTGCTCTACATTTTGAGGTTTTGGCATGTATATAATCGCCTTTACTTTATCTGGACATTTTGCTATTTTGTTATGACTTACTATATATCCAAGGTATTTAATTTTTTCTTTAAAATATTCACATTTTCTTTTGTTGACGTGCAGTTGATATTTATTCAATCTTTCAAAGCATTTGATCAGATGTTCTTCACATTCTTTCAACGTTGCACCATGTATAATTATATCCTCGAAATAAGAGACTGTACCTTCGAGGCCTTGTAATATTTGATCTAAAATACGGTTAAACTCACTCGAGGCAGTTTTAATTCCAAAAGATAATCGATTCATTTGGTACGTACCTCGGTGCGTTGAAATAGTTTGCACTTCTTTGCTTTCATCATCAACTCGTACATGCAGATATGCTTTGTATAAGTCTAACTTGCAAAAATATTTAGAATTCTTTAAACTGTTAAAAATTTCATCGACTCTTTTGATTGGATAATGAGCGTTTTCCAACTGAGGGTTAACAGCTACTTTATAGTCGACGCATAGTCGTACATTACCATTAGGTTTTGGAATTACCACCAAAGGTGAGCCCCAATTACTAGTATTAATTTTTGTAATTATGCCGTCTCGTTCTAAATTATCCAGTTCACGTTCTACTTTTTCGCGTATGGCAAAAGGCACTGGCCCTTCTTTTAAGAACACTGGCTTTGCACGCTGCCGTAGTTTTAAACTACAAACCAAATCTGTAATGCATCCAACACGTTCTTCGAAAATTTCTGAAAATTGCTGTTCGATTTCTGATATAGAATTTATGTTGTTGTGGCTAATGTCGTTTTTAGAACTGTCTTCGTCAATTTCATGTAGATTAATTTTCAAATGGCGTATCCATACACGTCCCAGTAATGCGGTACGTTTCGACGATACAATGTACAAATCTTCTTTTGATTTCCTATTTTTGTACTTTACGTCCACAGTAACGACTCCTATTGGCACAAAAACATCATCTGTATAAACGCGGAAGGCAATATTTCTTTTCCTTAGCGGTGTTTTGATATTTAATTTCATAAATTGATTTTCCGGTAGTAACGTGTAGCCGGCACCTGAGTCGACTTCGAAGTTTTGTTTTCTTCCATTAATTAACACATCTGTATAAAATTTGTCTGCGTCCATACGTGATATTTTTGCAGTGCTATGTTCATAAATGTCGATAACTTGATTCACACCATAATATTCCTCTTCTGTTGTGAACGATTCAATAGCATTTGATGTAGTGGTGTTATTGGTTGCAATTTTCGATTTATTTTGCTTTATTCTATCTTGAATGCAAACCTTTTTGACATGACCAGTTTTGCCACATGAATTACATTTTAACTTGCCTCTCTCTACATTGCATTCTTTTGATAAATGATTATTACGGCCGCATCTTAGACACAATCCTTCTATGCCTAATTCGCTGTAATTAGCTCTTGTCGATGACTTTGAATTTCTATTTCTAGAGAAACTTCCATTACGATTTCTACTACGACGATAGTTATGATTACTAACATGTTGACGGATTTGCTGAACATCGCTTGTTGAACCGGTTGCCTTGTTTGCGATCACGTTATAATTTATTTTAGCAGCTTCCAAAGTTTTTGCTTTTTCAACTATTTGCTTGAATGTTGCTTTCGGATTCTGTAGCAGCTGTTCTCGAATATGCCCATCGCGTATACCTCTGATTAGTTGGGCTCTTAGAAAAATATCTGAGATAGACTTCCCACATTCACATATAAATCCACACTCCATTGCTCTTTTCTGTAGGGCAATTAAAAAATCTGCCAACGACTGTTCGCTATTTTGGATTTCACAAAGAAATTTGTGTTGCTCTACTAAAATGTTCTTTTCGGGACAAGTGTTTTTCCAGTAATGCCACTATTTCATCATATTTCAGTAAATTTATATTTTTGGGTGAAGCCAACGTTGCTAAACGGGAATACGCCGCTGGTCCGATGTATTGTAATAGTAGTTTTGCACACATCTCTTTGTCCTCAACAACTTTCTGAATATGGAAATGATTATCCAGACTCTTTTATATGTTTTAAATGATTCTATTTTTGGATCGAATGCTTCGAAACTTGACATGATGTTTACGTTGGTACTGCTCGTTTGATGATTTGCCGCAATTTGCTGTTGCTGCTGCTGCATCGTTGTCGTCATGGCAGTTATTGCCTGTAGCAATTGTTGAATTTGAGCCTCCATTTTATTTTGAGGTTATGTTCGTGCACGTTTAGTAAAATTTTTGGACCGTCTATCTAAATAATTATTTTCCGATTTTACTACTCGTCGCCATTTCTATTGTTATGTCCTATAAAGGAATAAATTCACGCGCTTGATTTTAGGTTATACTATATAATAAAAACTTCAATTTATTTGTATGAGGAATTTTACATCATAGCTACAGCAGTAGTAATTATATCAATACATGAAAAAGGGAAAGAATATATATATATAATAATGACAGTAGGAAAAAGAGGGCTGCCAACTGTTGGTAAATACATAACAAAATGGAAGGAAGAGACGTGTACAGCTGTGGCCCTTTTAATAAATTAGAGTTTAAAAACGACCCTTCAAATTGGGAGGCAGCGTCAAAAACAAGACGTAATTTTTGTGGTTTATTCGGGTTCACGACGCCAAAGTGTGGTAAGTACCACTTCCTAGGTGAAACGACACAATCTTCCTCCTGATTAATTTCTCGCGCATAGCCCTTTTCTAGATACCCTGCGATGACATCTTTGTACGCGGTTGCAAACGCTGAATCAGTTGCATTTTTCTTTCTATGCCCTCTAACCTGTGCAAAGCTAATTATTGGGTAGTTGTATGTTGTTGGCTTTCCATAACAGACCCGTTTGATAACGGCCTTCCACTCGCTTAGTTGTACTTTCAAGTAGCTGTTTGGCTCTGACGTCATCGTTGCTTTCAATAGGCGTCGAAGTTCGGACACCAAGATTCTCGATGTTGAAATAGTCGGTCACTAGACGATGTATATCTTCCTCCTCGTTGCGGGCGCGTACAAATAAGCAGGATTGAGTTGTAAGGGATGATCGGCTGCTTGGTGCGAAAACTACCCATCCCAGTTCAGTATTGCAAGCGTACGGACCTTTATCACTGATCCTTTTAATGTCAGTCGGCAAGCCTAGGTGCGCATGATCGATTCCAATTAGCAGTTGGGGTACAGCATCGCAATATCGATGCAGGGGGAGGCACGAAGCAAATTGGTTGGCACCCTTTAAGTCATCGCGGCATAGGCTCTGCATCGGTAAATCAAGATTGGCTACTGCATACACGTTGCGCAGAAGATGACGTTTATTTTTACCAGCTCCGCTTATTTCAATATTAAATACCTAGGCAATGTTGCCGACCGCGAATTCCTAACTGTTTGGCAAGTTTGCTATCAAGCATCGTAATTGAGGAACCCTCGTCAAGTAAATCATATGTGTCGATACGTTTGTTTTTCGCTTCCCAAGGCAGTCGGTTCTATGTACCGGAGCGACTCGGGATTTTTCCCGACCAAGGACTGTCATTTCAGTGTGACCCCATCTAATTTGTTTCGTCCCTCCCACAAATTGTCATCCTCCCAGCAGCTCCTTGCAGCAGGACTGCTCCATATTCTCTTACTCCGGGAAGGCATCGAATCCAATCCGGGTCCGTCTCCTGAGCCCGGTCCTGAGAAATGGTTTTGCTGCATCTGCCGGAAAAGAATCTTTTTAGGACGGTCATACTCTGTTCAGTGTGTCTCGTGCAAGGGATGGTTGCATCGGACAGGTTGCTCTGGGCTTGATCCCAAAACCCGACGTCCACGTAACTTTTATAAATCTTTTGTGGCTCCTTGCTGTTCACGCCCAAGGGCGTCCCGTAGTCTACGCCTAAGCGCCCCCCACTACCTTCCAGCAGCCCCGCTGCTCAGCAAGCCACAACAAGTACCCGCTGCTGCTCGCGCCCCACGGCGTCAACAACTCAAACAGCTGATACCACTCATAACTACTACCTTCGTAGTAGAGTTGGTAGCAATGCTGAGCATCAGCCCCTGCCCCCGTCTTTTCCCCCCTCTTTTCCGGCAGCAATCGTGCAGGTCAGGGAAACAGACTCTTAGTCCATACCTCCGTTTGCACCGTCTGTCAACACAGAATATATAGGTTTGCGACATCCGCCCAATGCAGCTCCTGCCTTGGGTGGTGCCACTTTCCTAGATGTTCTGGTCTCCGCGACGGCAACCCCCCGACGGGTTTCATCGCGCCATGTTGCCAGGTCGCAAACCCAAATCATCCGGGTACCCCAATGCTTGCCCAGTCCCAGGGCCACAACAGCAATTGCGTCCTGGCCTTCCACAACCCAGGCGTAGTCACCCGTCACTTACACCCAGAGTGGCGACGTCTCCCCTTATGCACTTCAGAATTCTGCAGTTAAACTGTAATGGACCAACCTGGAAGATTACGGATAGTCGATTTCATGAAGCGGCACAACATCCGCATTGCTGCGATTCAAGAGACTAAACTCACAGCAAGATCTGCATTGCAGACCTGCTCTGGGTATAATGTCCACAGGAAAGACCGCGAGAGCGGAAATGGAGGCGGTCTCGCGTTTATCATACACCACTCTGTGCAATATTATATATTTGATCCTGACATCGACCGCAGGGACAATGTCTTAGAACGCCAAGGCCTATCTGTCCGGTCAGGCGATGCAAACCTAGAAATCATCAACATCTACATCCCTCCTGCCACCTGTTGCCCCAGTGGATACCGCCCTAATATCAGGGCCTTACTCACTGGCAACAATCGCATTATCTTAGGCGATTTCAATGCCCATCATGATCTATGGCATTCAAACTTGCGGGCGGACAGTAGGGGTGAGATGTTGGCGGATCAAATAGAAGAAACGACGTTCTGCACAATAAAAGGAGACGCTCCCACACGTAAGGAAGCTGTCACAGCTCGCCAGTTATTTCAATCGTGAGCGCAGAACTCGTAAACTGTGTCAACTGGCAGCCGATGGTAACATTGGCATCCGACCACCTGCCCATACTTATTTCGCATGAGCGTACCGCCGACTTCATTGTCACTGAAAAACGCACTTTCATAAACTTCAAAAAAGGAAAGTGGGAAGAATATAAATCCTTTACAGACAGCCGCTTTGCTGCCCTCCCTATCCCGACTGATGCCCGCCAAAGGGAGCGTGCCTTCCGTAAGGTCATTAAATCCGCCTCGGCACATTTCATTCCCGCTGGGAGAATTCCCGAAATCCGGCCCCACTTCCCGGCGGAGGCCGCAAACTTAGCGAGAGAACGTGACCTTATAAGACAGCTTGATCCAGGGACCCCCAAATAAGGGATATAAACCAACGCATCAGATTGCTTGTGGATGAACACAAGCGGGCGAAATGGGAGGAGCACCTAAGAGGTTGTAACCTCTCTACCGGTATGGGTAAACTTTGGTCCACCGTAAAGTCCCTATCGAATCCGACTAAGCACAAAGACAAAGTTTCCATCGCCTTTGGCGACAAAGTGCTGTCGGACGCGAAAAAATGCGCGAGCGCTTTCTGCCGACAATATATAATGCATCCTACGGTCGACAAAGATAGACACGCACATAAACACAAATTCAGCGCGTCATCAATCACCATCACCGCGACGCATTGCTACAACAACAACAACAGGCTAAAATGGTTTTGACTAAATTTGGTTTTGCGTTTAAACGACACACGTTAACAGTTTGTTCGACTGCCATTTCATGAGCTTTCGCTTGAGTGATCCCTTCAATAATAAGAGACCGCTCAAGTGAGTCAGCTAAATCTTCAACTTTTTTGGCAAAATCTGTATAATTGTTGTTATTAAAGTGCAACGCTGCAATTTTTCCTGCTACAACTTTCGAGTTATCTGGTTTGATACTACTACGTAGAGCTACTTTAATTTCATTGACTGAAGTTACTTTTCTTGGTATTGATTTCCGGGCTTTACCCTCAAGTTTTGATTTTAAAAACGCTATAAAGGTATTAGTTAAATCTGCAATAGCGAACTGTTCAAGTAATTCGATTTTGTCTATAAAAGAATCAAGTGCTAGAGGATCACCACTGTAGTTTTCTCTAATAGAATTAGCACATGTGTTAATGAAATTATCTTTTCCTCAGGGTTGCCATGATTTGATCGTTAAGATCTGGAGCTGAATTAGCAGAAGGTGAGGCCACGTTTGTACTATTTGGATCGTTAAGATCTTGCCTTAAGTTAGTAGAAGGGTTAACTGGGGTTGTACTATTTGAGTCGTTAAGTTCTGATTTTAAAGTAGAAAAATTTGAAGTTAGTTGTGCACTATTTGAATCGTTAAGATTTCAAAGCTAAATTAGAAGTTAAATTTTTACTGGAAGAATCTTCGAAGCCTGGAAAATATGTTGACAAAGAAAATCTATTTTCCTGGTTTGTGACTTCTTCGATCGAAGATGAAGCTAAACTTTCGTAGCTTGAGGCTGAATTATCGGAATCGGATTCTGAGTCTGAATTTTTTTGCACTTGCTTACCACTTCTAAGGTACATATGTGGTTACCAGAATAGCACAAATAATTCAGTTCAAACTATGAAATTAATGAAGCACTTGTTTGAATGTCTGAATTTATATTTTAAGCTGAAATGTTGAGGAAAAAGAAAAAAAAGTGTTGTAAAAGGGAACTGATTTGCAGGTGAATAGTCGCTACAAAAATATTTAACACTTTATTGGAAGAACTAATTGAAACTGCAATATACTTGTATGAAAAATTTGTAAAAAAAAAAAAAGTAATTGAATTCAAAATGGGTCAAAAGTATGTAAGTATGAATTGGTAAAAATCTCAAAATGTGGTAATCACGGACGCACCGCTTTATTTAAAAATTCTTATTTGGTTTTTCACGGAACCACCGCATATATCAAAAAAAAATCTTAGTTGGTTTTTCACGGAACCACCGCATGTATCAAAAAAGTTAATTGGTTTTTAACGGAACCACCGCATATATCGAAAAAGTTAATTGGTTTTTAACAAACCACTGTTTATAAAAAATTCAATTGGTTTTCCACAAACCACCGTTATATCAAAATCCAAAATTTATATGAAATACGAAATTATTTTAATTGAAGTGCGAAGGCACCGAATTTTATAAAAGTTTTAATGTTTTAATATACATACATATATGCGTAAGAAAAATTCCCGTAGGCAAAAAAATGTTAAATACATATAGGTATATATACTTATTTTGTCTTCTTCTGGCCACTGCTGCTGCTGCGTTGGCAGTCTTAATTCGCTGCTGGTGTTGTTACTGATTTTCGTCTTTGGGTGTTAAAGTTGGTTGTGGTGGAAAATTGCGTTGAATTGTGTATGTATTTGTTTTTGGGTGCCGTTATGCGTGGCATGGTGCAAGTGCCGTTATGTACAGGCCCGTTGGTTTTTCAGAATTTGTTAAATTTTGAGTAATTTTGTTGAATTTTGATTTTAGAGAATATGTCGTAATCTGTTAGATTTTAATTTAGAAAGTTGTGTTGTAAGTTTGTTAAATTTAATGTAGGAAATTATATCGTAGTTTAGTAAAATTTTATTTAGAAAATTATATATTGTACTTTTATTGAATTTTATTTAGAAAATTATTAAATTTGTTTTAGGAATCGCAGATTTAATGAATTTGATTTAGAACTTGTAGTTTTATTAACTTTATTGATTTTATTAAATTTTATGTCGAACACCACGCACTTGAATTCGCACCAAAAAATTGTTTTCCACTCACCACTACTGCCGAGAAAAGACGTCCGTTTCGTCACGCTGCCAAAATTGAAAAAGACCGGGCTCCGTCCTGTCATGGTCGCCATATGAACTCCGACTTACCGATGTGATACGCCATATTTGCCACCCCACGTGCTGCTAATGCCTTGGAGTGCGCCTCCTCCATATTGTAGCCATATCCTTCTTTGGATTTCTTAGTGAGGCGGTCTTATCCGCCAAACACCCATTTAAAAAGTTTTAATTTTAGATTTACACAATTACTTTTTATTTTTTTTATCAAAAGGAATCACAAGCACGTTCGTCGTGCCACTCGTCAAAATGTATATATGTATATATCGTTTTTATTGCGTAACGTGGGCCATAGCTGTATTTGACAGGCGCGGGCAGTTGGCAACGCGCATGCCAAATACAGCTAAAGCTCCACGCACATAAACTACATTGTAACTAATGATTATTTTCATTATATTTTGGCCTAACATAAATAATGACATCTTAAACGTAGTCTCTAGGTGCGAGCTTTGCATGAAATACGGAGTAGCAAATCGAAAACAAGAATTGATGAACCATGAGGTACCAGATATACCATGGTACAAATTAGGCTGTGATTTATTTGAGTTCAACAAAAGAACGTATGTACTGGTCGTAGACTACTATTCAAAGTATATTGAAATTGAACTTCTTAACTCGGGTTTCTCAAGCTTGTCAGTAGTAACTAAATTGAAATCTATTTTTGCCCGACATGGGGAATCCTTGTTTCGGATAACGGTCCGCCATTCAATTCTGTTGATTTTAAAAAAAATTTTGTCGAATGGAATATTTAACAACTTCCAGCCCATATCTACCTAGGTCGAATGGCCTGGCCGAGAGGTCAATTCAAACCATTAAGAAAATGTTACATAAATGTCTAGATGAAAAAACCGATCCATACCCAGCACTTTTACATTACAGAGCAACTCCGAAAAATAGCACGCTAAGCCCAAGCGAGTTACTCATGTCTCGAAGACTGAGAACCAAAATACCATCAATGACAAAAAATTTTGAAGCAAGGCTTGTTGATAAATCGGCGTATAGAATGGAAATCGGTAAAGTCTAATGCTATGGGGTTCGATGGTATATGTATATATTTTTAAAAATAATTCTTCCTAAAATCCTTCCTCACTTAACCTACTTGGTTAACTCTGTGCTGACGTCCTGTGTATTTCCCAAATGTTGGAAAGTTGCTAAGGTAATCCCAATCCCAAGCAAAACAAGGAGTATAGACCTATAGCTATTCTGCCTTTCCTTTCTAAGGTCGTCGAACGAATTTTGCACTGCCAGATAAATACTTATGTGCAGGATAATAACCTTCTCACAGATTCCCAGTCTGGATTCAGGTCAAATCGTAGCTGTAAAACGGCGCTCCTATCGGTAATAGAGGATATTCGAGAACAAGTTGACACAAATTTTACTGCTTTCCTAACTCTTCTCGACCATTCAAAAGCGTTTCAATCGGTCGACCACACCGTTCTCTGCAAGAAGCTGGACAACCTATTTAATTTCTCCAACTGTGCAACAGCCCTAATCAGATCGTATTTGGCCGATCGAACTCAGGCAGTAAGTGTTGGTAGCAGAAAGTCTGACTTCGTCAATGTTTTAAGAGGCGTCCCACAAGGCTCAATCCTTGGTCCCATGTTATTTGTTATGTATATAAACGATTTGCCTTGTGTTCTCAAGTATTGTAATATTCACATTTATGCTGACGACGTACAATTGTATATGTGCTGTCCTAGTGATCGTACCAGTTCGTGTATTAATAACTTAAATTACGATTTGTGTCAAATTGGTACGTGGGCTTCTATGAACGGCTTATGTCTTAACCCTAAGAAGTCGAAATGTATAGTCATTAGGTCACTAGATAAAAGTGGAATGGAAAATTTAATTTTATACAACACTATTATAGAATATGTTGACACGGCAAAAAATCTAGGTGTAGTTTTTAACAAAACCTTGACATGGAATAATCACATCTTCCGCACAGTGGGAAAAGTGTATGGGATGCTTCGTACACTCTGGCTGTGTTTTAACTAATGTCCGAGTTCTTTATTAATTCAAGTGCTTTAGCTTTCAGAGTTGCTGAGTGACGGACTTACATTGTTGTCGCTCTTGATCATTATGTGATGTTCACACTTTCAAACTTATGTACTATTCATAACATCTTCCTTTTTTTTTTTTGTTATACATAAGTTTTGGTTTATACATAGTTATTTAGATTATTCCGCTTTCTTTATATTGTTATTGGCTTATACATAGTTGTTTAGATATTCTGGTTTCTTTATAATCTAATGTAATGTTATTGGTTATACATAGTTGTTTAGATATTCTGGTTTCTTTATAATCTAATGTAATGTTATTGGTTATACATAGTTGTTTAGATATTCTGGTTTCTTTATAATCTAATGTAATCTTATTGGTTTATACATAGTTGTTTAGATATTTTGGTTTCTTTATAATCTAATGTAATGTTATTGAATATACATAGTTGTTTAGATATTCTGGTTTCTTTATAATCTAATGTAATCTTATTGGTTTATACATAGTTGTTTAGATATTTTGGTTTCTTTATAATACGACCCCATCTACTTCTAATAACAGGAGTGCCTCCTGTAGTTACATCAGTATCTGTATTATTTACTGCTCCAATAGGTTGATTCTCGCTGTTATTACTGATATTAGATTGACTCGTATTTCCATTTTCGTTAATTGATACATTTTGTTGTTCTTCTAGTGGTATGTCTAATTCATACTTTACTTTTTTGAATTTTGTTGCTTTAGAGAGGTCTTTTCGATTACGTGTTACAATTGTATTGTTCTCTGTTTTAACATTGTATGATCTAGGATTATGATGTTTACTGATAATTATACCACTTTGATGAGGTGTCGTTTTGTTTCTTTCATCATGTATCTTAACTTTTTCACCTACCTTAAATTCTTTTAGCGATTTAGAACCTCTATCGTAGTACATCTTTTGTTTCTCTTGACGTTCATATAGCCTTTTTCTAAAATCTTTTGAATCTATTCTGTCTTATTTGCATTCGGTATTATATTTCTCACTTTTCTGTTATACATCAATTCTGCTGGCGTTATGCCACTATTGTCAATCGGCATATTTCTTAATTGCAACCGAGCCATTTCCTCATCTTTCCCTTCATGAGTAGCCTTTTTCATCATATTTTTAATAGTTTGTATATATCCCTCTGCTAGCCCGTTTGACTGATGGTGTTTTGGTGTCACTGTCTTATGTTCAAAACCCCACTGCTCTGTAAATTTGTTAAATTCCCAACTAGTATACTGTGTACCTGAATCTGAATATAATACTTTCGGTATCCCATATCTTGCAAAGAATTATTTTAGTGCTTGTATCGTTGAAGCTGCAGTTAAATTATTTAGATTTTTTATCTCTATATATTTGCTATATCTGTCTACGACCATTATATATATTTTACCACGCATAAAAAATATATCCGACGCAACTATTTCCCAAGGATGGTTTGGTATATCTTTTTTAATCATAGGTTCTTTACAATTGTCTTTTTGATACTCACAGCATATATCGCAGTTACCTACTACATCATCAATTTGCTTTGACATACCTAACCAAAATATAGTTTTTCTAGCTAACATTTTACATTTCTCTTTGCCAAAGTGTGCATAATGTATTTTCAACAACATTGCTTTTTTCATTGTACTTGGTATGACTATCTTATTGTTTTTTAATAATAATCCCTTACATTCTGCTAATTCATCTCTAAAGGAATAATAAGGTTTTACCACATTTATTACCTTGTTCTTGTTCTGTGGCCAACCATTCTTTACATACTTTATAACTTCCTGTAATTCTTTATCTTTGCTTGTTTCCAGCTTTAATTCATTCATTCTTACATCTGATACACTTAAGTGTTTTTCAATCATCATGACATAACATTCAATTTTTTTTTCAGAAGATTTTGTATTTTTTAAATAAGCTCTACTTAAGTGATCAGCAAGAAGAAACTTCTTACCTGATACATGGATAAGCTCAAAATCAAAATTGTGTAAACTAATTCTCATTCTTTGCAATCGAGGAGGTATTTTATTCATAGGCTTTTTAAAGATAGAAAATAAGGGTTTATGATCCGTCTCTACAATAAACTTCTGACCAAACAAATATTGATTGAATTTATGGCATCCGAATACAATTGCTAAACTTTCTTTTTCTATTTGGCTGTACATTTTTTCCGTTTCTGTTAATGCCCGTGAGCCATATGCCACTGGTCTTTCATTTTGAATTATTACACACCCTAGTCCCTCACTTGATGCATCTACACTCAATTTTATGGTTTTGTTGACATCAAAAAATGCTAATACTGGAGGACTACATAGCGCCTCCTTGAGTTTTCTAAATGAGCTTTGTTGTGCTGAGCCCCATACAAATGGCACATCTTTTTTTATTAGATGTCGTAAGTTGCTAGTCAATTGTGCCGCGAATAAACTTTGCCACATAATTTATGGTCCCTAAGAATGTCAACAGTTCTTTTTTATTTTTCGGTTCTTTAATTTTTTCAATAGATTCAACTTTATCTTTATCAATTTCAATTCCATCGGCCGAAATAATATGGCCCAAATATTTTACTTTAGTTACCATAAATGCACTTTTACTCTTATTAAACTTAATACCATACGACCTGGCTCTATTAAAAACTTTATCCATAATTTTCACTAGATGTTCTTTCTACTCTGTCCAGATTAGCATATCATCAGCATATATACCAACATTTTCTATATCTTCAAAAATTTGATTGAAAACTCTGTAAAATACTTCTGGACTGGAGCTTATGCCATATGGTAGCCTATTAAAAAAGTATCTGCCAAATGGTGTATTGAAAGTTGTTAATTCTTTACTGCCGCTAATTCAATTTGCCAAAATGCTTTATTTGCATCTAGCTTTGTAAAATATTTTGCCTTCCTTACTTTTGCTGGAATTCCATCAGCCGTAGGTAGCTGTACATGCTCCCGTTTTATACACGAGTTTAAATATTGTGGGTCTAAACAAATTCTTATTGACCCATCTGGTTTACCTACGATTACAAGCGAATTTACAAAATCAGTAGGTTTTTCCAACCTTTGATATGATACCTGCATTTTCCATTCTCTTTAATTCTTCCTTTAATTTGTTAAATAATTTAAATGGTACATGCCTACACGGCTCTATTTTTCCTATCGTTCCTTCTTTTAGCTCGATCGTGTATGTATAGTCTCTAATTTTACCATAACAAGAGAATACATCCTCATTCCTTTTGACAATTTCATGCCCTTCCTGTACTGCATATGCTTTTAAAACCTGTATATCTGGAAGCATTATTTTTATTAAATTAAATTCAATTGCGCTTTTTAAACCTAATATGGGTTCACTTTTCCCGTTGTAGATTTGAAACTCCACCTTGTTTTCAATATTTCCTACTTTATAATTCAATATTACTTTGCCAAGTGTCTTGATCTTTTCTTGATTATAAATTTTTAGTATTACATTGGATTTTATACACATTTTTATTTTCAGTGTTCTACACACATCAATAGGTAATATATTATATTGCGCTCCTGTGTCGATTTTAACTGCTACTTTTTTATTCGCACCTGCTATATATATGTATTGTACCCATTCATTATGTGCATTTACCATGTCTATAGTAATCGAATTACAAAAAAAATCGTCTACGTCACTATTTTCTTCTTTTACCTCAATAGCCTTTACTGTACATTTTTATTTTTTCTTACATTTTCCCGCGAAATGCCCTTTCTTACCACACTGCCTACATTCTTTGTTGTATGCTGGACAATTCTTGTAACGGTGATTATAGCCGCACCGCTGGCATACTCCTTGTTTTGCTTCGCCTGTCTCTTTGGCTGTTGGTTGTGATGCTGTTTTTGCTGTCGCCTTTGTATGTTGAGATTTTTTGTTGTTACTCATTCGATTCTTATATGTTCCGTTACTCTGCTTGCTTATGCTGGCGATTTCTTTGGTCACTTCAAACTGTTTAACTTGCTGTTCTGATAATTCCGCACTCTTACAAATTTTTATAGTTTTTTCCAATGTCAAATCAATTTCACGTAATAATCTGTCTTTGACTCGATTATCCTGTATGTCAGCTACAATTCGATCTCTTATTAGCCTGTCTTTTAGAGTGCCTTAATTACAGTCTGTACTTAACTTTCATAAATTTGTTACATATGAGTCGAATGATTCTCCAGCTTCTTGGTTTCTGGTAAAAAACAGATGCGAACTAACACTTTCATTTTTGATCGGAACAAAGTACTCCTCGAATTTCTGTATTACTTTGTTATAACTTTTCTTTTCTGTTTTGGTTAGTCCCAACGTGTTGTATATTTCTACACTCGCTTCACCAATGCTATGCAGCAATACCGCAACTTGAACTTCTTCTACCATTTTATTTGCCCCTGATGCAATTCTGTATATTTCGAAGAGCTGCTTCCATCTTGTCCAACCTTCTGCACTCAAGTTTTGTAGGTTATTTGGGGGTTTTAATCCCGTTACCGACGTGGATACTGTAGTCATCGTGCTTGTTGTCCTCGTTTCATCTGCCGTTTTAGCCATATATCGACGTTAGCTTATTTGCACAATTTGTCACAGTTTTTCTGTTTAATTTATTGATTTGCAACAATTGTTACCGATTTTCTTTTTTAAACTTCAGTTGTTCGCCTCTGCCGCAGCGCCATGTTATATTTGTAATAAAATTACTGTGTTTTAACTAATGTCCGAGTTCTTTATTAATTCATGTGGTTTAGCTTTCAGAGTTCCTGAGTGACTGACTTACATTGTTGTCGCTCTTGTATCATTATGTGATGTTCACACTTTCAAACTTATGTACTATTCATAACACTAGCTTACACAATAGTTTACTCCGTTACATATTCGTCTACTAATAGCAAAAGCGTACTTAACCTTAGAACCGTGAGTTGCCGGGAAGTCCTATTAAATTTCTTTTTGGCAGACTGATAAATTTCTTTATGGTCTTTAAAAATTTCAGGTGTATAACTGTTAAAATAAAATAGTAACGGCATTTCATATGGTTGGTTCTCTGTACGTGAATTGGGGCACTCAGTGCCCATAACATTTCTTCATATATTTTGTATGGAAACATATAAATTTTTAACGGATTTTGGAGGATATTCTGCATTTTTATAAGTTCTGCCTAAAAGTTTCAAGTGAACAGTTTGATTACATATTTTATAAAAATTTTGTTTGAAATGAGTGAGCAATTAGCAGTTTATTTGGCAAACCTACGCCGTGAATTGACTGAAGAAGAAGAGGAAAATCTTGCAAATTATTTCAATGAGCACGAAAACGATGATGATGATGGTGGAAACGACCCTACATTTGAAGGCGATGATGAACCAATACCCAGCGACCAGTCTGACTTTGGAGACGAAAATGCACCGCCCATTCCAGACCCACGTTTTGAAGAATATGACCACGAGGAAGCACCGCTAGATATGGATCCCACTGAAAACGTATCTTTTTCAAGTTTAGCTATTGGGAGAAACCGTGGAGAAAAATATTGTGGCCAAGGAAGGAACGACCGAACTGTATGGTGGTCAATGCCAAGTCAAACTGAAGAACGGCGAACAGAACTGGCATTGGAAATGCGCAGACAATCAACGTCCATATGCACGGAAAGATTTGAGTCAAAAAGAGACGCATTCATATGTGTTTTCCCAGTGTCTCTTGTTGAAGGTATTGCTCTTGATACGAATAGGAAAGCTAAAAGAGTAATTGAAGCCAATATGCGCCAAGCAGTTCCAAAAAAATTAAGATATTGGCAGGACACGAATGTTGATGAAACATATGCTTTTATTGCAATAATTTTATACGCCGGTGCTGAAAAAGCAAACTTAGTTCAATCCAAGGATCTTTTTCACAAAATGAACATGCCCTTTTATAGAGCAGTGATGTCATTGTATCGATTTGAGCAATTGTGCCGCTTTTTACGCTTTGACGATTCCAGCACTCGCGCTGAGAGATTACCGCACGATAAGTTGGCGCCTATTCGTCATGTATGGACATTATTCTTGGAAAATTTGACGACGCCCTACATTCCATGTAAAGAATTGACAATTGATGAGCAGTTACTTTCAACAAGAAACCGATGCAGTTTCCGCCAATATATTCCATCTAAGCCTGGAAAATATGGCATATAAATATTTTGGCTTGTTGACGCAAAAACCAATTATCCCGTTTCAGGTGAGGTATATTTGGGTTCACAGCCTAATGAACAGAGGTCTACTGGTATCGCGCGCAGTCTTGTAATGCGACTCAGTAATCGCTATTTGGATAAGGGTGTAAATATCACGATGGACAACTTTTTCACAAGCTACGACTTGGCAGAGGAATTGCTTGCACGAAATACGACCTTGGTGGGCACAATAAGAGGAAATAAGCCCCAATTGCCAAAGCTTTTTACATCTTCTGAAGAAGCAAAAAAAAGGGGTATATTTGAATCAGTGTTTTGCTTTTCAAATTCAATACAATTGGTAAGCTTTACATCACATTCAAAGAAAAACGTCCTACTACTTTCAGCAGCCCATGCCAGTGAAGAAGTGAATCCTGTGACAAAAAAACCACAAGTCATACATGACTATAATGAGCATAAAGGAGGAGTCGATACTTTTTACAAAATGCTACGCGGATTCACAGGCAAAAGAAAAACAAACCGCTGGCCCATGGCATTATTTTATAATATGCTGGACGTTGCTGCACTTGCTGCACTCAGGCTTTTTGAGCATAGTAACCCTACATGGAACATCCATAAGTCTGAAAAGCGCAAAATATTTTTGAAAGACTTGGCAATGGAGCTAGCACAGAAACAATTGCACAATCGATGCAAAACAAAAATTAATTCTGCAACTAAAATTGCAATGGATTTGATAGATTTTAAAATAGTTCCTTCAGTATCGAGATCGCGTCCAACAGTACAGGTAAGTTTTCCGAGCTTATATAATTTCAAAATAATTTCATTATTATCCTTTCCCAGGTAAACACTTTGAAACGACGGTGCGGAACCTGCAGAACTGCTAAAGTCGACAAAGAAACAACGGCAGTTTGCGACCATTGTCTTACTCCGACCTGCACCAAACACTATTTAAGGACTTGCGAAAAGTGTTACTTCGAAAAATACAATGCCGATGCTGATACGGACTCATATATTGGTGAAGACGAGGACAATATTCCAACAACGTCAACAGCAAATCACAACGCATCAAAAAGACAGCAGAGAACTTCACCCATTTGAGTGATCCAAAACTTAAGTTTTATAAGATTTTTACTTTTATATATTAATTATATAAATAAATAAACGAAATATTGGCTTTTTCATAAAAAAACCTTATAAAAAGCTTAAATTTTCATACAAAATACATTACTGGGCACTGAGTGGCCAAGACACGAGATTAGGTTGTATGGCCATGTCACGGTTCTAAGGTTAATACCTACGCTCCTTTATGGTTGTGAGATTTACTCTAATTGTGACTATGTATGTAATAGGAAACTTAATGTTGTTTATAACAACATTGCTAGATACGTCTATGGGTTGAAAAGACTTGACCACGTCTCTCATCATGCTTACAGGTTGCTTAACATTTCTTTCGATAACCTTATTAAACTTAAAACGCTCACTACGCTACATAAATTAATATATATGAAGGAACCTGACTATCTGTATCGGAGGCTAAATTTTCTCCAGTCATCTAGATCTGTTCTTCTTACCCTTCAACAGTTCTTCATTACTTTCATACGTGTTTGGAACTCGCTCCCTTCTAGACTTAGGCTTATAAGCAATGCTCTGCTCTTCAATAAAGAATTAACAAGTTTCTATAATAACCTAGACAATTAAAATACTGATTTCTTCTAAGCAAATGTACTCTATCATTCATTTATTTATTTATTTATTATTTATTAAATAGATTATTTATTGTAACCTTTTCTAAGCCATAGTCATTAGCTTTAAGTTTCAAGTTTAAATTGTTCCTATTTTATGCCTTTTACCGACTAGCACTATAAAATAATTTTTGCCAAATTGTTGTGCTGGGATGAATTGCCTAATAAATACAAATACAAATCGAAAAACAAAGTCAAAAATCAGCTAAAAATTTCAATAAGAAAACCAGAACTCTTAAGCCACTTAATGAAAAGGAGAAAATTATGTATAAGAAATCTCCCACTTCTGTTTGGTATCCAGGTGTAATAATTAAAAAATGCCCAGAGCCGAGGTCCTATTTAGTTCAAGATACTGAGGGCGGTTTATATAGAAGAAGCCGAGAACATATTCTCAAAAAACCTTTAAAAGTAGAAAATGTAAATGAAAATTGCGCAATAAGTGATGATATTGCAAAAGACCGGAATGTAATAAATTACCATAGACATGTAAATGAATAGACTAAACTCCAAGAAAACAAGACTGTAGAAAATAAAAATATGAATTTTGAAAATACTAGTATAGCTAACCAAACTAAAATCCAAGAAAACAAGACTGTAGAAAATAAAAATATGAATTTTGAAAATACTAGTATAGCTAACCGAACTGATAAACCAAATGAAATGTATACAACTCAAAAAGGAAGAAAAGTTAAACCACCAAACAAACTGAACTTGTAAATCATAATATTTCAAATTGTATTGATACATATTTTATAAAGGGAAGATGTTGTATATGCATACCCATACTATTTATAACAACACAACTTGTACATGCATAAGTGAACTAGGCAACCCTAGTTCAGTTATGCATTAGAAAACACATCTCTATGTACAATGACTAATCATTAAATAAAGCACAAGGTTGAAGTAAACACGTAGTTATAACAGTTATTTCCAAAAAACAGAAAAATGGTCCGGAGCGCTCCGAAACCGGGGGTGGGATTCATATTATTTTTGCGCAGAACACCTTTCTGCATTGGCGGCCTTCGGCCGCGCTTATAAAAAATTACCCTGAGTGGGTCCAACACCGGTTTGGAGACCAAAACTATATCCGCGTAAAACACTATTACCCACAGTTTTTCTTGTGGGTAATACAAAATCATCAAAACAACAACAACCACATGAAAATTGTCACTACCCACAAAAAAAGTTGATTGGAATCTGGGGCATTCCAACAACGTTAAAAACATGCCTTCTCACGAGGTACTGTCCGGATTCGTATGCATTCCGGCAGCATAATTTTGTGGGTCAGGCATCGAGTTGATTGGAATCCGGTGCATGTTATGTTACCTTTTTATGCATTGTGATGGCATACCACATTATACCACATTCTGCTGCACTCCCACGACATACTGATTGGAATCTTGTTGCAATCCAACAGCAATTCGATTGGAATCCAGTGCATTCCGAAATTATGCTGAGCGGAATCTGATGCATTCCGCCAGTATAAGATCTTATTATTGCTCTTATTTGTTACTATTATATTCAGCAATTAAATTGTAATATTTAACATTACATTATATATTTTTATGTTTCTAATATATCAAAAAAATGAAAGGCGCGCTAACCTCCGAAGAGATTCTAGGCCGAGCCTATCTTCCAATTTGCGTCGAGCTCCTTTTTTAATTTTTCCTACCAATTGACGGGAGGGGACCTACTTATTTTATGTCGACTTCGAACGGCATCTGCAAGGCAGATGAGTTTTCACTGAGAGCTTTTCATGGCAGAAATACACTCGGAGTGCTTGCCAGACACTGCCGAGGGGCGATACCGTTTAGAAAAATTTTCTTCTAATTGAAAAACCTTATTTCTAAAATTTTGATGTTGTTTTACCCGGGGCGTGAACCCAGGATCCTCGGTGTGGTAGGCGGAGCACGCTACCATCACACCACGGTGGCCGCAACATTGTTGAAATTTTCGATGTATTTAAATTTTAACTTTAGAGTTGTATATATATGTGGGAATGCATAAACGCGGCTTAAGATATGCAACCCTGCGTGGTAGACGTAGAAGAGACAGACAAAAGGACGAGACAATAGACAGGAGAATAACGCATAGAATTCAAACTAACTCCACAAAGATACAAACTCGATTGGTTTTGCGCGACCACCGACGTCGACGGACGTTATTTGTTGAACACTAAAAATGAATTAATTAATTTAAATACACCATAGACTAAACTAAATACTTTATTATTAAATAATATCTATAAACTTAATTTATGTGATTTAATTACAATAAACATTGAATTTGAACATAACCATCGTGTAAAATTCTATTGGAAATACGGAAGTGCGCTGATGGCGTACCACATATATATATCTTTTATATCATGTAGTCGACCATTTCACGTTTGGAAATAAAAATAAATCCTTGTATGCTTGCGCAAGTTCCACTAATATTTGCTAATTTCTAATAGCCTATTTTTTGCATCGAGCTTATTCAAATAAACTGGACGCACTTACTTGTAGCTACATGACTTTCGTCGCGTCCTAGCTTCAATTTCTCACTTGCCTTTACACAGTTGATACATTTATTTACCTTTTCTTTATCACACTAATTTGTTTTATGTGTGCCCAAGCATTTCAGACACACTTTATCATGTTCACATTTCGCTGCCTTGTGGTTGAAACCAATTGATTTATAGCAACATACTAGTAGACCCGTCAGACGTTGTTCTGCCCTAAATTTGGTCTACCTGCACACATTTTAATAAGCTTTTTCTCTCTAACTCTGCCCTCCCCTCTTCACTTCTCCTTAATCATTTTATTCTCTCCTCCCTCCGTCTTTTTCGATTCATCTATCTCTATTTTCGTCTCACTATATCTCTTTCTCAGTCTCCTTATCCTTCCCTCTTTTCTCTTCTCTCAAGTTTTTCCCATTCTTCTTCATCCCTTATTGCCAGTCCCAGAGGGTGGTATGTATTTTGTTCCAGTCCCAATCCGAGTTCCACTCCCACTCCGAGTTTCAGTCCTAATCGCATTCCCAGCCCGTCTCTGGTCTACTTCCCCGAAAAAAGGATCGTAAATACTAATATAGGCAAATTTATATACCAAATTTCAGACAAATCGAATACGACGTATGTAAATAGATATGTGGGTATAATCAATTCATGCTTTTTTTCGGCTTCGCATGCATATTTATCAGTTTTGCCAGGTTGATGGGACTAAATCGAATATCACAATGAAAATTACTTTAAAGCTCTGAGCAACAGCTTTCATTTGATATCCATATTACACACACATTCTAGGGGTATCCGGGTCCATGTTTTGGCCTATATCTCGAGACCCTAGTCACCCAGCGGTATAAATTACTCTGTACTAAAGCATACATCAAAAGCTTCAATTTGATACCCATAATGTAAAAACACATCCTAGTGTTACCCTGGTCCACGTTTTGGCCTATATCTCGAGACCCTAGTCACCTATAAGTATGAAAACTATCCTGCATTAAAGCACTCATCAACAGCTTCAATTTGATACCCATAATGTAAAAACACATCCTAGTGTTACCCAGGTCCACGTTTTGGCCTATATCTCAATACCCTAGTCACAAACAGATATAAAAATTACCCTGTGCTAAAGCACTCATCAACAGCTTTCATTTGTTATCCTTCTTGTATAAACACTTTCTAGGGTATCAGGGTCCACGTTTTGGCCTCAATCTCGGGACCCTAGTCACCAATAGGTATGAATACTACCCTGTACGAAAGCACTCATCAACAGTTTTCATTTGTTATCCATATTCTATAAAAACATTCTAGGGGTACCCGGGTCCACATTTTGGCCTATATCTCGAGATCCTAGTCACCCACGGGTACGAAAAATACCCCGTATCAAAGTACCCATAAACAGCTTCCATTTGATGCCCACATTTTACGAACATATCCCAGGATTACCCAGGTCCACGTTGTGATCTCAAGACCATATCCAGAACGGGATAAAAAGTATCCTATGTCTGTCTCCTAGCTCTAAGCTACCCCTCCATCAATTTTCAGCCAAATCTGTTCATCCGTTCTTGAGTTATAAATAGTGTAACTAAGACCACTTTCTCTTATATATGTCCATATACATCACATTAGAAACTTCAAAAATAACAGTATTTCTCCACTATTTAATGGATGTTATTATACAATCTACAAACTTAAATCACTCTATCTATTAAAAAAAGTGCATGAAAATCCGTTGCGTAGTTTTAAAGGTTTGAGCATTCAAAGGGACATGGGACAGAAAAAGCGACTTTGTTTTATAATATGTAGTGATACATGGAAAAATACCAAAAAATAAAACTTTTTTGAAGAATTTTAAGGAAATGTTTAATACTTTTAACGAAAGATTATTTTTCAATAGATGTATGCATTCTTAACCATTTATGTTGCATTAACAATTAACCATTTATGTTACATAAATATGTATGTACATACCTATGTCAAGCTGATATGATATGAAAATACATACATATGTACATTCATACATGCCTATAAACCTACGCCCGAATTTAAATAACGCAGCGAATGCTATGTACATATGTACGTATGTATCGCATCATACCTAACTCAAAAGCAATTAGCGCGAACAGTTGACACCGAACAATCACACAAACGAATTTTTTGGTAAAAATGTTACTTTTGTTTAAACAATTTGGCTTATATAAGAAAGGAATCAAGTATTTTTTTTTTGATGCAGATCGAAGGAAAATATATATAAGTTTTACTGAAAAGTAGAATTTTTTAAATCCATCCATCCGTTTATGAGTTATAGCTGTGTAACCAAAAATTTTATGATTTCTTACTACATTTTGGCAATTTGCCACGCCCCTATAATATATATCTTCAAATGATATTAACTGTACCATCTCACGTAGCTAAGCTTTCAAATGCAAAAAACCGTTTTAAAATCGGAGCATTCTGTGTGAAGTTATGTGCATACATGGCATTTAGCGACTTTTATTTTATAAGATTTATAGATAACATCAACACCGTCATACACCTTACACCTATCCCATCCGGCATTGATCTGTTCATTAGTCAGGACCTTTAGAAACGATTCGGCATGGGTCTCAATAATAGAATTATAGAATTTATTATTATTATTTTTTATTCCATACGTCACATATTTTAAGTGCCTTTTTTCGAGTATTCCGTTTTGAATTCTCAATATTTTCAATCAGCTCTCTTTCTCTTCATTTTTAATGCTCATATGTGAAATTAGAAACCCTGTGTTTATTTTAATTTCATAATCCTCACCGATATTTTTTTGTAATGCACATTTAATTTTTTCCTTACAGCATTATCTTCCTTTTCTATAACTACAACGCCGTTTTGTTTATTTTCTATATTCGAGATCTTAAATTGTTTTGGATCTACCTTATTTTTCAAATCACATTTTTGATTTGCCTTGGGCTTAAGAATTATTGGCACACTTTTTTTCAATTTAGGAAGAACCGAGGTTTTGAACTACCCTTTACCACATCTGAAAAAGCTTTCTGTCAACTCTGGTTGTTTACAATTTTCTACACTTCACCACATATCTCTTTATTTTCGTTCTTACTGCTCCTTAGCTGTTTGCAGATTTTTTCACTTTGCAGCTTTAAGCTTTCCGCCAGATCACATAAGCTTTTTATTTCTTTCACACTTTTTTCACACGATTCTTGTGCAATTTTCATTGATTGCATTCTCACTGCATACCGCATCCGGTTGCTTCAAGAAGCTTTTTAGCTTCAATTTCGTTATTTTGTATAGCATCTTCGAAATCTTGCTTATGCTCTCTTAGATAGCGACCGACCATTTGCTTTTACCGTTTCCTGTACTTCTGTTATCCCCATATCAACATTATGTATGTACATTAGACAATCTTCACAAATAAATTTAACCATTTTATTTGTATTCATAATGCCACTGGAGTATTGATCCAAGCCGAACATTTTGTTGACAAATGATATATTTTTTAATTATTTGTTGCCGATCAGTTTAATTCATATAATTTGTTTATTTATAAGAAGCTGGTCTGATCTAGTTTATGTGGGGTGCGAATAAAACAAAGTTTTTTCCACCTTGCAGCCCAACGTTTCGCTAAGATTTTCTTAGCATCTTCTGGGGCGGGACTGTGAAATTTATTTGAGGAAAAAATAAAAAAAAAATAACATTAATGATCAATCACCACAATAGGAAAATATTTACATGCACTTACACTGAAGATGGTGGATTATTACATTAATAAATAAAAACAATTTTAAACAAAAAATACTTAAAAGGAAACTGTCGATACCATCGCTAGTGGTACACTTGTCATCATCAACTAAAACTATAAACATAAAAGGTATGTCGCGGCTATTTCGTCTGTATCTTCTTTTTTGTTGATTGTTTTATCCCTTTTTTGCATAATACGTAGGCTCTCTAACGTGTATCTGGTTTTTTCCTTTCTCTCTATATATTTTATTTTCGCATTTTTAAAGTCAGCTACATGGTTATTTGTTATTGCATGTTGTGATAATGCTGTACCTTGTCTTTGTTTTCTTATATCAGCTTCGTGTTCTGCTAGTCGAGTGCATAAAGCTCGTGTGGTAGTTCCGATATATATTTTGTTGCATTCTTCTTTGTTATTACCCTTGCATGCTATTTCATATACGACGTTACTTTGTTGTTGTTGGTCAATTGCACTTTTTTTTTTAGTAAAGCACGTTTATAGCGTGCAATTAGATTTGTATGCCAGGCTTATATTAGGATTTTTGATGTCATGCGCGAAATTTTCTGAGAGCCTGGGAATGTGTGTGACACTAAAATATTTCTTGGCTTCATTGCATCTATCTTTGGGTTGAGATTGGTTCGGGATACTATTTATTTCTGTTATTTTTTGTTTTAATATATTATAAGTTAAGTGATCAGGGTAATTATTTTGCTTTATCGTTCTTTTAACAATTTCAATATTTGTGTCATGAAATTTTGGATGGCTTAAAGTTAATACTTTGTGTATAAAATTCTTAGCCGTATTTACTTTATATTTAAATGGCTGTGAGGAAAGATAATTGATTAGGCGCGCAAAAGTTGTTGGTTTTGAGTACCAGTTAAGTAATAATTTGTTGCTGCTGCATATATTCTGACGTCTAAAAATGGTATGTTTTCATTTTCTTCTAATTCCATGGTAAATTTTAGCCTGTCATGGTGTTTGTTGAGTGTGTCTAAGATTAGTTTCGCGTCCTTTCTTTTAATAATTGCGAATATATCATCCACGTACTTAACTAAAAATTGTATGTGTATTTGTTGCAGCTCTAAAAGGGTATTGTTAATAATTTCATCCAACACTATGTCTGCAATAGTTGGGGAGAGGGGATTTCCCATGGGCATACCAAACGTCTGGGTAAAGATTTTGTTATTGCAAACAAAATAGTTTTTGTCTTTTAAACAAAACCCTAATATTCTCTGAAATTTGCTTTGCGATATATAAGTCATATGTTGGATATTTTCCCATTTCTTCATGATTAACTTAGACGCTAAAGTAGTCGGTATATTCGAAAAAAGAGACATCACATCAAACGACACCAACACATCTTCGTCACATATATTTGTATTAGCAAGTTTTTCTTTTAGCTCATATGCATTTTTTATGTTGTATTTTTCTGATATTAAACCTCTCAGAAGTTTTCCACTATGTTTAGACAAGTAATAGCACGGGACATTAGTGGACGATACGATCGGACGAAGCGGACATTCGGGTTTATGTATTTTGGGTAGTCCATACAGTCTGGGAGCTATGCCAGCTTAGCACGTCAATTGTTGTTTTTCTCTTATATTTATATGTTTCGCTTTGTAGAGGTCGTCTACAATTTTATTGTTTTTCTTTAGAAGTGTATTGGTTGGATCGTTTCGAATTTCCTTGTATGTTTTCTTATCCCCTAGTAGTCCGCGTTGTTTAAGGAACATTTTGGTTTTCTTATACGTTTCTAAAATAAATTTTTCGGCCGGAGTGTGACGTATATTTCTTTTGTGAAGCCTATTGTTTGAAAAACCTGTTCCATTTCAGCTATCGTATGTGTTGGTGAGAAATTATAATTGGTTGTTGGTAAAGTGAATTTTCTCCCCAGAGAGAGGAGCCACTTAACCTCTTCGGGGAAACTCAATATCTGTTTTGTTGACAAACCAATCGCTGTTTATGTTAATACCTCGTTTTCGTAATTTTTCGTTTTTCAGATTGTTTAGTTTTGATCTTAATTTTGCTTCCTTCCCTTTCCCGATCTTCGTACTCAGAAAATTTTGTTTTGTTATGACCGCATTTAATTCTTGTTCGGTGAGTGCCCGTTGTAATTGTTGATATATTTTTTCACAAACACCCTATTCCCGTATTGCATTTCTGCATTTACCGCACTTTGACTCCGGTGACATATTAAGTACCACTTATTTTTATTTCCAAAACATAAAAATTCGTCTATTTCACACTTTTCTTTGATTGGCAATACCCTAAAGAAGGCTACCACATTCAATAAACGAAATAGCGAAACAATACGTGTGAACAGGGTTTGAATTGCTTACTGAAAAATAGTAAATTTAAAAATTTTTGGCTTTACCAGCAATGAGTTTTTTGCCGGTTTGGAATTTTTGTATACAGCTTACATTTGTATTTGAAAAATATTTTAGGAACAGAAAAAAGCCAAGAAACAAATGTTTTTTTTTTTTTCATTTTACTTCAGATATTACTTGAATAGATGCGATCTATCGTCGTCAGCAGAAAAAAAAACTTGAATATTTTACTGTGTTTTGAAGAAATAAGTATTTCATGATCAAATATTTTTAAGTAAACATTTTTCAGTTTTTAACAGCCGAAATTCTGGTTTCTAATTACTTGCTGAAAATAAGTAAAAGTAATTTTTTTTTTACTATTTCAGCAGAACTATTTTATTTTCAAACGTACATACAAACAATTGTACGATGTATTGATCGTAATAGCCTTCATCTACGAGTAGGTATTTCTTGTTTTTATGTTGTTTTAACCCCCGACATACATATATACGCATGCTGCTACTGAAAAAAAAAGACAAATACGTACGTACAAAATCTGCACCTCCACCGGTAGCTTGGTATATGTACTGGAGTCACTCGGGGTTTTTTCCGGGACCAAAGCATGGCATTTTAATGTAGCATGGCTCAATTTCTCTCGGATCGTTCAAAATTTGTCACTCAATGAGTAGCTCCTTGTGGAGAGACTGTCCTTCGTTCGGTCCTAGAGACTAGCACTGTCCCATCTACCGAAGAAATACATATTTATAAAACGGGCACATATATGTCACATGCAAAACGCGATGTTTTAGGCTAACCCCTAATACTTGTTGACGCGATTTCTTTAAAACATGTATGGCTCCTTTCTGTTCACAACGAAGAGCGATTCACACCGCGTTTAAGCGCACCTCCGTCCCTTCCTCATCTATTAGCACCAAAGCTGGTCTGATAGCAAAATTCTCGTTTGTTGCTAATTGTTGTAATGAAATTTGTCATGCCGCTACTTTCGAACACGAGTAAGGTTCCTACAAGAAGTGGCCTTAATTGGTATATAGCCACGCAGAGTCTTTATATGTATATCAAATATATCCTGTGAATTGACTTTTCGATATTTTAATACCTAATTGAGCCATTGCCTTCAAGTCGGGAGCAATATCTTCAGATATTCCTATTCAAGGAGGAAGTGCTCAAAAACAAAAAAAAAAAAAATACAATCGGCAGACAACTACGACCACTTTCTTTATAAAAATACAAACATATACATATAAGATATCTCTGTAACGAATAGCTGCAATCTTAAAAATTAAGGGTAACAGCCTCGTAATGATGACTTAAATTACGTATTTTACAAATTTGAAAAAAACTGGCGTGGCAACGGCTTATTGGGCCATGTATACTATTGCACTTATTCTGACGACCATGAAAAAAAAGAAAATTTTCTTACCGGGGTCGCCCCTCGACAGTGTTTGGTAAGCACTCCGACTGTATTTCTGCCATGAAAAGCTCTCAGCGAAAACTCATCTGCCTTGCAGATGCCGTTCGGTGTCGGCATAAAACAAGTAGGTCCCGTCTCGCCAGTTTGTAGAAAAAATTAAAAGGGGCACGACGCAAATTGCTTCTCTTCTTCTCGGCCTAAAATCTCCTCGGAGGTTATCGCGTCACATTTATTTATTTTTTAAATTATATATACTGTAATCCACTGGAATGTTTGCGTGCCAACCTTAATAGTGGCGTTGCTACTGCCATATATTGAGGAATAGAATAAGAAGCTCGGTAAACGCATTCATTTAGTGTAAAAGTACGGCAACCTGCATTTAAGGTAACGAATGTGGCGAACAACCAATCAGGTGTTCGTTTCTACTTTGTAATTACTGACGCTGCCCTCTGTAGGCAAAATTATGTTAGGGATTGGGAGATTTTGATGGAAAAATAGAATGGTGTGGCAATGCTCGGGGAAAAAGAAAATAAATTATATATTGGGTTCCGATCGATTTGTAAACTTTTTTGTGTATTTTTAAGCTCGTTCGATCTAAATGAGTTGAGTGCAAATAAAACGAGTTATTTCACCTTACGGTCCAACGTTTCGCCAACTTTCCTTGGCATCTTCAGGGGCGGATCTATATTTTTAACAATAAAACATACCAAACAACAACAGTTAATGATTTAAAATAATCTCTAGAAGAACATAGTTTCATACACCAATAGATTGAAAACATTCCCTTACATTGGTATTTAAACATTGAAGCTAAAATACGAATTTAGACATTGATTGTTGTCATTAAACTAAAAAACTGATTTTTACAATTAAAAACGATACCATCTAATGTGGTACACTTGTCATACTAAAGTTAACTAAATAATATTAAAGCTCATAAGCATAATAGGTAGCTAGCCGCGATACCGTCTGTGTCCTTTATTTGCACTCAACTCATTTAGATCGAACGAGCTTAAAAATACACAAAAAAGTTTACAAATCGATCGGAACCCAATATAAAATTATTACTGCCGGAAAGCCTGTCGGAAAGCATCCAAACACATACATATCAATAAACTTTACATCAACTACAATAAAAAAACAACACCAAACAAAATGAGGAACTATTACAAACACATGAAATACAAATACGGGGAACATATCTGCATGACACTTAAACATTTAAGCAAAGAGAAAATAAAACTCGCGAAGCTCATGGAGCAACTTAAGTTTCTACTAGAATGTAAGAGGTACGAATTAATCCCAAGCCATTTATTAAACATAATCAAAAGCGTAACTATAAATACAACATCTGATAAAATAAGGAAGCAAATCAATAAAACCAAACACATTTTCCTATTAAAAATACTGAGCATAGAAATAACACAAACAAACATAAATATTAAAACGTCCAAAGATGTAATTTTTCACGCACAACAAAAACTAAAACGCACACTGAGCGAAGAAGAGCTCAATGCATTCGTCGGTAAACAAAACTTTTTAAGCCAAAAAATAGGCAGAGCGAAAGAGACAACGATTAACTCAAAAATAGAAAACCTAAAACACGAACAAATACGTAAACTTGGTATCGACATCAATAGAGATTGGTTCGTCAACAAAACGAATATAAAGTTTCCCGAAGAAGTAATGTGGCTTCTCTCACTGGGCAAAAAATTTACGCTACCAGCTACGAGGAAAAACTTCTCACCCATACATTTGATAGCCGAAGTAGAACAAATAATTCAAGGTCTGGACAACGAGAACGACAAAGAAATAGCCCGAACCAAATTAAGCAACAAAATACTTCAATTTAAGAGACATATAAAACACAATTCGGCCGAGAAATTTATAACAGAAACATACAACAAAACTAAAGCATTTTTAAAACTACACGAAGAAGACGTGATTGTGACAGACGCGGACAAAGGAAACAGAACCGTCGTCTTATACAAAAGAGACTATGATGAAAAGGTTGAACAGTTACTAGGCGACAAGAACACGTATAAAGTGATTAGAGCCGACCCAACAAATACACTACAAAGAAGAAACAACAATATCGTGGACGAGCTTTACAAAGGAAAATACATAACTCTAAAAGAGAAGTACCAACTTACTAGCTCAGCGGTAACCGCCCCTAGACTGTATGGGCTACCAAAAACTCACAAGCCAGACTTCCCCTTACGTCCCATTGCGTGCTCAGTTAGCGTCCCGTGCTACCAATTAGCCAAGCACATAGGAAAAATTCTTAAAACATTAATTTCCGAGTTAAAAGAAAGAACAAAAGATATGAATATAAGCGAAGAAGATGTATTAGTATCTTTTGATGTTGTCTCACTTTTTACTAACATACCGACTGCCCTTGCCATTAAGATTATAATGAAAAAATGGGATAAAATCCAGCATCACACGAGCATACCTAGGAGCAAATTTCAAAATATTTTAGAATTTTGCTTAAAAGATAATAATTATTTTATAAGCAATAACAAAGTATATTCACAATACTTCCTAATGCCTTTCCCCCACGATCGCAGACATTATAATGGACGATCTTCTAACTAATACATACTCGGAGCTCAGCAAACATCACAAGAGCATTAAATTCTTGGTGAAGTATGTGGACGATATACTTGCCATTATCAAAAGAAACGACGCAACTTCAATACTAAACACACTAAACCAATACCACGGCAGACTTCAATTCACTATGGAAATGGAAGAAAACAACAGCATTCCTTTCCTAGATGCACGCATACATAAAGTTAATAAAGGCCTCATATTTGATTGGCACTCCAAACCATCAGCTTCTGGGCGCCTAATAAATTTCCTATCAGCGCAACCACGAAAATACAAAATTAATACTGCCAAAAATTTTATAAACAAAGTTTTGACAATAAGCCATAGCCAATTTCATGACGCTAATATACATAAAATAAGAATGACGCTGAAAAGAAATAATTACCCAAACCACCTCATATCGGACCTAATACAATACAAATTACATGAAATGCAACAGACCCCAAATCAATCACCAACAACAACCAATAAAGAAACAAAGCAATACCATATTGTCAATCACATTCCCAGGCTAACAGAAAATCTAGCACAAGACATAATTAAACAGCAAAATATCACAATAGCCTACCGATCTAACTACACGTTATCAAGATGCTTCACAAAAACAAAAACTCCACTAGACATAGAACAACAAAACAACGTGGTTTATAAAATAGAATGCAAAGGAAACAACGATGAAAATTGCAATAAAATTTACATAGGCACAACTAAGCGCGCATTGGGCACGCGAATAGCCGAACATGAAGCTGATACTAGGAAGCAAAAACAAAACACAGCTCTCTCGTAACACGCAACAACACACAAGCATATGATTGATTTTGCAAACACGAAAATTATAGATAAGGAAGCCAAAAAAAAAAACACGATACACATTAGAGAGCTTACGGATTTTGCAAAACAGAGATAAAACGATGAACAAGAAAGAGGACACAGACGGTATCGCGGCTAGCTACCTATTATGCTTATGAGCTTTAATATTATTTAGTTAACTTTAGTATGACAAGTGTACCACATTCGATGGTATCGTTTTTAATTGTAAAAATCAGTTTTTTAGTTTAATGACAACAATCAATGTCTAAATTCGTATTTTAGCTTCAATGTTTAAATACCAATGTAAGTGAATGTTTTCAATTTATTGGTGTATGAAACTATGTTCTTCTAGAGATTATTTTAAATCATTAACTGTTGTTGTTTGGTATGTTTTATTGTTAAAAATATAGATCCGCCCCTGAAGATGCCAAGGAAAGTTGGCGAAACGTTGGGCCGTAAGGTGAAATAACTCGTTTTATTTGCACTCAACTCATTTAGATCGAACGAGCTTAAAAATACACAGAAAATAAATTATTTAAAGACAGAGCTTTAAGCAAGCGTACGCAAATAAATATAGTTCCTCGTATATTGTTCGGTCGAGCATTGAAATTACAAAAATAAAATAGTTGAAATTACAATACTTCATTTTATTTTCGTGAAAATCTTACATTTGAGAGAACCACAAGTTGTTAATTAAATTTTTTCAACTTAAGTAATAGCATTTTTTTATCGCCCCTCAGCAGTGGGCTCGCAAATACTCAGAGTGTATTTCCGCTATGAAAGCTTTTCAGCGAAAATGCAACTTCCTCGCAGATGCCGTGCGGAATGGGTTTAAACAACGTAGATTGAAAGAGAAGCTCGACCTAAATCTCCTCGAAGGTATATCGTGCTTTAGGTTAGGTTGAACTGGCCGGTCCGTGAGGACCTCACATAGACTGATTGCGTCCGTAGTGTTACCAGAAGTTTGTTTTAACGACCAAACTGAAAAACCCTATCAAAAACCAGGACCTATGTTATAAAATAACTCCGTCCTCTTGGCAAATACTAGAAGCTTCCTAGGACTTAAGCCACTTGCTGCTTCTAGATCTGACAGCTGTATCACTCCTTATAGCTGGAGTCTTAGTCTGGCAAGTGCAGGGCACGAGCACAGAACGTTCTCGATCGTTTCCTCCTCCAACCCGCACTTCCTACATACGCTATCACTGACCAAGTCTTATGTTGATTTTTTTAATTTTTATAAGGGACATTGTGTCATGGTCGTCAGAATAAGTGCAATAGTATACATGTCCCAATAAGCCGTTGCCACGCCAGTTTTTCAAATTTGTAAAATACGTAATTTAAGTCATCATTACGAGGATGTTCCCCTTAATTTTTAAGATTGCAGCTATTCGTTATAGAGATATCTTATATGTATATGTTTGTATTTTTATAAAGAAAGTGGACGTAGTTGTCTGCCGATTGTATTTTTTTATTTATATTTTTTTTGAGCACTTCCTCCTTGAATAGGAATATCTGAAGATATTGCTCCCGGCTTGAAGGCAATAGCTCAATTAGGTATTAAAATATCGAAAAGTCAATTTACAGGATATATTTGATATACATATAAAAACTCTGCGTGGCTATATACCAATTAAGGCCACTTCTTGTAGGAACCTTACTCGTGTTCGAAAGTAGCGGCATGACAAATTTCATTACAACAATTAGCAACAAACGAGAATTTTGCTATCAGACCAGCTTTGGTGCTAATAGATGAGGAAGGAACGGAGGTGCGCTTAAACGCGGTGTGAATCGCTCTTGGCTGTGAACAGAAAGGAGCCATACATGTTTTAAAGAAATTGCGTCGACATCAAGTATTAGGGGTGAGCCTAAAACATCGCGTTTTGCATGTGACATATATGTGCCCGTTTAATAAATATGTATTTCTTCGGTAGATGGGGCAGTGCTAGTCTCTACGACCGAACGAAGGACAGTCTCCCCACAAGGAGCTACTCATTGTGTGACAAATTTTGAACGATCCGAGAGAAATTGAGCCATGCTACATTAAAATGCCATGCTTTGGTCCCGGAAAAAACCCCGAGTGACTCCAGTACATATACCAAGCTACCGGTGGAGCTGCAGATTTTGTACGTACGTATTTGTCTTTTTTTTCAGTAGAAGCATGCGTATGTATGTGTGTCGGGGGTTAAAACAACATAAAAACAAGAAATACATACTCGTAGATGAAGGCTATTACGATCGATAGATACATCGTACAATTGTTTGTATGTCCCTTTGAAAATCAAATAGTTCTGCTGAAATAGTAAAAAAAAAATTTACTTTTACTTATTTTCAGCAAGTAATTCGAAACCAGAATTTCGGCTGTTAAAAAACTGAAAGATGTATACTTAAAAATAGTTGATCATGAAATACTTATAGCTTCAAAGCACAGTAAAATATTCAAGTTTTTTTTTCTGCTGGCGACGATAGCTCGCATCCATTCAAGTAATGTCTGAAGTAAAATAAAAAAAAAAAAAAATATTTGTTTGCTTTGCTTTTTTCTGTTGCTGAAATATTTTCCAAATTTTAATTCAAGCAATTTTGTAATACTGAAAATTAGTTCAGCATTTTCAAACCCTGCGTGTGAATCGAATTGGCACAATTGTGCCTTGAAAGGACGACCCCTGTTCTAAATGCTAACGCTAAGTTTAAAGCTTTGAAGTGTCAAACATACTGATGGTGAAATCTAAAACGACTTTAATCGTGCAGCATGTACTTTTTTTTTCTAGCCGAATCGCCCCTAGGCAGTGATTTGCCAAACACGCCTAGTGTATTTCTGCCATGAACAGCTTCTCAGTGAAATTTCATTCGCCTTGCAGATGCCATTCGGAGTCGACATAAAACAAGTAGGCCCCTCCCGCCAATTTGTAGGGAAAATTAAAAAGAGCACGACGAAAATTTATTATTTTTACATTTTTTATTTATTTTTTATTTTATATAGTTTCTGCTGTCTATATAATATCTTTTGGATAATCAATACAACATCACGTCTTTTATTAAGGCTGAAAGTATATTAATAATATGAACGGCTTGTATTTCCATAGCGTTCTCGCCCTTATCGTTTGAGTGACATGGAATATGTTGAAAGCTGAAGTGAGTTTGCAATGTTTTTCGGCCTCATCAGTTGCTTCCGGACTTTCAGCTAGGAATGATCTATATTTGGAGTCATCTACAGGTTTTGTTAATGCTAATAAGTTTTCGTTTAAAATTTGCAAAAAAGTTTATATTAAATATTTTCAGTAATGGCTGATTTACCTAAGATTACAGCTCATCTACAAATCCCTTCATCAGCGGACGCTATGTCCTCGTCCATATCGAGAAATACTGATATAATATCTTCACTTTCTAAGACATCAAATGATTTGTTAAATAGCTGGTCCGCTGAAGATCAATCTAATCAATTGAATCGTCATACTTTTTTGGGTGAAGACCAACGTACATTGCAGCTTGCTTTCGAATTATCATTTGCTGGTTTAACTGATTCTGATGCCACTGCAGATAGAGCTCAGTCACCTTTATCTTCCATGGATCTCAATAATAGGCTTAACAATGAAAGTGCACACCCATTAAGTTACCAACAGCAAGAAGAACTTCACCATGTATTAGGTAAACAACAGGAGCTGCATTCAAAATTTGATTTAGGTTCACTTAAATTTATGAATTCTACGGCTATAAATGGAAACTCTGAATGTATTCAAAGTTGTGCAAACGGCGCTGGTGATATGACATTGAGCAGTTTTTTTACATCACATTCCCTATTGACACATACAATGGATGAACGATCAAAAAAATCCCAAAATATGACAGAATGCGTCCCAGTTCCTAGTTCGGAGCACGTTGCGGAAATAGTGGGACGCCAAGGTAAGTAAGGTTTAGTATAAAATGAAGTGTATTGAAAGAAATAGCAAATAATAGGTCTGATGAAGCCACTGCGGGTCGCGATACATGCAATCCAAGCATCACTATGTTTAAAAAGATTTTGCGAGTTCATCTATAAATGTTCCAAAAGTAATTAGAAACGGAAAACCGAAAATACGATATCATATATACAAACTTCATAAAGTTTGGACCCGTTTTTTGGCGCTGCTAATTTTCATTTAGTTTTTACTGCAAACTAATATTCTTTTTTATTCTCAATGTGTAAGTATGTCATATTATAAAAAAATTACTAATAGTATATTTAGAAACATAGTCCACTAATCTTTTCTGCAATCAGTTTAAATCATGCCTCATGTAGTCAGTGGCGTAATGAGGTTTTCTTGCGTCCGGGAAAAATATTTTTATATTATGGCAGAGTTGGCGCTCGTATGGACATTACAATGCGATGTATTGTATGTACCCCAGATCCGACATCAAATCAAAGCTTTTCCATAATTAACCATGTTTCTATCGCATCTCTTTGTGGCTGTTTTGTTTTCTTGTGTGCGTTGTTTTATATGGCAAGTGCCAATTTCAGCGCATATCTCGGTCTGCAGGCAACAGTGTTTGATTACACATTGTAAAGCAGTTTTTCATCAGAAAACCTTCAACTTCAAACAAATTAGGTCCGAGTGATCCTGCCTGGTTTTAGCTTAAGCACATCACTGTTTGTACTCTGCAGTAACTCATGCTCCGATCATGAAAAAGGAAATTTTTCAAAACCACATTGCTCACGTATTTTGTTTGATGTTCGGGTATAGGGATTTTTGGCTACTCGAGTAATATCTGGGTAATCGGATTGCCGCTACCTAAGTAGGCAGGTATCTCATTACTCAGGTAAATTCACCAGCTACTACCTCCATTCACGCTTTTAAAAAACTGTAAGAGCGCACTGGAATTTCAATCGTCAGCGCATGCTTAGTCAACTGTGTTAACTGGCTACCGATCCAAACTTTGGCATCGAACCTTTTTCCCTCACTGCATCTACATACAAAACGAGCTCTCGTGCTCTTAAAAAACGCCCGAGGTAGCGAAAGTAATTTCAGCAGGGTAGCTGCTTTTTCTACACCTAGCTAAGTATATCAAATATAATAACATATATCATCACTTATTATCACATAGGCCGCAGCCTTAGGCAGATAGTGTGGCCCTCTTAATTCAGGATTCAAGATCTTCATTGGGAATCCGTATCTCAAGGTATCTGCTAAGGCTGATGAAGGTTTTTATGGCAGACATTTACTCGAAGTGCTTGTTAAGCTATTTTCTAGGGACAATAAAAAAAAAAAACTGAAGTTTTTCTCGATGATTGGTTTCCGTGGACATGATTAAGCACTCTCGATATAAAATGCCAACACCACTACTCCATATATATAAAAATGAAATGATGTTCGTTCCTGTCCATGTTTTGGGGCTGACACGAGGCCAATTTTATTCGTTCTTTTTTCATATTATAGGGATCAAATAGGGGAAGGTTGTTAGCAAAAAAAATTAAAACAATTTCTAGGGTCTTGAGATATAGGTCAAAACGTGGACCCGGATAACCCTACCATGTGTTTGTGCAATATGGGTATCAAATGGAAGCTTCTGATGAGTACTTTAATATGGAGTACTTTTCGTACTCCTAGGTGACTAGGGTCTCGAGATATAGGCCAAAGTGTGGACCCAGGTACCCCAAGAATGTGTTTACTCAATATGGATATCAAATGAAAGCTGTTGATGAGTGCTTTAGTACATCATAATTTTTCGTACCCCTGGGTGACTAGGGTCTCGAGGTATAGGCCAAAACGTGATCCCAGATACCCCTAGAATGTGTTTATTCTATATATATAAAAATGAAATGATGTTCGTTCCTGTCCATGTTTTGGGGCAGATACGAGGCCAATTTTATTCGTTCTTTTTTCATATTATAGGGATCAAATAGGGGAAGTTTTTTAGCAAAAAAAATTAGACCAATTTCTAGGGTCTTGAGATATAGGTCAAAACGTGGGCCCGGATAACCCTACGATGTGTTTGATAATATGGGTATCAAATGGAAGCTTCGGATGAGTACTTTAATATGGGGCACTTTTCGTACTCCTAGGTGACTAGGGTCTTGAGATATAGGCCAAAGTGTGGACCCGGGCATCGCAAGAATGTGTTTATACAATATGGATATCAAATGAAAGCTGTTGATGAGTACTTTAGTACATGATAATTTTTCGTACCCCTGGGTGACTAGTGTCTCGATATATAGGCCAAAACGTGATCCCAGATACCCCTAGAATGTGTTTACAATATGGATATCAAATGAAAGATGTTGATGGGTTCTTTAGCAGAGGGTAAATTTCATACATCTGGGTGACTAGGGTCTCGAGATATTGCCCAAAACGTGGATCAGAATAACCTTAGGAAGTGTTTTTACATTATGGGTATCAAATGGAAGCTGTGCTGATGAGTTCTAATTTTTCCCTGGGTGACGAGCGTCTCGAGATCATTTCATGTGTACAACATTTTTTGAATAAATATGCGAATTTCTTTCGAAGGAGTGTAAACATAAACACCGAAGGTTTGTACACTGTTTATGAGAGATCCTTCAGCACACATACACAAACGTATGTCACATTTCGTTGCTAGCTGAACATTTCTACGGCTTTGTATTTGTTATACAAACGACGCTTATGTTCCGTTAATTTGTATGCAGTTCAACTGTGAGCATTGTTCGGACTTCTATCACTAAAATGGTAGGTCTACCACCTTTTTTCCTGAAATATAAGTTCTACCACTTCTACCACGCAAGCTTAAAAATACGTGGTAGATTTTTATAGAAGTTTTTTGAAAAAACCTTATTTTTCCCACAATTATTCGGAAAAAAATCAATGCAGTTGAACGGTTTTATAAAACTCAAAATAACGTCTAGCTTAGCTCCGATCACCATATTACCTCTTTTCCTTTAGGTTTTTAGTACAAAACTGCAACGTACACCTATCTGTATATATGAAAAAAAGTGGTTATTATTCATTATATCAAGATATTTAAAATATAACCGAAATCTATCACTTTTTTCTCAAATCAACCACTACTTTTTGGAAAATCTACCACTAATCAAAATTTTGAAGTCCGAACACTGATAACGATACCGATTTTGAAAACATCTGGAATGGCAAAAGTTCTTAAAGTATGTAAGCTCGTCGTATGGGATGAGTGTACTATGGCGCACAAGAAATCATTGCAAGCACTTGATAGAACTTTGAAGCCAAACAGTCTTTGGAGGTGCCAAAATTTTATTGGCTGGAGATTTCAGGCAAATATTACCTGTAATTCGAAAATCCACGGCTGCAGATGAAATCAATGCATGTTTAAAATCATCGTATTTATGGAGACATGTAAACACGCTTACACTTACTACAAACGTACGTGATCAATTACAAAACGATCCGTCAGCAGCTTAATTTTCACAGCCATTACTGAAAATCGGAAATGGCCAAATGTCTGTCGATCCAACAGGAATGATTACATTGCCTAACAATTTCTGCACTTTTGCACAGTCTAAAGAGGCATTGATACAGAGTGTATTTCCAAACATAGTTCAACATTAAAAAACTATGATTGGCTCAAAAGAGCAATTTTAGCTGGGAAAAATAAGGACGTCAATGATATAAATGCAGCTATTCTGGATCAAATACCTGGTGACATAGTTGCATATAAGTCAACGGACACTATTACTGATCAAGATGATGTCGTAAATTATCCAACTGAATTCTTAAACTCACTCGATTTTCCAGGCCTACCACCTCATAAATTACGATTAAAAATTGGAGCACCGATTATTATGCTGCGCAACATTAATGTGCCACGACTTTGCAACGGTACCAGACTCGCTATGAAGAAACTAATGGGTAACGTTATCGAAGCAACAATTTTGAAAGGGAAGTACAAAGGAGAAGACGTTTTGATACCCAGAATTCCACTGATTCCGACGGATTTACCATTCGATTTCAAACGTTTGCAGTTCCCTATCGCCTTGCCTTCACTGTGACAATTAATAAGGCGCAAGGACAGTCTCTACAAATGTGCGGAATTAATTTAGAATACCCAATTTTTTCTCATGGACAATTGTATGTAGCTTGCGAGTAGGCAAACCATCGTCATTATTCATTTACGCGAAAGAAGTAAAACCCAAAAACGTTGTCTACCAAAAAGTGTTACAATAAAGTTCGAATGAAATTGTATCAAATAATTTGCTTTGTTTCGTATTAATTTTATTCTCTTAGAGCAAATCATTGAATTTATCGCCTAGCGAAGCGGGCGAGGGTACGCTAGTATATATATATATATACAGTTACTCACCAAAGTATGCATAACTACTCGTATGTACAAATTTCAGATTTTGTATCTACTAAGTATCCGAACATAATAATTTAAATGCTTACACGCATTACTGGGCATAGTCTTAGGGAATGGGCTACACAGCATGCACAAAAATAGTACCGTTATGTACATGCAACAAAAAACGTGCGTAGCAATGCAAATTTGTGCTCACAAAAGTATTTTGCTTATTGTTTTTCAACCCGTTACTGGACACTATTAAGTTAGTTTTCTATTTTCGCTGAAGTTATTAGAAGCGAAAAGACAGTACAATCAATTATATTTGTAATTGAGTTCATTTCATTTTAAATTGTCGTAGTGTTCATATTGAAAATGCCAAAGAGCAAAAAAAAAAAATGTTTTATATCTCCATAATGAAGACAAATGTACGAAATACATTTGCGATGGCGTAACGTACCCGTAATTTGGAAAATTTAGCACGATTTGGTCGATCAAAGTTGCTGACTGTGAGAGAAGAACGCGAAATATTGAAAGAAATCGCGGAAACCCACATTTATCAGCCCCAATTATTAGCAGAATAAGAACATCCCTTTCAATTCAAGTATCTGATGAGACGGTGCGCAGAGTAATGAGAAGCAGTAATAATCACGATCGTGCAGTATGGAAAAACCTCTTATTTCAAAATTCAATAAAGAAAAGCGGTTTTCTTTCGCCAACACCTATAAAACCAAAAAGTTGGAGTGTGTAAAACAGTCATATTTAGAGATGAAGGCAAATACAATATTTTTTGTCCGGACGGACGTCATAGGGTATGGCGGAAGCCAAATGAAGAGCTTCAAATCAAAAATGTTAAACCTACATGTTATGTTTTACCAACAGTTGGCAGCCCTCTTTTTCCTACTGTCATTATTATTATATATATATACTCTTTCCCTTTTTTCATATATTGATATAATTACTACTGCTATAGCTATGATGTAAAATTCCTCATACAAATAAATTGAAGTCTTTATTATATAGTATAACCTAAAATCAAGCGCGTGCATTTATTCCTTTATAGGACATAACAATAGAAATGGCGACGAGTAGTAAAATCGGAAAATAATTATTTAGATAGACGGTCCAAAAATTTTACTAAACGTGCACGAACATAACCTCAAAATAAAATGGAGGCTCAAATTCAACAATTGCTACAGGCAATAACCGCCATGACGACAACGATGCAGCAGCAGCAACAGAAAATTGCGGCAAATCATCAAACGAGCAGTACCAACGTAAACATCATGTCAAGTTTCGAAGCATTCGATCCAAAAATAGAATCATTTAAAACATATAAAGAGCCTCTGGATAATCATTTCCATATTAAAAAAGTTGTTGAGGACAAAGAGATGTGTGCAAAACTACTATTACAATACATCGGACCAGCGGCGTATTCCCGTTTAGCAACGTTGGCTTCACCCAAAAATATAAATTTACTGAAATATGATGAAATAGTGGCATTACTGGAAAAACACTTGTCCCGAAAAGAACATTTTAGTAGAGCAACACAAATTTCTTTGTGAAATCCAAAATAGCGAACAGTCGTTGGCAGAATTTTTAATTGCCCTACAGAAAAGAGCAATGGAGTGTGGATTTATATGTGAATGTGGGAAGTCTATCTCAGATATTTTTCTAAGAGCCCAACTAATCAGAGGTATACGCGATGGGCATATTCGAGAACAGCTGCTACAGAATCTGAAAGCAACATTCAAGCAAATAGTTGAAAAAGCAAAAACTTTGGAAGCTGCTAAAATAAATAATAACGTGATCGCAAACAAGGCAACCGGTTCAACAAGCGATGTTCAGCAAATCCGTCAACATGTTAGTAATCATAACTATCGTCGTAGTGGAAATCGTAATGAAAGTTTCTCTAGAAATAGAAATTCAAAGTCATCGACAAGAGTTAATTACAGCGAATTAGGCGTAGAAGGATTGTGTCTAAGATGCGGCCGTAATAATCATTTATCAAAAGAATGCAATGTAGAGAAAGACAAGTTAAAATGTAATTCATGTGGCAAAACTGGTCATGTCAAAAAGGTCTGCATTCAAGATAGAATAAAGCAAAAGAAATCTAAAATTGCAACCAATAACACTACTACATCAAATGCTATTGAATCGTTCACAACAGAAGAGGAATATTATGGTGTGAATCAAGTTATCGACATTTATGAACATAGCACTGCAAAAATATCACGTATGGACGCAGAAAAATTTTATACAGATGTGTTAATTAATGGAAGAAAAAAAAAACTTCGAAATCGACTTAGGTGCCGGCTACACGTTACTGCCGGAAAATCAATTTATAAAATTAAATATCAAAACACCGCTAAGGAAAACAAATATTGCCTTCCGCGTTTATACAGATGATGTTTTTGTGCCAATAGGAGTCGTTACTGTGGACGTAAAGTACAAAAATAGGAAATCAAAAGAAGATTTGCACATTGTATCTTCGAAACGTACCGCATTACTGGGACGTGTATGGATACGCCATTTGAAAATTAATCTACATGAAATTGACGAAGACAGTTCTAAAAACGACATTAGCCACAACAAAATAAATTCTATATCAGAAATCGAACAGCAATTTTCAGAAATATTCGAAGAACGTGTTGGATGCATTCCAGATTTGGTTTGTAGTTTAAAACTACGCCAGGGTGCAAAGCCAGTATTCTTAAAAGAAAGGCCAGTGCCTTTTGCCATACGCGAAAAAGTAGAACGTGAACTGGATAATTTAGAACGAGACGGCATAATTACAAAAATTAATACTAGCAATTGGGGTTCACCTTTGGTGGTAATTCCAAAACCTGATGCTAATGTACGACTATGCGTCGACTATAAAGTAGCTGTTAACCCTCAGTTGGAAACCGCTCATTATCCAATCAAAAGAGTCGATGAAATTTTTAACAGTTTAAAGAATTCTAAATATTTTTGCAAGTTAGACTTATACAAAGCATATCTGCATGTACGAGTTGATGATGACAGCAAAGAAGTGCAAACTATTTCAACGCACCGAGGTACGTACCAAATGAATCGATTATCTTTTGGAATTAAAACTGCCTCGAGTGAGTTTAACCGTATTTTAGATCAAATATTACAAGGCCTCGAAGGTACAGTCTCTTATTTCGACGATATAATTATACATAGTGCAACGTTGAAAGAATGTGAAGAACATCTGATCAAATGCTTTGAAAGATTGAATAAATATCAACTGCACGTCAACAAAAGAAAATGTGAATATTTTAAAGAAAAAATTAAATACCTTGGATATATAGTAAGTCATAACAAAATAGCAAAATGTCCAGATAAAGTAAAGGCGATTATAGACATGCCAAAACCTCAAAATGTAGAGCAATTAAGAAGATTCCTTGCAATGATTACATATTATTCAAAATTTCTACCGGATATTTCGACAATTACATTCCCTTTACGCAAGCTTTTAGAAAAAAATAAAAAGTTTAATTGGACAACACAATGCGAAGAATTATTTAAAAAGCTTAAACAGGAAATTCTTAAAGACATAGTACCATTCAACGAAGCTTTGCCGATAACATTAGCGTGCGACGCAAGCCCAACGGGCATAGCTGCAGTACTATCTCATATTGTTGAAGGAGAGGAACGCCCCGTCGCATTTATTTAAAGAGCATTAACAAAAGCAGAACAAAATTACAGCCAGCTTGACAGAGAAGCGTTAGCAATTATTTTTACCGTTGATAAGTTTTTTATGTATTTATACGGAAGAGAATTCACATTACTGACAGATAATCGTCCTCTAACAAGAATATTTCATCAGAGTGCAAAAACACCAGCCATGACCTCAGCAAGACTACTTCGTTATGCTTCATTCTTGCAGGGATTCAACTACAAAATACAACATCGTAAAGCTGAAGATAATGTGAACGCAGATTGTTTATCGAGAGCACCTAACAACGAAATATCGACGTTTAAACATTTTTTGGATGAAGAAGTACGCAATATTCAGGACGGGACGATCAATCAAATATCGACATTTTCAATCAACGCCACTACTATTTCAAACGAAACAGAGCGTGATGTGGAACTAGCAAAATTAAAGAAGGACTTACTGGATGGCAAGAATTGTGATCCCAATTATTCGTTGCAAGATGGCGTCATATTTAAAGGTGACCGTGTTGTTTTACCAGCACGATTACGTGCAGAAATTTTAAAAGAGCTACATTACACACATGTGGGCATAGTAAAAATGAAACAGTTCGCTAGGAAGTACTGTTTTTGGAAGGGCATCGACGCGGATATAGAGCGACTGGTAAATCGTGTCCTAGTTGTGCGGATGTGAAAAAAAGTCCTCCAAAAGTTGTAACGCACCATTGGGAACAACCAACCGAACATTTTCAAAGAGTGCACATTGATTACGCAGGACCATTTCGAAATCACTATTTTTTCATACTAGTAGATGCGAAATCGAAATGGCCGGAAATTCGAATAATAAGGGATGCCCCAACCTCTGAAAAGACTATAGATTTAATACAAGATATTTGTGCGACACACGGATTACCACAAGCCATTGTATCAGACAATGCAACGATATTCCAAAGTGCAATGTTTAGAGAATTTTGTTGCGAAAATGGAATTATTCAGAAGTTTATAGTCCCTGGACACCCAGCAACAAACGGATTGGCTGAAAGATACGTCCAAATTCTGAAAAGGAAGCTAACAGCGATGGATGATGAAAAATTACCATTGAATATTAAACTACGAGAAATCCTGTTTCGATTCAGGGCAACCCCTTTTGCAAATGGTCAAACCCCAGCCCAAATGTATTTAGGGCGTGAATTAAGAATTAAATTGGATGCTATGCGACCAGTCAAACAATTGAAATCAGCAACACATAATCCAAAAGTGCGTCATCTAAGTGTAGGCGATAGAGTTCAAGTGCGGTGGTTTCACAGGAATAAACCTAGCTGGAAATTTGGTTTTGTAAAACGGACATCTCCACTATCAAGTTAAGCTGGATGACGGTTATGAGTTGAAACGACATATAAACCAATTGTACAAGTCTGGTATTGATCAACCAAAAAGCATGTAAGGTTTGCTGAACCTCCCGTGCAAGAAAATTCAAAAAAGGAGGAAATCTACATTGAGCGTACCGTTACCACTCCGACTACACAACAAATACCAATGGTACAACCCAGTCCAGTATCAACGCCTGACGAAACTGTAAGAAGATCGAGTAGGGTTCGAAGACCTCCTGCACGCTTAGATGACCATGTTCTCTATTAAGCGTGGGGGACTGTTATGTATTTACCAACAGTTGGCAGCCCTTTTTTTCCTACTGTCATTATTATTATATATATATATATATATATATATATATATATATATATATATATATATATATAGTCTTTCCCTTTTTTCATATATTGGTATAATTACTACTACTGCTATAGCTATGATGTAAAATTCCTCATAACACTACAGTTAAGCACGGCGGAGGTTCAGTCACGGTGTGAGGTTGTATGTCGGCTCAGGGAGTTGGCAAACTTGTGTTTATAGATGGGACGATGGATAAACATCTTTATTTGTCCATTCTTAAAAATAATTTACATCCAAGTGCGGGAAAAATGGGTATGTCATCTAACCAGCTTTCATTTCCACACGACAACGATCCGAAGAATACAGCTCACGATGTCAAAATGTGGATACTTTTCAACACAACGCATCTGCCAACACCTCCCCAAAGTCCCGACATCAACCCTATAGAAAATCCTTGGTCCTATCTCGAAGACAGAGTGCGAGAACATACGATTTCATCAAAAAGCTACTTAAAATCTATTCTGATCGAAGAATGGAAAAAAATACCTATTGAATTTAGTCAAAAGTTAGTGGAATCCATGCCAAGACGCTTGGAAGCAGTTTGCAAAAATAATGGTTACCATACAAAATACTGAATCAATAAAAATTAGTATATTTCGAAACCGCCTAATCAAAAGCAAAATACTTTTGTGAGCAATGAATTCTATGTTTTTTACTTTTTATTACACTAATACATTTTTTTTAAGTTGTAACATGTGATTTTTCTAGCAATAAGGTTTATATTTAAGAATTTATAAAATATTCGACGAAAAATTTTAAAAAATATCCAAAAATTTAAGGGTGAACTCTATTCTCTTCTCATGCAAAATACTTTTGTGAGTAACTGTATATATATATATATATATATATGAGTAATATTTTTTTAAACAATTTAAAAAACATCCAATTTCGTAAATTTAGTGCATTGATACAAAAAAAGAACTTTATGTAATACTATTTCACAAAATGGCCCCTTCTATTCTTCCCCTTTCTCTCATCATTCGTATTGTATGGGAGTTTTCACAATGAGCTGTCACTACATAGACCCCACCCTGTCGTTATTACATCATGGATGGAAGTAAGCTGAATGCTGGTATGAGCAAATTATGACCATGCATGGTTAAATCGTACAAATTAAACACAAAAAAAAAAAACTATAAAACCGAACTAAAAAACATTCATACCAAATTTTCAATCTATTTATTTTTATTTTTTATCGGGCATTTGTAAAAGTCAAATATGGTAAAATTTTTGTTTATATCCTTTGGTTTGGCATTTCCACAAAGTTTTTGAGAGAGATTTTAAAATTTTTGTAAAAATCAAAAAATCATTACGGGCGCCGAGAAGAGAGAATGGTTTTACTTTCCTATATTTTTATCATGAGCTGAAGATGGAGGTTTATGCCGATCACTTTATCGGCGGCGGCGGCGTAGGCGCTATTATATACCGGCGGTGGCGCGCCGGCGTACGCCGGTGTTCTTACTTTAAAAAGCTTGATTTTTCTATTTAAAAAATTTATATTTAGGAAAGGTTTTGTTTGTATGTATTTAAGGAAATCAACGTATTGGCCATGTCGGAAAGATCCGGGGTTTTTGCCTCAGGATCTCGTAGACCGTTCAAAAATTTTCAAGAGTAGCTCCTTGCGGGGGGATTGTCCCTCGTTCGTTTACTCCAGAGAGGCGTGGAATCTAACGCCGGTTGTTGTTGTTGTTGTAGCAGTGCTTCGTCCCATCCAATAGGTTCGACCAATCACAAATTGTCATCAATATCTTCTAACGGGAGTCCAAGGAAACTTGCTGGTTCAACAGGGGGGACCATAATGGTAAGGGTGTTAGAGGCGTTGGTTCTACACTACAATTAAAGAGATGGTTGGTGTCATGTGGGGACACATTGCAAGCAGGGCATACATTTTTTATGTCGGGGTTGATTCTGGATAGGTAAGAGTTTAACCTGTTACAGTATCCAGATCGAAGTTGAGCTAGAGTGACTCGCGTTTCCCTGGGGAGTGTGCGTTCCTCTTCCGCAAGTTTTGGGTACTGTTCTTTGAGAACTGGATTCACCGGGCAATAAAGGCATAAAGGTCTGACGCCTGTTTGTGAAGTTCACTGAGGACCTGCTTGTGGTTTTTTGCTGTTAGCATTTCATTTCTCGCCCTGATGGGGAGTATTCTCGCCTCCTTATGTAGGTTGCGGAGGATTTAGTCGGTGATAATGCCAGGTTTCGCGAGGCAAAAAAACTGGAGAGATCAGCGACGTAGCCGTTTATTCTGTGGGAAAGCTCGTCGATCTGTGGGCCTGGGCCTGTGGCCATTATTGTGCAGTCATCGGCGTAGGAAACGATAGTAACTCCTGGTGACGAAGGTAGCTTTGTATGAAGAAGTTAAACAAAAGTGGGGATAGGACACCACCCTGTGGCACCCCTTGTTTAATTCTTCTTGGTTTTGCTGTTTCGTTTCTAAATTGCACCGATGCCTGCCGACCACCCAGCCAGATAATTTGGGGTCCACCTTTTAAGACATGGGGGAAGGGTAGACCCTTGCAGGTCTTGCAGCAACGTGCTATGGTTGACCGTATCAAAAGCTTTTGATAGGTCTAGCGCAACGAGTACTGTTCTATGATGGGGGTTTTGATTTAAACCGAAATTTATCTGGGTGCTTATGGCATTTAACGCGGTGGTGGTGCTATGGAGTTTTCTGAAGCCATGCTTATGACAGGCTAGCTGCAAATTTGCTTTGAAGTAGGGGAGAAGAATGGCTTCATGGTAATTGGAGACGCGCTGAATTTATGTTTATGTGCGTGTCTGTCTGCCCTCCGTCTATCTTTGTCGACCATAGAATGCATTATATATTGTCGGCAGAAAGCGCTCGCGTATTTTTTCGCATCCGACAGCACTTTATCGCCTAAGGCGTTGGAAATTTTGTCATTGTGCTTAGGCGGACTCGATAGGGACCTAAAGGGATTCGATAGGGACTTTACGGTGGACCAAAGCTTACATACACCGGCAGTGAGGTTACAACCGCTTAGGTGCTCCTCCCATTTCGCCCGCGTGTGTTCATCCACAAGCAATCTGTAGCGTTGGTTTATATCCCTTATTTGGGGGTCGCCGGGATCGAGCTGTCTTATAAGGCTACGTTCTCTCGCTATGCTGCCGAGCTACACCAGAGAAACACGTTCAAACGTTAGGGAGTGACTATTCGTCCAAGGATGCCGCCCCCGAAATCATAAGCAGTGTAAGTGGATGTCATTGCGTAATAGGTGAAAATCGTATAATCCTCGGCGCATCTACATAATTAAAATTTTACAAGGACCCCGGATAAAATTTTTCAAATGTAGACCAAAGTTTGCAGACGTTTGTGTTCTCAACATTGATTTATTTATTTATTACGACTCTTAGAGCCTAGTTCAAAAGCTTAAAAATATGATTGCATTAATTAACAATGTGTACTTAATCTAAATTTCTAAATTAAAAAATTGAATTATGACACATGTATCAGTAATGCATTTAAATCTCAACAGCTATATCATTTAATCGGCCTAGATTTGGAGTAATCATACAACGGGCTCTTAAATAAGTTTCTATCACAATTTTTAATATATTCAGGTAGTTCGTTGAAGCATTTTAACCCTTTGTGAAAAAGACTACTTTGTTCCGATTCGGTTTTATAATTGGGCAATTTAAAATCATGTCTCTGCCTTGTATTTATATCATGGACCTCGCAGTTAAATGTAATACTTGTTCTGAGATACACTGGCAAATTTCCGTGCTTTATATTATAAATAAATTTCATTGTGTTGAAGAATAGTTGTTGTTTAACGCTCATCCAATTTAAACTTAGAAGCATGTCTTTTATAGGGGTATCATAACGTTTACTTAAAATAAAGCGCATTGCTTTATTTTGCATTTTTTGCAACTTATCAATTTGCGAATCTTTCATAATAAAAAATATTTTTGAGCAATAAATAAAGTAAGGCTCAACTATGAATCTATAAACCTTTACTTTGTAATAATTACTTAAGTTTTTACAAGTTCTTTGAATAAACTATAATTTTTTGCTATTTCTTACAGTATAGTCAACATGGGCATCAAATTTTAGTTTGCAATCAATTTGAACACCCAAATATTTCATCGTATTTACGTTTTCAATTTCATTATTATTTATTGTAATGGTTTCAAAATTATCAATATTTTTTCTTTAATTAAGCATGTATTTAGTTTTTTCTATATTAATTTTAAGTCTGTTAGCACACAGCCAGATATAAATGGCGTTTAAGTCACTTTGTAACTTTATTCTTATATCATTTTCATTTTTGCCATTTATAGAAATCAGAGCATCATCGGCGAAAAGTTTTATGGAGCTGAATTTCAAAACAGAATTTATATCATTAATATAAAGGTTGAATAAAATTGGAGCAAGGACAGAGCCTTGGGGTAGGCTAATTTTAACATCCACTTCATCTGATATTTTCGAACCAATTACGGTTCTTTGCTTACGATTTGTTAAGAAATCTTTAAACCAATCCAATTTAACATATCTCATGCCTATTCCTTACAATTTTTCTAATAATATTTTTTGATGTATAGTTTCGAAAGCTCTTTTAAGATGAATGAAAACTGCTATTATCGCCTTTTTATTATTAAGTTCTTATTTCCTTTCAGCTAAAACCATATTCAATGCTGTTTCACAGGAATGATTTTTTGTAAATCCTGATTGCTGAGGTATGAGTATATTTTTTTCTTCCAAGTATTTAACCAACTGGTTTTTTACCACAAGTTCTAAAATCTTTTCGTCACTGGCCAGTGTATTTATCGGACGTAACTACTCTGCTTTGATTGTGTTTTTAACTTTTTCAATTGGCACAATGGTAGAAGTTTTCCAAATACCCGGAACTATGCCACTACTTAAACTTACATTTATGATTTGCGCATAGAAGTACCCTAAATATGGTATCATGTCTTTAACAACACCATCTGATAACAGCTTTTTATCACCACGCTTAGCTTTAAACATCATGACAAGTTCGATGACGTCATCTTTACTAACTTCTACAAATATGAAAATCCCATTTAACTGAATAGGGAAATTTACTTCTGTTTAAAATTCTTCCATATTATCGCAAATATCCTCAATACTTTCAACAAAATATTTATTTAGGTTGTTAGCAATTTCAGATTCATTCACGTATGCTATACCGTTTATCAGAATTTTCTTGAAAGAAGAGTCTTCATTAACCCTATTTATTGCGAGTTTCAAATATTCCACATCGCTTTATAGTCTAAGAGCCCGTCATTTTATAAAAGTTGAAATTTCGCTTTCAACTGAAGCAGGATCGTTGGTCTATTATAAAACTTGAGTCATAGTGGCTTTAACAGATATCGTGCAAAAATTTTGCAGTCAAATAGACCTTTCTTTCGTCATTTTATAAAAACTGATTTTCATATATGGTTTTCGTCACGATATAAGAAGCCACTAGCCTCATTGCCAGACACTTTCCATAGTGGCTTTGTCCATCCAGACACTTTTTATACCACAAAACTACTTTTTCATAAAGCTAAATACTTCTTCATAAGCTTAAATAAGGTTTTTCAATTAGAAGAAAATTTTTCTATGCGGGGTCGCCCCTCGGCAGTGACTGGCAAACGCTCCGAGTGTTTTTCTGCCATGAAAAGCTCTCAGTGAAAATTCATCTGCCTTGCAGATGCCGTTCGGAGTCGGCATAAAACATGTAGGTCCCGTCCGGCCAATTTGTGGGGAAAATCAAGAGGAGCACGACGCAAACTGGAAGAGAAGCTCGGCCTTAGATCTCTTCGGAGGTTATCGCGCCTTACATTTATTTTATTTAAGCTGAAAGTTTTTTACGGCAAACATAATTTTAAAATTTTTTTTTTAAGATTTTGTGTTCGAATTTCAGTATAAAATTGCTTCGATGTTCTTTGAAGATTAGAAGGATTAACAGTGTATGGCTAATCAAAGCCACTATGGAAAGTGTCTGGCAATGAGGCAAGTGGCTTCTTATATCGTGACGAAGACCATATATGAAAATCAGTCTTTATAAAATGACGAAAGGAAGGTCTATTTTTCTGCAAATTTTTGCACGATATCTGTTAAAGCCACTATGACTCAAGTTTTATAATAGACCAATGATCCTGCTTCAGTTGGAAGTATGCACTGACGAAATTTCAACTTTTATAAAATGACGCAGGTCTGGCAGTCACGGGGTCTTGCTCCATTACTATCTTGACTGTTCATCTGTATGTTATGCTCCATATGCTTGATTTTTTTACTTTTTACCAGCTTTTTATATTATTTCTTTATGTTTCTATACTCATCCCATTCTCTGGATATTTGAGCTAATTTATAGAGTTCTAGTTTATATTTATTCATGTTGCCCAACTCATTGTCATACCATCTATTAATTAACTTTAAGTGTACTACTTTTTCATAAGTTAAGCTTCGCATGGCATTCAAAACGTTGCTATTAACCAGCACTACTTTTGACTCTAAATTAATACTATCAAAGTTACAAGCGCAATTGATTAATAAGTGCTCCGTATTATATTACTCCCAAGAAGTAATTCTTTTAAGGCTGCTCATTTTTGACCTAGGACTGCTTTTAATTATAAATTGGATAGTTTCATGATCTCATATTTGGTGTTCATCTAACTTTTCACATACGATATCGTCAGTATTCGAAAGAGTAAATGAATTTTAGTTTTTGATGTCTCAGTTATACGGATATCAAAATCAACCTCTTGATTCAATAAATATGATTTAAATAGATCAATTAGTTGAATGCTATAAGTTGAGCTATTATTCAAATTGATATTAAAATGATTTTAATAATCGGGGATTGCCCATATTGCTTTTCTAAATGTATGAAAACATTTATTTGAAGCAATTTTTTTTTTTTTTTTTTTTTTTAATTTTATAATTTATTTAATAATTTGGGAAAAATTTAAACAACGTGACATCAGGACGGACAAGGCGACAGCTGTTTCGATTATACCTTGTAAATCTCTTAAAAGCCTTTTCTCCCGGGAGTGGGAGTCGAACTCGCACTCCTACGATAGTTGAAATGGTTGTAAACGTATTCAGCTACGTCATGCCTGTTGTAAAGTTCTTCCCAATTGCCTTCTTTTTTGCATATTTTAATCTTTTACACATTGCATACTTCGTATGCAATTATGTGTTAAAGCTATGCTTTGTACGGCGGTTTTCAAAGAAACTTTGGTTTTTGTTGCTGTTTTCGTTCTATTTATAGAACTACAACGAATTAACCAATTTTGTCTGTTTGTATGATTTTAATAATCGGGGATTGCCCATATTGCTTTTCTAAATGTATGAAAACATTTATTTGAAGCAATTTTTTTAATTTTATAATTTATTTAATAATTTGGGAAAAATTTAAACAACGTGACATCAGGACGGACAAGGCGACAGCTGTTTCGATTATACCTTGTAAATCTCTTCAAAGCCTTTTCTCCCGGGAGTGGGAGTCGAACTCGCACTCCTACGATAGTTCAAATGGTTGTAAACGCATTCAGCTACGTCATGCCTGTTGTAAAGTTCTTCCCAATTGCCTTCTTTTTTGCATATTTTAATCTTTTACACATTGCATACTTCGTATGCAATTATGTGTTAAAGCTATGCTTGGTACGGCGGTTTTCAAAGAAACTTTGGTTTTTGTTGCTGTTTTCGTTCTATTTATAGAACTACAACGAATTAACCAATTTTGTTTGTTTGTATGATTTTAATAATCGGGGATTGCCCATATTGCTTTTCTAAATGTATGAAAACATTTATTTGAAGCAATTTTTTTAATTTTATAATTTATTTAATAATTTGGGAAAAATTTAAACAACGTGACATCAGGACGGACAAGGCGACAGCTGTTTCGATTATACCTTGTAAATCTCTTCAAAGCCTTTTCTCCCGGGAGTGGGAGTCGAACTCGCACTCCTACGATAGTTGAAATGGTTGTAAACGCATTCAGCTACGTCATGCCTGTTGTAAAGTTCTTCCCAATTGCCTTCTTTTTTGCATATTTTAATCTTTTACACATTGCATACTTCGTATGCAATTATGTGTTAAAGCTATGCTTGGTACGGCGGTTTTCAAAGAAACTTTGGTTTTTGTTGCTGTTTTCGTTCTATTTATAGAACTACAACGAATTAACCAATTTTGTCTGTTTGTATGATTTTAATAATCGGGGATTGCCCATATTGCTTTTCTAAATGTATGAAAACATTTATTTGAAGCAATTTTTTTAATTTTATAATTTATTTAATAATTTGGGAAAAATTTAAACAACGTGACATCAGGACGGACAAGGCGACAGCTGTTTCGATTATACCTTGTAAATCTCTTCAAAGCCTTTTCTCCCGGGAGTGGGAGTCGAACTCGCACTCCTACGATAGTTGAAATGGTTGTAAACGCATTCAGCTACGTCATGCCTGTTGTAAAGTTCTTCCCAATTGCCTTCTTTTTTGCATATTTTAATCTTTTACACATTGCATACTTCGTATGCAATTATGTGTTAAAGCTATGCTTGGTACGGCGGTTTTCAAAGAAACTTTGGTTTTTGTTGCTGTTTTCGTTCTATTTATAGAACTACAACGAATTAACCAATTTTGTCTGTTTGTATGATTTTAATAATCGGGGATTGCCCATATTGCTTTTCTAAATGTATGAAAACATTTATTTGAAGCAATTTTTTTAATTTTATAATTTATTTAATAATTTGGGAAAAATTTAAACAACGTGACATCAGGACGGACAAGGCGACAGCTGTTTCGATTATACCTTGTAAATCTCTTCAAAGCCTTTTCTCCCGGGAGTGGGAGTCGAACTCGCACTCCTACGATAGTTGAAATGGTTGTAAACGCATTCAGCTACGTCATGTCTGTTGTAAAGTTCTTCCCAATTGCCTTCCTTTTTGCATATTTTAATCTTTTACACATTGCATACTTCGTATGCAATTATGTGTTAAAGCTATGCTTGGTACGGCGGTTTTCAAAGAAACTTTGGTTTTTGTTGCTGTTTTCGTTCTATTTATAGAACTACAACGAATTAACCAATTTTGTCTGTTTGTATGATTTTAATAATCGGGGATTGCCCATATTGCTTTTCCAAATGTATGAAAACATTTATTTGAAGCAATTTTTTAATTTTATAATTTATTTAATAATTTTGGAAAAATTTAAACAACGTGACATCAGGACGGACAAGGCGACAGCTGTTTCGATTATACCTTGTAAATCTCTTCAAAGCCTTTTCTCCCGGGAGTGGGAGTCGAACTCGCACTCCTACGATAGTTGAAATGGTTGTAAACGCATTCAGCTACGTCATGCCTGTTGTAAAGTTCTTCCCAATTGCCTTCTTTTTTGCATATTTTAATCTTTTACACATTGCATACTTCGTATGCAATTATGTGTTAAAGCTATGCTTGGTACGGCGGTTTTCAAAGAAACTTTGGTTTTTGTTGCTGTTTTCGTTCTATTTATAGAACTACAACGAATTAACCAATTTTGTCTGTTTGTATGATTTTAATAATCGGGGATTGCCCATATTGCTTTTCTAAATGTATGAAAACATTTATTTGAAGCAATTTTTTTAATTTTATAATTTATTTAATAATTTGGGAAAAATTTAAACAACGTGACATCAGGACGGACAAGGCGACAGCTGTTTCGATTATACCTTGTAAATCTCTTCAAAGCCTTTTCTCCCGGGAGTGGGAGTCGAACTCGCACTCCTACGATAGTTGAAATGGTTGTAAACGCATTCAGCTACGCCATGCCTGTTGTAAAGTTCTTCCCAATTGCCTTCTTTTTTGCATATTTTAATCTTTTACACATTGCATACTTCGTATGCAATTATGTGTTAAAGCTATGCTTGGTACGGCGGTTTTCAAAGAAACTTAGGTTTTTGTTGCTGTTTTCGTTCTATTTATAGAACTACAACGAATTAATCAATTTTGTCTGTTTGTATGATTTTAATAATCGGGGATTGCCCATATTGCTTTTCTAAATGTATGAAAACATTTATTTGAAGCAATTTTTTTAATTTTATAATTTATTTAATAATTTGGGAAAAATTTAAACAACGTGACATCAGGACGGACAAGGCGACAGCTGTTTCGATTATACCTTGTAAATCTCTTCAAAGCCTTTTCTCCCGGGAGTGGGAGTCGAACTCGCACTCCTACGATAGTTGAAATGGTTGTAAACGCATTCAGCTACGTCATGCCTGTTGTAAAGTTCTTCCCAATTGCCTTCTTTTTTGCATATTTTAATCTTTTACACATTGCATACTTCGTATGCAATTATGTGTTAAAGCTATGCTTGGTACGGCGGTTTTCAAAGAAACTTTGGTTTTTGTTGCTGTTTTCGTTCTATTTATAGAACTACAACGAATTAACCAATTTTGTCTGTTTGTATGATTTTAATAATCGGGAATTGCCCATATTGCTTTTCTAGATGTATGAAAACATTTATTTGAAGCAATTTTTTTAATTTTATAATTTATTTAATAATTTGGGAAAAATTTAAACAACGTGACATCAGGACGGACAAGGCGACAGCTGTTTCGATTATACCTTGTAAATCTCTTCAAAGCCTTTTCTCCCGGGAGTGGGAGTCGAACTCGCACTCCTACGATAGTTGAAATGGTTGTAAACGCATTCAGCTACGTCATGCCTGTTGTAAAGTTCTTCCCAATTGCCTTCTTTTTTGCATATTTTAATCTTTTACACATTGCATACTTCGTATGCAATTATGTGTTAAAGCTATGCTTAGTACGGCGGTTTTCAAAGAAACTTTGGTTTTTGTTGCTGTTTTCGTTCTATTTATAGAACTACAACGAATTAACCAATTTTGTCTGTTTGTATGATTTTAATAATCGGGGATTGCCCATATTGCTTTTCTAAATGTATGAAAACATTTATTTGAAGCAATTTTTTTAATTTTATAATTTATTTAATAATTTGGGAAAAATTTAAACAACGTGACATCAGGACGGACAAGGCGACAGCTGTTTCGATTATACCTTGTAAATCTCTTCAAAGCCTTTTCTCCCGGGAGTGGGAGTCGAACTCGCACTCCTACGATAGTTGAAATGGTTGTAAACGCATTCAGCTACGTCATGCCTGTTGTAAAGTTCTTCCCAATTGCCTTCTTTTTTGCATATTTTAATCTTTTACACATTGCATACTTCGTATGCAATTATGTGTTAAAGCTATGCTTGGTACGGCGGTTTTCAAAGAAACTTTGGTTTTTGTTGCTGTTTTCGTTCTATTTATAGAACTACAACGAATTAACCAATTTTGTCTGTTTGTATGATTTTAATAATCGGGGATTGCCCATATTGCTTTTCTAAATGTATGAAAACATTTATTTGAAGCAATTTTTTTAATTTTATAATTTATTTAATAATTTGGGAAAAATTTAAACAACGTGACATCAGGACGGACAAGGCGACAGCTGTTTCGATTATACCTTGTAAATCTCTTCAAAGCCTTTTCTCCCGGGAGTGGGAGTCGAACTCGCACTCCTACGATAGTTGAAATGGTTGTAAACGCATTCAGCTACGTCATGCCTGTTGTAAAGTTCTTCCCAATTGCCTTCTTTTTTGCATATTTTAATCTTTTACACATTGCATACTTCGTATGCAATTATGTGTTAAAGCTATGCTTGGTACGGCGGTTTTCAAAGAAACTTTGGTTTTTTTTGCTGTTTTCGTTCTATTTATAGAACTACAACGAATTAACCAATTTTGTCTGTTTGTATGATTTTAATAATCGGGGATTGCCCCTATTGCTTTTCTAAATGTATGAAAACATTTATTTGAAGCAATTTTTTTAATTTTATAATTTATTTAATAATTTGGGAAAAATTTAAACAACGTGACATCAGGACGGACAAGGCGACAGCTGTTTCGATTATACCTTGTAAATCTCTTCAAAGCCTTTTCTCCCGGGAGTGGGAGTCGAACTCGCACTCCTACGATAGTTGAAATGGTTGTAAACGCATTCAGCTACGTCATGCCTGTTGTAAAGTTCTTCCCAATTGCCTTCTTTTTTGCATATTTTAATCTTTTACACATTGCATACTTCGTATGCAATTATGTGTTAAAGCTATGCTTGGTACGGCGGTTTTCAAAGAAACTTTGGTTTTTGTTGCTGTTTTCGTTCTATTTATAGAACTACAACGAATTAACCAATTTTGTCTGTTTGTATGATTTTAATAATCGGGGATTGCCCCTATTGCTTTTCTAAATGTATGAAAACATTTATTTGAAGGAATTTTTTAAATTTTATAATTTATTTAATAATTTGGGAAAAATTTAAACAACGTGACATCAGGACGGACAAGGCGACAGCTGTTTCGATTATACCTTGTAAATCTCTTCAAAGCCTTTTCTCCCGGGAGTGGGAGTCGAACTCGCACTCCTACGATAGTTGAAATGGTTGTAAACGCATTCAGCTACGTCATGCCTGTTGTAAAGTTCTTCCCAATTGCCTTCTTTTTTGCATATTTTAATCTTTTACATATTGCATACTTCGTATGCAATTATGTGTTAAAGCTATGCTTGGTACGGCGGTTTTCAAAGAAACTTTGGTTTTTGTTGCTGTTTTCGTTCTATTTATAGAACTACAACGAATTAACCCATTTTGTCTGTTTGTATGATTTTAATAATCGGGGATTGCCCATATTGCTTTTCTAAATGTATGAAAACATTTATTTGAAGCAATTTTTTTAATTTTATAATTTATTTAATAATTTGGGAAAAATTTAAACAACGTGACATCAGGACGGACAAGGCGACAGCTGTTTCGATTATACCTTGTAAATCTCTTCAAAGCCTTTTCTCCCGGGAGTGGGAGTCGAACTCGCACTCCTACGATAGTTGAAATGGTTGTAAACGCATTCAGCTACGTCATGCCTGTTGTAAAGTTCTTCCCAATTGCCTTCTTTTTTGCATATTTTAATCTTTTACACATTGCATACTTCGTATGCAATTATGTGTTAAAGCTATGCTTGGTACGGCGGTTTTCAAAGAAACTTTGGTTTTTGTTGCTGTTTTCGTTCTATTTATAGAACTACAACGAATTAACCAATTTTGTCTGTTTGTATGATTTTAATAATCGGGGATTGCCCATATTGCTTTTCTAAATGTATGAAAACATTTATTTGAAGCACTTTTTTTAATTTTATAATTTATTTAATAATTTGGGAAAAATTTAAACAACGTGACATCAGGACGGACAAGGCGACAGCTGTTTCGATTATACCTTGTAAATCTCTTCAAAGCCTTTTCTCCCGGGAGTGGGAGTCGAACTCGCACTCCTACGATAGTTGAAATGGTTGTAAACGCATTCAGCTACGTCATGCCTGTTGTAAAGTTCTTCCCAATTGCCTTCTTTTTTGCATATTTTAATCTTTTACACATTGCATACTTCGTATGCAATTATGTGTTAAAGCTATGCTTGGTACGGCGGTTTTCAAAGAAACTTTGGTTTTTGTTGCTGTTTTCGTTCTATTTATAGAACTACAACGAATTAACCAATTTTGTCTGTTTGTATGATTTTAATAATCGGGGATTGCCCATATTGCTTTTCTAAATGTATGAAAACATTTATTTGAAGCAATTTTTTAAATTTATAATTTATTTAATAATTTGGGAAAAATTTAAACAACGTGACATCAGGACGGACAAGGCGACAGCTGTTTCGATTATACCTTGTAAATCTCTTCAAAGCCTTTTCTCCCGGGAGTGGGAGTCGAACTCGCACTCCTACGATAGTTGAAATGGTTGTAAACGCATTCAGCTACGTCATGCCTGTTGTAAAGTTCTTCCCAATTGCCTTCTTTTTTGCATATTTTAATCTTTGACACATTGCATACTTCGCATGCAATTATGTGTTAAAGCTATGCTTGGTACGGCGGTTTTCAAAGAAACTTTGGTTTTTGTTGCTGTTTTCGTTCTATTTATAGAACTACAACGAATTAACCAATTTTGTCTGTTTGTATGATTTTAATAATCGGGGATTGCCCATATTGCTTTTCTAAATGTATGAAAACATTTATTTGAAGCAATTTTTTTAATTTTATAATTTATTTAATAATTTGGGAAAAATTTAAACAACGTGACATCAGGACGGACAAGGCGACAGCTGTTTCGATTATACCTTGTAAATCTCTTCAAAGCCTTTTCTCCCGGGAGTGGGAGTCGAACTCGCACTCCTACGATAGTTGAAATGGTTGTAAACGCATTCAGCTACGTCATGCCTGTTGTAAAGTTCTTCCCAATTGCCTTCTTTTTTGCATATTTTAATCTTTTACACATTGCATACTTCGTATGAAATTATGTGTTAAAGCTATGCTTGGTACGGCGGTTTTCAAAGAAACTTTGGTTTTTGTTGCTGTTTTCGTTCTATTTATAGAACTACAACGAATTAACCAATTTTGTCTGTTTGTATGATTTTAATAATCGGGGATTGCCCATATTGCTTTTCTAAATGTATGAAAACATTTATTTGAAGCAATTTTTTTAATTTTATAATTTATTTAATAATTTGGGAAAAATTTAAACAACGTGACATCAGGACGGACAAGGCGACAGCTGTTTCGATTATACCTTGTAAATCTCTTCAAAGCCTTTTCTCCCGGGAGTGGGAGTCGAACTCGCACTCCTACGATAGTTGAAATGGTTGTAAACGCATTCAGCTACGTCATGCCTGTTGTAAAGTTCTTCCCAATTGCCTTCTTTTTTGCATATTTTAATCTTTTACACATTGCATACTTCGTATGCAATTATGTGTTAAAGCTATGCTTGGTACGGCGGTTTTCAAAGATGCTTCAAATAAATGTTTTCAAGATATTAAAATCACCTACAAGAATATTACTATCAGACAGTTCGCAAGTACTACATAGGACGTTGCGCAAATAGTTAATTAAATCAACATCACTTGTGCTAGGAGAGTGATAAATCACTCCAATTTGCCATTTTGGGTTAAAGTGCTTCAATTTAATAAAAATACACCAACGATTTTTATCTATTATTTTGTTGATTTTAATCTTATATTCAATTGAATTATGTACGTAAATCAGTACACCGCCAGTATGTCTGCTATGTGAATCGCATCGCACAAGTTTTGTAAGTATGTATATTTAACTCTGGATTTGAAATTTAATTAATGGTACATGTCTCAGCACATAATATTATAGCAGGGTTTTTTATTTTTATAAGTCTTTCGAGTTCCTCTTTTTGCCTAAAATACTATTAATATTAAGATAAAGACATATAGGATATTGATATCTTGATTGCTACTTTCTAGTTCTAGATTTACTTTCAATATATCTTTTATACGGGGCATTCCTTACTAAAAGCAGTATGGTGTATATCCGCTTCTTTTTTATGTACAAGCTCACAACAATTTACACACTTAAAAATACTTGATGAGCAATCTTTTAAGTCGTGATTTCCTGCACATTTACTACATGCTTTTTTATTAATGCATTTAACAGCCTTATGATTAAATCTCAAAACATTTAAAGCATCTAAATACTCTTACGTACTCAATGGTAATGCAAGAGCCACTCTATATCAATTCTCGTTTGGTGCAAAATATTTTCAAAAGTCGCAATTTTTATCAAATGTTTGATTTCAATAAATTTCGTGTTTGTATCACATAATGTGCACTGATTACAAAGCACTTCATATTTGCATTTTCACTCAACAATTTGATTTCCTGTCTTTTCATAATGGTATATTTAATGCGGGAAAAGCTGCCACAACCTCCTGGAATAGAATCGTCTATTTGTAGCATTTTCACCATGCATTCTTTACACTCAGAGGGCGGCATTTTACCTTCCCTCCCGCCACTTGTTAAAAAGTTAATAAAGTCACTATCTTTCCTATTATTTTGTTTTATTTGATGTGGTTTATTAACACAAGATTACTTTGTTAAATTAAAACCAATAGGAAAAACTTTTTTGTTCATCAATGTAAATATTTATACGGGGCTAACAAAACACAATATAAATATTTATACGGAGCTAACCGAACACGTCAACGTTCTTCCTCTAAAACAAAAACTTTACCTACAATAGATAGATAATTAATTGGGGATCGCACTGCGACCATTGGTCTATTGTGCTCTCAGCTGCTTCACATCACCTCATCCAAGCCGACATCTTTGATAAATCCTAGCAGTTCACCTGGCTTGAGGGATTTGATGTGAGAATGCTCTGGCCATGGTGAGCCCATAAACTTAGCCCTACGTCTTGAGATTGCGTCACACTCCAGGAGTACATGGTCCGCCGTCTCCGCTGATCGCTCACATAATCGGCATGTGTTGCTCGATATTATACCCAGCTTTTGCATGTGACTTTTCAGTCTACAGTGTCCTGTAAGAATAGCTGTTAGGATTCTTAGGTTATCCTTCGAAAGGCCTCTTAATGCCCTATATCGAGTTGTGTTGTAACCCCCTAACAGTAACTTAGATTGTCTCAGTCCTGGCATATTACGCCAGTGTTCTTCCCTCTTTTCCCTCTCTTCTACTAATAGATGCCCTCTAATTTCCTGCGGGCCTACTGGCAGGAATGGCTCAGGACCAATAGGTCGCGTCGTTGCTGCCTCTCTGGCCAGGCTGTCCGCCTGCTCATTACCCTCAACTCCCCTGTTACCAGGAACCCAGGCCAACAGTAGTTCATGGTGTGCTCCTAGTTGATTTTCTTTTCAACGCACTCATGGACCAGTGCTGATTTTATTTCAGACGCCGATATCGCCTTGAGGGCGGCCTGACTGTCACTGATTATGGCAATTGTTTCATTGGAGTATTCGCGCTGAAGGTTCAGGTCAGCACACTGGCTTATGGCGAATACTTCTGCTTGAAAAATGCTCGGGTATGCTCCCAGGGGTATTGATATCTTGGCTCTGGGTCCAACGACTCCAGATCCAATCCCCTCTGGCGTCTTCTAGCCATCGGTATACCATACTATTCTATTTAGCTGATGAATGTTCTCAATTCTGCTTTCCTCCCACGTGCACTTGTCTCCCAGTTCTACTTTGTACTTTCTCATAAACTATCTGCCTGAGTATATCATCCCTCGGGAGTTGAGTGATTGGGATCCTCTCTCTCAATTCCTCCATGTTCCGGGACGATGTGACTTTACCTTTGCCCGAACCCTCCTTGACGATATTCAGGAGGGTTACCTTGGCTGACTGCTCTATTGATATATGCAGCGGGGTTAGATCGAGGATAGCCTCCAGCGCTGTTGTAGGGCATGTGCGCACAGCTCCAGTGATGCATACACATGACAGTCGCTGAAGTTTTGACAGTGCTTGCCTCGTCGTCGCCCGAGTTGTTCTCGATGCCCAGGCTATCGAGCCATATGTTATCATAGGTTTTATTATCACGGTATACATCCATCTTAGCACATGTGGGCTACAGCCCCATGATTTGCCTGCTAGACGTTTGCATACCATGATGGACCTCGTGGCCCTAGCTCTCATGGAGTCGAAGTGTTGTTTCCATAGGAGCTTGGTGTCAAAAGTGACCCCCAAGTATTTCACAGCGGTTCCATATTCTAGTGCCACGCCATCTATTGTTATTGCTCTCAGTGCTCTCTTCTTCTGGTGAAGGGGATAATGGTTGTCTTCGATGGGTTGATGCCACACTGGCGCACCATCCCCTTGTGATATTCAATGATATTTGTATTATGTCACAGAGCGGATTTTCGAATTTACCTCTTGCAATTATGACGATGTCGTCAGCATATCCTTGGCATCTTATGCCACTGTTTGATAGCTTTTGCAAGAGTTCATCCACTACTAGGCTCCACAGAAGGGGTGACAGAACACCTCCTTGGGGGCACCCCCTCGTGGTATTAACCTTAACTGCGCTGTTACCTACATGGACTTCAGCGATCCGGGTGCAGAGTAGATTGTCAATCCATCTCTGGATAGGCATTTCAATTCCTCTTCTCTGCAGTGCTATGTTTACGCTTTCGTGAGATGTGTTGTCAAAGGCACCCTCGATATCAAGGAAAGCGCAAAGCACTGTTTCTCTGTTTCGAACGCCCTCTGTATTTCAGATGTTATTTGGTACAGAGCTGTGTCCGTGAACCTACCCGCTCTGTACGCATGCTGGCTATGATGTAGGGGCCAGCTCTTGAGGGCGTTCGACCTAATTTCTTGGTCTATTCTTTTCCATCGCCTTCAAGACAAAGGAGGTTAGACTTATTGGTCTGAATGACTTTGCTTGTGAATAGTCCTTTTTTCCTACTTTTGATATGAAACCACTTTTGCTCTTCTCCACATCATGGGTATGTATCCCATTGCCAGGCTATCTCTCATGATCCTGGTGAGATGTTGGATAATCTGTGTTCCTTGCTGCATTAGTGCCGGGTAGATGCCATCCACCCCCGGAGATTTTTATTTCTCAAAGGATTACACTGCCCATCTGACTCTGGCCTCACAGAAGAGGGAATTGGCTAATTGCCAGTCTGATGGGGTTGGTTTCACTCTGGGGAATACAGGTTCCGGTACTTGCGGATAGGCACCAGGAAAATGCGCTTGTAGCAGGGCCTTTGCTCGCTCCTCCACTGTTCCGGTATAGGTACTGTCCGGGAGCCTAATTGCTAGGTTGGTCTCTCTGCTCTTTGGCTAAGGCCTTGTGGAGCCTTGCCCCTGTAGGTGTGCTGGAAATTCCCTCACAGAAATTCCTGAAACTTTCCCTTTTGGCTTTCCTTATCTCTTTATTATACTTTGTCAGATTTTGAGTGTATTCCTCCCAGTTGCCGGTATTCCTTGCCACGTTAAAAAGTTTCCTGACTTTCCTCCTTAGTGACGTCAGATCATGCGACCACCAGGGGGTTGTCTTATTTACCTTTAACTAAGTAGACTCGGCAACTGGAGTTGTAGGCATCTATCATTATCTCATTTGCCCTGTCCACTCTGCTCTCAAACTCGGTCCAATTGGTGCTTCTGCACTTGTTCTTGAGGCTATCTACGTTAGCCTCTATAATTCTTTTGTAGCTGCCCCAGTCTGTTTTCCTGGCATTTCTTTTAGGGTTGGCTTGCCTTGATACAGGACCCAGCTCAAACCTTATGATCCTGTGATCCGAAAGGGAGGGTTCTTCCGAGACCCTCCATTTCGAGATCATATTCTCAGTTAGGTTGTTGCCGAGTGTTATATGAAGGACTTCTGCCCTGGCTCTTGTAACAAACGTCGGTTTACTCCCGACGTTGTATATAGTTAAATCATTACTGGCTATATATTCTAGCAAACACACCCCTTTGGTTGGTATCACTGCTGCCCCACTCCGTGTTGTGGGAGTTAGCATCGCTTCCTATAACTAGCGGAAGTTTGACTCTCCTGCAGTATGCTACCAGCTTTTGGACGTTATCTGGAGGGATTGTATTTTCGTCCGCCGGGAAATAGGCTGCGGCTAGCACAATGCTGGAGTCGTCTCCATTGATCTTTGCATCGATTTGCACCGCCACCAAATCTCGACTTAAAAACTCTGTAATGCAAAAATAGTTAATATCTGTTTTAAGCATTACACATACTCTAGGTCTCTCCTGAGAGATATCCCAAATTACTCTGTATTACTCACATTAAGGCACCTCACCTGTCCCTTGTATATCCAAGGTTCCTGTATGAGGGCAATGCCCAGATCATCCGGGGCAAACGTCCTCGTCAGTACAGCCGAAGCTGCAATGGCGTGATGGAGATTGATCTGGGCTATCTGGATACTTATGCTGGTCATTTTGGTCCGGCCGGCCTCATCGGATCGTCGTAATCCACCAACTCGCTCTCGCTGTCGTCCTGCTTGTTCAGTGCCAGCTCCTGGAGGTTCAAGCCCTCGATGAGCTCCTGTGTGGTAGGGATTTCCTCATCCCTTGGCTGTGCGATTGCATCGCTTCCACTTGCTGTGGTGGGAGAGTTTGTGGACTCACAACTTGGATGGTGTCGGTGCTTGCGTCCGACATGTCCTCGTCCGACATCTCGTGTTTGTCGACGCCCTCTGCCTCTGCCCTTTCTTCCGGCCGCTGACTGTTCCCTGGTTGCCTCCAGGGTCTCACATGGATCAAGCCGTATCTGTAATGCAGCTTGAAACCATTCCTACGCGTGATCTGGTATGATTCCTCGCCAATGCCCCCGTCGAGACGTAGGCTCGTTTCTTCCGCGCTGCAGTTTATAACGCGCCGCCTTTGCGTCTTGAGGCCCTCGTTTTGGTTCGCGAGGAGCCTGATCGCAAATTCTTTGGGGCGTTCCGCACTTCTGCGGAGGAGCATTGTCACATTATGTGTAGGCGGTATATCATCCCCGCGCCTCGTACATAATGGTGGCCCTGTCCACCCCTCGAGTGTTGGTACTACCTCTTCGAGCCACTTTTCCGATCTCTCGTCCTCACAGTCTACGAGGAGGAGCCCTGCTCGGAAGTACACCCCGAAAAATATTAGATCATGCCGACACCCCCCTGAACACCCTCCTTGATCTGTTCATGGAGAGTCGTCAGGTCCTCTTGAGTAAGGGCATCCGCTGGGAAGCTCCTGGGCAGCACAGCCACTCGGATACCCCTGAGGGCGTCCGAGTAGCTCTGCTGACTCAGCGGGTATCCAAGTCGCCCTGGCCAATTCTCCCGGCGCGTGGTTGCCAAGCGGGTGTATACTGGACAGCTACCGCTGGCTGTTCTCTATTTCCGCCTCTGTTCCTTCGTTCGGCGGTCGCTGTCTCTGCTCTTGGGCTGGTTTATGCCTTTGCTCGTCTGCCCTGGCTCTTGCTTCCCTGGGCGACAGGCCCTCAAGGTATCGGAGATACCATTTTATACCAGACCCACTTAGTCCCGGGCGCCATTTATCTGTAAGCGATCCTGGTCTGCCCGGTGGTGGTAGTGCAGGTTACCTGCCTCTGTTATGCCTTCTGTTGGGCCGCTTTCACTCTTCCCGGTTTTGCTCAGTGTCGTTCCCTTTCTGGGACCTATCGCAGCTGCCTCGGGAGCTGTTTCCAGAATCATGCTCCTCCGGTGAACGCCCATGTTTACTCGGCTCTCTAGAGGGCCTGCTAGGATGGTTGTTGTTACCTTCGCTCATTAGTGTAGAGGTACCGTCGGAGCTACGCTTAGTTGCTGTACCTCTTTCCTCTGGGGGCCCGCGATGCACTATCGTGGTAATGGGCCCTCCATGGTTCGCGGGTTTATTGCTCGACGCCTGCCCCTCCTGCTCCCCTATCTTGATTTGCCCGCGCTGCTCACCAGTGGCCGAGATGCCGCTGGGGATCGCGGGTTTCGTCGTCTTTTGCTTATTATGCTCTTCTGGCCCGCGCTACTTTCCTTGGGTATTTGTGCTGCCCTTTTGGGTTAAGGGTTTAAGAGCCGGTTCTCTGCGCACTCCAGCGCTGGTGGTGGGAGATTCATCGTCCCTCATATGCTCTAAGAAGAGCATTGCCTCTCTCGTGAGGTTCTCCAGGAATTGCCTGGAGTACTTGCGTGGCCTGCTTCTGCTTTGCCCGCTGCTCTTCTTGGAGCCCGTTTGGTTTTTTGTTGTTTTGGTTATTATTTTTGCTCACTTTTGTCGTACAACATGCTTGACATGGCATGCGTAGTTGTCAATTATTTATATGGGGAACTGGGTTGGTCCGCCGCGGCAGAGCCCCTTGATGCGGTAAGGCCATGATTACTCCCCAAGGTGGTCCGGTGTTGGGGGGACCCGTTATAGTACAGCCGATGTTGTGGACCTCCTGGTTGCAAACCAGTTCAATGGGCACAGTAACGCATGACACCCTGGATTAGGAGGTGACTGTTCCTGGTTACCAATAGCATTCGACCACATCTGTCAGGTGAGCGCGGTTGCACCGCTCCCATCTGACCAATTAGTATCAAATGCGATCGGCATAAGCCCCTGCACCGCTACAAGGTGACTGCCTTCGCAGAGGGAAACAATAGTCTTCGTTAAATCAAAACGATATTTTAGAATGAAAGTCGACCTATTTTAAGTTGAAAGATGTTAACTGCTGTTTTCCGGCCTTATGATATAAGAGCGCATTATGGATGACCGCGTAGCTTCAGTTGTCAGACTAGTTCCACTAGTAGCACACACGGTCATTAGTTCGACTGTCTTGGGAAAGCTTTTGCTTCACCACTTTGATTGTTCTTGCGAAGGACAGAGCCTCACCTGGTAAATATATGTGCCTACGTATTCACATTTGTAAAAGGAGCAGTAACGAGCAGGTGATAGTTAAACTTGGTTGATAGACTATAATCAATGTGATTTACTCCAAGGGACTAGTTTTGGATAGGGCCGCCAACTTTAGGAAATGTCAAACCGGGAGACTTGGGTGTTGAAGGATGAAGTATGAAAATCAAAATTACCATTTCAGACGCTATTGTCTAGTTTCGCAAATAAACAACAGATGTTTGAATGTAAGCCCAAGTATGAGGTAAGAATCATTTCAAAGGAGTGTTTATGCCCCTAGAACCTACTAAAGGATTTTGCATCACTGATTTCGCTTATTCTTTCAGCCAATCGCAATATAATTTTTTTTTTTAACCGGCACCTTTGGATATTTTGCTTTTTTAACAACTTGGGGACAATTTGAAAACATGTTCGCCTTGGGTAATTTTATTTGAATTCATTGTTCATTATTAGTTTTTTGAAAACAAAAAATATGCAAAGTAAGCATATAAATTTATTATATGTGACCCGGCCTATGAAAAGGTAAGGTTGCTAATGACTCAAAAAAAAAAAATAAAAAATAATGCAAAAGAAAAACTAATAAGATGCTGAAGAAATGCATTGTTTGTCCTTAACAGCTGTTTCGTTTTTGAGTCATAAGCCACCTTTTTATGGGCCGGGTCACATATAACTTTTCTTTTAGTGTTTTGTTTTAATAACTTGGTGAATTGGGTGATGCAAAGTGCGTGTTAAGCTGACATCGAAAATGCCTGTTTTTTTAAATAACTTTTGAACAGTTAGAAAGAGTTAAATTTCGCAATTAGTTTCTTATAACTGGGAGTGATGCGCATCCGTTGATACCATTTTCGACCATATCTGACCAATTTTCGATATGAACAATAAATGGCCTAAACAGTCATAAACGAGTATAAAATATAGTAACGAGTATAAAATATAGTATCGCGCCGGACGCCGCCTCTGCCGCGCCGATATTTTTGACTTTCGGCGGCGGCGTTCGAAAAACGACCAAACTCGGTGGCGGCGGCGTTTATCGGCGGCATATATCTTTAGCTGAAGATATTACATAAGTAGACTCAAATACATATTTAATAATAATATGATTATAATACATTAGTAATAATATATAATAATATACATTAGTAATACCGAGATAGTAAAAGGAAGTAATTCTAACGGAGTTTTAGCTTCAATTTCTTTTCTACTGCGAAGTAATATTTTGCAGACACATATTTCGATAAAAAGTTCTGTTCCATCGAAATCTGTATTATAAAATTCACCCAAGTCCTTACAATTTCGTCGTTATTATCCCTGTTTAACAAATTTCCAACTTCTAAGAAAAATCCAAATATAAAGTTAAGGTAATTTAGTTGTGTAAGTCTTGTACGTATTTTTTGTTGGAGACGGTCGAGAACACTTTTCATGACGCGAGAAATTTCACATTCTGCGGAAAGACCAATATCTCTACCCGATTTTGCGGCGACTCCTTTCACGTTTTACTATATCAATATCCCATTTTTCACAAAGAGACTTCGCATTTTCTATTGCATTTGGAAAATCTAGATAACCAGTTTGGTGTGGCATGTCAGTTTATAAATAAACCTATGAAAGAGGGTACGGACACGACAAATTTTAGACACCAATAAAATATGTAAGTCAAATTTTCAGGAAAAAATATTTTATTTTTTTATTGATATTTAACCTCCGAATGGTTTTTGAATATCAAGTGCACGCTTGCTTATTAACAGTATTTATTTATTTTTATTTATTTTTAATTAAATTTATAATAAATTATAAAATTTAATTGAGTTACAGCGCTAGCTGCCAGGGCTATTGGCTGTATATTAAAAGTAGTTTTAGTTTTTTGGTAGGGGCAATTTATAAAAACTCCATTTTCCAAAGTTTCTCACACTTTTTATTCAATGCGAGATAAAAGTATAGAAAATTTTAATTAAGATCAAATATATATATCTGGGTTGAACAACGCAACTATATAAAGAAAAGGCATTATATCTTGTTAGTAAAACAGTCAAATGATTAAGCGTTTTTTGAAATCATCTTTCACTGATCTGAATAAGGAGAAACAACAAACGATGTATACTGAAACGATTTTCCGTCATCCCTTATCAAATTTGGTTTCGAGACAACCCGGTTTCGGCGTTGTGCCATCTTACTTACTTAATTGGTGCTTAACCGTCTAAACGGTTATGGCCGTCCAACAAGGCGCGCCAGTCGCTCCTTCGCTCCGCCAACCGGCGCCAATTGGTCACACCAAGGGAGTTTAAATCGTTTTCCACCTGGTCCTTCCAACGGAGTGGGGGCCGCCCTCTACCTCTGCTTCAATAGGCGGGTTCCGATAGAAACACTTTCTTGGCCGGAGCATCATCTTTCATTCGCATAACATGGCCTAGCCAGCGCAGCCGCTGCATTTTAATTCGCTGGACTATGTGGATGTCTGCGTATAGCTCGTACAGCTCATCATTAAATCTTCTTCGGTACTCGCCATCGCCAACGCGTAGAGGTCCATAAATCTTTCGAAGAACTTTTCTCTCGAACACTCCCAAAGCCGCTTCATCTGCTGTTGTCATGGTCCATGCTTCTGCCCCATATAGCAGGACGGGTACGATAACTGACTTGTAGAGTATGATTTTCATTCGCCGATAGAGGACTTTTCAATTGCCTACCTAGTCCAAAGTAGCATTTATTGGCAAGATTGATTCTTCGCTGGATTTCAGTGCTGATGTTGTTGCCAGTGTTGATGATGGTTCCCAAATAAACGACGTCTTTTACTATTTCGAAATTATGGCTGCCAACAGTAGCGTGGTTGCCAAGGCGCGTATGCGCTGACTCTTTGCTCGATGACAGCAGGTACTTCGTTTTGTCCTCATTCACCATCAAACCCGTCTTTACCGCTTCTTTTTCCAGTTTGGAGTAAGCAGAACTAATAGCGCGGGTGTTTAGGCCGATGATATCAATGTCATCAGCATATGCCAGTAATTGCACACTTTTATAGAACATTGTTCCAATGCGGTTAAGTTTTGCAGCTAGTATAATTTTCTCCAGCATCAAATTAAGGAAATCGCAGGATAGGGGGTCACCTTGTCTGAAACCTCATTTAGTTTCGAGCGGCTCGGAGAGGTCTTTCCCAATTCTGACTGATTTGATGGTGTTGCTCAACGCCATTTTGCACAGCCGTATAAGTTTTGCGGGGAAAACAAGGCATATAGGCAGCTCCTTTTCGTGCTGTCGAAGACGGTTTTAAAATCGACGAAGAGGTGATGTGTGTCGATTCTCTTTTCACGGGTTTTTTCCAAGATTTGGCGCATTGTGAAAATCTGGTCGATGGTAGATTTACCAGGTCTGAAGCCGCACTGATAAGGTCCAATCAGCCGCTTCACGGTGGGCTTCAATCTTTCGCACAATACACTTGAAAATACCTTATATGCGATATTAAGAAGGCTGATTCCACGATAGTTGGTGCATTTTGCAGTATCCCCCTTCTTGTGGACTGGGCTACGAACAGTTAGATTCCAATCGTCGGGCATGCACTCGTCCGCCCATATTTTGCGAAGAAGCTGCTGCATGCGCCTTACCAACTTCTCGCCGCCGTACTTGAATAGCTCCGCAGGGAATTCATCAGCGCCCACGGCCTTGTTGTTTTTCCATCTGGTTATTGCTATTCTAACTTCGTCATAATCGGGTGGGGGGACATATATTCCATCATCATCGATTGCGGGATCGGGTTCGTCATCTCTGCGCGGTGGATCGCTGCCTCCATTTAGGAGAGCAGAGAAGTGTTCCCTCCATAATCTAAGCACTCTCTGGACATCAGTTACAAGGTCGCCGTTTTCGTTCCTACAGGAGTTTGCCCCGGTGAGCTAATGTAAGAAGGCGACAACCTGGCTAGGTCACTTTGGGCTGACTGTTTTATTGATGTTTGCTGGGAACGTTCTATTTCGACCATGTGATTCGGAAGTTGGTCTCTGGTGTAATGTTTGGATTCCGTATTTTTTTGTTGTAACCTCTGTGTTATCTGAACCTCGTTATTATTTACCGTCCTGTTTGTCCTATGTAACTATGTTGATGTTGTTGTTGTTGTTGTAGCAAAGCTCGCCCCACCCAATAGCCGCGACCGATCACAAATTGTCATCAATATCCTCTAACGGGAGTCCAAGGAAACTTGCCGTTTCAACAGGGGTGGACCATAAGGAAAGGGGTGTTAGAGGCGTTGGTTCCACATTACAATTGAAGAGATGGTTGATGTCATGTGGGGACACATTGCAAGCGGGGCATACATTTTGTATGTCAGGGTTGATTCTGGATAGGTAAGAGTTTAACCTGTTACAGTATCCAGAACGAAGTTGAGCAAGAGTGACACGCGTTTCCCTGGGGAGTATGCGTTCCTCTTCCGCAAGTTTTGGATAATTTTCGTTAAGTACTGGATTCACCGGGCAATTCCCGGCATAAAGGTCCGACGCCTGTTTATGGAGTTCACCAAGGACCTGCTTGTGTTTTTTCACTTCATACGCCTGGGTTCTCAGGTGCCGTATTTCCTCAAAATGCTTACGGAGATGACTCCTTAAGCCCCTAGGCGGTGCTGGTTCATCAATCAGATGTCTGTTGGGATGCCCAGGTTTCTGGGTATTCAACAGGAACTGTTTGGTCAGCATCTCATTTCTCTCCCTGATGGGGAGTATTCTCGCCTTATTATGCAGATGGTGTTCTGGGGACATAAGAAGACAGCCCGTGGCGATTCTGAGAGCAGTATTTTGGCAGGCCTGTAGTTTCTTCCAGTGGGTGATTTTTAGGCTTGGCGACCATATGGGTGACGCGTAGCACATAATCGGCTGGCTAATTGCTTTGTATGTAGTCATGAGCGTTTCTTTATCTTTTCCCCAAGTACTGCCAGCGAGGGATTTGAGGATTTTGTTACGGCTCTGAATTCTCGGAACAATTGCGGCTGCGTGCTCACCAAAATGTAGATCCTGATCAAACGTCACACCCAAGATTTTGGGGTGTCGGACAGTCGGTAGCGTAGTGCCATCGACGTGGATGTTCAAAATGGTCGACATTTGGGGCGTCCATGTTGTAAATAAGGTCGCGGAAGATTTAGTCGGTGACAATGCCAGGTTTTGCGAGGCGAAAAAACTGGAGAGATCAGGGAGGTAGCCGTTTATTTTATTGCATAGCGCATCGATCTTTGGGCCTGGGCCTGTGGCTATTATTGTGCAGTCATCGGCGTAGGAAACGATTGTGACTCCTTCTGCAAGGGATGACGGAAAATCGTCCAATACCCTGCAAAAATCGTTAGATCATGTGGTCCACTTATGTCATACTGGAGTACTTACCATTATACTCCACTGTAATGCGGCAATGGACCAACTCATGTTTCTACAATAGCATATGGACGATACGACTCACCTATGTTAGCTGGTTTCCCAGGCTTTAGTAGCGGGACCACCTTGGCCATTTTCCATTTCTTAGGTATGACAAAGGTGAAAAGAGACAGATTTGAAGACATGTGCTAAATATTTGAACCCCTCTTTCCCTAGGTTTTTAAGCATCGGCATGGCTATGCCGTCTGGGCCCACTGCTTTTGATGGTTTAGCACGACCAATGGCGTCCTCAACCTCTTTAGCGGTGATGGTGATTGGTGACGCGCTGAATTTGTGTTTATGTGCACGTCTATTGGCTCTCCGTCTATCTTTGTCGACCGTAGGATGCATTATATATTGTCGGCAGAAAGCGCTCGCGCATTTTTTCGCGTCCGACAGCACTTTGTCGCCAAAGGCGATGGAAACTTTGTCTTTGTGCTTAGTCGGATTCGATAGGGACTTTACGGTGGATCAAAGTTTACCCACACCGGTAGAGAGGTTACAACCTCTTAGGTGCTCCTCCCATTTCGCCCGCTTGTGTTCATCTACAAGCAATCTGATGCGTTGGTTTATATCCCTTATTTGGGGGTCGCCTGGGTCAAGCTGTCTTATGAGGTCACGTTCTCTCGCTAAGTTTGCGGCCTCCGCCGGGAAGTGGGGCCGGATTTCGGGAATTCTCCCGGCGGGAATGAAATGTGCCGAGGCGGATTTAATGACCTTACGGAAGGCACGCTCCCTTGGCGGGCATCAGTCGGGATAGGGAGGGCAGCTAGGCGGCTGTCTGTAAAGGATTTATATTCTTCCCACTTTCCTTTTTTGAAGTTTATGAAAGTGCGTTTTTCAGTGACGATGAAGTCGGCGTTACGCTCAAGCAAAATAAGTATGGGCAGGTGGTCGGATGCCAATGTTACCATCGGCTGCCAGTTGACGCAGTTTACGAGTTCTGCGCTCACGATTGAGATATCTGGCGAGCTGTGACAGCTTCCTACCATACGTGTGGGGGCGTCTCCGTTTATTGTGCAGAACGTCGTTTCTTCTATTTGATCCGCCAACATCTCACCCCTACTGTCCGCCCGCTAGTTTGAATGCCATAGATCATGATGGGCATTGAAATCGCCTAAGATAATGCGATTGTTGCCAGTGAGTAAGGCCCTGATATTAGGGCGGTATCCACTGGGGCAACAGGTGGCAGGAGGGATGTAGATGTTGATGATTTCTAGGTTTGCATCGCCTGACCGGACAGATAGGCCTTGACGTTCTAAGACATTGTCCCTGCGGTCGATGCCAGGATTAAATATACAATATTGCACAGAGTGGTGTATGATAAACGCGAGACCGCCTCCATTTCCGCTTTCGCGGTCTTTCCTGTGGACGTTATACCCAGAGCAGGTCTGCAATGCAGATCTTTCTGTGAGTTTAGTCTCTTGAATCGCAGCAATGCGGATGTTGTGCATCCGCAGGTAAGTTTGTATAAGTTAACAGCGGTTAACGCTAATACCATGTGCCACATTCCCACAGCAAAATTCTGAATAATTTTATCCACACTCGGACACCAGACTAAACAATGCATTTTTGAGTATGCGCTTCTGTTTCGACATAATGAAACATGACCACACTTAAGTTGGTGTTCCTACATATGTTCACTGCTCAAAGCTAGTGAACTAATATTCGCGGAAAATGATGACGTTGCTAAATTCTCATATGAACATCTGCATGCATTACAGAGGGCGTAGATTAAGCTAAGAATAGAATAAGAAAATAAAGTAAATAATTTGTAAGCAAAAGATGCATAAAAATTTATAGAAATACTAATAAAAATTCAGATGTGTTTTGACCGCTAAACGGGAATGGCACTCTAGTTCATTGGCGCCCAACGGAATAAAATTGTGATATCCTTGTAAGAGGATTAAATAGCTTTATGTGTGAACAAAAAATCCTTATATAAGGATCAAAATTTGGAACATTTTGTGAAAAAGAAAGTCCTAGTAAAAGGACAGAACAAAAAAATCCTTATAAAAGGATCAAAATTTACACAATTTGTGAAAAAGAAAAAATCCTAATAAAAGGACAGAACAAAAAAAAAAAAATTCTTATAAAAGGATTGAAATCTAAAGCAATTTGTGGAAAAAAAGAGGAAAATCCTAATAAAAAGACAACAAAAAAATCCTTATAAAAGGATCGAAATTTGAAACAATTTAAATAATAAAGGCTTTAAGCTCGCTACAAACAAGAACACTTGATACAAAGATAGAGGACATTATTGACACCCTATCCAATTTAACAATACAAACGATGGACCAAACTACAGTACAGACGCTGGCACAAACAGCCGTTGCGCAGGCTTTGGACCAGAGTAGACAGCAATTTCAGGCAACCGTAGACAATCTAACAAGAAGACTGAACGTTCTTGAGGTCCCGTCCGCAGTAGAGGAGTATAAGGAAATTGAGATAGTTAACGGAAGAGAGTGTAATGAATCACTGGACGTGGTAAAGTCGGTACCCGAGTTTAGTGAACTTACGCCAAGATACGTTTCTTGGCGCCAGGCTGCCGCAACAGCGCATAAATTGTACGAAAAGTATAAGAGTAGTTCAAAGTACTACCAGGCAGTAGCTATAATAAGCAACAAGGTAACTGGAAATGCGGACATGCTCCTAAGTTCTTATAATACGGTGCTAAATTTCCAGGAAATTCTGTCCAGACTGGACTTTGCCTATGCCGACAAACGCTCGCTCTATACACTCCAACAAGAACTCTCTACCCTAAAGCAGGGTTCCAAAACAATCACAGACTTTTATGATGAAGTCGAACGCAAGCTAACGTTTATCACAAATAAGGTCATTATGACTAACGAGGGCAATCAACAACTGATCGTCTCATTGAACGCCAAATATAGGCACGATGCCTTAAGAGTCTTCATATCGTGACTGAAGCGTCCAATGTGTGACATATTATTCTCTAGCAAACCGGACGATATGCCCTCGGCCCTTGTCTTAGCACAAGAATTAGAAACAAACCAGGTTAGGTATAATTTTGCCAATACATTCTGGAATAACTCCAGACAAAATCTAACACTCACATCCTCTCCTCATCAGAGGCTATCCCGTACGTCCACGCAACAACAAAACATAGCTGCACCACAGCGGGTACAGGGATTAGATAATAGCAATACGAACATAAGACAGGATTCCTCCCCAGAGCCCGTGGAAGTAGACAGAAGTTTTAGGAGTGTCATGCAAAGCTTCCAACGGAAACAGCAGCCGCAAGCTCCTAAGAGACCATTGGATTCGACCAAAATAGTTGCTCCAAAAATTCTTAGGGTTAATAATATAAATGAAGACCCCATACCCGAAGAAATAAATTTTTTAGGGTAAACTCGCTTCTGCCATTTATCACTAAAACATTGAACAACGGGCAGAAGCTTAAGATATTAGTGGGTACCGGAACATCTTAAAATTACGTAAAACAATTTAACAATCTAAAAAATATAACAAAACTTGAAAAAGCATTTAAGGAGAAAATGATAAATGGCGAAACTTACGTTACAGAAAAATGTAAGGTTTCGCTTTTGGATCATATAGGACATTTTTTATCCTTTCAGGGTTGTAGTGATAAAATTCCCCATTTTAATACATAACGACACATCTGGCAACGCCATTGCGGACAATGCAAGATGTGACATTGTGAATGGTGCACTTTGTAAGAAAGAGTAGGAAACATGTTCATAGCATATTCTAATAAGTAGTCAGCTATTGTAATACGATGTGTAAGACAGTAGTATATAATGAAATATAAAAATGACGAATGGCAATAGTGCCATCGGCATTTTTATGTTTCACCGCCAGCAATATAACTTTGCCAACCTTATACTGCAGGCGTTTCTGCACGAATGTTCGGGTATCTTAAAAACGCAATTAAAAAGTTATTAAATCAAACTATATTAAAAAGTAAAAGTGAGTAGAGTTTTTAATGAAGAGTAAGTGTGGCGTAGGAGACCGCCACGTAGATTCCAAGGGTAAGGCATTGGCGAGCACCTGGAGGCGGCGCCCTCCAAGGCAGCAAAACTGCACATTTGGGGTAGCAGATCCAGACGGCGTACCATCGGGAATCCGTACATTATAGGGTTGACAACCTTAGATGCCATTGTAGGGTACGACTTTCTAAAGGAAATTGAGGCAGAAATTAACATAAAGAATAATATTTTATGCTATAGAGGTGGCAGGGAAGAATTGCACTTCTTTGGTTCCGAAGAAGTGAATAATTTCGAAATTGACTTTGCCACGGTTCCGCTAAGCGTTAGGAAAGTGTTCATGCAAATAATAGAAAAAAATAAATGCGCATTCGCGGAAACGGACAGGGCACTTCCCTATAATACAAACGTGTTTGCAAGAATCATGACAACCACTAACGCACCTATTTATACTAAAACCTACCCATACCCAATGTCAGCAGCAAGCTTTGTTAATAAGGAGCTCTTTGTTAGCGGATGGGATCATAAGACCTTCGTGCTCACCTTATAATTCACCGATACATGTGGTGAAGAAGAAAGGGCTGGATGAAAACGGTGAACCAAAGCTTCGGCTGGTAGTCGATTTTAGAAAGATCAATAACAAAACCATTGCCGATAAGTATCCGATACCCGAAACCTCAGTTATTTTGAGCAACTTGGGGAATTCAAGATATTTTTCTATTCTTGACCTAAAGTCCGGCGTTCATCAAATACTGTTGGCAGAGAAGGATCGCCAGAAAACTGCTTTCAATGTCAATAATTTCAAATACGAGTTCTGTCGTTTGCCGTTTGGACTTACGAATGCCCCGAGCATTTTTCAAAGGGCAATAGACGATATTCTCAGGCCACATATTGGGAAATTTTGTCACGTCTATATCGATGACATTATAATATTTTCCCCTGATGAAAAAACTCACCAGAACCATATAAATACAATACTTGGCGATTTGGCTAAGGCACATATGCGGGTTTCGGTCGAGAAGTCGAAATTTTTTAAAAAAGACGTGGAGTTCTTAGGATTTGTAGGGTCCCAAAACGGAGTCAAGACTTCACCAGAGAAAATAAAAGATATTGTGAGCTACAAAATCCCTGAAACCCTTAGAGCTTTAAGGACATTCCTTGGGTTATCGGGATATTACAGAAAATTCTTGAAAGATTACGCGGCAATAGCCAAGCCTCTTACTAGATATTTACGTGGCGAAAACGGCCATATCGGGGCAAATAGGTCCAGAAACGTCCGCATTGATTTGGATGAAGACGCGATAAATGCATTCGAGAAAATTAAGCAAATTCTTGCCTCCGAAGATGTTTTGTTGCTCTATCCTGATTTTGGAAAGCCTTTTGAATTAACAACAGACGCTTCGAGTCATGCACTGGGAACAGTTTTATCTCAGAATGGACGCCCAATAACTATGATTTCCAGAACATTAAGCAAGACAGAGGAAAATTACGCTACAAATGAGCGGGAGCTTCTGGCTATTGTCTGGTCATTGAAGGCCCTAAGAAATTACCTTTATGGAGTGAAGAATATAAGGATCTTCACGGATCACCAGCCTCTGACTTTTTCTATAGGGGACAAGAGTTCAAATTCAAAAATGAAGAAATGGGGAGCTTTCGTGGAGGAGATTTCCCCCACATTTTGTTACAAGCCTGGAAAGGAGAACGTCGTTGCCGACGCCCTATCGCGTCAATTCTTGAATAATGTAACGGAAAACGAATCTATACAAAATATAGCACATAGTGAAATATGTTCCTCCAATGTTATAAAATCCATCAAGATCCCTGTGAATCAGTTTAGGAGTCAAATTAACCTTACTGAGGGAAATGCAAATTCCAGAAAAACAAAAATTTTTTTCAGTATGGAGAGTTTATTTTCGGCTCTAAAAACGGGTGTAAGCCCTAAGGTGGTAAACGCAATTTATTGCGACCTCCCAACACTTGCAAAAATACAGAACCGTGTCGGGGAAATATTCCCGTCTGTAAAATTTGTTCATACGAACAAAATTGTCATAGATCTCACAAATCCAAATGCCCAGATTGAAGCAGCAAATCGTGAACACAGCCGAGCACATAGATCGGTAAACGAAAATTTTAAGGAACTGCTAGAGAGCTATTATTTCCCAAACATGAAAAAATTACTTAACTCTATTGTTAAAAATTGCAAAATTTGTATGGAAAATAAATACAATAGGAACCCGCTGACACTATTATTGGAGAAACTCCTATTCCCGAATATCCCGGACAAATATTGCATATTGATGTTTTTTTCACGGACAAGCACCATTTCTTGACTTCTATCGATAAGTTCTCAAAGTTTGCGACCGTGATTCCGATTGCATCAAGAAATCTCATTGATATTAAAAATGCTCCCTTTCAGTTGCTAAGTAGGTACAAAAAAACCAAACTAATAGTTTCAGACAACGAAAAAGCTTTTCAGGCAAATGCTATTCAAAGTCTATTGAAAAATTACTTTGATGCCGAGCAGTTATTTGTACCACCTCTTCATAGCAAGAGCAATGGGCAAGTGAAACGGTTCAATTCGACCTTAATGGAGATTGCGCGTTGCGTCAGGGTTCAACAGGAAATTTCGGATAAAATTGATTTGATTCTGCTAAAATAGAATGAAACTTGTCATTCTGTCACAGGGGCAAAACCAATTGATATAATTAATGACTTCGATCACGCGAGACTAAATAAAATAAAAGATAAACTGAAGGAAGCTCAGGAGAAACAGTTAAGGCGTACTACTGCAAACAAAAGAAATTTTGACGAGGGTGAGGTGGTGTTCGTGAGAAGAAATAAAAGATTGGGTAATAAATTTGATAAGGTTTTCGTTGAGAAGAAGGTGCAAAAAGACCTAGGGACGCGGTCTTAAGAGACAGTAGGAAGGTTCACAAAAACAATTTACTTTAGAGAAGGAGAGACGCAAAGGGAGAAGTGTGAAGAATAACATAGCATATTTCGGCTTCTGTTTTTCAGCATTTTGTTTATTGCGGAGGCTTTCGGCGAGATAATAAACTATTCCACATCAAAATACATCCCCATTACGGAAGGCCGTGTCGCGATTTTCGAGGACTGCACTCCTTTGGCACACTTGACCAACTTAACAAAATATCAACAACTTCAACAAGAGACGGAAAATCTACTGACGTATATCCCACTGACTTCCTTGAAGAAACTTTTGGAAGTTGACCTAGAACAAATAGATCGACTTTTGAACACAATTACAATTCATCACCGACACTCGCGCAGCCTAAACTTTTTGGGCACGGCATTAAAAGTTATTGCCGGTACCCCTGACTTCGACGACTTTAACGAACTTGGGACTAAAACGGAAATAATATTACAAAATAATGACGACCAAATGGTAATAAATACTAAAATACAAGAACAAATAAACAAACTTACGGTCGCAGTAAACAAACTAAGTTTCACCAAGAAATTTTCTGAAAGTCAAGCACTAAATCTATTTCAACTAGCAAGTAGCAGAACAAGAGCAATTATTTAGAAAATAGGGCATTGTTAATAGCACTGGCCAAGGCAAATATTATAAATCCAGTAATTTTAGACAATAATAAAATAAACTTTATCTTTAATAATGAAAATTTTAGTGTAAGCATTAATGATATATTAATTAACAGTAAATTTAAGATAGTTCAGCAAAACAATGTCATTATTTACTATGTCAGGTTTCCTATTATTCGAGACCTCTGTAATGCAACCTCTATCTATCCGGTTTCCCATAACAACAAAATAATCAATTTCGAATATAGTTTAGCCGCAAAATGCCAAAATAATTATGAAGTGTTGAAAAATTGTAACAAACAAAGTGGTACGATTTTTTGCCAAGATCTTAAAGAACCAGGTAATCACTGTCTCAAAAAGCTTTTAAATACTTACGTAGCAAACTGCTCCGAGGTAACGGCATACTTACAGCCAATAACAGAGGTCAATGACGGTGTCCTCATTATAAATAACGCGATTGCAACCATCAAAGTTTCCAACAAGCAACCAACCCAAATTAATGGTACCTACCTTGTAACATTCAAAGACTCTGTCACAATACACCAAACGCTATTCATAAACAAGGAACAACGAATTTTCGTTAACCCAGAAACTCCATTGGCACAGAGTTAATATCACAGAGCACATAAAACACCTTTCCTTGCCCGTTCTCCAAGAGCTTCATTTCAAGAACCTTATCCATATAGAAAAAATTACATTGCATGTCTCAATATACAATTTACTCTTCTCGTCAGTAATTGGCATTGCATTTATTTTGATAATTTTTAAAATCACATCTCGATAGCAAAGAAATAAAGAGAAAAACATCCTGAGTGAAGCAATTAAATCTCTTCAGCAAAAACTTAAAAAAGCCGAGGACGACTTTTCTCTAAGGGGGGAGTAGTTAACGCTAATACCATGTGCCAGATTCCCACAGCAAAATTCTGGATAATTTTATCCACACTCGGACACCAAACTAAACAATGCATTTTTGAGTATGCGCTTCTGTTTCGACATAATGAAACATGACCACACTTAAGTTGGTCTTCCTACATATTCTGTTCACTGCTCAAAGCTAGTGAACTAATATTCGCGGAAAATGATGACGTTGCTAAATTCCCATATGAACATCTGCATGCGTTACAGAGGGGTATATTAAGCTAAGAATAGAATAAGAAAATAAAGTAAATAATTTGTAAGCAAAAGATGCATAAAAATGTATAGAAATACCAATAAAGATTCAGATTTGTTTTGACCGCTAAAGGGGAATGTCACTCTAGTTCATTTATACGCCGTGGCTGCTAGACGGACCCTCTGAGTTAGTGTTAGTTCCTAGTTGTCGCCCTATATTCTATGTTTTGAACGCTGTGTTAATGTTGTATATTTAAAGTTTGCCAATTTATATGTTGCTTTTCCAGTATATGTCGTAATCGTCCAGGTGTTAATATTTTCCTTTTCATTATTTCTTTTTGGTTCTCCATTTGTCCTTCTGAGCTTATCTACTAGTGTTTTTTATATCCGTTGTTTGCATCAATGTTATATATGACTTCAAGCTCTCTCTTATATGCCTCTTGTGTAAGGGTGTTCTTTCAAGTCTATGTACCAAATGCCTTATTGCCGCATTTTTATGCTGTTGGGGGTGATTTGAGGTCGTTGGCTTTCTATATATGTCATATTATGTCATCTACGTATCTAGCATGAAATCACAGGCCCAATTTGGACTTCAGCTCCTGTATGTACTTTTCTTCCAGATTTTGCATGAACACTTCCATAAGAATGGCTGATGTGGGGCTTCCCATTCCAAGACTGTTTGTCTATATATTTTATTGTTGAATTGAAAATAGTCTTGACGTAAAGTGGTTCTTAGCGTATTTGTGATCTGCATACTTTTCACTTTGTTTTTTGTATTATGAACTATTGTTGAGTTAACTATGTCCAAAGTCTCCGATAGTGGTATTGATGGGTATAAATCTTTTATGTCAAAAGATACCAATTTGCTGTTCTTTGTTAGCTATACGGTCTCAATTTTCTCTATTAGTTCTGTTGTGTTTGCTATTGCATATTCGTTCCTTAGCTCCAGAGTAGCTTTCAATAAATATTTGGAAAGTTTGCAACATGGTGCCGATTTAAAATTAATGATGGGCCTCATTGGCGTGTCTAGCTTGTGGATTTTTGGTAGCGCAATCAGTGAAGGAGCCGAAGGGTTTATTTGGACCAATCTATGTGCCATGTTAGAATCTACTATATTTGTTGCATTTTTTATAGCAACTTTGATTTGTTTTTGGTTTTCATCCTTGGGATCCTCTCTTATCCTACGACATTTCATTTCCTCTATGAGTTCTTCGGTTTTTGCTATATATTCCTCTTTTTCGATTAGCACAGTCGTGTTTCCTTTGTCCGCTTTCGTTGTGACAATATTGTTTTTCCTTAGTTTATGCCTTAGATTATTTATTGTTTATTCATCTGACCACAGAATGCGTCTCCAGTCATTAATAGTCCAATTTTTGGGACGTGCTGCAAACGCCAATCGCGCTTCACGGGTTTTTGCTGAAAGCTTTGGCTTTGGTACGTCCCATAAGCTTCGCTTCGCTACTCTTTATCTTCTTAGGTCGGCTATTTTTGCAATACTGAGTATCCAAATTTTAAAAGTTCTGCACTTTCATCACTTGTGACTGAGAGAGCTTAAGTTATTTTGCAACTTCCCATGTAGACTTGTCCAGTTGAAGTAGCTTTTCTACCTCCGCAATCATTTTGTTGTTACGCGGCTTCATTTTGTAAATAAAAGTTAATATTTTTTTCACAACGAACTAAGACAAACTTATAGCTGGAATAGCATATACCAAGTCAACCACTTATCTTAGTAAAATACCGAATAACGGTACCAATGAGTGCAACAGTGAACACTATACCTATCCTTACATAAAGACGAATTGTGTTAAATGCATTTGTTGTTGTTTATGTTTATTAATTTATTTCTCCAAGGACAATGGCAATGCTAATAACCTCGTTGATTTTTATCATATTGTTACGAATATTAGCAACAATAAGGGGTACCGTCATCTCTAAGCCGATGCTAAACAGTGATATCATGCACATCCATAAATCAATCATTACATAATGTACATAATCACATAAACGAATCAATAATTGCGTCTACTCATATGTACGTATACGAGCAGCGGAGAAGCAACGCACAAACACATGCATATATCTTATCTGAGTTGCTCACAAGAGAGGGCAATAATTTTTGCAAGTATTAATCACGCATATGAGAAGTTATATACGTAGTTGTGGCTGGTGATTTTGTAGCTGATAACTAACTAGTAAGTTCTGGAATTAGAAAAGCCTAGAAATATGCAACGAAGAAATCAGACAGTATAAAAAGGCGACAACAGTAGAGGCGAGAGATCAGTTTCATTTAAGCTATCAATCAGTTTGATTTAATTAAGCAAGCTATAAGCGTTATTTTGAAGTACCTTAATAAAGGCCATTTTTCCATTATTCAATATTGGAGTTATTTATTCAACAGTTTAATGATTCGAACCTTAGTAGAAGATTGCAAATAAGAGAAATTGCAAGTAAATTCGTTACAATATTATAACACCACGTGTTGTGCATGACATAACCTGCAAAATTGATTCTTAAGTGTTCACTTTTGCCCATAGTGTACATATAGTAAAAAATTTAATATTTTACAAATTCTGCGAAAAAGGCAGTTTCGTAAAAATCTGTTGGTTAGGGCCTATGTAAATTAAGCTAACGAAGTATTATCTCAAACATACAACTTTTATGTATGTAGATATTAGGGTGGGCCAAAAAAAAATCGATTTTCGTTTTTTTCAAAGGGTACACAGATTTTCGATTTCCTGACCATAAATGGAGTATAATGACCAAATATGAGTTTTTTATGTTAATGGGAAAGCGTGCCTCATCGACGTTTTTTGTTTTCGTGAAAAGCTTTTATGTAAATGAATATATCTTCTCACAGAAATATTGTACAGTCAAATTTTACCCCAGTTTTTGCAGGGGATTGAACGCTCTACAAAAAAGGTTTTATAAATTTTTTTCATTAATGTGACCATTACAAAGTTCTTCGAGGTCGAAAATTGACTAATTTCTGAAACCCATAGGGTTTTGTTAAAAGTTGTGTAGCTCAAAAACAGTAAAATATTAAGTAATTTTAGATATTTAAATTATTATATTAAGTAATTTTAGATATTTAAATGGGAAATTTCACGGTCTACAAAAAAGGTAAAATGCATTTTTTTCATTTACCAAACCATAAAAAAGATATTCACGGTTAACAACGGAACATTTAAAATCGGCATTAAAATTGCAGAATTTGGATGTTAACATTTTGTAGTTCCCTAAATTGCTGCCCATATCTGGTTTGCAAAAACAACAAGAACCGAAAATAACCAGTTTTGCAAGTGTCCTAGAGAAGATTTAATGTATTTAATATAATAATGTATTTACGCCTGCCTCAGATTCTTTACATAATACATAAATGTGCCACCGCACATGCATACATTCATACACGTACCTAACGAAGGTCTTTTTAAAGGAAGGATTAGGTATATATTTAAATCTTTTAGCCCACTAGCAGGTAGCTACAGCATTTCTTTTCACTTTATACAACACAAAAGAAAAAAGTTGCACATCATATTTAAAAAAAAATAAAAATCTTAAGTAAGTAGTCGTTATCAATCTGTTAACCGTATAAGATGAATACCGAAATTACTTTAATAGGCATCCCAATGCCGAAAATTCTCAAGCTGAAATTGCCAACCATGAAAGAAGTTATGTGCGTGTTTTTTACCAGTTAAATCATCTTAAAGCTTCTGTCTCAAAAAGTGCTAAAAATGCAGCAGCTCAGATTATAGAGCTTTGGAAAAAATATGGTATTCCTACTACCAAACATCAAAATATAGAGAGAAGAATTGTTCGATGTTATTACAAGTGGCGAAGCTGTAAAAAATCGAGTTGGTACAAATTCCAAAGCTAAAAGATTTGTGATCGATCAAAACCGCATAAATTCTATAATGCAATAGGATTTGAGTGACTTTGTGTCGCTGAAATCCAAAACACTGTTTGAAATCTTTAACTTGCCATCTGATTTCCTTGATATTGACGTTGAAGCATGGCCTTTGGATGACAGTTATAAGGAAAATCAAGAATACTTTAGTCAGTTAAAAGTTGTAAATGACGTAGCAGAGCGTGGAATGGCTTTGGTATCAGAATACAATCAATGCTTGACAAAAAACGAAGAACAATTTCAATATATAATGCAAGTTGTTAAAGAATATCGAGAAAAATATCCTGACTGCAATAAAACAAGATTTGTATAACTATGGGCTTAGAAATAATATTCTTCAATGTAATATTTAGGTATTTATACTGTATTAAGAAATAAAATTTCGTATAATGGTTTTAAAATGAAATTTTCTTAACAAAAACTTTTTTTTTTCTGAAATGAATAATTTTATTACAAAATGCACTCAATATGCATGAGTTCTGTGGTATACATATGTATATTTTCGATTGTGTTGAGTAAAATGAAAAGAAAAGATGTAGCAACCTGCTAACTACCTAATCCTTTATTTAATGAGCGTTAGGTACGTGTATGAATGTATGCATGTGCGGTGACACATTTATGTATTCGTAAAGAATCTCAGGCAGGCCTAAATACATTATAATATTAAATACATTAAATCTTCTCTAGGACACTTGCAAAACTGGTTATTTTCGGTTCTTGTTGTTTTTGCAAACCAGATATGGGCAGCAATGTAGGCAACTACAAATTGTTAACATCCAAATTCTGCAATTTTAATGCCGATTTTAAAAGTTCCGTTGTTAACCGTGAATATCTTTTTTATGGTTTGGTAAATGAAAAAAATTCGTTATACCTTTTTTGTAGACCGTGAAATTTCCCATTTAAATATCTAAAATTCGTTACTTAATATTTTGCTGTTTTTGAGCTACACAACTTTTAACAAAACCTTATGGGTTTCAGAAATTAGTAAATTTTTGACCTCGAAGAACTTTGTAATGGTCGCATTAATGAAAAAAATTTGGCTGTACGATATTTGGGTGAGCAGATATATTCATTTATATAAAAGCTTTTCACGAAAACAAAAAACGTCGATGAGGCACACTTTCCCATTAACATAAAAAACTCATATTTGGTCATTATACTCCATTTATGGTCAGGAATTCGAAAATCTGTGTACCCTTTGAAAAAAACGAAAATCGTTTTTTTGGCCCACCCTAGTAAATATAGTGTTGCAAGCACTGAAATAGTAGTAGTAGTAGAAGATATCATTTTAAAAAAATTTTTATAAAACAACGAAATAGCACCAGGTAATACGCTTCCCAAGGCAGTCGGTTCTATGTACCGGAGCGACTCGGGATTTTTCCCGACCAAGGACTGTCATCTCAGTGTGACCCCATTTAATTTGTTTCGTCCCTCCCACAAATTGTCATCCTCCCAGCACCTCCTTGCAGCAGGACTGCTACATATTCTCTTACTCCGGGAAGGTATTGAATCCAATCCGGGTCCGTCTCCTGACCCCGGTCCTGAGAAATGGTTTTGCTGCATTTGCCAGAAAAGAATCTTTTTAGGACGGTCATACTCTGTTCAGTGTGTCTCGTGCAAGGGATGGTTGCATCGGACAGGTTGTTCTGGGCTTGATCCCAAAACCCGACGTCCACGTAACTTTTATAAATCTTTTGTGGCTCCTTGCTGCTCACGCCCAAGGGCGTCCCGTAGTCTACGCCTAAGCGCCCCCCACTACCTTCCAGCAGCCTCGCTGCTCAGCAAGCCACAAAAAGTACCCGCTGCTGCTCGCGCCCCACGGCGCCAACAACTCAAACAGCTGATACCACTCATAACTACTACCTTCGCAGTAGAGCTGGTAGCAATGCTGAGCATCAGCCCCTGCCCCCGTCTGCTTCTCCCCCCCTCTTTTCTGGCAGCAATCGTGCAGGTCAGGGAAACAGACTCTTAGTCCCTACCTCCGTTTGCACCGTCTGCCAACACAGAATATATAGGTTTGCGACATCCGCTCAATGCAGCTCCTGCCTTGGGTGGTGCCACTTTCCTAGATGTTCTGGTCTCCGCGACGGCAACCCCTCGACGGGTTTCATCGCGCCATGTTGCCAGGTCGCAAACCCAAATCATCCGGGTACCCCAATGCTTGCCCAAGGGCGCCCAGTCCCAAGGCCACAACAGCAATTGCGTCCTGGCCTTCCACAACCTAGGCGTAGTCACCCGTCACTTACCCCTAGAGTGGCGGCGTCACCCCTCATGCACTTCAGAATTCTGCAGTTAAACTGTAATGGACTAACTGGGAAGATTACGGAGATAGTCGATTTCATGAAGCGGCACAACATCCGCATTGCTGCGATTGAAGAGACTAAACTCACAGCAAGATCTGCATTGCAGACCTGCTCTGGGTATAATGTCCACAGGAAAGACCGCGAGAGCGGAAATGGAGGCGGCCTCGCGTTTATTATACACCACTCTTTGCAATATTATATATTTGATCCTGGCATCGACCGCAGGGACAATGTCTTAGAACGTCAAGGCCTATCTGTTCGGTCAGGCGATGCAAATCTAGAAATCATCAACATCTACATCCCTCCTGTCACCTGTTGCCCCAGTGGATACCGCCCTAATATCGAGGCCTTACTCACTGGCAACAATCGCATTATCTTAGGCGATTTCAATGCCCATCACGACCTATGGCATTCAAACTTGCGTGCGGACAGTAGGGGTGAGATGTTGGCGGATCAAATAGAAGAAACGACGTTCTGCACAATAAACGGAGACGCCCCCACACGTATGGTAGGAAGCTGTCATAGCTCGCCAGATATCTCAATCGTGAGCGCAGAACTCGTAAACTGCGTCAACTGGCAGCCGATGGTAACATTGGCATCCGACCACCTGCCCATACTTATTTCGTTCGAGCGTACCGCCGACTTCATCATCACCGAAAAACGCACTTTCATAAACTTCAAAAAAGGAAAGTGGGAAGAATATAAATCTGCAACAGACAGCAGCTTTGCTGCCCTCCCTATCCCGACTGATGCCCGCCAAGGGGAGCGTGCCTTCCGTAAGGTCATTGAATCCGCCTCGGCACATTTCATTCCCGCCGGGAGAATTCCCGAAATCCGGCCCCACTTCCCGGCGGAGGCCGCGAGCTTAGCGAGGGAACGCAATAAGGGATATAAACCAACGCATCAGATTGCTTGTGGACGAACACAAGCGGGCGAAATGGGAAGAGCACCTAAGAGGTTGTAACCTTTCTACCGGTGTAGGTAAACTTTGGTCCACCGTAAAGTTCCTATCGAATCCGACTAAGCACAAAGACAAAGTTTCCACCGCCTTTGGCGATAAGGTGCTGTCGGATGCGAAAAAATGCGCGAGCGCTTTCTGCCGACAATATATAATGCATCCTACGGTTGACAAAGATAGACGGAGAGCCAATAGACACGCACATAAACACAAATTCAGCGCGTCACCAATCACCATCACCGCTAGAGAGGTTGAGGACGCCATTGGTCGCGCTAAACCATCCAAAGCAGTGGGCCCAGACGGCATAGTCATGCCGATGCTTAAAAACCTAGGGAAAGAGGGTTTCAAATATTTAGCGCATGTCTTCAACCTGTCTCTTTCCACCTTTGTCATACCCGAGAAATGGAAAATGGCCAAGGTGGTCCCGCTACTAAAGCCTGGGAAACCAGCTAACATAGGTGAGTCATATCGTCCGATATCTCTCCTATCGCCAGTGGCAAAGACGCTTGAAGCCATTTTGCTCCCTTATTTCCAAGCACATTTGCAGCTAGCCCCTCATCAGCATGGCTTCAGAAAACTCCATAGCACTACCTCCGCGCTAAATGTCATTGGCACCCAGATAAATTGCGGTTTGAATCAATACCCCCACCATAGAACAGTACTCGTAGCGCTAGACCTATCAAAAGCCTTTGATACGGTCAACCATGGCTCGTTACTGCAGGACCTGGAAGGGTCTACCCTTCCCCCATGTCTTAAAAGGTGGACCGCAAATTATCTGGGTGGTCGGCAGGCATCGGTGCAATTCAGAAACGAAACATCAAAACCAAGGAGAATTAAACAAGGGGTGCCACAGGGTGGTGTCCTATCCCCACTTTTGTTTAATTTCTACATATCCAAGCTACCTTCACCACCGGAAGGAGTCACAATCGTTTCCTACGCCGATGACTGCACAATAATGGCCACAGGCCCAGGCCCAGAGATCGATGAGCTATGCAATAAAATAAACGGCTATCTCCCTGATCTCTCCAGTTTTTTCGCCTCGCGAAACCTGGCATTGTCACCGACTAAATCTTCCGCGACCTTATTTACAACATGGACGCCCCAAATGTCGCCCATATTGAACATCCACGTCGATGGCACTACGCTACCGACTGTCCTACACCCCAAAATCTTGGGTGTGACGTTTGATCAGGATCTACATTTTGGTGCGCACGCAACCGCAATTGTTCCGAGAATTCAGAGCCGTAATAAAATCCTCAAATCCCCTGCTGGCAGTACCTGGGGAAAAGATAAAGAAACGCTCATGACCACATACAAAGCAATTAGCCAGCCGATTACGTGCTACGCGTCACCCATATGGTCACCAAGCCTAAAAACTACCCACTGGAAGAAACTACAGGCCTGCCAAAATACTGCTCTCAGAATCGCCACGGGCTGTCTTCTTATATCCCCAGAACACCATCTGCATAATGAGGCGAGAATACTCCCCATCAGGGAGAGAAATGAGATGCTGGCCAAACAGTTTCTGTTGAATACCCAGAAACCTGGGCATCCCAACAGACATCTGATTGACGAACCAGCACCGCCTAGGGGCCTAAGGAGTCATCTCCGTAAGCATTTTGAGGAAATACGGCACCTGAGAACCCAGCCGTATGAAGCGAAAAAACACAAGCAGGTCCTTGGTGAACTCCATAGGCAGGCGTCGGACCTTTATGTCGGGAATTGCCCGGTGAATCCAGTACTTGAAGAAAAATATCCAGAACTCGCGGAAGAGGAACGCATACTCCCCAGGGAAACGCGTGTCACTCTTGCTCAACTTCGTTCTGGATACTGTAACAGGTTAAACTCTTACCTATCCAGAATCAACCCCGACATACAAAATGTATGCCCCGCTTGCAATGTGTCCCCACATGACACCAACCATCTCTTTAATTGTAATGTGGAACCAACGCCTCTAACGCCCCTTTCCTTATAGTCCACCCCTGTTGAAACGGCAAGTTTCCTTGGACTCCCGTTAGAGGATATTGATGACAATTTGTGATCGGTCGCGGCTATTAGGTGGGGCGAGCATTGCTACAACAACAACAACAACCAGGTAAATAAAAAAAAAACTTAGCGACTAATTACTGTGATAAGGTGAAGTACTGAATATTTATCTTGTAAATTCAAGAAATTTTACCTTTTCCACACCACGCAGTTAACATCTCACCGAAGTTAGTTTTGAGTGCGTGGTTCCCCAGTAGGCCTATATCACCCATATAAATATGTCATATGTAACTGTAACATAAAATAGAACATACATATGTACAAGTTATCGCATTGCACTTGCAAAGCTAACGCAGAGGTTTGACGATCCCTTAGAATAACTCCCACGTTACTGGCTGTTTGTAACTAGATCGCACAGCTTACTCCCACGACTGCTTGGATTTTGTAAATAAACTTAACAGCTGTCGAGCTGATCGTCAATTCACTTACACAAATTCCCAGACGGACACCTGATAATATACGTGACTTTGGACACTCATCGGCTAGTAGCTACAAACCGCGAGTAGGGAACTAGGGTAGATTGTTGGAACATAGAAGGCAGTAAAGTGGCGCCCAACGTGGGTCAACCCTTTAGTTCATCAACACAAGAAGAACCGGCAAAAACCCTAAAATTCATCAACGCAAGGAGCGCTGGCAAACAAAGAAAGTAAATATTTTTTCAGTGTACTAAGGGAAAAAAGTATTTTTTTTTTTTTAGATTTTTTCCGAGTAAGCAGTCCTTAGTTTCCAAAAAAGATAACAATTTAGCAAAATGGAACAATAGGGAACAAATAATCGAGATTTTGAGACAAAAAAATGAAATAAATAAAAGAGAATTAAATGCTCAGTTGAAAGAAGTTATGCAAACACTTCGGCGTTTAGAGCCACCATCCACAGAGAGTTATCTTCCCGTGGAAATAAATCCAGCTATGGCTGGCGGCAACCCAATATGGGTTTAATAAAATAAATTTAAGGGGGATACCGCTTCCTATCCGTCCTGGCATTCCGCAGCAGAACTCGCCATCGGCTACTACAAAGACGGTTCAGAGCAATATTATGTTGCAGTTCCTTCTCAACTGTTTTAAATTTTAAAGCTACAATATTTATTGTTAAGAATTCATGAGCTTAACACCTGCTTATAATAATTGAATATTCAATTATTATGTTTTTCTAAGATAAACTGAAAATAAAGAAAGATACATTTACTGGCATATTTCGATGGTACCATTTCGAAAACCGCCACGAATTCATCGTCAGGCAATTTCGTAATGTTATCAAAGGTTTCACCGAGATTCGAACCGCGAATCACACGGTGAAACTGCAGTTGCCTTAACCACTAGGCTATCCTGCTTGTATTTGTTTCCTTGCTTAATTAAGTTTATCTCATTTCTACACTAGCAACACAATTGAGATATTCTGTCTGTATTAATTTGCGTGCTACGTAGATTTGTTTTTGTAAAGTTTCTTTTTCGTTGCGAATGAGAAGCTTTGTAAACTCGGGCTCAGTTTTACATATTTATGTTTGTTTGTTTTAATGGTGTGTCAATTAATACTTATTATTAAGAATTCATGAGCTTAACACCGGCTTATAATGAATATTCAAAGCATACGCCGACAAAAGAGTGCTACGTATTTTGGAAACAGAGCTCAGTGTTCTAAGGCAGGGAAATTTGTCAATCTGCCAATATAATGATACGGTGGACAAGCAATTAACACTCATAACGAATAAAATAATTGTAGTAAATTGTCTGGAAAGATTCCTTGTAATAAACAATAAGTCACCAATGAACTAAATAGCATGAGAAATAATAGGGAATTAAATAAAAACTAAAAACTTAAAAAAAAAAATTAAAAAAAATTTTAAGTTAAACGGTTTTATTGAAAACAATAATTATGTACATTAAGTAATAATAATACTAAAAGCTAGAAAATAATTAGGTAGGTCCTAGGTACTAGTCATCGCCCTCCTCATTAATCTAGGGCGTTGATCAGACAATTAAATAAAAGTGTTGGGCGCGTGAAATTTCTAAAAATGTGAGACGTAGCATAACTTGATTAAGGTTTAGTTGGTCTTACTTATAATTATCAATAGAACTTAGCTTTAGGCGCGGTGCTCTTCCGGAATGGGCGGTCCATTACAATATTCCAAGAACTTTATCAAAAACAGAAAAAATATGCAACCAACAGTCTTGAGCTTTTGGCTATAGTGTGGGCAGTTAAAAACTTTCGACATTACTTATACGGTATTAAGGACATCGTTATATTCACAGACCCCCAGCCTTTAACGTTCGCAATTTCAATCCTTATATCCAAGTGCTGCTGGTTCTGGATTTTGGGTACAATTGCGGTTGCATGTTCGCCAAAATGTAGATCCTGATCGAACTTCATACCCAATATTTTTGGTTGTAGGGCAATCGGTAGCGTTAGGTTAGGTTGAACTAGCCGGTCCACGAGGACCTCACATAGACTGAATGAGTCCGTAGTGTTACCAGAAGTTTGTTTTAACGATCAAACTGAAAAAACCCTATCAAAAACCAGGACGTATGTTGTAAAATAACTCCGTCCTCTTGGCAAATACTTGAAGCTTTCTAGGACTAAAGCCACATGCTGCTTCTAGATCTGACAGCTGTATCACTCCTAATAGCTGGAATTAGAGCGCTGCATGAATGCATTCAAACGCCCTTATGAGTGGACTATATATTTTTCTTGTACTGAAGTTCAAGTTTTCGCTTTCTTTTGAATGCTATCATGTACGAACTCACACCGAATGGAATAACGTTCGTGCAGTGTAGCATTTGTCTGAGATGCGGGTGTGTTTCAGACAATGTATTCGAACTGTATGATCAGTTGTATACAACCTCTACACGAGTATTGCAGTGAAAACAGTTGTATACAACTGAACAGTTGTAGCAAATGTTTGAAAATCCTAATTTGGATGTAGGCAGAAAGGCGTTACAGTAGTAACTACATTCTTTTTACATTCCAATTAGCAAACAGCAAAAAACGAATAAAACATGTATGTAAAGGCACTTTTTAATAACATAAAGGTGTAAACATAAAAAAATAAATAAATGTAAGGCGCGATAACCTCCGAAGAGATCTAAGGCCGAGCTTCTCTTCCAATTTGCGTCGTGCTCCTCTTGATTTTTCCCTACAAGTAGGCCGGACGGGACCTACATGTTTTATGCCGACTCCGAGCGGCATCTGCAAGGCATATGAGTTCTCACAGAGAGCTTTTCATGGCAGAAATACACCCGGAGCGCTTGCCAAACACTGCCGAGGGGCGACCCCGCTTAGAAAACTTGAAAAACCTTATTTCTAAAATTTTTCTGTTGCTTTGCCCGGGGTGTGAATCCAGGGCATACGGTGTGGTAGGCGGAGCACGCTACCATCACACCAGGGTGGCCGCCGGTGGTGTAAACATAACAAACTTAAATTATTCATTTAGTGTATAAACATAAACCGTAAATTCGATTGGTATAGAACACCAAGCATAACATTACAAAACTTTTTGCTGCATTTAAAGGCTTAGTGGAAATGAGATACATATGTACATATAAACAATAACTTCATATATAAAAGTAAAAACCAAACACTATTTTAATCTGACCGACTGTTAATAACATTGGAGTGAAGAAACATTATCTTGTTAAAATGAGTTGGTCTGGAGCCAATAACACTCCTTTTTTCGTGAAGTAAGTTTTTAGCTGAAGAGAATGTCCTTTCGGATGGTACGCTACTTGCAGAAGTAGCCAGTACCTGACAACTTACTTTAAATATAAGTGGGAATTCGGCCTTGTGCCCATCTCATCACTGCAAAACGTCGAAACCATCGTAATATGACACGTTAGTATTTTCGTATCGGTGGAGTTCATTCAATACATTGTCTTCAGGCTGCGTCATTATGTGTGGAGCTTGAAGGAAAGCTTGTAGAAGTTCGGCTTCGCGCGATGTGCATGCTGGGTTTAAAGAATCGTTTTGATTTTCACTATTATGTATGTGCATTTCCATCAATTTTTTTATTACATTTTTAATTAATTCTTTTTCATTTATTGAAAATTATATGATCTTATTAGCTGGTGGATAAAGGAATAAAATATTGGTAATTTCTATCCAGTTTTTTGCTACTGAATCCAGTAAATAATAAATTGTGTTCCAGCGTGTGGGAGAAAAGCTCTTCAAAGAGGTATTCAGGACAGAATTACAACCACTTTTTTTGAAATATTTCACTAGTCTTGTGCATTTACTACATATTTCTGATACCTGCGGCTGCTCATTAATTGATTTCACAATAGTATTGTTCAACAAATGGTTGAAACAATTTATGTGATTATTTTGTAGGAACGCTGCTAACATATTTGGTCCCCTGTCTGTAACAACAATGACACGCTCGTTCAGTTCGCAATCAAAAATGTTCAGCAATTGGCTTATTTTATTTCTTATGTTCACATCTGGAAATTATATTTCTTACATTCTCTTCTGTGTAACTTTCTACTAGAATATTGTATTTACAAAAATAAAAAAAAAAAATACTTACGTGTGCAAGGTTCACCCTTCATCTATTTTATGCCTAGCAGCTTATATTGTAATCGTCCTTCTCTTACGTCAGAGGCGTAGCGACGGGGGGTTTGGGGGTCGAAGTATCGAAGTATAATTTGGGGACTTCAGCCAAACTCAGTTTAAGATCTTCGAATGCCTTTTTCTCGACATCGCCCCACACGAACTTATTTTCTTTGATTAGAAGACGCCTTAAAGGCTCAGTACGATCAGCTAGATCCGGGATGAACTTTCCCACGTATGTAATAAGGCCAAGAAAACTTCGGGTCTCCAAATGAAGTGATTGTAATTACTTTTCTGGTTCTACTTCAATTCCCCTCTCTGATAAAATGTGACCAAGAAATTTTAATTTACTTGTTTTCCAAATGCATTTCTGTTGGTTTAAGAGAACGTTGTTGGCTCATTGTTACCGAAAATGATTACATTTCAATTTCATTTCATTTATTAAAAGAAATATATATTAGTACAATAATATCATGTATGATCTTATAACAGGATAATAATAAAACATTCAAGCTTTAAATTTAAAACATTAACCTAACCTATATAAAATAAAATATGATGGAAACCAAAACAGATTCATAACAGAAATGCTCATTACAATTCAAAAAGAAAAAAATGTTAAACATTAGCAAATATTCGCTCCCACCGCTTTCGAAAGACAATTAGGAAAATAAAAATGAACTTAGTATTGAAATCGGTTATATGTAAATATACTAAGTTATTTTCGAAGACAGAATTGCTACCAGAATACTTAAAATAATAATAATAATAATTGACTAGAAGATATGTATGTAGGTAAACTCAGTTTCGAATCAAGACATTCATTAACGAAAGAACGAATATATAACATTCTTAAAGTTGCCTTTATTTAAGCTATTGCGAATTGAGTTCGGGATGGAGTTCCATATGCAGATCCGTTGACAAAGAATAGCCTTGCAGAGTTCAAATATTTGTAGTTTGGTAAAATTATGACACATATGCGAGCAGACTGCCAGAGAGTCAACTTTTTATATAAGTAACTGGGCGCTTCATGATACATAAATGAAAATGCAGTTCCTCGCTCTAGGACAATCAGAGACCTCACAACCTAACAGGCGAGTCCTCCATTCAGATACATGGTCAAATCGTGCAAAGCCAAAAACATATCGCGTTACATGATTGAAGGCTACATCAATTTTGTGTGCAGACCTGGAATCTAGTTTGCTGTATACACATTCCGCATAACAAATAATTGGCAATATTAATTGTATAGCCAGCTTTCTCCTTATGCCTAGCGGGGTAAAGACCGCCGATACTCTTATGTTTCGTAGGGTATAGTAAACTTTACTGATGACAGAGTTAACGTGATCAACACAGGACAGACTGAAATTAACCCCAGATTCGTCGCTTTAGAAACATATTTCAGACAGTTAACATTAATGTAAAGATTTGGTAGATCCTGAAAGTTAATATGCTTTTTTGAAATGCCAGGAGATTCGTAGATGCCCAATGTGATAAGGATGACAGGTCACTGTTAACTTTGGCACAAAGTTCAGAGGCTTACCCCAGCATCGCTAACATATAGATCTGGATATCATCTGCGCAGGCATGTATTTGCGCATGCGCAGTTTCATACATATCAAACTATGGTTAACTGATTGAAATGCCTTTGAAAAGTCGAGCATACACAACAATGTTAATTGATTTTTGTCATAGGATAGACGTATGTCATCCAGGATTTTTATAACAGCGGTAGTGCAGCTGTGCTTAGATCTAAAACCAGACTGCAGCGGTGAAAGCAATTTGTATACAATTATATGCGAGTGGATTTGCTCAGATCACAGGGACTCAAGGGTCTTCGATAGAACGGGAAGCAACTTTATTTTTAGCTACCGGAAGAATGATTGCAAGCTTCCATGCATAAGGGAAGCACGAAGTTGTAATACAATGTTTGATGATATGTGTTAGGGTTGGCAAAATATGAGGAAGAATTATTTTTAGAAACTTTTCCAGGATTCCAGCAGCACCAATCGCATTTAAACGGACCTTACAAACACATCTTGCAACATCAAACTCCGAGACGGCACAAACTTCAAATTGCTGAACCGATGCAGGTGGAGAGGGTATGTGCTGGGAAATAGTGTCGCTAGGGAGGAAGTACGATTTACAAATACATCATTAAGCTCATCATTTGGATTATTTTTAACATACTCACGAAGGTTTTTTAAATTACGCCAGAGGACATTATTTGGCAGCTCGGAATTTAACATTTTACCAAAATACTTGTGATCAATCACATGTTCGACGACATCTTGGTTTAGAGCTTCCTCAAGCTTAGCTAATACTTTTTCTTCTAGGGCCACTGGGATTCGTCTCATGGATTGCTGTACCGGTTTCACTTCTGGGTTAATAGATAATTTAGTTACTACCCCTTTCTATTTTGGTAAGTGCTTTAAAGGCTCAATGTGGTTAACGTTGGACCCGAGTCGTAAAACGTTCAATTTAATCGGGGTTTCACGACCAAGCAATAATTGTTTCCCATTTTCAATAACGAAAAATGAGGCAATCATTTCGAGATTATTCCTCACAGATATGGGGGCCTGAAAAACGAATATTACCTTAAGTAATTGGTCAGACGCATAGCTTCTAAATCGATTACGTGAATTTTGTTGAACATTAAAAACAGTAGCCTTTTCTTGTTGTAGATACAACCAGTCGGCTTGACTTATCAGGTTAAACCGGGATCCAGAGTCGATTACACCAGTTTACAGCCAAAATGCACCAGAGATGCCATTATGAAATTCCTATGTAAAATCACCCCCTGATTCCGAAAATCAAAGTAATTTTTAATTCTATGGTAACGTTTTTGAGACATTTACGAATAACCGTTTTTTCACAAAAAAAAAAAAAAAATTGGGTCCGCTTAATCATATATATCTAAAGAACGAATTGAGTAATTTCAAAACGGTTTGCAGCTTTTAAAAGGTAATATAATTTTCTATAAACTGTGCGTACAACACTTTTTGCCCTGCAGATTCAAAGATAACGAACAATCATTACGGATTTTTTAAATTTTTTTTTTGTAAAAATATAAAAAAATTTGTACTTTGCGAGGAAGGATCTCGAAAACTTTTTATTTTTTTTCAGATTTTTTTTCCTCTCTAAGCTCTGTTTTGTTACGAAAAAAAAAATAATAAGCTTTCATTCAACTCCCACTCCCGGGAGAAAAGGCTTTGAAGAGATTTACAAGGTATAATCGAAACAGCTGTCGCCTTGTCCGTCCTGATGTCACGTTGTTTAAAATTTTTCCCAAATTATTAAATAAATTATAAAATTAAAAATTGCTTGAAATAAATGTGTGCATACATTTAAAGCAATATGGGCAATCCCCGATTAACTCATACGAACAGACAACATTTGGTTAATTCGTTGTAGTTCTATAAATAGAACAAAAATAGCAACAATACCAAGTTTCTCTGAAACCGCCTTACAAACATGCATAACTTCAACACATAATTTACATACGAAGTATGTGATGTGTTGAAGAATATATGCAAAAGAAGGCAATTTGGAAAAGCTTTACAAAAACAAAGGCATGACGTAGCTGAATGCGTTTGTTACCATTTCAACTATCGTAGGAGTGTGGGTCCGACTTCCATTCCCGGGAGAAAAGGCTGTGAAGAGATTTACAAGGTAAAATCGAAACAGCTGTCGCCTTGTCCGTCCTGATGTCCTGTCCTGTGTTTAAAATTTTTCCCAAATTATTAAATAAATTATAAAATTAAAAATTGCTTGAAATAAATGTATCCATACATTTAAAGCAATACGAGCAATCCCCGATTAACTCATACGAACAGACAACATAGAACAAAATAGAACAAAATAGAACAAAAATAGCAACAATACCAAGTTTCTCTGAAACCGCCTTACAAACATGCATAACTTCAACACATAATTTACATACGAAGTATGTGATGTGTACAAGAATATATGCAAAAGAAGGCAATTGGGAAACACTTTACAACAACTAAGGCATGACGTAGCTGAATGCGTTTGTTACCATTTCAACTATCGTAGAAGTGCGGGTTTGACTCCCACTCCCGGGAGAAAAGGCTTTGAAGAGATTTACAAGGTATAATTGAAACAGCTGTCGCCTTGTCTGTCCTGGTGTCACGTTGTTTAAAATTTTTCCCAAATTATTAAGTAAAAGTTTCTTCTTTTGCCATACTGGCTTGATATTTTCAGATTATACATAAATTTCAAATGATCGGAGCCATTTCTCCCATTCAATACGCAATGAAGACTTTTTATAGTGTGCTCTGTCATTATGTATGTGCAGCCTGGAAATTCTTAGGTGCCTAAATAATAAAAGAAATAACTTTATTCACGGTTCGATTCGAGCTCAAGGCCAGAACAATAATTTTTTTCTAATGATAATTATTGTTATTTTAGTTTATTTTTTTTTTAATTTTTCTATAATTGAAAAATTGTGTTTTGTTTTTGGAATAGTAAGTAGAACATTGTTCAGACAACTTGCCATAGCTGTGCAGATAGATCCATTTCGAAGGGTGCTAAGCCTTCATCATCAGTACGCTTTAGGCACGCTGCGCTAACCATTTAGCTATACAGCGGTGGTTTGTTTGACTGATAAATTGCTACTTCTGGTCCTTCTTACCAACTATATTTATTCAGCTTTGCGCCATCTGTTGCAAATCATTGATAATGCTGAATTTGTTTATTGTCAATTACTTTGTTTGACATTCCCCTCACTAGGGTAGGCACCTTGTCGTTGGTGTGAGGGCTTAGCCGAACTCCATAGCGCCCGACTATGGGACGGAGCTGTTTAGGACTGGCATCTACGCCGTTTCGCCTCATAGGAAGGCGGCGGGATGTCGGTGACCAAGAACTGCCAACCCCCTAATCCAGGGTGTTATGCGGACCGTGCCTACTGGACGATTTGCAGACAGGGGATAAATTCGGCTGTATTCGAACGGAGCCTTTCCGATACCGGGCCACCTCGGGAAGTATTGATGGCCTTACCACAGTAAGGGGCGCTGCTGTGGCGGACGGTTCTTACCCCGTATATAATACTGGACCGCTGAGCCAGGCTTGTTGGGCAGGTGGTCGAACGACCAAGATGAACGACTCGTTACATAATTGTAATAAGGACGATGATAAGAGGAGGACTGAATCGCAAGCCAAGGACGACAAATACGCATTTAGCGATGCGTTGGACTCGGGGAGCGAGAGTAGTGTGATTCAATGAACTCCGTGTTGGAAAATCACACAAATGAAAACGGAATAGAAGAGTGAAGAAGGGTACTGAGCAGAGAAAGTAAAAGAGCTCTCTCGCAGTACCGTGCAGCACTCAGAATTGTCCAACGCCTGGGAGCAGTGGTCGACCCAACAGAAGTGGAGATCGAGCGCTTGCAGCCGGTACGAGGGGGGAGAAGTGTCGAATGGCAGAATGAAGAGGCAACGTTCGGCGGAAGGCGACAAGCCTGCTTTCAAGAGGCAGAAAGGACCTAGTCCCAGAGCCGCGAGGCAGGGCAGTCGCATAGACAAGACAAGTAGGCCCAAAGCTGTAAGACAGATGGCCCCCAATAACGAGGTAGCAACTACATCGAAAGCTGCGAGTCAGAGGGAAGTTCCAACTACGGAAGTAGGAGATAAGCCAAAGGGAGATAACGCTAAGACTCCGGCTCCCTCGGAGGTGCTAAGGGGAGTTAAAGCTAAGACTCCGGTTAAAGCTAAGTGAACAAAGTGAATACTCACTTGCTCTCTCTTCGCTACACTTCACTTCGAAAATAAAAGGGTTTACTTTTCTTTAAAACGTTATAATGTTTCGCTATTTATTTCTTCTTTCACAAGATAGAAATTAAGTTAATTTAATTATAAGTACATCTTAATTTGTTAAAACTTTAACTTTTGATTTTAACTGTTCACTCTTTACAAACTCAAAGTATTTCAAATAAATATATAGACACAAGTATTTTATATAAATATATGCAAAAAAGGATCGCGTCCGCGGTTGCCGGTTAATAGTGCAAGACTGCCTTGACTAGTTTATTGGAAAATTGTTGATACGCCTCTTCGTTGGCGCCTTTCCACTCGCCGCGCACGGCTGCGCATATGCATTTCGACGCCGTCGTCTAAATGGTAATGGAGGCGGCTTAAACACTAAGACTCCCGGCTGCCAAAGGGAGATAACACTAAGACTGCGGCTTTCCCCGAGATAATGAGTGATGTGGCAAAGCAGTCACTGACTGTGGCGCTGGTTGATCGTAGCAGTCCTTTCGGACAGATGACTACTGAAAGGTGGAGATCTGTAGAAAGGGAGCTTATTAGCTTAATGTTTAAGATGATGCGGGAACAACCAAGTAAGCCCCCTTCCAACCTTTGATTCCGAGGGGTGGTATAATGGTGTGAAGATGATAGCGTGCGACAACATCGCGAGCTTGCGGTGGCTGGAGGAAGTGGTTACAAACCTCCAAAGGCAAGGCACGAACGCGCCGTTTGAGGTGGTAGATAAAGCGCAAATCCCCACGGTACCAAAAGTTAAGGTATGGATACCATACGTGATGAAGTCGGAGGATACACTGTGACTTCTGCAGTATCATAATCCGAACATACCGACACAGGATTGGAAGGTACTTACTGTATCTCGACCGTCGACCTCTCGACGGATGAAGGTTAGTTCTACATCTTCCAAATAAACAAGCAGGCGGAGGATATATTGTACACGCAGCTTGGAAAAATGTCCTTTGGTACAGGCAAAATTTGTATGCGACTCAAGAAAAGAAGTCCCGACGATAAAAATCCTAACACGCTAGAAGTGGGCGAAGTCGAAAAGGACCTCAAAAGCCTAAGGGGAAAAAGACAGGTGGAGGTAGCCGATGTCACCACGAAGGTGTTAGAAGAGGACGAACAGCCAAACGGTGCTGCGAGTCGCACAGAGGTACACCGGCACAACAGTTACGAGAGGCTGAAGGGGGCCTCGAATACTCTAAACGGAAAGGGCAAGGGGAGGACGACGACGTCACGACGAAGGTGCTGTAGGGGGACACACAGCCCAATGGTGCTGCGAGTCCTGCAGATAAGCTGTGTAACCGCTGTTCGTGGGCGAGAAGTCATGGCGAGCCAGGCATGCTGGAAGCCCGGGCTAAGCTCGTCGTTGGTCGTGGTTCTTGCCACAAATTCTCACTCACAGCTACACAGACAAAAAAAAAGAAGTTTCATGCCTGTGATTGTGGACAGGAAAAATGAAAGGTAATAGCGGGAGGAAACAGTCCTGTCAGTTGGAGCCGACCCACCCTTTTAGTTCGCAACCCGCGAACTACCTTTGAATGCTACTCAGCTCCGACAATTGAAGTAGCATTCCCTAGTACTGACAATAGTCCGTTTGTCATCGCGAAAAGTCATGTCCGTCAGTCAGTCAATGGATCAAACGCCTAGGTAACAACCATTAGGTATCCTGGAGAATAACACCCACTCCAAAATATGGTGAATTTAGCCTACCATCCTTAAAACAGATAAGACCCGGAAATTCGCCTTTATTTACATCAGTTTATTTCACAAAATAGGTCTTAACTCTAATAACAATAAAATATGTACTGCATTTAAAAGCAAGATAAAAAAAAAATTATAAAAAAACCAAATATACGTGTGGAAATAAACGTGTATTTGTAAATTAATGCTATATATAGGTATGTATATATTAGAAAATACTTTGAGGTTTGTAGGAATATTTTTGAAAAGTTCCTATAGGGACGAAAATATCTCAAACTTAGTTTTGTACGACAGAATAAGTACACATGTACGTGCGCAATATACAAACGTATGTGTGTATATATTGTAACGAAATTGCTTGCAAATCCTCTTATTTGCAATCCTCTGCTAAGTTCGAATCACTAAACTGTTGAATAAATAACTCCAATATTGATTAATGGAAAAATGGCCTTTATTAAATTACTTCACAATACACTTATACTTTGCTACTCGCTGGCTTAGTAACCAAACTGATTGATAACTCAAATGAAACTCTACTATTGGCCGCCAGATCGCGTGCTTAATCAAACTGATTGATAACTCAACTCAAACTGAATTACAGCGCCTCTTCATCTGTTGCCTTTTATACCCTTTGGTTTCCTCGTTCGCATTTTTCCAGAATGTACTAGCATTGTCCATGAGCTCTCAAACTTCTCAGATATATGCATGTGTTTGCGCATTGACTCTCCGCTGCTTGTATTCGTACATGGTACATATGTGTAGACGCAATTATTTATTCGTTTATGTAGATACATAAAGATTGAATTATTGATGTGAATGTTTGTAGTTTAAAGTCTCTCGCGCGCACATAGGCGTATAAGTAAATGCATCTGTGTGTGACATCTCTCTGGGCTGCCTTATATATGTGTATACTTGATTTGATTATTAACGTAAATACTGCTTGGCATGGCCTTAGCATCGCCTTAGTGATGGGATAACTTAGTGATGCTAATATCCGTGACACTGCCCTCCACCTAAGTCTGATCGTCCCGATCAGACAAATCTCTCGATCTAAACGTTGCCAGCCTTTCCAAATGGACCACTTTCATTTTGGTTCGTGGTTTACCGATGGTTTGTATGCGGTACACTACATCGTTGATCCGTTTTACAACTTTGTATGGGCCTTCCCAATTACACTGCAATTTCGGGGACAAACCTTTTTTACGTTGTGGGTTGTATAACAGCACCAAATCTCCTTCCTGAAAACCTTCTGAATTAATTGCTTTATCATATCTGGCTTTCATCTTGTCACTCATAATCTTTGTTCGTTGCCTTATCAGATCATGTATTTCTCTTAGCTCTTCTTCCAAGTCACTAGTGGATTTTCTGACATTTCTCTCCGCATTGGCATCTATCCCAAACTTCAAATCAGCTGGCAGTTTAAGGTCATTGCCAAAAATTACTTTTGCAGGGGTTTGGCCCGTTGTCTCATGCACTGCTGATCGGTAAGCCATCAAGAATAATGGTATGCGGGTATCCCATTCTTTATGGTACTTGTCTACTACTTTCCTTAAGTGCTTCTCCAATGTTCTATTGAATCGTTCTACCATACCATCGGATTGAGGATGCAATGCAGTTGTTCGTGTTTTTCGAATGCCCAATGACTTACACATTTCCTGGAACACAGGAAATTCCTGCCTTGTTCAGAATGTAACTCCATTGGTACACCGTACCTTGCAACCCATTCGTTTTTAACCACTTCTACTGTTTCTGCTTCTTGGTTTGGGATTGGGTATACCTCTTGCCATTTACTGAAATAATCCATAACCACCAGTACGTATTTGTTTCCGCGGTTGCAAGTAGGAAATGGACCTGCGACATCCATGGCGATCCTTTCAAATGGCGCACCTGAGTTATATTGCTTCATCTGGCCATGACTTCGTGTTCTGGGCCCTTTCGCTCTGCTGCAAACCTCGCAGTTCGCAATCCACTCAGTGACCGACTGACGGCAATCAACCCAATAGAATCTCTGTTTAATCTTCTCGAGCGTCTTCATGATTCCAAGATGACCTCCGCTTGGACCATTATGCAGCTCGCTGAGCACGTCAGGAATCCTCTTTCTGGGAACAACTATCAGTTTATTCTTGTATTTACCATCCTCACTCTCCCATACTCGATGAAGGCAACCGGATATCAATTCTCAACTGTTCCACTGTGCCCAATATGACTTCGCAATGGGACTCTCTGCTGACATCTCTTCTCTGTTTGGTCTTTCATTTCGTTCGAGCCCTTGCATAACACGTGACAGATCTGCATCTTCTAGCTGGCACTTTCTTAGCTGTTCCTTGTCCCATTCATCTGTACATGTTATATTCATTAGCCGGACATCTATAATGTCTTCTTTAGCCTCGGCTTTTGAACAGTGCTTGCATTCCAAACTACATGGTCTTCGTGACATTGCATCAGCATTTCCATGGGTACTACCTTTTCGATGCTCAATGGAAAAGTCGTAGCTTTGTAGTCGCTCGATCCACCGTGCCAATTGTCCTTCCGGATTACGGAACTGCAGGAGCCATTTCAACGCTGCGTGATCTGTCCTGACACGGAATCGCTGGCCGTAGAGGTATTTGTGTAAATGTTTAATGCACTCTACCAATGCCAACAGCTCTCTCCGCGTAACACAGTAGTTCCTCTCTGGTTTTCCAATCGAACGGCTGTAATATGCAACTACCTTCTCCTGTCCATCGACCAGTTGTGATAAAACGCCTCCTATAGCATATCCACTCGCATCTGTATCTAGAATAAATGTTGCTCCTGGAATCGGATATGCTAACATTGGGGCAGTGCATAAACGCTCCTTCAATATTTGGAAAGCCACTTCTTGCTCCTTCTTCCATTCAAAAGCTTTGTTTTTTCTTGTAAGCTCATGGAGGCTATGGGCTACGCTGGAAAAATTTGGTACAAATCGGCGGTAATATGTGCACAGCCCAAGAAAACTTCTCAATTCATGTAGGTTCTGTGATCTTGGCCAATCCTTTACTGCCTCTATCTTTTCATTCGCTGTACAGACACCTTCTGTAGTTACCTTGTGGCCCAAATAATTTACTTCCTTTTTAAACAGCGTACACTTTTTGGGCCTTAACTTCAGACCAGCGCCAGCTATTCTCTGGAAAACTTCCTCCAAGTTCTTAAGATGTTCATCAAAACTCTTGCCCAATACGATGATGTCGTCCAGGTACACCAAGCATGTTTTCCAATGTAGTCCTTTCAGTACCTGGTCCATGAGTCTCTCAAAAGTAGCTGGTGCATTACAAAGTCCAAAAGGCATCACTGTAAATTGCCAAAGACCATCACCGACACTGAAGGCTGTTTTCTCTTTATCTTCCTCCTTCACCTCAACTTGCCAGTAGCCGCTTTTCAAGTCCAGTGTGGAAAACCATTTCGTGCCAGATAGCGAGTCCAGAGTGTCGTCAATTCTTGGCAACGGGTAGCTATCCTTTTTCGTAACGTCATTCAACTTCCGGTAGTCCACGCAAGACCTCATTTTTCCATCCTCCTTCTTTACAAGTACTACCGGTGAGCTCCATGGACTAGCTGATGGTTCGATGACGCCGCTGTCACTCATTTCTTGTATGATTTGACTCACAACTTCCCGCTTCGCTAGTGGAACACTATGTGGAGCTTAACGGATCGGCCTCGCATCTCCAGTGTCAATTTGATGTTTCACAACATTGGTGCGGCCTGGTTTGGAACCATCCTGGTCAAATATGTTCGCGTATTTTATGAGCAGTTGTTTTGCCTTTCTCTGATAGGCTTCCTCTAGCCCATGCGTCCATGCCGTGATATCATTTGAAAGATCATTATTACTAGATGAAACGTGTTCCTGGAGCTGTTCACAGTTAATAACTACTTCGGCCTCTTGGCATCTTCCCAAAATAGCTCCTTTGGTCAAATTGAATGGTGACTTGAACTCATTTAGTACTCTTACCGGAATACGTCCATCTTGTTTTGTCATAGCCAAGGTTTTTCCTACAAGTATGTTCAGTGCTGATTTATTTGCTGCTTCGACAACCCACAATTTGTTTGTCCCACAATCTCCATCAACCTTTGCCCAGATGACTGCTTCTGATTTTGGTGGTATTTGCTGACTCTCTTCCACCAGCACTCGTTTACTACTGTAGCCTCTCCCGTAGCCGAAATTAAGTGGCACATCCATGTTCTTATATCGCATCGTCTTGCTTTGCATATCGATTTTGATGCCTTGATTGATTAAGAAGTCCACTCCAATTATGATTTCATCAACAATACCTGCCACTATAAAATTGTGTAGTACCGTGACGTTCCCAATTGCTACTTCACATTCTTCTTCTCCAATTACCTGGGTGTCTTCTCCAGTGGCTGTACGCAATATTGCTCCATGCAATGGTCTTATCTTCTTGTTGACTAAATCCGCTCGAATGATGGAATGAGATGCACCCGTATCTACAGTCAGTAAACGTTCTTTTCCATCCACATGTCCTCCGACAGTAAGATTGCTCGACCTTCTTCCAATTTGTGAGATAGAGATTATGGGGCATTCAATTGAGGGAGTCAGCTGTCGCCCCTTGCTGCTGACTCGCTTTAGTTTAACGATTGATTTGTCTTGGAGATTTGCTCATCTCCTTCTGCTCTGCGTTTACGACCACCCACATTGTTGGAACTCTTAGGGTTGGTGTTGCAATAACGCGGAATATGCCCTGGCTTTCCACACTTAAAGCATTTGACTGCATCACTATTCTTCTGCTGCGTACCCTTCAATGCTTCCAAAATTGTGTCTACCCAGTCTGGCTTTTCCACTTCCACGCGATGAGCTTTGTACGCTGGCTTACTCAAAAGTGAGGCTGTTTCCTGAGTCAGTGCATGCGATACCGTTTCAGCAAACGTTAGTTTTGGATTCGCATATGTAGCCCGCTTCGTTTCCACATCTCGTATGCCATTTATGAAGCTCTGGATTTTTACCCTTTCAGTGTATTCCACGGGTGCGTCTGCATTTGCAAGATGAGCCAATCTTTCAATATCTGAAGCAAACTCCTGCAATGTCTCATTTGCTTTTTGGTAGCGGTTTTGCAACTCAATTTGGAATATCTGTTTCCTATGCTCGCTTCCGTAACGTCTCTCTAAAGCGCTCATCAATGTTTCGTAGTGGTTCCGCTCGTACTCTGGGATGGTCTGTAAGATTTCCGCGGCAGGCCCTTTCAATGCCACGAACAGTGCAGCAACTTTATCTTCCGCATTCCAGTTGTTCACTACTGCGGTCTTCTCAAACTGTAGCTTATAGACCTGGAAAGGAACAGAACCGTCAAAGGATGGTGTTTAGCTTTGTATTGCTTGCTGAAACAGCTGGGCGGTTTAATTGCAACTCTTGTATACGACCTCTCAAAGCATCCACCTCAGCTTCGATTTTTTCTTCAAACTGCGTTATTTTCTCGTCCATACGTGCTTCGAGTTTTGATGATATACGCGCCTCTTGCGCTTCGAGTTGTACTGTTATGCGTGCCTCTTGTTCTTTCAGTTGTGTCTCCATCTTTGATGTAATCTGTGTCGACATTTCTGACATACGCGTTTCTTGTGCTTCAATTTTCGATGTAATTCGTGTCTCTTGGGATTCCATCTGTGCTGACATTGTCGATGTTTGAGCAGATATTGCAGCCAAAATCATTGTCTGTGCTCGTAACTGTCTGCGATGTTTCGTTTTCTCTTCAATTTTTGTTACTTCCTCACCATCAAGATGAAAGTCATACTCTTCCACATCAATTCCTTCCGCTTCCATTGCCTCTCCTAGCCGTGCCTGAAGTTCAAGTTTAACGCCGCTTGTATTCAATCCACGGCTCTCCAACTCCTTCTTTAGTTGCTGGATCTTCAATTCACTGAACTTTGCCATGTCCTTGTTGTCCTCTGGAATTTATTCAACAATTCCTCTTCTGACACCAATTGTAACGAAATTGCTTGCAAATCCTCTTATTTGCAATCCTCTGCTAAGTTCGAATCACTAAACTGTTGAATAAATAACTCCAATATTGAATAATGGAAAAATGGCCTTTATTAAAGTACTTCACAATACACTTATACTTTGCTACTCGCTGGCTTAATAACCAAACTGATTGATAACTCAAATGAAACTCTACTATTGGCCGCCAGATCGCTTGCTTAATCAAACTGATTGATAGCTCAACTCAAACTGAATTACAGCGCCTCTTCATCTGTTGCCTTTTATACCCTTTGGTTTCCTCGTTCGCATTTTTCCAGAATGTACTAGCATTGTCCATGAGCTCTCAAACTTCTCAGCTATAACTAAAATTGCACAATTTTATACATCTTTTAGGCGCTTCCAGAATCTACTAGTCCAGTAGCTCTCAAACTTCTCAGATATATGCATATGTTTGCGCATTGACTCTCCGCTGCTTGTATTCGTACATGGTACATATGTGTAGACGCAATTATTTATTCGTTTATGTAGATACATAAAGATTGAATTATTGATGTGAATGTTTGTAGTTTACAGTCTCTCGCGCGCACATAGGCGTATAAGTAAATGCATCTGTGTGTGACATCTCTCTGGGCTGCCTTATATATGTGTATACTTGATTTGATTATTAACGTAAATACTGCTTGGCATGGCCTTAGCATCGCCTTAGTGATGGGATAACTTAGTGATGCTAATAGCCGTGACAATATGTTTGTTTGTGCGAACGTATGCACGTGAATCAGATGAGCTTCTCTGTTTATGTTTACAAACAGAAGAGTTTGTTCTGATTCGCTTCTTCGTCGCTTTAATGTCGCGTTTCTTTTGTGAAGCTGAGTGCGCTTGATTCACAGTTAGGAGAGTGCAGCAAAGAAAGATGAAAAAATTGCAAATATGAGAGAGGCTGAGAAATTTGATCAGCAGTACACAACTCTCGTTGCTAATGTAGCTATACGTGCTGGGAGAATGTCGCTGGAAGAGCGACTTGAACGTATGAGTAAACACGTATGATCTTCTCTGAGTGGATAAGTGTGAATGCTGGAAAAGCAACTTGAAATTATTTGTACATGTATGTAAGTATGTACATACGTATGAATATTATAATGTTTATATATGCTGACAAGCAAGAAAAAAATGAGTTGGAAGAAGTTGAACTGCATCGACAAGTTTAACGCTCTGTGCGAACAACGGGGTAAACTCAGCTGTATAAGAAATTTTTGCTGATGTTGTTCTTGCACAGTGGGTTTGAGTAGGCAAGTAAACTGCAATTTTTTGTTGGTTAAATACCACTAGAAATATGTATACATATATATATATATATATATACCACTTTTTGGTTGCAAAAAAAGTTGCAGTAAAACCAACGGTAAGAAAATTTCCGCAATATTCATGTATATATGTGGATATATATATATGTTTTTGCAGTTTACAAAAATAATATAACTTTTGCGGAAAAAAGTTGTATTATTTTCTGGTGTTTTTTATGAAAAAATAGAAAAAACTGCCTACTCACCGATTCCGGTATTATTATGCTGCTATATTGTTGTTGTTGGTCTGTTTGTTGTTGCTTTCTTGGTGAGGATGCTGCTTAGCTGATTGTTGGGTAGAGTTGATTTTTATAATTGTTTGATTGTTTTATATTTTTCGAAAAATGTTCAAACAATTTTTTCCTCTTTAAAATAGGTGTTCACCAAAAAACGTTTTTTTTTTTTGTTGTAAATAGTAGTGTATATTTTGTATATATTGCTTTTTAACTAAGCACTTTGAAATTTTTTTTTTTAAATATTGGTTTATATATATTTTTTCGTTTTGCAAAAGGTGTGTATCAAAGAATTCTTTTTTTTTTGCAATTTTTGTTTGAATTATCCTTTCACTTTTATTTAAGATTTACATATATGTTATTTTGTATGTATAGATAACTATATTTTTAAGCAGACACAATTTAGTTTTTTGCTTTTTTCTCATATTTATATTTTGTTTTATATTTATATGTTTCTGTGTATATGTATAGGTAACTCTATTTTTTCACACCCACTGTTTTTACACTTTTGTGTAGTTTTGTTTTAAATTTTTATTTTATTTTTTTTTGTTTTTTGGCGAACGAAAACGAAAAGCGCGATTTAAGTTTATAATTTTTGTTTGTAATTTTTAGGGCGGGCCAAAGATGGCTGCGAAGGACCATGAACAAAGTGAATACTCACTTGGTCTCTCTTCGCTACACTTCACTTCGAAAATAAAAGGGTTTACTTTTCTTTAAAACGTTATAATGTTTCGCTATTTATTTCTTCTTTCACAAGATAGAAATTAAGTTAATTTAATTATAAGTACATCTTAATTTTGTTAAAACTTTAACTTTTGATTTTAACTGTTCACTCTTTACAAACTCAAAGTATTTCAAATAAATATATAGACACAAGTATTTTATATAAATATATGCAAAAAAGGATCGCGTCCGCGGTTGCCGGTTGATAGTGCAAGACTGCCTTGACTAGTTTATTGGAAAATTGTTGATGCGCCTCTTCGTTGGCGCCTTTCCACTCGCCGCGCACGGCTGCGCATATGCATTTCGACGCTGCCGTCTAAATGGTAATGGAGGCGGCTTAAACACTAAGACTCCCGGCTGCCAAAGGGAGATAACACTAAGACTGCGGCTTTTCCCGAGAAGATGAGTGATGTGGCAAAGCAGTCACTGACTGTGGCGCTGGTTGATCGTAGCAGTCCTTTCGGACAGATGACTACTGAAAGGTGGAGATCTATAGAAAGGGACCTTATTAGCTTAGTGTCTAAGATGATGCGGGAACAACCAAGTAAGCCCCCTTCCAACCTTTGATTCCGAGGGGTGGTATAATGGTGTGAAGATGATAGCGTGCGACAACATCGCGAGCTTGCGGTGGCTGGAGGAAGTGGTTACAAACCTCCAAAGGCAAGGCACGAACGCGCCGTTTGAAGTGGTGGATAAAGCGCAAATCCCCACGGTACCAAAAGTTAAGGTATGGATACCATACGTGATGAAGTCGGAGGATACACTGCGACTTCTGCAGTATCATAATACGAACATACCGACACAGGATTGGAAGGTATTTACTGCATCTCGGCCTACGGAGGAAGGTCAGTTCTACATCTTCCAAATAAACAAGCAGGCGGAGGATATATTGTACACGCAGCTTGGAAAAATGCCCTTTGGTACAGGCAAAATTTGTATGCGACTCAAGAAAAGAAGTCCCGACGATAAAAATCCTAACACGCTAGAAGTGGGCGAAGTCGAAAAGGACCTCAAAAGCCTAAGGGGAAAAAGACAGGTGGAGGTAGCCGATGTCACCACGAAGGTTTAAGAAGAGGACGAACAGCCAAACGGTGCTGCGACTCGCACAGAGGTACACCCGGCACAACAGTTACGAGAGGCTGAAGGGGGCCTCGAATACTCTAAACCAAAAGGGCAAGGGGAGGACGACGACGTCACGACGAAAGTGCTGTAGGGGGACAAACAGCCCAAAGGTGCTGCGAGTCCTGCAGATATGTTGTGTAACCGCTGTTCGTGGGCGAGAAGTCATGGCGAGCCAGGCATGCTGGAAGCCCGGGCTAAGCTCGTCGTTGGTCGTGGTTCTTGCCACAAATTCTCACTCACAGCTACGCAGATGAAAGGTAATAGCGGGAGGAAACAGTCCTGTCAGTTGGAGCCGACCCACCCTTTTAGTTCGCAACCCGCGAACTACCTTTGAATGCTACTCAGCTCCGACAATTGAAGTAGCATTCCCTAGTACTGACAATAGTCCGTTTGTCATCGCGAAAAGTCATGTCCGTCAGTCAGTCAATGGATCAAACGCCTAGGTAACAACCATTAGGTATCCTGGAGAATAACACCCACTCCAAAATATGGTGAATTTAGCCTACCATCCTTAAAACAGATAAAACCCGGAAATTCGCCTTCATTTAAATAAGTTTATTTTACAAAATAGGTCTTAACTCTAATAACAATAAAATATGTACTGCATTTAAAAGCAAGATAAAAGAAAACTATAAAAAAAACAAAAAAAAATGCAAAAATAAAATAAAAGCTTACTTTAAAATTAACAAAACCCTAATGCTTAGAGTTGAAATTCAACAAAACTTCTTTGATAACAAAAAAACCAATAAACATAGACCAAAAAATAAAATCGCCAAAGGTTCGAATGAATAGAATTGGATCAAAACCATAATCCAAATAATTCAATACAAACAAACCAAATGAAAACCCGTCGGCAATTCAATTGCGATAAAAATAAAAATAAAATTAAAAAACTCGTATGTCGTAATCACTCCAATGAATATCAATTTGATTTGTAATAAATATTATGCACTCACCTTTTGCTTCAGCGTTGTTGTTGGGGCCAGCATACACCGCGAAACCTATATTGGGGAGGCAAAGAAAAAAAAACAACCAAAAACTAATTTCATCCCAAAAGATATAAATCTGTCTTCGAATATTAAACTCATCAAATTACGCGGTAAATGCAATTACCCAAATTATAAAAGAAAAGAAAAAAAAAAATATAACATCCGACGACAAAAAGTTTTTAAACAAAATAAATAATTGAATAGAATAGCCCGGCTAATACGCCTGCATTCATATATGCAGGTACATATATGTAGCTTAGTTATTAGCCAGATATTAAATCTTTTGCGAAGAGAATAAGAAAACAAAGCTTAAAAATCAAAAATAAACGAAAAGAAAATGAGAACCAGATGAAACGATAAGAAAAAGATGTAAAGCAAACGTATGTTAGAAACTCTCAATAATTAAGTGTGAGAAACTACAATACCTTGACTTAAATACGAGTAATTACAGTAGCAATACTTAAATGTAAAACTTTAGGCGGAAGGCAATGCAAAAAAAAAAAAATTCTCAAATTGGATGAGCTGCAAAATCCAAAAAAAAACAAACAAAGAGTGTCGAAACTACATTCAGCCCGTAGCAGCTCGCACTCTCGCGCTCTCTCCCTTCTGGAGTCCGTGATGTTCCGATGCCTTCTTGTTCCTCCTTTTCTTTAATTCGATCGCCACCAAATATAATAAATTTTAGGTTACTGACCTCTTTCCGGCTCAACCACGGAAACGGCTTATCGACGGTAATTTATAGCGTATGTGTGACAAGTACCGGTAGGCCGATTGCCTACTAAGGTGTTTTAAAAAGTGCGCTAAGGCGTCGGCACTTATGTAATGCGGGTATGTATGCTGGTGCTTTTGTTGTTGTGGGGTAAAGTTAGTACTTATCCTGTTCGTAGCCAGTCTTACGGCGCTCTGTGACCGGTAAAAAAATGCCGAGGTTAATGCCTCCTGTTGACAAGAACCTAAAAAACGAAAAGCAATAATTATGGTTAAGCATATGTATGGGTCGGCCACCGTGGTGTCATGTTAGCGTGCTCCGCCTACCACACCGTATGCCCTGGGTTCACACCCCGGGCAAAGCAACATCAAAATTTTATAAATAAGGTTTTTCAATTAGAAGACAATTTTTCTAAGCGGGGTCGCCCCTCGGCAGTGTTTGGCAAGCGCTCCGGGTTTATTTCTGCCATGAAAAGCTCTCCGTGAAAACTCATCTGTCTTGCAGATGCCGTTCGGAGTCGGCATAAAACATGTAGGTCCCGTCCGGCCAATTTGTAGGGAAAAGCAAGAGGAACACGACGCAAATTGGAAGAGAAGCTCGGCCTTAGATCTCTTCGGAGGTTATCGCGCCTTACATTTATTTATTTTATATGTATGGGTGTATGTATGTATGTATATATATAAATATAATTTAAGTGAAATTGTCCTAATAATGCAGTCTTATGAATTTTTTTTTTCTCCTTTTTTTCTGTAACTGTATTATTTCCTTAATTCACACTTTCTTGATTTTGTTTTTTTTTTCATGTGCCATTTTGCACTAATCTCTTAATTGAAAATTTTTGTTTAATTAAATTTTTCAATATTCAGGTTTTCAACTGGCACGCATGACTGTAGATAAAAATTTTCTTCCACATTTTGATTAACGCGGTTATTGCATCCGACCACATCCTAACTAGCATTACTTTAGTCTTTGATTTTTAGGGTTCACTTAGGCAAGATTACTCACATCTCACATTTTGTGCAACTAAATTTACCCAAAAAATTTTTCTTTTTCAAGAGTATTCACTTAGCCCAGCTTTGGCAGGAAATGGCTTTCTAGGATGTTGTAAGCTGCGGTGCTGGCCCCTTCTGGGTCCCGTAAGCTGGTGTGTAACCAGCAACCGTTGGTTAACGTGATGATGACCGGTATTTTATTTTTTTTATTTTGGCACTGGTCACCACTTGCATATATGTACAAGTATTTTAAATTTTTTTTCTTTCAACCTTTTTTTATATGTTTTATCGGTTTTTTTTTGTTATTTTATAAAAATTTTATTTTTTTTCATAAATATTTTTAATATTATTTATTTATTTGTTTTACTAGTTCACTTCACTACTTGAATACTTTAAATATACATACACCGAGTAGACCGAACCGCATTACTTTTTAGGCACCTTGAAACTAAAATTTTCTAATGTTCCATCGCTTTCGGAAGCTGGTGGATATCGTCGAACCTACGCCAAGCTACATACCCACACATTCATACACGCTTTTACTCGGCGGTTGCTTCGCGGATAACACACATACAAATACATAAGTGCAGAGGGTGAAACATAGACACATATTTCAGTTACATCTGAGTATAATGCGTATTGAAATTTAGTAGTGCTAATATATAATATGCGTAGCAATTTCAGAGGAGTATTTAAAGTTTGTCGCTTAGCAGTCCATATAAAGTTTAAGCGAAAACTTATATAGATGTGAAAAAAACACAGCTTATATCACAGAAAAAAATATGAGCCTACCACTGGGAATCTTATTCTATCTGTATGGTCAAGTAATTAGGATATGCAATAAATAATTAAATAAATAGGTTAATAAATAGATGTATAATTACGTTATAGTCAAGTAGTAAAATAAACAAAAAAAATTTTAACAAAAACAAAAACAAAAATATTGCAAAAATAAATAAATAATTACGTAAATAAACAAAAAAAAAAAAAAAAACAATGAACAACCCACAGCATAAATAAAGTCAAGTATGGAAAAAAATAGACATAGTTTGGTAGTCAGATTTACGGACGTTCGCGACTATATACCACCACAGATACATTTAGAAACCTATGCTACAAAAATATCCTTAGCATGGTATACCCCTACTCTTTTACCAGTGCTGTCTCCCAGTTCATACAGTGAATTTCCTATAGTCCTTAGGACGACACACTGGACATATTTCGGTCCCAGTTTGGCGTTGTAGTTTTCAAGTAGTGAGCTCTGTTTAAAATTACGGCGGTATACCACTTGTCCAATTTTAAATCTAACCTCTTTTGATTGCGTATTGTATACCTTCTCTCCTACTTTATATGCTCGCGCGAGCTCGTCAAATATTTTGTTCCTCAAATCTTGGTGTCTATCTCCTAGTTCTACCTCGCAATCTATATCTTTAAGTGAACCTATTCTGTGTAAAATGTTATACGAGGCGCCATGCTGTATCATGGGTATCCCGAATACGGCATGGTACGGCGACTCACCTATGGCGATGTGTACCACGCTACGCAGGACAAAGGCGGCATTACTCACATGTTGTTCCCAGGTCTTTTGGTTCTTGCCGATATACGCTCGTATCATTTACAATACTGATCTATTGACCCGCTCAGCGGCGTTTGTCTGGGGGAGTAAAACGCCGTCCTAACGTGTTTTGTACCATACTTTTCACAAAAGGAGGTGAAGATCTCCGAGACGAACTGTTTTCCTTTGTCTGAGTGTACGAACTCGGGGACCCCAAAAATGTGGAAAACTTCCTACTCCAGAAATTGAACCACTTTAGCAGCTGTTGCTTCTGGCATAAGTTTAAGGAAAACAAATTTACTAAAATGATTAAGACACACGAACACAAAAACATTTCCATCCTTGCTACGAGGTGATGGTCCCATGAAATCGACGTAAAGACGTTGGAAAGGTCGCTCGATAATTTGTTTTTTGCCCATTGGTGGCTTTCGAAAACTATTTTGGGTCTTGGTTTCTTTGCATACGATGCAATCTTCGACACACTTTTGCACATCGGCCACCATGCCGGGCCAAAAGTACTTCTCTCTTATCCGGGCCAGGGTTTTATGGATTCCTTCATGACCCGAAGAAGGAGAGCAGTGCGCGGCTTCCACCAAGCCAATCCGCAGCTCCGACGGTACCCCGAGCTTCCAGGTGTGTTCCTCTTGAAGTTCTCCCCCTGCAAAAATGAGATAGTTTGTCTTTGTCTTTCGTTATGTTGTCTTTCAGTCCGCGGTATTCGTCGGTATCAAAGAAGGGTGAGTCAAGGCTGATGTCTAAGACTAAGGGATTTTTCCCGACCAAGGACTGTCATTTCAGTGTAACCCCATTTAATTTGTTGCGTCCCTCCCACAAATTGTTATCCTCCCATCAGCTTCTTGCAGCGGGACTGCTCCATATTCTCTTTCTCCGGGAAGGTATCGAATCCAATCCGGGTCCGTCTCCTGACCCCTGTCCTGAGAAATGGTTTTGCTGCGTCTGCCGGAAAGAATCTTTTTAGGACGGCCATACTCTTGTCAGTGTGTTTCGTGTAAGGGATGGTTGCATCGGACAGGTTGTTCTGGGCTAGATCCCAAAACCAGACGTCCACGTAACTTCTATAAATGTTTTGTGGCTCCTTGCTGTTCACGCCCAAGGGCGTCCCATAGTCTACGCTGTAGTGGCCCCACTACCTTCCAGCAGCCTCGCTGCTCAGCAAGCCACAAAAAGTACCCGCTGCTGCTCGCGCCCCACGGCGCCAACAACTCAAACAGCTGATACCACTCATAACTACTACCTTCGCAGTAGAGCTGGTAGCAATGCTGAGCATCAGCCCCTGCCCCCGTCTGCTTCTCCCCCCCCCCCCCCCCCCCCTCTTTTCTGGCAGCAATCGTGCAGGTCAGGGAAACAGACTCTTAGTCCCTACCTCCGTTTGCACCGTCTGCCAGCACAGAATATATAGGTTTGCGACATCCGCTCAATGCAGCTCCTGCTTTGGGTGGTGCCACTTTCCTAGATGTTCTGGTCTCCGCGACGGCAACCCCTCGACGGGTTTCATCGCGCCATGTTGCCAGGTCGCAAACCCAAATCATCCGGGTACCCCAATGCTTGCCCAAGGGCGCCCAGTCCCAAGGCCACAACAGCAATTGCGTCCTGGCCTTCCACAACCTAGGCGTAGTCACCCGTCACTTACCCCTAGAGTGGCGGCGTCACCCCTCATGCACTTCAGAATTCTGCAGTTAAACTGTAATGGACTAACTGGGAAGATTACGGAGATAGTCGATTTCATGAAGCGGCACAACATCCGCATTGCTGCGATTCAAGAGACTAAACTCACAGCAAGATCTGCATTGCAGACCTGCTCTGGGTATAATGTCCACAGGAAAGACCGCGAGAGCGGAAATGGAGGCGGCCTCGCGTTTATTATACACCACTCTGTGCAATATTATATATTTGAGTCTGGCATCGACCGCAGGGACAATGTCTTAGAACGTCAAGGCCTATCTGTTCGGTCAGGCGATGCAAATCTAGAAATCATCAACATCTACATCCCTCCTGTCACCTGTTGCCCCAGTGGATACCGCCCTAATATCGAGGCCTTACTCACTGGCAACAATCGCATTATCTTAGGCGATTTCAATGCCCATCACGACCTATGGCATTCAAACTTGCGGGCGGACAGTAGGGGTGAGATGTTGGCGGATCAAATAGAAGAAACGACGTTCTGCACAATAAACGGAGACGCCCCCACACGTATGGTAGGAAGCTGTCATAGCTCGCCAGATATCTCAATCGTGAGCGCAGAACTCGTAAACTGCGTCAACTGGCAGCCGATGGTAACATTGGCATCCGACCACCTGCCCATACTTATTTCGTTCGAGCGTACCGCCGACTTCATCGTCACCGAAAAACGCACTTTCATAAACTTCAAAAAAGGAAAGTGGGAAGAATATAAATCTGCAACAGACAGCAGCTTTGCTGCCCTCCCTATCCCGACTGATGCCCACCAAGGGGAGCGTGCCTTCCGTAAGGTCATTGAATCCGCCTCGGCACATTTCATTCCCGCCGGGAGAATTCCCGAAATCCGGCCCCACTTCCCGGCGGAGGCCGCGAGCTTAGCGAGGGAACGCGACCTTATAAGACAGCTTGATCCAGGCGACCCCCAAATAAGGGATATAAACCAACGCATCAGATTGCTTGTCGACGAACACAAGCGGGCGAAATGGGAAGAGCACCTAAGAGGTTGTAACCTCTCTACCGGTGTAGGTAAACTTTGGTCCACCGTAAAGTCCCTATCGAATCCGACTAAGCACAAAGACAAAGTTTCCATCGCCTTTGGCGATAAGGTGCTGTCGGATGCGAAAAAATGCGCGAGCGCTTTCTGCCGACAATATATAATGCATCCTACGGTCGACAAAGATAGACGGAGACCCAATAGACACGCACATAAACACAAATTCAGCGCGTCACCAATCACCATCACCGCTAGAGAGGTTGAGGACGCCATTGGTCGCGCTAAACCATCCAAAGCAGTGGGCCCAGACGGCATAGCCATGCCGATGCTTAAAAACCTAGGGAAAGAGGGTTTCAAATATTTAGCGCATGTCTTCAACCTGTCTCTTTCCACCTTTGTCATACCCGAGAAATGGAAAATGGCCAAGGTGGTCCCGCTACTAAAGCCTGGGAAACCAGCTAACGTAGGTGAGTCATATCGTCCGATATCTCTCCTATCGCCAGTGGCAATGACGCTTGAAGCCATTTTGCTCCCTTATTTCCAAGCACATTTGCAGCTAGCCCCTCATCAGCATGGCTTCAGAAAACTCCATAGCACTACCTCCGCGCTAAATGTCATTAGCACCCAGATAAATTGCGGCTTGAATCAATACCCCCACCATAGAACAGTACTCGTAGCGCTAGACCTATCAAAAGCTTTTGATACGGTCAACCATGGCTCGTTACTGCAAGACCTGGAAGGGTCTACCCTTCCCCCATGTCTTAAAAGGTGGACCGCAAATTATCTGGGTGGTCGGCAGGCATCGGTGCAATTCAGCAACGAAACATCAAAACAAAGGAGAATTAAACAAGGGGTGCCACAGGGTGGTGTCCTATCCCCACTTTTGTTTAATTTCTACATATCTAAGCTACCTTCACCACCGGAAGGAGTCACAATCGTTTCCTACGCCGATGACTGCACAATAATGGCCACAGGCCCAGGCCCAAAGATCGATGCGCTATGCAAAAAAATAAACGGCTACCTCCCTGATCTCTCCAGTTTTTTCGCCTCGCAAAACCTGGCATTGTCACCGACTAAATCTTCCGCGACCTTATTTACAACATGGACGCCCCAAATGTCGACCATTTTGAACATCCACGTCGATGGCACTACGCTACCGACTGTCCGACACCCCAAAATCTTGGGTGTGACGTTTGATCAGGATCTACATTTTGGTGAGCACGCAGCCGCAATTGTTCCGAGAATTCAGAGCCGTAACAAAATCCTCAAATCCCTCGCTGGCAGTACTTGGGGAAAAGATAAAGAAACGCTCATGACTACATACAAAGCAATTAGCCAGCCGATTACGTGCTACGCGTCACCCATATGGTCGCCAAGCCTAAAAACCACCCACTGGAAGAAACTACAGGCCTGCCAAAATACTGCTCTCAGAATCGCCACGGGCTGTCTTCTTATGTCCCCAGAACACCATCTGCATAATGAGGCGAGAATACTCCCCATCAGGGAGAGAAATGAGATGCTGACCAAACAGTTTCTGTTGAATACCCAGAAATCTGGGCATCCCAACAGACATCTGATTGACGAACCAGCACCGCCTAGGGCCCTAAGGAGTCATCTCCGTAAGCATTTTGAGGAAATACGGCACCTGAGAACCCAGCCGTATGAAGCGAAAAAACACAAGCAGGTCCTTGGTGAACTCCATATACAGGCGTCGGACCTTTATGTCGGGAATTGCCCGGTGAATCCAGTACTTGAAGAAAAATATCCAGAACTCGCGGAAGAGGAGCGCATACTCCCCAGGGAAACGCGTGTCACTCTTGCTCAACTTCTTTCTGGATACTGTAACAGGTTAAACTCTTACCTATCCAGAATCAACCCCGACATACAAAATGTATGCCCCGCTTGCAATGTGTCCCCACATGACACCAACCATCTCTTTAATTGTTATGTGGAACCAACGCCTCTAACACCCCTTTCCTTATGGTCCACCCCTGTTGAAACGGCAAGTTTCCTTGGACTCCCGTTAGGGGATATTGATGACAATTTGTGATCGGTCGCGGCTATTAGGTGGGGCGAGCATTGCTACAACAACAACAACAACCCCTCATATCTACCGATGTTTTCTTACTATTGCACGTTCCCTCGGTTTTCATACCATTTTCGTGTTTTAAAATTTTTACACCTCGACCATATTCTCTTAAATCTAATTCTCCCGGGATTCCTGACTCTGCACAGAGTGCCCGGACATCTCTGCCAGTTGCCTGTTTTCCGTACCTGGTTTAAACATACAATAGGACGCATCACTACCACACAGGAAACACTTCATACAATGAAAGGACGACTTACAGTGGCTGCTGCCTGTGGATTCTTCGTCAAGAAGTCCACTGGCATACTACAGACGAAACACAACATAAGGTGAAAGGGTGACGGACAGAACACTTTACTTTGGACATCACTGCTAGGATTAAAGGATTTCGGAGGTTTCGGTGGGTCACCGGGTTTTATATTAGTAGCACCGGGTCTAGAGGACATTACTTTGCTTCTATCATCTTTCCCTATTGCCTCTATCGCTATACTATTGACCCCTTCTATCTCCCTGGTGCTAACATCTATCTCGATAACGACCTTGTTTCGCGACCTATTTAATTTTATTAACTTTTCGGCCCTCTTACATTCTGTTTTAAGGTCGGCTAACGTTTATATCCGTGAAGCAAATGTGAGGTTCGCCAAATACGGCTTCAGGTTACCTTTTATCATTTTTACCAGTTCCGCCTCTGGTATTTTTTTCTTAAGCGGGAAGGTGAGATCATGTATCTCTGCATAAAAGTCTTCGAAGGACTCTTGACCTCCTTGCTTCCTCTCCATGATTTCGCGTATCACCTCGTAATCAGATTCCGCGCTCCTAAACTGGTTAACCAACTGAGGTAGTTGAAATCCCGGTCATCGGCGTGATCCTCCAGGACTTGTCAGTACCATTTTAAAGCGGCTCCGGTTACGAGGCAATCGAAGTCCGCTAGTAGTTGCTCGTGGGAGACGTCGTGTTGTTCGCGGATCCTCTCAACGCGAAACACAAAGCTTTCCACCGCCATATTTTTTGTTGTACCGTCGAACTTCAGGTGCCATTTCTCCAGGTCTATTTTCTTCCGGTACATGTGCCAATCAAACCCGATTTTGATTATTCCTAGGAGGTTGCTGGTTCGTTCTTCCTGGGGTAGATGTAGTTTGGGGTTAGGCTCGAGCTGGTGATGCCTGCATGGATGCCTCCACAGCTGCAACCCTATTACTCAGGTGTGACATATCCGTACGCACCTTCCTAAATTCTTCCATAAATTCCGCCATAACATTCTACTGCATCATGGTCTCCATCATTTTTCCCAGGTGGTCCATGCGGTGGTGCTCCACCGACAGCTCTTTGAGGTGAATTCTGATCCTCTCCCTCTTCTGGCATTTCTAGAATCCTGTCGAGCTAACTCGAAAAACTTAGGGACCTATTTGACAAATCTTCTATTCTTGGCGTCTGCTCCCTCGAACTTAAACGGCCAACCACTCGAGGTGAACAAGAGTTGAAAAAAGCAGTGGGAAAAAAATCTATGGGCTGTTCAATTCCAGTATCGATTTGCGTGAGCAAAGATCCTACCACTTGGTTTTCAAGCGCTCTAGCGAGACCACGAGTTACCCTCCTATCTGACGGTATTCTCCCCAAACCAAAACACTGCACTTCAAAGTCGGTGGGAATGTCCATCGACTACCTATGTCAACCGTAAAAAAGGTAAAAAAAACAAAAAACTGAATAGCCAAAGGATTCAAGTCAAACAAAAATTTAAGTTCAATAAATGGATCTTAACTCAGGTTAAATAAATAATAGTTTAAAAAAACTAAAAAAAAACACGCTTTTATAGCTAACCGAACTAAAAAATAGAAAATAATTTTCAATTAAAAAGAGTTTATATAACAGTAGTAGAAGGTCAAACAATCATTTATAGCTAATCACCTCAAAATAAAATTATAATAAAATTTAAGTTATTAACAGAATAATTTAACTCAGAGTAAAAAGCGTGGGGTGCATTTGACTACATTTCATATCTTTCCTCTCAGATAGTTGCCAATAGAATGATTGTAACATTCAATATCAAGCACCCCACGCTTTTACTGTGAATTAAATTATTCTGTTAATAACTTAAATTTTATTATAACTTTATCTTGAGGTGGTTAACTATAAATGATTGTTTGACCTTCTACTACTGTTATATAAACTCTTTTTAATTGAAAATTGTTTTCTATTTTTTAGTTCGGTTAGCTATAAAAGCGGGTTTTTTTAGTTTTTTTAAACAATTATTTATTTATTTTGAATTTTTAAGTTCAAGTAATTTTAAAAGTTTTAGTCGAGAGTGATGAAACCTCGAAACGCCAGCGGTCCATGGATGAATCCAACCCCACCGTACCGAAAAGGGCCAAGACGCAGGGAGGCTGGACGCGTTCTTTCGCCGAAATTGCCAAGGGTCGGCAGATCATTGGCATTATAGACGAGATCGGAGAAGATGGCAGGATCTCGAAACAACAGTGGAAGAGGATCGAGGCCGCGCTCGCTACGGTGGCCGTTAAGGTTAAGAAAGGCAACCCTGGTCCACCGCCACCTTACACCGATGCAGGGTGGTTCCAGGGCAATGTCAAGCTAATTGCCTGTGACAACGCCAGGCCGGTAAACCTCTATAGGGCCGCCGTCACGCTGATAGGGGTGGTATATCCGGGGGCGCGCCTCAAGGTAGTGGAGGCGGGTGATATCCCCTCACGACCAAGGGCTAGAGCCTGGGTTCCAGTGACGCCAACGGACCCAGCTGACATCCTGGAGCTGCTCCAGGAGTACAACCGGACACAGGTTTGGAAGTCAACCCTGATAAAACCGAGCTTGTCCTCTTCACGAGGAGGTACAAAGTACCAAATCTTACACCGCGAAGAATTGGGGGCACGTTATTAGCGTTTAGCGATCAAGTCAAGTATTTGGGAGTCATTCTGGATAGGAAGCTATTATGGAGTGACCATATAGTGGAGCGATCCAAGAAGGCAGCAGCAGAGCTGTTCATCTGCAAGAGAGCAATTGCCACCTCCTCGGGGTTCTCCTCTAAGGTGACCTACTGGATTTACACAGCCATTGCGCGCCCGATTCTTCTTTATGGTGCCTTGGTCTGGTGGCCTGCACTAGCTAAAAGTACCTATCTAAAAATGCTTCAAAAGGTGCAACGGAGTTCGGAGCTCTGCATTACCAGGGCTCTCGGCTCCACTCCAGATTATGTTACATACATACATGGATACATAAATACATAGATAGGTACAGGCCAAGCTAATAAAAGCGTGTTAAAAAGGGCTCCAGTATGCTCTTTCGTAGATGTGCCATGCATCCACTTCTATCATTAATAAAGGAATGCGTTTTTCGCATTATGTGCAAGGTTTCAAATATATGGGCATTTGGGGTGGTCATAAGTTCAATTGACCTTATGTCACCCCCCATCACATTATTGCATTGTCATCGAGCCTCGATACGTGTGCAAAGTTTCGATCGAACTTAAGGCCCTTCAAAGTGGTAATAAGGCCAATTGACCTTATGGCCGTTGACCTTATGTCACCACACCATCACATGAATGCATTGTCATCGAGCCTTGATACGTGTGCAAAGTTTCAATCAAACTTATGGCCATTCAAAGTGGTAATAAGGCCAATTGACCTCATGGCCGTTGACCTTATGGCACCGCACCATCACATTAATGCATTGTCATCAGTCCCTGATTCGTATGCAAAGTTTCAAATTAATTAGACTTCTAGAAACCAGTGAAAATTAAGCTCAAAGATTCCGTTACATACAGGCCAAGCTAATAAAAGCGTGTTAAAAAGGGTTCCAGTATGCTCTTTCGTAGATGTGCCATGCATCCACTTCTATCATTAATAAAGGAATGCGTTTTTCGCATTATGTGCCAGGTTTCAAATCTATGGTCATTTGGGGTGGTCAGTGGTGTGATGGTAGCGTGCTCCGCCTATCACACCGTATGCCCTGGGTTCAACTCCCGGGCAAAGCAACATCAAAAATTTTAGAAATAAGATTTTTCAATTAGAAGAAAATTTTTCTAAGCGGGGTCGCCCCTCGGCAGTGTTTGGCAAGCACTCCGGGTGTATTTCTGCCATGAAAAGCTCTCAGTGAAAACTCATCTACTTTGCAGATGCCGTTCGGAGTCGGCATAAAACATGTAGGTCCCGTCCGGCCAATTTGTAGGGAAAATCAAGAGGAGCACGACGCAAATTGGAAGAGAAGCTCGGCCTTAGATCTCTTCGGAGGTTATCGCGCCTTACATTTATTTTTTTTTTTAATGCATTGTCATCGAGCCTTGATATGTGTGCAAAGTTTCAATCAAACTTATGGCCTTTCAAAGTAGTAATAACGCCAATTGACCTTATGGCTGTTGACCTTATGTCACCACAACATCACATTAATGCACTGTCATCGAGCCTTGATACGTGTGCATAGTTTCAATCAATCTTACTGCCATTCAAAGTGGTAATAAGGCCAATTGACCTTATGGCCGTTGACCTTATGTCACCGCACCATCACATTAATGCATTGTCATTGAGCCTTGATACGTGTGCAAAGTTTCAAACAAACTTATGGCCATTCAAAGTGGTAATAAGGCCAATTGACCTTATGGCCGTTGACCTTATGTCACCACACCACCACATTATTGCATTGTCATCGGTCCCTGATTCGTATGCAAAGTTTCAAATTAATCAGACTTCTAGAAACCGGTGAAAATTAAGCTCAAAGATTCCGTTACATACAGGCCAAGCTAATAAAAGCGTGTTAAAAATCAAGTTCACAGAGAAGAAATCCAAAAACAAAAGTGTCGAAATTCAAAAAAAAATTACTGCTTATGATTTTTTTTCTCAAACAAAAAAATTAAAATTAAAAAAAAAAAATTGAAAACTTACTTCAAAGGATAAAAACAAAATTAAAACTACTTTGATGAAAATTATAAAACAACTCCAAAAAAATAATATATATATATATATCCAAAAGAATAATAATAAAACAATAATAAACCAAATTTAAAAAAATAATGACTAAATAGCTTAAAACAATACAACCCTTATCCCAGACCAAAAAGAGTAATTCAATAAATAAACGTGTTGGAGCTAAAAATTCAAAAGTATTTGTATGTTTATTTGTAAATGAATATATGTACTTGTAAGTATGTGTAGATATAGTAAAAAGTAAAAATATATATTGGCAAATCCCAAAAACTTTTACCTTTTTGGATACTCGGGTTTTACACAAGGGCAAAAAACTTAAGGCCAGAAAAAAGTACAATGGCATTAAATTTGACCTTTTGACTATCCGATCTGATGATTTAAAAAATCAAGAAAGTTTATAGTAAGTTTTTGCAGAACTTCGAAACGTAAAAAACGTCGATTTTTACACTTTTTCAAGCGATACCCTTGATTTTTTTTTTTTGAATTTTTCGATAAAATTTTGAGGCATCGCTGAAACGCTATGGAATTTAAACTGAATGTTGTTTTTGAGACGGAGATTCTAAACGTATGAGCAAAATTAATGTGTCCCTCCAATACTCAAAACATTCATCAATCAAAATAGCAATTTAATGGTAATTTCCGATCAGTTTTATTAATTTATATGTAGTTTTTCAGCTTTACTGATCTATTAGGGTCAAGTGCAAATAAAATGTGATTTATTCCACCATTTAGCCAAACATTTCGATAATTATCCTTATCTTCTTCAGGGGCGGTCTATATTTGTTTATAACAAAATACAAAAGACAAAAACAACATTAGAAATAAAATTACAAGATCTAAATTACATAGTTTCAAACAAAGTTTTGCACAATTATAAATTTGAATTTTACATGAAATATTACTTCACAAACAATTATTTATATTCACTCACATTGGTATTTAAAAAACGATTTTATTATTACTTTACAAAAAAATTAAATGTTACCATCACTATATGGTAAACTTGTCAAACTAAAACTAATTATCTGTGTCATAGGCATAATAAGTAAGTCGCGGCTATGTCTTGTGTATCTTCTTTCTTGTTCATTGCCTTTTCTCTGTTTTGCATTATTCTTAGGCTCTCGAGTGTGTACCTTGTTCTTTCTCTCGTCTCTTTGTCTATTATTTGTGTTGTTGTGAAATCTACTGTATGTTTGTTGTTTACCGCGTGTTGTGATAACGCCGTGCTGTGTTTTTCTTTGTTGATATCGGCTTGGTGCTCTGCAAGTCGTGTGTTTAGCGCCCTCTTCGTAGTGCCAATATATATTTTGTTGCAATGTTCAGTTTCATTTCCTTTGCACTCTATTTGGTATACCACGTTACTTTGTTGTTGTATGTCGATCGGGCTTTTTGTTTTTGTAAAGAATGTTGATAGAGTGTGGTTAGATTTGTAAGCCAGTGTTACTTTTGGGTTTTTTGTTATGTGTTGTGCTAGATTTTCTGAGAGCCTGGGAATATAGCTCGTACTAAAATATTGTTTTGGCTCATTCTGCGACTCTTTCGTTGTGGTTTGTGTGGGAATATTTATTAATTCTTGTTATTTACGGTCAATTAGATTACATATTAATTTATTGGGATAATTGTTACTTCTTAGCGTCATTTTGATTTTTTCTATATTAGCGTTATGAAAACATTGATTGCTGATGGTCAGTACTTTATGTATGAAATTTTTGGCGGTATTTAATTTATACTTAAAGGGTTGTGATGAAAAGAAATTTATTAGGCGACCAGACGATGTAGGTTTTGTGTACCAGTCAAGTATAATTTTATTGTTAGCTCTATATATGCGGGAGTCTAAGAAGGGGATGTTGTTGTTTTTTTTCCATTTCAATGGTAAATTGCAGTCTATTGTGGTATTTGTTCAGTGTACTTAAGATAATTTCCGTGTCGCTTCGTTTTATTATTGCAAATACGTCGTCTACGTATTTGACAAGAAATTTGATACCAGTGTTTTGTTGTTGGTTCAGCTCAGAGTACATATTGTGTATAAGGTCGTCCATCACAATGTCCGCTATGGTGGGGGAAAGTGGGTTACCCATCGGCATTCCAAATGTTTGTTGGTAAATATTGTTATTGTACATGAAATAGTTATTTTCTTTTAAGCAGAACTCTAATATGGTTAAAAATTTGTTTTTCGGTATGTTTGTGTGTTGCTGGACTTTTTCCCATTTTTTCATGACTATCTTTATTGCTAAAGCCGTCGGTATGTTGGTGAAGAGCGAGACGACATCGAACGATACTAACACATCATCATTGCATACATTTACATCAGCTAATCTATTTTTCAAGTCAAATGAATTTTTAATGTTGTAGTCTTCTGATATTAGTGGCGTCAAGATTTTTCCTAAATATATGGACAATTCATAACATGGAACATTTATAGAAGACGAAATTGGACGTAAGGGGCATTCGGGTTTGTGGATTTTGGGTAAACCATAAAGTCTCGGTGCGGTTGCTGCCGAGCTGTTGTTTTTCTATGTAGTTTATGTACTTTCCTTTGTATAATTCGTTTACAATGCTATTGTTTTTCTTTTGCAGTTTTGTTGTGGGATCGACTCTGACGACTTTGTATGTGTTCTTGTCGCCTAGTAGTTGGTTCATTTTCTCCATATAGTCTGTCTTGTATAGCGCAACAGTTCTATTTCCTTTATCCGCATCCGTAATAACTATGTTGTCTCTGTGTAAATGTAAAAATGTTCTAGTTTTGTTGTATGTCTCTATGATAAATTTTTCGGCTGAGTTTTGTTTTATATTACTTTTGAACTGTAAGATTCTGTGGCTAACTTGGCTTCTCGCGACTTCTTTATCTTTTTCGTTATCTATAGTTTGAATTACTTGTTCTATTTCTGCAATTGTATGTATGGGTGAAAAATTAGTATTTGTTGTAGGTAGTGTGAATTTTCGTCCCAGGGATAGTAGCCACATCACATCTTCGGGAAATTCGATGTTGGTTTTGTTCACAAACCAATTGCTGTTTATGTTGATTCCTAGTTTTCTTATTTTTTCGTATTTAAGTTTTTTCATTTTCGCTTCTAGTGTTGCTTCTTTCTCTTTTGCTATCTTCGTACTCAGAATTTTTTGTTTGGTGATGAACTGGTCAAATTCCTGGTCGCCTAATGCATATTTTAATTGTTGTTGTGCGTGAAAAATTAGATCTTTTGTTGTTTTGATGTTGATGTTGGTTTGTGTAAGTTCTATGTTTAATATTTTCGATAGCGATACTTTTTTTATGTCATTTTCAATATTGACAGTTTTTTGCTTATAGCTTTTTGAGGCAACTGAGTATTGAAATTTGGATTATGCACGATAATAGCATATCAGGGACTAAAAAAAACTGGGGTTTCAAATTCGATGTGCCCCTTTCAGTTTTGAAGGTAGAGGCAGAAAAGTGGAAGCACTTGGTTGCGTACATTTTTTTCAGGAGCATGTTTTTTGTGGGCACAGCTACAATTTTACTTTTATCACTTTTATCACCCGTTTGTTAATTTTTTTTCTACACCACAGTAGCATACCATCAATTGCCTCATCTTCGAATATTCACGCAAGAAAAGTTATTGATGTTTGTACATGGGGCAAATATATGATATTTCCGACAAAAATTGGCAATCGTCAAAAAGTGCAGACAATTTTTTTTTTTTAACCAGGTTTTATTTAAAAGTAAATGAAAAGAAACACAAACTTGGTACAAAAATTTAAAAAAAAAAAAAATTTTTTTTCTACACTTTTTGACGATTGCCAATTTTTGGCGAAAATTTTGTATATTTGCCACATGTACAAACATCAATAACTTTCCTTGCGCGAATATTCCAAGATGAGGCAATTGATGGTATACTACTGTGGTGTAGAGAAAAAATATAATGTACATCCTGATAAAATTTCAACACAATCGGCTAAGAAGTGTTTAAATAAGTAAAAAAATTTAAGGTTTTCCGGGTTTATATATTTAGCAATATCTCCAAAAACGGATCTCGGGTATTACAACTTTTTTACCTAAACATACTTCGTTCACATATCTATATGTTTTTAAAGTTTCAAAAGAATCGGTAGAAAGGTGTTAAAATAAATGTGTTGCAAACTTTGCAGTAAAAAATATTTGGCGGTTATTCGGTTTTATATTTTTACCGATATCTACAAAACCGGGTCTCGTGTATCAAAAAATGTTACATAGCTAACAGCTGCATATATCTCCATACTTTGTTAAAATTTCGATATAATCGGTACAGAAGTGTTGAAATAAATGTATATTTAACATTGCGACCTCAATTTATATATATTTTGCTCGATCTTTTGACTACATCTTTTTGAGGCATTATGTAAGACGAGTAACGGCGATGCACTATAGCTCCAATTTACCCCTAAATTATCCTAACAAAAAGATATTTGCGTGATACCATGTTTCAAAAAAAAAATGTTTTTCTCCAAGAAAACCAAAGTTTGGCGGATTTCCCCATATGTATCGTGTAATCTTAAGGACAAGCCAGTTACATATAAAAAAAAATAGAAAAATAATAAAATATAGGAAAATAAAATTCAAATGGAAAGCAATGGCCCAAAAAAAACAAAAAAAAAATTAAAGAAATTTGTGAATTCAAAAACGTATTAAGCCTAACTAAGACTAAGAATTCGTTTTAACAACAAAAAAAAAATATAAAATGGTAAGGCAAATTCAATGCTAATAAAAAGGTATCTTTTTTTTATGGAAGAAGAGGAAAATATATAAATCGTTATTGAATTTTTTTTACTTTCTTTCTAAGTTAAAAGAATTCAACAATAACCGAAAGTAGAATAGTAGAAACACTGTTAGATAAATTATGAATGACCTGTGGGTTTGGAATGTGGTCGCTTTGTGACGATGTGATTCTTAATGTTGGCTTTGCTGTCGCTCCTCCTTTTCTAGACGGCTGTTATAAGGCTTTCCGTAACTCTGAGCACTATCTTCCACCAATGTTATACACAACAACACTCCGCCGTTCGTCACTCCACGCATTACAGCTTATCTAATATACTAGCGTGTTTGGGTTTTCCTCTAATCTCGCCAATTACTTCCAAGCTTACGTATGAACAGACTTTGTGGTTATTATTTATTAATCTTTCAATGTTTAACTTCACATATTATAAGAGACATTTTGTTTGTTAAAATAATGCAGACAATTAAGTAGTTCGCTAGGGATTTACTCCGTAAACGAGCCAGTTTATTTCACGCACAAATTGCAGAAAAAAAAATGACAAAGTGCAAAGATTATCGCAAATTTTTAAAAAATTTGTTTAGCATAAAAGCAAAAAAAACGTTGATTTCTCGAACAGGAAAAAAGTGATGATTATGAAGATTTTTCAGTTTTTTTTTAATTCGCACGAAAAGCAAACTATAATAATCAAACGGTGGTGGTTTTTTTGACAGGTGGCGATCATGCCGGATCGCCATCCTGCACCTGCGGCGAATTAAAGTTGGTGGATTTGCGCGGTGGAGGCTACCACACGTCCATGAGGATTTCCAGTGGGAAATTTAAAGTTAAATACAATGCATTGATTCTAGGGGATAATTCGATATAATACAATTCAATAATCGAATACAATACAAGATACGGGTTATATATATAAATTCATAGATATTCGATATAATACAATTCAATAATCGAATACAATACAAAATACGGGCTATATATAAATTCATTGATATTCGATATGTACAAGGGGGAGATGGGACGGGTGGCAGCCTACGCCGCGTAAACATCCTGGCCCGCCCAGGCGTACTAAGCGCCTAACGTGTGCTGCAGCTCGGTCAGAGGCCGAACTGCTTCTTGAATCAGTATCTTTCCAACTTTCTTTTTGTATGTGGAGGTTCGCAGACCGGTGGCGGTGCATCGTATAGTGCGGTTTTCGACATTCGATGGCCGTTGAGGTTGACGCGCATTCGAAGAACGATGGGTGACTGGTGGCTGCCGACGCCGACGATGAGTTGCGGAAATGCGACGGTGCGGCTCCGGGTGGCGTGATGTCGGACGAGCCTCCTGCTGTGGTGGAATGCCATATGACGGGTGGCGACCTCCGGTTTCCCGATGTAATAGTGTATGATGGGGATGCCTGCAGACCTGGCAGCGTTCGATGGAGGTGCACTCGTTGGTGCGATGGGACAGCGCCAAGCAGTTGGTGCAATATGGATGTGCCCTAGCAATTAATGCGCGTTGTTGCGGCTGTATGGCCACGAAGGCAGGGCACCTCAAGAGAGCGTGATGCCGCATACACAATCGGCATTTCCGGTAGTCAGCCATCGCGGTATTGGTGTGTCGTGGCGGGGCTGCGGGCACTGTGAAAGAGAATATGAATGTGTATTAGTAGTGCGTTGAGGAGAACATCAAGGTAGGGACTGCCGGTGAGAGATACGGGATGATTCAGTTATGCTCTGATATGGTGTCGATAGGTAATCTTAGTGGACTGTAGTTGGTTCGGGAGATGATAGGGAACCATGCTGGGCTGAATCAAGTTCCGCTGGTGGCAGGAAGCACAATTTTGTGAGAGGTCTGGTGAGAACGCCGTCTTGAGTGCGTACGTCAACCACTCGTACGCGTCCGTCTCTGCCAGGATGAGTGCTCTTCACTCTACCTAGACGCCATTGGGTGGGGGGTAAATTATCTTCCTGACGACTAGATCGCCGATTTTAGGGGGAGGTTTTGCCATCGATAACGCTTGTGCAACTGCATGAGATAGTCATTCTTCCAGCGCTTGCTGAATTGTTGATGTAAAACTTTCAACCGTTCCCAACGGTTGATCAAAGAGAGGTGTTCATAGTTCGGTTCGGGGATGGTGAGACAGGGTGCGCCTTGGAGAAATTGGCCAGGTGTGAGGGCGGTGAGATCCGCTGGGTCCTGAGAAAGCGGGGAGATAGGACGAGAATTGGCGTAAGAGAGGCCGGGATCGTTAGGGGTACCATTGCCTCCTACAGCATTCCTAAGCCGCATTATAAATTTTAACATGTACGCTGTTACGCGTAAGGCGCGGGGATAGGAGGAGAACCGTGCTAAGACATCTTCTGACTCTTCCGCTGCATGCAGTGCTTCGACTCGGCGAAGTTCGCGGGTACAATATTTCTGGCCGTTGGTGTTGTCTGTCCTCGGGGGTCGGGAAAGCCACTCTGTACCATTCCTCCAAAGCGATGAGTTAGCGAGATCGTCGGGGCTACATCCTCTGGTTCCAAAATCCGCGGGGTTGTCTTTGCTTCGCACGTGTCGCCAAGGGACATTTCCTATACGAGGTCTATAATCTGCGCTGTTCGGTTAGAGACGTATGTTTTCCACGAGTGGGGTGGCTTTCCAGCCAGGCTAGCACGATTTCCGAATCGGACCACATGATTAATTTTTTTTGACTTAGGCCGAGATGGGGTTGGACTACTGCGACTAATTTTGCTAATAAGAGCGCGCCGCATAACTCTAGTCGTGGCAAACTTATGGTTTTTATGGGGGCCACTTTCCCTTTAGAGACTAAAAGGTGAGAGAAGACTTGAGTTCCTACGGTGGTTCTTACGTAAAGTGTCGCGCAATAAGCCTTTTCCGAGGTGTCGCAGAAGCCATGGAGCTCAACTGGTTTATCGGGATGGTAGTTTATCCAGCGTGGTATTTGAATCTCCGATATCGTTCAGAGATTTTCGGCGAACTGCGCCCACTTGATGAGAAGGAGGGGTTTCGCTGGCTCATCGCAGTCAGCCCCGTCTAGCCATAGCTCTTGCATAAAGATTTTTGCGTGGATCATAATTGGCGTTAGCCACCCTGCGGGATCGAAAAGTTTTGCTATGGAGGAGAGAATTTGCAGCTTCGTGGCTGCAGTGGATACCGGATTCGAGTCGACGGTATAAGAGAATGTATCCGTTAGGGCGTTCCACTGTATGCCCAGGGTCTTGGCGGTGCTAGTATTTTCGAACTCGAGAAAGTTTTTTTCCAGCAGATCAGTTTTCGATATTTTTTGGGGGATGTCGGGAGGGTTTGCCATGATCTTTTTTAGGGGAAAGCCAGCTGAATTGAGAGCGTCTATAGTCTCTGTCAGGGATTGCTCGGCTGATTGGAGATCATGACTGCCAGATAGAATATCGTCAACATACGTCTCGGACTTTAGTATTGGGGCTGCGCGTGGATGGGAATCGGCTATATCTTTCGACAGCTCGTGTAGAGTGCGAATAGCCAGGAAATGCGCGCAGTTAACCCCGAAGGTGACCGTTTTTAACTTGTAGTCGTTTATTGGACTGTGTTCGGGGGTTTGGAATATTATCCATTGGTAGTCCCGGTCATAGGAGTGTAAGAGAATTTGGCGGTACATTTCCTCTACATCGCCATTAAACACATATTTATATGTTCGCCATTTCAACAACATAAGTCGGAGATCGGGTTGGAGGGTTGGTCATACATAAGACATCGGTTGGTCGGTACATAAGACATCGTTGAGGGAGTGACCGGAACCCGACTTTTTAGAGGCGTTGAATACAACTTTGACTTTTGTTGTCTTCTTGTTTCGCCTTACGACCGCATGGTGAGGGAGATAGAACGAGCAGTATTTACGCAGGGATTCTATTTCATTGGGACTGGATTCTTCCATGTGGCCTAGGGACAGATATTCTTCGAGTACCTGGTCGTATTGCTGCTTGAGATCTCCCTTTTTTTGAGAGAGTACGTTCCATGTCATGGAACTGTCGTAGGGCTGCAGTACGGGATTGACCTAGGTCGATATCGTTTGGGAATGTTGATTTAAACGGGAGCCGGACCATATATCGACCGTCACCCATGCGAGTGGTGGTGCTTGGATAAAATTCTTCGCACATTTTATCTTCTGGGGTTTCCACTCGCGTTCTGGATATTTCTTCGATTTCCCAGAATTGCCGTAGCTGTTCATTCAGCTGGACATTCGTAACTTCCCACGCTTGAGAGGAGTGTGATCCGACCTTTTCGGGGGTTTTGCCACTTGATATCCAGCCAAATATTGTGTTTTGGGCTAGCAGTGTGGGGGAGATCTTTTCGATGCCATTTAGGATTATTTGTGGGATAAGATCACTGCCTAATACCAGATCAATTTGAGAGGGGTTCTGAGTATTCTCGTCTGCTAGATTGAGATGGGACCATTTACACCATTTACGCATTTGGTCTTTATTTAGCCTGAGTGTTGGGAGTTGCCTAGTGAGCCGAGGTAGCACTATTGCCTGGGCCTTTATTTTTACCTTGTGGTCATTTGAGACTAGGGTCAGTGAGCATAACTTGTTGGAGGTTTGTACTACTCAAAAGGGGAGTGGGTATATGGGAGGCCTAGCTTGATTTGAGCTTTTGACGAGATGAAGCTACGTTCTGACCCTTGATCCACTAAGGCTCTGAGCCTGAAGCTGTCCCCTCGGTGTTCTATGGACACTATCGCTGAGGTGGTGGGAAGTTCCTCGTTGGGAACTGGGTTGGTAACGTCCTGACTGGTTGCCACTTGGGATGTTGTTTTCCGAGGGCCATTGGTTTGATGAGATACTCCGGCGTCGTGGAGGGTGGAGTTGTGGCGACCTTGGCAGTAGAGGCACGTTCTTGTGCTTGTGCAATCTTTTAAGAGGTGGGTTTGGGACAGGCAGCAGATTGTTTTCTCTCACGAATTTTTTTCGTTCAGGGATCGCCAGCTTTTTGTAACGCAAGCAGCTTTGTAGCGTGTGGGAGGACTGCTTGCACATTCTGCAGGCGTAGATTTTTTGATGCTCGGCCACATGAGCATTTGTTCGATTTTGTGCGTAGTTGCTGTTCTGCGGGGGGTTGCGGCTTTGGTTTGGGGTTTGAGCCTGCCTGAACTGGGGATTGGTTTGACTTGAGGGAGGCTTTGAAAAATTGGTGGAGGGTGGATTGTATCGGGGTTTGGCTGGTCGCCATTGATCCACCCTTTCCACTATCTCGTAGCGAGTAGTCAGAAATTGATCCATTTGGGACCAGTTCGGTAGGTTTCTTCTGGAGCTTAAAGATTGCTCCCAAAGCGCAACTGTATTTTCTGGGAGTTTTGAGGTTAGCAGATATATTAATATGGGATCCCAACTATCTGTGGAGACTTGTTGGGTTGCTAATATCTGGAGGTAGTTATTAACGGAAGATTGCAGTCTTTGGATTTCATCACTGTTTTCCGATTGAATCGCTTTTAGATTCATGAGAATTCGGATTTGATTGTCGATCAGGACTCTTTTATTTTCGTATCGGGATTTCAGAGCTTCCCAAGCCAGAGCAAAGTTGGCATCGCTAAGTGGGAATTGCTTTATTATCTGCCCGGCTTTTCCTTGGGTCTTGTACCTGAGGTGGTACAGTTTTTGGGCGCTCGAGAGTTAGGGGTGGTTGATATAGACCGCCGTGAACATGTCACGGAAGGACGGCCATTGATCATAACTCCCGTAAAAGACTTAGGTGTCACAGGCGGGTACTTTCAGGTGCATCCCGGAACTTTCTTGGGGAGTGGTTGTTGTAGCGGGGGCGGGATTGCTTATTACCATGAGCTGGAGTTGATCACCTATTCTTGCCTTTGTGTCCTCATACGCTATAAGGCAGGCTCGGTATTTACCGAAAGCTGAGGTCTTAAAGTCTTCGGGAAGGTCGTTGTCATCTGCCTCTACGACGGCGTCATATGCGCTCTGTACCCTTTCCCAGAATACATCTATATTTTTATCTTTTATTTTTAGGGATGCCTCGGTGTTATCTTGGATCTGGGTTGTGCCGAACCGAGCGCAATAATCCGTAAAGAGATCCGTTTCGGATATATATTTATTTTCGACCACGGTAGCCATTCTGAAGAGGGACTTGCTTAATTTTACTTTAGCTATTTTGGTTATTTTGGAGATTGCCGAGTGTTTATTTATACGAGAAGACCAAAGGGAGAAGTTTTCCTATTGGTCGAGAGTGTAGTAGGTAGGCTGAATTTTTTGCTAGGTATAGCCAACAATGTAAAAGTGGGGATATGTATTTAAATTATACCGCAAGGGACTCAAGTATTAAAGGGCAATGAGCTAACTTTGTGCAAGTGTGTGGGATTTGCCTCGACATTTTTTAATGCACCGCTTTTACGTACAGGTGTATATGGGGGTGAGAATGTATATATATATAAATATATATATATATATATGTAAGGTGAGTAGTTTGATGACACCCTTGTTTTTTCTTAAAAAATCGGTTCCAACCCACTCACATATCCTTAAACTATATTCCTTTTTGATATATCTTTTGTATTTTAAAAGATATATCAGTTTTAATGAGACATGGTCATTTTGGTGACTTGAAAAATTATATATATAAAAACGGAATATGTAACGTGGTCACTTTGATAACTGTATATATCATATATAGTGTCATGGAAATGACCATCTAACATATGTTTTTGCGTTTATATATTTGATTATGTAACATGGTCATATTGATAACTGTATATATCATATATAGCGTCATGAAAATGACCATCTTACATATGTTTATAAACAAAAATATATATAGTGTCATGAAAATGACCATCTCACATATGTTTTTTCATATATATGATTATGTAAAACGATCATTTTGATAACTATATATATGATATATAGCGTCATGATAATGACCATTTGTTATCTGTCGTTTATGTTTAATGGCTAGTACTGTGACTTAAGATATAAATATATCTTTTTATTATAACTCTGAAAGTTAGGGCAGAATGGTGTAGAAGGATCTAACGGCTATATTTTTTTGATAAAAGAGGGTCCGACGCCCTCTGCGAACTGTTACTTTTGAATAATCTTTTAATTATGTGAGGCAATTATCAAAATCACACAATTCTAGGTGAAGCAATTCTGAAGAAGTGAACAGTTGCAGCCTTTATTACCTGTTGAAAGTATGAAAATAATTAAATTTTATAAACACAATAGGGCCTCTCAGGCAAGCATAGTAATTACACAAGGATTTTCCATACTCCATCATAGTTCTCACGACCCTAAAATCAATGAATAGTATACAAAATCTGGCCCCAGGTAACTCCTTAATTTCACTTATTTGTGGAGGCAACGGATTTCGAAATTTCTAGAAGTTCTTTGGACTCTGCATCACGATCCACCAATATCCCGTGCTACAAGTGTGATAATTGTTGTGATCCAAAAATATCATCAAAATTTATTGAACGTCTGGCACGCGCCATAGCCCTAGCCCTTCAAGACGGTGGACTAGTTCACCCATCCATTCAAACCTTTTTTCGCTCTCCACTAACACATTTACCCAACAGGCATTTCTCTAAATGTTTTTGGGAATAACTTTAAGTAAGTTTATAAACTAAGCGGAGTATAAACGCTTTCAATATTAACTAAATTTTAATTTTATGAGGTGGGTTTTGTCTAAGGCTGGGGTAACGCTCAGTCAATCCAGAGTCGAGTAAAGGTCCCACAAACCCCTACTGAATAAATACACGATATTTATGTGTTACGAACACACGCACACACGGCTGGAGATATTAGGCGGGCAGCAGCTTTCCGTCGCAAGATGGCGAGGGGGCGGAGCGGCGGCTAACGGTCGTTGGAGTAGAGGAGGCTCGGTAGGGCGGCTGAAAGGTCGGGTAACGGACGGACTGGTACGGCGGTACGGAAGCAGCGGCGGGATAGAAGCAGCGGCTTGACGGCGGTAGGATGGCGGGCGGCCAACGGTCGTCGTAGCAGCGGCGGGACGGATGCAGCGGCTTAACGGCGGTAGGGTAGCGAACGGCCAACGGTCGTCGTAGCAGCGGCGGGGCGGATGCAGCGGCTTAACGGCGGTAGGATGGCAAGCGGCCAACGGGCGTCGTAGCAGCGGCGGGACGGATGCAGCGGCTTAACGGCGATAGGATGGCAGACGGCCAACGGTCGTCGTAGCAGCGGCGTTACGGATGCAACGGCGGTGGGCTACGGAGCGCGTACCAGGGCCGGGGTGAGAGGGGAGATAGGCTGGCCACGGGGTTTACCTGGACAGCGGCTGCGTGTTCCGGGCGGGATAGGAGGGGCGTACCAGCGGGCTTGTGTTGGGCTGTCGGCTTCGGCAGGATCGGGCTGATCGAACGTCTTCGGCAGGCTCGGTAATCGGCGGGGTCAGTCACCTGCGGGAGAAACTACGAGGACTCGGGTTAGTGCTGGTTTCACCGCTGGACACCCCGCCTCCCTACTTGGACGCTAATAGAAGGTGCGTAAGGGGGGCGGGGCTGTATCAGCCGAGACACCGTGGGTCGTTACGTGCGCGGAGGGGGAGTGCACCTTAACGGCACAGCGATAGCCCCTGTGCGCACGCATCGGCTCACGGCTGAAACTAGAGCTATGGAGAGGGGTCGTGCGGTCGTTCGGGCAGCGGGTCTTTGCTTACCAGACCAGGGCGACGGAGGGAAAAGTAGCCCGAAGACACCACTCTCATCGTCCTGGTGCAGCAAGGGTTGACTCACGCCACGGCCGCACCCTCTTCTCCCAAGCTAACTAGTGGGAGTGGTCCCACCGCTCCGGCCAGCCTATTAAACCAGAGCTGGGGGGGAGGGGTGCTTTGGGTCATTGATGCAGCGGGCCGCTCAACACCAGGGAGGGTGACGGAGGGAAAAGTAGTCCGAAGACACCGCTCTCGTCGTCCAGCCCTGGTGGAGGTGGAGGGTGACCTGCGCCATGACGGCGCCCCTGCCACGCAACCCGTGCTGAGGGGGAAGGGGGCATGTGGTCATTGAGGCAGCGGGCCGCTCAAGCACCAGGGTGGGCGACGGAGGGAAAAATAGTCCGAAGACACCGCTCTCGTCGTCCAGCCCTGGTGGAGGGTGACCCGCGCCATGACGGCGCCCCTGCCACGCAACCCGAGCTGAGGGAAAGGGGGTATGAGGTCATTGAGGCAGCGGGCCGCTCAAGCACCAAGGTGGGCGACGGAGGGAGAAATAGTCCGAAGACACCGCTCTCGTCGTCCAGCCCTGGTGGAGGGTGACCCGCGCCATGACGGCGCCCCTGCCACTCAACCCGAGCTGAGGGGAAAGGGGGTATGAGGTCATTGAGGCAGCGGGCCGCTCAAGCACCAAGGTGGGCGACGGAGGGAAAAAGAGTCCGAAGACACCGCTCTCGTCGTCTAGCCCTGGTGGAGGGTGACCCGCGCCATGTCAGCGCCCCTTCCACTCAGCTAGCTAGCCGGAGTGGTTATTTTGTCTTTAACAAGACAACCACTCCCGCTGGCTCACCTGCGAGGACTGAATTGCAAAAATGCAAATTCGATGTTTATATGGGTGGTGCCGCAAACTGGTTGAGAAGTCAACGCACCATTATTGTGCTTTTCATTCGTTTGCTATCAGTGGTTGTTGACTATGCTATACAAGTGGTTTTTGGCTATGCTATAGAAACTGGTTGAGAAGTCAACGCACCATTATTGTGCTTTTTCATTGGTTTGCTATTAGTGGTTGTTGACTATGCTATCCAAGCATAAGTACAAGGAGGTTCAGGTTTAAGTGAATAAGGAAATACAGGAGGTGGTTACGTTATTGTAACGCTACGTTACAGTCCCCCTCCCACTTCGGTTGACGGAAAGCTGCGGTGGGGAGAGATGGATCACCAGGCATGGCCTAGGTATTGTGCCGGTGTGCGTGTGGGCGAAGCACTTTATTTAAAAGAATTTAAATTTAAAGAATTTAATTTTTTTTGAATTTAAATTTTGAATGTTGTAACGGTCTGTCCGTGACATCCGGTTCTGCCGGATGTTGTTTTATTTTGAATTATAAGCGTTTTGAGTCGGCTCTGCGCTTTTTGATAGTTGATTTGAATAGGCATGATATGACCATTTTTTTCTGTTTATGGCGCAGGAACAGTAAGGTTGGCAAGGACCCGCCCCAGCCGGCAATGACTAGCCACTGTGCACTACAACATCATGCCGCCGCCTTCCTTACAGCTTCCACCGAAAATGCGATTCCATAACAGATGGCGCCCAACGGGATTTGGTGCCTGAGGCGCTGTCGCGCTGGTCATTCCTGGTCAACTTGTGAAGTTGACCATCCCACCAGTCCGAAGTGAGCAGCCGCAGGAGCAGCCACCTGCGTTGCGGTGGGATGGTTGGACGGATCAAGTCGTCCGAAGTGATCACCGTTAACAGTTGGCGCCCAACGTGGCAACCGAGGCGCTGGTCTCGGTGGTCAGTTCGGGCAGCGTGTGAAGTTGACAATTCCACCAGTCCGAGGTGAGCAGCCGCAGGAGCAGCCACCTGCGTTGCGGTGGAATTGTTGATCAATCGGGTTGTCCGGACTGGTCATCGGGGTCAGTGGCCGAAGAAGCCACGAGACTGAACGTCAAGTCCTCCAAATTTTTGTATTCACCCGATGAGGCAGTGCTGAACGCACTTAGTTTTTTTGGTAGAGTTGGGATTTTAGTTTGCCGAAAGTGGTCCGTTAGTCGGCATTGGTAACATATGTGTCAGCTAATTGGGATTTTTATTTTTTTTTTTAGTGTTTTAAATTTTGTAACTTTTCTTTGCCGAATTTGTGTTGTCCAGTGTGAGTGTGTGTGTGCGTGTGGTAAGGATCCCAGCTCATCCCACGTCTCAGGTGGCAACACAGAGCGCCACCTGGATTGTGACGGGTTGAGCTGGGACTCAAAGTGGCACCCCTTCCGGCCCCACCAGACTGGTGAGCGGTTCCGAAACCGCTCCACCCATTGCGGCGGAGGCAGGAGGGGTGTCCAGAAAGAATGAACGGGAGGCCTCAACACCCCCAACCAGTTCCAGGGGCGAGCCCCTGGAGACTGCCCCTGCGTTGCGGCTGGGCGTGTTGAGACCAACCCGTGTGTATCTGGACCTGACCCTAGTGGCCCCAACCAGTCTCGGAGGGGGGAGGCCTTAAGACCCCCTCGCATTGCGGTTGGGAGCACTAGGGACAAGTATGAATGAATTTGTGTACATTTTTTTTTTAAACAAAACCTGTAGCCTGAGTGTCTTCGAATGATGGGATGTCCGCATTCCCATTACATTTGAACCAGTTTTTCCCAGTTTTCGAATTTTTTTTCTCATCGCACTTTTTTGTCCTATAGAGGAAAATGCCTTTTTTTCTCAGATATGCAGAAGTTCTTTTTAATCCCAATACTAGGATTCAACAACAACTTACATTTTTTTAAATTTTGTTTTACCTGATTATGTCGCGTGACCAGTCCTACGGGCAACCGGGCCGGAATACTCCGTTCGGGAGTGCGGGAAGTTTCCGTGGAAAAGCACCGGAGTGGTAATCATAGGGGGGGGGGGTTTCAAAGGCTAAGCCTCCCTTGGTGGTGCATACCCCAGTAGGTGGACCGTATGGAGATCCCGCGGGAACGAATATGGGCTCGGACCTGAATGACCCTCGCGATAAATTGGACAGACCTGGAAGCACCAGTAATGTGAATGCGCCCCTATTAAACGCGCATGATATCTCGGGGCTAATGACCAATGTGTCGACCTACGCACCGGATGGAGCTGGTGCTTTAGCATTACACCAAGGAGTTGGACACTTTAGAGAAGCTGCAGGTGACCGGCGAATACCCCAGGGATGCAGAACGTAGCTACTCGTGGAGACTCGTGGGTGGAAGTGCTACACCAACTGTTCCAGGCTTCGCAGGAGGAAATGCGGAGGGAGATGGGGTCGATCCGAAACAATATGGACCAGCTCAACGCCGCTCTCGAATCTGCTCAGCAATCAATAAATCAGAACCGGAATGCGAATAGAATGGAACGTAACCCACTTCCAACAGTAGCGCCACCGGTGCAACCTGCTCCGAGCAGCAGAGTAGTGAAACCGCAAGAGTGGAAGATATCGTTCGACGGTATTGGAAGCGTAGCAGATTTTCTTTTTAAGCTAAACACCCTGTGTGAGCGCACACAATGCACGGACCAACAAATAATGGCTAGTTTCCACTTACTCCTTTCTGGGCGGGCCGAAGAGTGGTATTGGTTATTTACCAAACAGAACCCAAGCGCGACATATGCTTTTTTGTGCTATTCCTTGAAGAGAGAGTCCGGTACTTTAAAAACTGACCACGAGATCGTGATGGAGATCTCCATGCGGAAGCAAAAAGCAAGTGAGTGCTGTGACGTATTCCACACGGACATAATCTCCTTTCACGCGCGCTTAAGAGAACCCATGTCAGAGGTATTGCTGATTGACATCATAAAGAGGAACGTCAACAGTAGCCTTAAGCTGATGCTTTTCAACGCAGATGTAAGGACCCTTCATGATATACGCGATGTAGCACGCAGAGGTGAACAAGTGCTGAAGGAAAGCAAGCTGTTGGGAGCCACTTACCCAGGACGGCATGTAAACGAAGCACGCGTGACAACCTCGGACATGAGGATGAAGGCGAGAATTGTGAAGTGGATCCGCAGATAGAGGCGCTAGAATATCGACGCAGCAGGAGACCGGACTATTCGGGGATCCAATGCTGAAATTGCCAGGCAATGGGCCACTCATACATATACTGCGAGGAACTCATTAGGAATCCTTTTTGTTTTAGATGTGGGTATAAGGGTGTATTTACTCCTAAATGCCCTAGGGACCATCGCAGGCAGGGAAACCAGTACCCGAGCGAGAAGGCGGGGGAACCTCGTTCGGCTTCATAGCTCCCACACCAGCCGGTGCTAGAGGCGTGTTCCCGTGCACCGAGCCAGAAGGTGAATCTCTGCATGGAGGTGGCGAGCTTCCGAGGTGCAGTAGTACCCTGGCGAAAGAATACCCAAATGTAATCGTAACCTTCCCGGACAGTACGGATAATACCAACAGTTCTGAATCCAAGAGTCAAACGTCCTCATCCGCGATGGGCGAGCCGATCCAAATTCTGCGACGCCAGCATAGGGATGTCGCTTGCCAGACGCATTTCTCACCAAGTCTAGAAGAAAGGGAACATAGGTACAAACAAACAAGAAATGCCATTTTTGAACAATACCCGGTATCAGAAAATATTTTGAAGTGCAGGAAAGGATACCACAGGAGAGTACAGGAGCGTAGACTGTTGCAAGCCACCACGTTAACGCTTACAGAGGATGAAAGGCCTCTTGTAAAGGCAAAAATTAAAGATAGTTTTATTGTAGGGTTGTTGGACTCGGGAGCCAACGTTTCCATCTTGGGGGAAAAATTAGGTAGAATTCCTGAAAGATATTGGCTTCGATTATCAGCCCTTACATGCATTCGTATATACCGCGGGTGGTGGCAAACAAAAAATTTTAGGCTCAGTGTCTCTACCGGTCACCTTCAAGAATACCACAAAGGTTATTCGTTTTTACCTTGTTCCTTCACTTCTCCAAGAAGCCTACTTCGGGGTAGATTTTTGGAGAGCATTTGCGTTAGCTCCCGAAATATTCCCAAGCGTAGAGTGCATAGAGATTAGACTTGAAAAGGAAGAAGAACTTATCCTACATGAATTGTCGCCAGCCCGGAAATTAGAATTGCAAAAGGTCATCGAGATGTTTCCTTCGTACGAGAAGTTAGGCCTAGGACAAACTAAATTAGTGGAGCATCACATTGACACCGGTGATGCCGTTCCCATAAAAAGCAAACATTTCCCTCTTTCGCCACCGAGGCAAGCCGAAGCTTTTAGCGAACTAGATAGGTTACTCGAATTAGGAGTTATAGAAGAATCAAACTCTCCGTAGTGTAGTCCTGTAGTACTGGTCCGGAAACCAGGTAAAATTAGGCTGTGCATAGATTCGAGGAAGGTCAACGCGAAGACTAAGAAGGACCCATACCCCCTGCCTCATATCAACGGCTTATTGAGCAGACTGAAAATACGCATTTTATTAGTGGCGTTGATCTAAAGGACGCTTTCTTCCAGATCAAATTGACAGAGTCCTCCAAGGAAAAAACAGCATTCGCAGTTCCGGGGAGGCCTCTGTACCACTTCAAGGTAATGCCATTTGGTCTGTGCAATGTACCGCAGACTATGAGTAGGCTGATGGACAAGGCAATCCCTTCGCGTCTGCGAGATAACGTCTTTGTCTACCTGGACGACCTGATGGTATGTAGCACTAATTTTGAAGACCACCTGAAATTGCTAGCGGAAGTGGCCAAATGTTTGAGAAGCGCAGGTCTGACAATAAACGTAAAGAAAAGTAAATTTTGTCAGAAGGAAAAACGATACTTAGGGTACTTGATAGGCAGCGGGTGTTTGAAAGTGGATCCGGGAAAAATAGAAGCAATGCAAAACTTTCCGATCCCTAAATCCCCTCGGCAGGTGCGTAGATTTGTGGGCATGGCGAATTGGTACAGGGCGTATATTACCAATTTTGCTGACTTGGCTGGTCCCTTGACCGTCTATCTCCGTAAGTCATCAGGCCCGTTCAAGCTTACCGCTGAGCCATAGAGGCCTTCGAAAAACTAAAAGTAGCTTTGAGTTCCGCTCCTCTCTTGGCCCAACCTGATTTTTCCAGAGAATTTGTAATCCAATGCGACGCGTCTAAAATAGGTGTTGGCGGAGTGTTGCTCCAGGTCGATGACGAGGGCGCTGAGCATTCGTGTCGAAAAAGCTGAATAATGCTCAACGCAATTATACAGTAACCGAGCTAGAATGTCTCGCCGCCATAATCAGCGTGAAGCGTTTCCGACCCTATGTTGAAGGATTACCGTTTCGGATTGTCACGGACCACTCCAGCCTCAAGTGGTTAATGACACAAAAAGACTTGAGCGGGAGGTTGGCGAGGTGGTCGCTCCTACTGCAAAGATACGATTTTAAAATGGAACATCGTAAAGGCACCCTGAATGTAGTACCCGATGCGCTTTCGCGGTTTGATGTTGATGAGTTGACTTTCACTACCACACCCGGGGATATAGATTTAGTCTCTTCAGAATTCAGCAGTAACGAATATCTCGATTTGATTCGGACCGTCACCGAAAACGAGGAATCGCTTCCGGACTTACGAGTGTTGGACGGTGTAATTTTCAAAAGAGTTAAATTTCGTAAGGGGGTGGAAGGGGAAAAAGACTCGCTGTGGCGTTTGTGGTTGCCAAAAGGGTTGGCTGAGGAAGCAGTGAGATTAGCACATGACGCTAACCGGAGTTACCATGGCGGGTGGCAGAAAACCTTAGAACGTGTTAGGCAGAAGTACTTCTGGCCGCAGCAGGCTAAGGACAATCAGCAGTCGAGACCACCTATAGGGAGTACTTTTGAATCCGAAAGGCCATTTCAGCGGTTATATTGCGACTTTCTATGGCCGTATCCGAGATCTAAACCAATTTCTTTTTGTAGTATTAAACCATCTTTCAAAATACGTTTGGCTAAAGCCCATGCAGAGAGCCACCACTGTAAACGTTATAAATTACTTTGCTTAAGAAATTTTTCCAGCTGTAGGGGTCCCTGAGCTTATTCATAGCGACAATGGTAAGCAGTTTATCTCGAGGGAAATGAACCAATTTTTAGTAAATTACGGGGTGACGCACGTGAGGATGGGCTTATATTCTCCCCAAGCGAACGCATCCGAACGCGTTAATAGAGAAATTGTTTCGAAGATTGGGATTTTCCTGAAAGATATACCTGACCATACCGATTGGGATAAGCATATACCCGAGATTTTATCAGTTTTGAGAAGTGATTTTCATACGGCGATTCAGTGCTCTGCATACTTTGCATTATATGGCCAAAATATGATCCAACATGCCTCAACGTACAAAATTTTAGAGAAGCTCCGCAACCTTCGGGAAGACCACGTTACGATAGTAAGCAGAGCTGACATGTTGACCAATATTCGTGAACAAATTTGCAGGAATTTAGATCAGGCAAAAGATAGGGGGTTATCCCTCCACCACCTATAACAAGCGCCCTAGACAAGTCAAATACAAGGAAGGTCAGGAAGTTTTTCGGAAAAATTTTGCCTTAAGTAACTTCAAACAGGGCATTAACGCCAAATTCTTGCCAAAATACCTTAAGTGTCGCGTGCTCCGAAAAATAGGCAATGCACTGTATGATCTCGAGGTCCTAAACGGGAAATTGATAGGTCGCTTCCACGCTTCGGATATTCGTCCACAATGAACCAACAAGAACATTTTTTTTTGCCAAACTACAATTTGATTTTTTTTATATACCTACCAATTGGACCTTTTTTTTGTCTGGGCGTTTTGGTAGTCGGGGACATCTCGCCCAGTATTCTCCCCGAGCACTGACCTCATAGGATGTTCACACGCGTACTCACCGAGGACCGTGAACGTATACGTTAAGTATGTTGCAGCCAATTCTGGATAGGTAAGAGTTTAACTTGTTACAGTATCCAGAACAAAGTTGAGCCAGAGTAACTCATGTCTCCCTGGGTAAGTTGCTTTCCTCTGCCGCGAGTTCGTGATAGCGTACATTAACAACGGGGTTTACTGGGCGCGTCCTAGCAAAGGAAATCAACTTAACCAGGGAGACCAGAGTCACTCTGGCCCAACTTCGTTCTGGATAGTGTAACAGGTTAAACTTACCTATCCAGACTTGACGGCAACATACTTAAAATATGCCCCGCATGTGATGTGTAGCCAAATGACACCAACCATCTTTTCAACTGTAATGTGGAAGCTATGCCTCTTAACAGCAAAATCCCTATGGGCTAGTTTCCTTGGACTTCCGTTAGAGGACTTCGATGACAATTTGTGAGTGTTCCCACTCTTTGAATGGGTCGAAGCACTGTTAAAACAACAACAACAAGGAGACATCCTGCAGCAGTTCCAAGCGCAGTATTTTGTTAAGCCTGCAGCCTTTTTCAGTTTGTTTTTCTTGAGGCAGGTGACCAAACTGGTGACGCGTAGCACATGAGCGACCGGTAAATTTCTTTGTAAGTTGTGAGTATCGTTTCTTTGTTATTGCGACAGATGTTACCGGCGAGCAATTTAAGGATCTTGTTGCGGCTTTGTACTTAAACACAATTGCGAAAACATGTGCCTTGAAAGCAAGTGTTATCGAACGTTATCCCTAAGACCTTGGGGTGGCTTTGTTAATTTTGGAGGGCCAGGGCCAGTTACCATAACTGTGCAATCGTCGGCATAGGAAATCATGGTTACTCCTTCTGGTGAAGAAGAAATCTTTGAGGTATAGTAATTAAACCATCGTAAGGATAGGACACCACCCTGTGGTATCCCTTGTTTAGCTCTCCTTGGTTTAGATGTTACGTTTTTTATTTTAAAAAATTATATATTTATAACAAGTGGCCGTTCTTGTCGTCCTATTTCGCTGATTTTAAATAGCAAAGGCAGACGAGTGCCAAGGAATCCACATACCAAATTTCATTAAGATATATCAACAGTTACTCATGTTATCCAGTACACAGACAAACCGACAGGCATGGCATAGTAAGTTTTTTTCATTTTATCATTTTTGTATCGTCGGTCCCATTGAAAACTAACACGCTTTCCTTGTTCGCGTGGAAAACTAACACATTTCAGCTGTTCGCGGGGAAGACTAACATATTTCGGCATTTGGCGTTGAAGACTAACACAGTTCGTTACGGAAAGCTTAAGTCCGGATTTTCAGGGTTGTGCGACCCTTGAAAGGTTATGCGAAAGACATTGTTATCTATTTTAATCAATATCTCGCGAACCGCAGGCGATCGATAAAATTACGAAAAAATGTGCGCGAGAATGAAAATCATCCTTTGGCACCGTAATATTTTTATATGAGTTCATTGAATCAAAAAATGACCAATGTAAAAAATGTAGACACTTTTATCACGAATAGAACGAATGTTTTCGTCTAACACTTACGGGTCGCGAAATATTGATTAAAATAAATAAAAATATTTTTTTTAATAACTTTGAAAGAAATATTCGCACGACCCTGAAAATATGACCGTAAGCTTTCCTTAACGAACTGTGTTAGTTTTCTACGCGAACAACTGAAACATGTTACTCTTCCACGCAAAATGTTGAAATGTGTTAGTCTTCCACTCGAACAATTGAAATGTCTTAGTCTTCCACGTAAAGAACGAACTATGCTAGTCTTCCACGCGTACACGAACCGTGTTAGTCTTCCACGGAAATTGAAACGTCTTAGTCTTCCATGGGAGCGATGATATATGGAAGTCTATATTTGTCTCGATTAGTTTATGCCGTTATGTCAACAAAGTTAATGTACTCTGTGAGCCTTGCTAATTTGAGTACTAAGTAATAAGTGTATAAATTTACATATGTATCTACTGAAATTTTTGCAACAATTTGTAAAAAATTTAATGAATACCTCTAGGTAAAACTGTAAACTTCTTTACAGGGGACTCGTTTTTATGAACATTTTCCAAATGACGGCTAATGACAGTTTGCATTTTTTTACAAAAAAAGCAAAAGTTAAGTTTACTCTTTTTTGTACTTTTCTTTGCGCATAGCTCTTTATCGTCCATATTACCCGCAACAACAGGAAGCTCTAAGGGAAAAGAATTATCGCCTTCATTTTCAGTCAAAGATGTTTCTGTCAAATTCCAAACCGGGCTGTTCGCGTTTTTGGTGGATTCAGCAATTGGTACGGTTTGTTGAAGTGCTTCAAAAGATGAACAACTAGCGACATTAGTCTACAACTCATTGTCTTCTAAACTTGCATTCAGCTCCGGGTCATTCAAAGTCCTCATTATTGATTATCTTGTATTTATTGAACCTTGGGTTCTAGTATAGCGGTTATCAAGGTCGCTTAAATTCGCCTCTATTACATCTTCAAGTGAAGCATCACTTAATTAAATTAGAAATAGTTTTTAGCAAGAGTTTGAATTTGTGGTATTTCTTTACTTTGGTTCAGAAATGTTAAACCATGTCTTAAAATGTCGGGGGAGGTATCAAAAGTAGCCTTTTGACCTCTGTATCAATTACACTAAACCGGTAATTTAAAATTTTGCTTATGTTCAAAGTGTGCGTCCGTACAATAAAAAAATTATTTATTTGTATTGTTTTCTACAATCCATGTTACAAAACAATATACAATATTCCAAAACAACCCGCGTAGGAAGTTTATTATTTTGGTGAAAACCTGTCCAAATGTACACTGAAACATGCAAAACATGGCAAATTGGATAGGTTTCGATGGAGTTTTCTACCTTCTTTGACTTTCGTAACATTTAAAGTACCCTTTTACCGAATCTCAGCAAATCGGATCAAAAATAAAATTTTGTAGAATAAGTCGGCCCCGGGCCCTCTCCCGACAGGAAAATTTACGAAATATATGACTGGTCAAAGAGATGCAAATGTAATATATTTCAATCGCATCATACATGGAATAGGCGGGTCCATGGTCCATTTTCTGGAGAGTTTCTCAAATATTAAAATGGTCAAAGAGCTACACCTGTACCGAATTTAAGCAAATCGAACCATAAATAAGACTTTCTGGAATAGGTAGGCCCTACACTTCTGCATGCCCGAAATTGATTTTCTAAATATCTGGGGAAGTACAAAGGTCCAAATGAAAACACTTCCCGTTTATAAGGGGAAAATAAAAATTCTCCTTGAGCGGTTACATAGATTAAAACTCGAAAGCAAAATTTGCCCGTTGTGACAACTTTTGGAGTTTTCACGATTCTTTGCCAGCTAGCAAATGTTTTCCACTAATTTTAAAATGTCACCGGGTACTGAAGTGTGTTTCAAAATTCTAGCTTTTAGGGAAGTTACTCAAAAGTATTTTGGGTAATTCTATATACGCGTCCAAAAATATCGATATAGGTGTCAAAAGGCGCGCATTGACCTCGACAACACTAATAAGCGGAAAATAAAAATTTTTGCTCGTTCGAAAGATATTAAGGAAAACCCGAAAAATGGCCCAGAGTGCTCCGAAACCGGGGTTGGGATCCATAGTATTTTTGCGCAGAACACCTTTCTGCATTGGCGGCCTTCAGCCGCGTTTATAAAAAATTACCCTGGGTGGGTCCAACACCGGTTTGGAGGCGAATACTGTACCCGCGCAAAACACTTATGTTAAAAATTTGTTGTGGGTACGACAAAAGCATCAAAATTACAACAACCACATGAAAATTTTAAATTTCTTTTGCAAATATCTTTTGCACGAGCTAAAATTTTTGTTTTCCGGATTATTGTCGTCGAGGTCAATACGCATCTTTTGACACCTCTCTCGATATTTTTGGATGTAACTCGTATCACCAGTGTCCTGCTGTCGTATAAAATTACCAAAAGTATTTTGCAAGACCCCAATTTTGTCCTGAAATTCGCATAAAAACACCAATCGAATCTAATATAAAAGAAGAAAGACCTTCGTGAAAATTTTTGGTAACGTTTTACAACACGGTGCACCACCTAATTTTTATCAAAAAATATCAAAGGTGGCATCAAAAGACGCGTCTCGACCTCCGTTTTAATAATTCGAAAGCGGAAATCAAAAATTGTATTCCTGTCGAAAGTTATTTTCAAAAAACCGTAAAATGACCCCGAGAGGGTTCGATATATGGTAGTTTTTTTTTGCATAGAAGACCTTTCTGCGTTGGCGGCCTTCGGCCGCGATTTAAAAAAATAACCGTGGGTGGGTCCGACACCGGTTTGGGGATCAAAACTAAATGCGTGCATAACACCTTTCTGCATTAGTGTGTGTTTACAACAAAGCTGGCAAAAAACAACAACCACATGAAAATTTTGACCGATTTTTTGCTAATATCTTTTGACAAGAAAAAAAAATTGAATTTTTGCTTCCGGATTCTGAGAACGGAGGTCGAGACGGGTCTTTTGATACCACCTTTGATAATTTTTGATAAAAATTAGGTGGTGCACCGTCTTGTAAAACACTACTTTTTGTACCATGTTACGAAATTTTTTTGTACCATGGATAGTAGAAAACATGATTTAATTGTATAGATGCTTCTGCGTGTGCCAGAATCTCCAAAACAACGTGCGTTGGTCAAACCAAAGTAAATAGTTACTTTATCCCTCAATTTTACACTTGACTTACCTAAAACATCGTCTAACATCATGCTGATATCTATCTTCTTCATTGCAATGTTTTTAAGTTATAAAATATAAATGAATTTTTTCATCTTTACCCACTTCCGCAATTAAAAATTCTTGTTTGGTTAGTTATTGGAAAGTAATATCGAAGCCATAAAGAAATTCGATACTTTCATTTGAACAACAGCTTTGTCCTTTTGCCAGCCCGACGGTTACCCAAATACCCAAAAAGTGTTCTTTTTAAACGGTTTTATTTAGCTTGACATGACAGGCTGGCTGGCACCTAGTTTGTAATTAAAATTTAAGTAACTTCCCGATAAGCTACAAGCTTGAAACTTGGAATATAGTTCAGAACCCGATGACAATGCAATAATAAGAAAAAAAGCTCCGACAGGTGGCGCATGGATCGAAATATTTAAAAAAATCGGTTTTGTGGTCCGATTTGGTTCTAATTTGGACCATATAATACATACATGAATAGAAAGCGACCTATGAAAAAAAGTCGACTCGTATCGTATTTATGGTCCGATTTGGCTTATATATAGAACACATAACACATACAAGAATAGATAGAGACCTATAAAAAAATCCCCGCTAGGTGGCGCAAAGATCGATATATTCAAAAAATCGTATTTGTGGTCCGATTTGGTTCATATTTGGAACACATAATACATACATGAATAGAAAGCGACCTATGAAAAAAGTCGCCTCTAGGTGGCGCAAGGATCGATATATTCAAAAAAATCTTATTTATGGTTCGATTTGGCTCATATTTAGAACACATAATACATACAAGAATAGAAAGAGACCTATGAAAAAATCGCCGCTAGGTGGCGCAAGGATCAAGATATTCACAAAAATCGAATTTGGGGTCCGATTTATTACATATTGTAACGAATTTACTTGCAAATCCTCTTATTTGCAATCCTCTGCTAAGTTCGAATCACTAAACTGTTGAATAAATAACTCCAATTTGTAATAATGCAAAATGGCCTTTATTAAAGTACTTCACAATAACACTCAAACTGTGCAACGAATAGCTTGCTTAATAACCAAACTGATTGATAGCTCAAATGAAACTCTACTATTCAAAATAATACTGTTCTTGCTCGCTAGATAGCGTCTTAATCGAAACTGCTTCACAACTCAAATCAAAGTGAATTCCAGCGCCTCTACAATTGCCGCCTTTTATACTCTTTGATTTCAACCTTCGCATCTTCTAGGCGCTTCAATAATCTACTAGTCCAGCAGCTCTCAAACTTCTCAGCTGTAACTACAATTGTACAATTTTATAGTTTTTCTCATTGCATACTTATAGCAGTATCTCAGATATATGCATGTGTTTGTGCATTGACTCTCCGCTGCTAGTATACGCACATGGTACATATGTGTAGACGCAATTATTGTTTCGTTTATGTAGATAAATAATGATTGATCTATGGATGTGAATTCACGTCACTGCTTAGCATCGGCTTAGAGACGATAGCATCGCTCAGTGCTGCTAACATTCCTTACACTGCCCTCCACCTAAGTCTGATCGTCCCGATCAGACAAATCTCTCCATCTACTCTCCAAATGAACCACTTTCATTTTGGTTCGTGGTTTGCCGATGGTTTGTATGCGGTACACTACATCGTTGATCCGTTTTACAACTTTGTATGGGCCTTCCCAGTTACACTGCAATTTCGGGGACAAACCTTTTGTTCGTTGTGGGTTGTATAGCAGCACCAAATCTCCTTCCTGAAACCCTTCCGAATTAATTGCTTTATCGTACCTCGCTTTCATCTTGTCACTCATAATCTTTGCTCCTTGCCTTACAATATCGTGTATCTCTCTCAGGTCTTCTTCCAATACACCAGTGGATTTCTTGACATTCCTCTCCGCATCGGCACCTATCCCATACTACAAATCAGCTGGCAGTCTAAGGTCATTGCCAAAAATTACTTTTGCAGGGGTTTGGCCCGTTGTCTCATGCACTGCTGATCGGTAAGCCATCAAGAATAATGGTATGCGGGTATCCCACTCCTAATGGTACTTGTCTACTACTTTCCTTAAATGCTCCTCCAAGGTTCTATTGAAACGTTCCACCATACCATCGGACTGAGGATGCAAGGCAGTTGTCCGTGTTTTTCGAATGCCCAATGATTTACACATTCCTTGGAACACAGCTGATTCAAAATTCCTGCCTTGGTCAGAATGTAACTCCATTGGTACACCATACCTTGCAACCCATTCGTTTTTAACCACTTCTGCTACTGTTCCTGCTTCTTGATTTGGGATTGGGTATACCTCTGGCCATTTACTGAAATAATCCATAACCGTCAGTACGTACTTGTTTCCGCGGTTGCTAGTAGGAAATGGACCTGCGACATCCATAGCGATCCTTTCAAATGGTGCACCTGAAATATACTGCTTCATCTGGCCATGACTTCTCGTTTTGGGCCATTTCGCTCTGTTGCATACCTCGCAGTTGGCAATCCACTCGGTGACCGACTGACGGCACCCAACCCAATAGAATCTCTGCTTAATTTTCTCGAGCGTGTTCGTGAGTCCAAGATGACCTCCACTTGGACCATTATGCAGCTCATTGAGCACGTCAGGAATCCTCTTTCTGGGAACAACTATCAGTTTCTTCTTGCATTTACCATCCTCACTTTCCCATACTCGATGAAGGCAACCGGATATCAATTCTAAACTGTTCCACTGTGCCCAATATGACTTCGCAATGGGACTCTCTGCTGACATCTCTTCTCTGTTTGGTCTTTCGTTTCGTTCGAGCCCTTGCATAACACGTGATAGATCTGTATCTTCTAGCTGGCACTTTCTTATCAGTTCCTTGTCCCATTCATCTGTACATGTTATAGTCATTAGCCGGACATCTATAATGTCTTCTTTAGCCTCGGCCTTTGAACAGTGCCTGCATTCCAAACTGCATGGCCTTCGTGATCTTGCATCAGCATTTCCATGGGTGCTACCTTTTCGATGCTCAATGGAAAAGTCATAGCTTTGTAGTCGCTCGATCCACCGTGCCAATTTTCCTTCCGGATTACGGAACTGTAGAAGCCATTTCAACGCTGCGTGATCTGTCCTGACGCGGAATCGCTGGCCGTATAGGTATTTGTGGAAATGTTTAATGCACTCTACCAATGCCAACAACTCTCTCCGTGTAACGCAATAGTTCCTCTCTGGTTTTCCAATTGAACGGCTGTAATCTCCTGTCCATCGACCAGTTGTGATAAAACGCCTCCTATAGCATATCCGCTCGCATCGGTATCTAGAATAAACGTTGCTCCTGGAATCGGATATGCCAACATTGGGGCAGTGCACAAACGCTCTTTCAATGTTTGGAAAGCTACTTCTGGCTCCTTCTTCAATTCAAAAGCTTTATTTTTCCTTGTTAGCTCGTGGAGACTATGGGCTACGCTGGCAAAATTTGGTACAAATCGGCTGTAATATGTGCACAGCCAAAGGAAACTTCTCAATTCATGCAGATTCTGTGGTCTTGGCCAATCCTTTACTGCCTCTATCTTTTCATTCGCTGTACGGATACCTTCTGTCGTTACCTTGTGACCCAAAAAATTTACTTCCTTTTTAAACAGCGCACACTTTTTGGGACTTCAGACCAGCGCCAGCTATTCTCTGGAAAACTTCATCTAAGTTTTTAAGATGTTCATCAAAGTTCTTGTCCAATACGATGATGTCGTCCAGGTACACCAAGCATGTTTTCCAATGTAGTCCTTTCAATACCTGATCCATAAGTCTCTCGAAAGTAGCTGGTGCATTACATAGTCCAAAGGGCATTACTGTAAATTGCCAAAGACCATCTCCGGCGCTGAAGGCTGTTTTCTCTTTGTCTTCCTCCTTCACCTCCACTTGCCAGTACCCGCTTTTCAAGTCCAGTGTGGAAAACCATTTCGTATCAGAGAGCGAGTCCAGAGTGTCGTCAATTCTTGGCAATGGGTAGCTATCCTTTTTCGTAACGTCATTGAACTTCCGGTAGTCCACGCAAAACCTCATTTTTCCATCCTTCTTCTTTACAAATACTACCGGTGAGCTCCATGGACTAGCTGATGGTTCGATGACGCCGCTGTCGCTCATTTCTTTTATGATTTGACTCACAACTTCCCGCTTCGCCAGTGGAACACTACGTGGAGCTTGACGGATCGGCCTCGCATCTCCAGTGTCAATTTGACGTTTCACAACGTTGGTGCGGCCTGGTTTGGAACCATCCTGGTCAAATATGTTCGCGTACTTTAGGAGCAGTTGTTTTGCCTTACTCTGATAGGCTTCCTCTAGCCCTTGCGTCCATGCCGTAATGCCGTTTGAAATATCAGTATTACTAGATGAAACGTGTTCCTGGAGCTGTTCACAGTTAATAACTACTTCGGCCTCTTGGCATCTTCTCAAAACAGCTCCTTTGGTCAAATTGAATGGTGACTTGAACTCACCGGAATATGTCCATCTTGTTTTAGCCAGGGTTTTTCCTACAAGTATGTTCAGGGTGGGGCCGTGTGTAGAAGTCCACGAAAGTGGGGAAAGCTTCTGACCGCCATTCACCGGGGAATGGCCAGAGCGATTCTTTTGCATGCGGTTCAAGCAGCTCACTACTGCCGGTCGCTTGCGGCCAAGTATCCTCTGGGTAGCCGCTAAACACCCGTTTAGCGGTGAGCTAATGTGAGAAGGCGACAACCTGGCTAGGCCACTCTGACATAATCGGTTTAAGGGCTAGCCGGGGGAGATTTCATCGGCAGCGTCTGTACACCTCTAGGTGCGGCTGCAAGCGGGAGTCTGTCTTGGAGCAAGCGGCTCGCTATATAAACGTGCCAAGTAATATTTTCACCCCCGCTGAGCGGGTTGTGCGCTGGGCTTGGGACCCGCCACGTAAAACCATACTCCAATGAAATATAACAACAAGCCTCGGATAAATACACTCTCTATTGATGACGACCATGGCAAACGTTTGAAGGACAATGAATTGAGGGCATGCACCTGGAACGTCCGCTCCCTGAATGGGATTGGTGCAGATGCCCGGCTGGTTGATGTCCTCGTCAAAGCAAAATCTGACATCACCGCCATCCAAGAAATGCGTTGGACGAAGCAAGGAAGAAAGAAGATCAAAAATTGTGACATATATTGGAGTGGCCATGCGAATAAGCGCAGTTTCGGCGTCGGATTCGTGGTGGGAGAGAGACTTTGTCGCCAAGTGCTGGCGTTCACGCCTGTAGACGAGCGTCTCGCCGCTATTCGAATAAAAGCAAATTTTTTTAATATATCATTCATCTGCGCCCATGCACCGACAGAGGAGAAAGACGATGAGGTGAAAGACACTTTTTATGAACAATTAGAACGCACATACGAGCGCTGCCCCCGTCATGATATAAAAGTCGTGCTTGGCGACTTTAACGCCAGGGTGGGCAAAGAAGGTGTTTTTGGCCCTACAGTCGGAAAGTTCAGCTTACACAATGAAACTTCTCCTAACGGACTGAGGCTGATTGACTTTGCCGGTGCTCGAAACATGGTCATATCAAGCACGAGGTTCATGCATAAAAAGATACATCAAGGTACATGGCTGTCTCCTGATCGAAATACTCGCAATCAGATCGATCACGTTGTGATAGACGGACGGCATGCCTCCAGTGTTTTAGATGTGCGAACGATCCGAGGACCTAACATCGATTCGGACCATTATCTCGTTGCAGCCAAAATACGCACCCGCCTCAACGCGGCTAAAAACAAGGAACAAAAACACAAGGAAAGCTAGACGTCGAAAAGCTTCAATCACAACAGACTGCCAATGATTTCGCAACTCGACTCTCACACCTGCTCTCTGAGGGCACAACTCATCCTGAAGGAATACAGGAGCAGTGGGAGCATATCTCCAAAGCACTTCATACTGCCGCCGAGGAAAAAATTGGTTACCGGCGGCCACGAAAAACAACTGGTATGATGAAGAATGCCGCGTTGCAACCGAAAGAAAAGACGCTGCCTACAGGGCTACGTTAAAAGCGAGCGCGACAAGAGGAGTGTGTGAACGCTATCGTGAGTTGAAAAGGGAAGCGAGACGCCTTTTCAGGAAGAAAAAAACAGAAGCAGAAAGGCGTGAGTGCGAGGAGCTTGAGCTGCTAGCCACCAGGAATAACGCCCGAAAATTCTACCAAAAAATACGGCGACAGACGGAAGGTTTTAAGACCGGGGCAAACTCCTGTAGGAATGAAAACGGCGACCTTGTAACTGATGTCCAGAGAGTGCTTAGATTATGGAGGGAACACTTCTCTGCTCTCCTAAATGGAGGCAGCAATTCACCGCGCAGAGATGAAGAATCCGATCCCGCAATCGATGATGATGGAATATATGTCCCCCCGCCCGATTATGACAAAGTTAGAATAGCAATAACCAGATTGAAAAACAACAAGGCCGTGGGCGCTGATGGATTGCCTGCGGAGCTATTCAAGTTCGGCGGCGAGGAGTTGGTAAGGCGCATGCAGCAGCTTCTTAGCAAAATATGGGCGGACGAAAGCATGCCCGACGGTTGGAATCTAAGTGTTCTTTGCCCAGTCCACAAGAAGGGGGATACTGCAAAATGCACCAACTATCGTGGAATCAGCCTTCTTAATATCGCATATAAGGTCCTTTCAAGTGTATAGTGCGAAAGATTGAAGCCCACCGTGAACCGGCTGATTGGACCTTATCAGTGCGGCTTCAGACCTGGTAAATCTACCATCGACCAGATTTTCACAATGCGCCAAATCTTGGAAAAAACCCGTGAAAAGAGAATCGACACACATCACCTCTTCGTCGACTTTAAAGCCGCCTTCGACAGCACGAAAAGGAGCTGCCTATATGCCGCTATGTCTGAATTTGGTTTCCCCGCAAAACTTATACGGCTGTGCAAAATGACGTTGAGCAACACCATCAGCTCAGTCAGAATTGGGAAGGACCTCTTCGAGCCGTTCGAAACTAAACGAGGTTTCAGACAGGGTGACCCCCTATCATGCGATTTCTTTAATTTGATGCTGGAGAAAATTATACTAGCTGCAGAACTTAACCGCACTGGAACAATATACTATAAAAGCGTGCAATTACTGGCATATGCTGATGACATTGATATCATCGGCCTAAACACCCGCGCTGTTAGTTCTGCTTACTCCAAGCTGGAAAAAGAAGCGGTAAAGATGGGTTTGATGGTGAATGAGGACAAAACGAAGTACCTGCTGTCATCGAGCAAAGAGTCAGCGCATATGCGCCTTGGCAACCACGCTACTGTTGGCAGCCATAATTTCGAAATAGTAAAAGACTTCGTTTATTTGGGAACCAGCATCAACACTAGCAACAACATCAGCACTGAAATCCAGCGAAGAATCAATCTTGCCAATAAATGCTACTTTGGACTAGGTAGGCAATTTAAAAGTAAAGTCCTCTCTCGGCGAACGAAAATCATACTCTACAAGTCACTTATCGTACCCGTCCTGCTATATGGGGCAGAAGCATGGACCATGACAACAGCAGATGAAGCGGCTTTGGGAGTGTTCGAGAGAAAAGTTCTTCGAAAGATTTATGGACCTCTACGCGTTGGCGATGGCGAGTACCGAAGAAGATTTAATGATGAGCTGTACGAGCTTTTAAAACGCAGCGGCTGCGCTGGCTAGGCCATGTTATGCGAATGAAAGATGATGCTCCGGCCAAGAAAGTGTTTCTATCGGAACCCGCCTATGGAAGCAGAGGTAGAGGGCGGCCCCCACTCCGTTGGAAGGACCAGGTGGAAAACGATTTAAACTCCCTTGGTGTGACCAATTGGCGCCGGTTTGCGGAGCGAAGGAGCGACTGATGCGCCTTGTTGGACGGCCATAACCGTTTAGACGGTTAAGCGCCAATTAAGTAAGTAAGTAATGTTCAGTGCTGATTTATTTGCTGCTTCGACAACCCACAATTTGTTTGTCCCACAATCTCCCTCAAACTTTGCCCAGATGACTGCTTCTGATTTGGTGGTATTTGTTGACTCTCTTTCACCAGCACTCGTTTACTGCTGTGGCCTCTCTCGTAGCCGAAATTAAGTGGCACATCCATATTCTTATATCGCATCGTCTTGCTTTGCATGTCGATCTTGATGCCCTGGTCAATTAAGAAGTCCACTCCAATTATGATTTCATCAACAATCTCTGCCACTCTAAAATTGTGTACTACCGTGACATTCCCAATTGCGACTTCACATGATACTTCTCCTAGAACCGTGCTGTCTTCTGCAGTGGCTGTACGCAATCTTGCTCCATGCAATGGTCTTATCTTCTTGTTGACTAAATCCGCTCGAATTATGGAATGAGATGCACCCGTATCTACAGTCAGTAAACGTTCCTTGCCATCCACATGTCCTCCGACAGTAAGATTGTTAGACCTTCTTCCAATTTGTGAGACGGAGATTATGGGGCATTCAATTGAGGAAGCCAGCTGTCGCCCCTTGCGGCTGACTCGCTTTAGTTTAACGATTGAGTGGACTTGGAGATTTCCTCATCTCCTTCAGCTCTGCGTTTACGGCCACCCACATTGTTGGAGCTATTGGGACCGCTGCTGCAATGTCGTGCAATATGACCTGGGTTGCCGCACTTGAAAAATTTAATAACTCCGGCATTTTTCTGTTGTGATCTCTTCAGTACTTCCAAAATTGTGTCTACCCAATCTGGTCTTTCCACTTCCACACGATGAGCTTTGTATGCTGGTTTACTCAATAGTGAGGCCGTTTCCTGAGTCAATGCATGTGATACCGTTTCAGCAAATGTCAGCTTTGGGTTTGCGTATGTAGCTCGCTTCGTTTCCACGTCCCGTATGCCATTTATAAAACTCTGGATTTTTACCCTCTCGGTGTATTCCACGGGTGCGTTCGCATTTGCGAGATGAGCCAACCTTTCAACATCCGAGGCAAACTCCTGCAAAGTCTCATTAGCTCTTTGGTGACGGTTGTGCAACTCTATTTGGAATATCTGTTTCCTATGCTCGCTTCCATAGCGTCTCTCGACAGCGGCCATCAATGCTTCATAGTTGTTCCGCTCTCCTTCGGGAATCGTCTGTAGGATTTCGGCTGCTGGCCCTTTCAATGCCACGAACAAAACTGCAACTTTATCTTCAGCATTCCAGTTGTTCGCTGCCGACGTCTTCTCAAATTGGAGCTTAAATACCTGGAATGGAACAGAACCATCAAACGTTGGGGATTTTACCTTCAGAGTAGACGTTGAAGTGATTGGACGGTTCAATTGTAACTCCTCAATCCGATCTTTCAAAGCATCCATCTCGGCCTCCACTTTATTTTGTCTTTCACTAACAGCCTCCAGCTGCGATGAGAATTTTGTTTCCTGTGCCTCCAGCTTTGTTGAGATACGCTCTTCTTGTGCTTCGAGCTGTAATATTATGCGTGCCTCTTGTTCTTTTAATTGTTCTGCAATTTGTGACGCCATGTGTGTTTTCTGTTCTTCCAATTGTGTTTCCATCTTGGATGTTATACGGTTCTCCTGCGATTCCATCTGTGATGATATATACGTTTTCTGTTCTTGTAGTTGAGATGCCAGCTGAGCTGTTATATCTGTTTTTTGCGATTCCAGTTGAGAAACCACTGTCGATGTTTGAGCAGATATTGCAGCCAAAATCATGTTCAAGTCTGTGCTCGTAACTCTCTCTTCCATTTTTGTTGTTTCCTCGCCTTCAAGATGAAAGTCATACTCTTCCACGTCAATTCCTTCTAATTCCATTGCCTCTCGTAGTCGTGCCTGAAGTTCGAGTTTAATGCCGGTTGTATTCAATCCACGGCTCTCCAACTCCTTCTTCAGTTGCTGGATCTTCAATTCACTGAACTTTACCATGTCCTTGTTGCCCTCTGGAATTTATTCAACAATTCCTCTTCTGACACCAATTGTAACGAATTTACTTGCAAATCCTCTTATTTGCAATCTTCTGCTAAGTTCGAATCACTAAACTGTTGAATAAATAACTCCAATTTGTAATAATGCAAAATGGCCTTTATTAAAGTACTTCACAATAACACTCAAACTGTGCAACGAATAGCTTGCTTAATAACCAAAAAGATTGATAGCTCAAATGAAACTCTACTATTCAAAATAATACTGCTCTTGCTCGCTAGATAGCGTCTTAGTCGAAACTGCTTGACAACTCAAATCAAACTGAGTTCCAGCGCCTCTACAATTGCCGCCTTTTATACTCTTTGATTTCAACCTTCGCATCTTCTAGGCGCTCTCAAACTTCTCAGCTGTAACTACAATTGCAAAATTTTATAGTTTTTCTCATTGCATACTTATAGGAGTATCTCAGATATATGCATGTGTTTGTGCATTGACTCTCCACTGCTCGTATACGTACATGGTACATATGTGTAGACGCAATTATTGTTTCGTTTATGTAGATACATAATGATTGATCTATGGATGTGAATTCACGTCACTGTTTAGCATCCGCTTAGAGACGATAGCATCGCTCAGTGCTGCTAACATTCGTTACAATATGAAAAAAAAATCGCCGCCAAGTGGCACAAGGATTGAGATATTAAAAATTCTCGTATTTTGGGTCCGATTTGGCTTATATTTGGAACAAATATTACATACAGTCCTGTAGAAGTGACATCAAAATACTTTGGAGTTCGAGGAGGGACAAGCATACGTGGCGCAGAGTCGAGTAAAGCCTTTGAAAGGATTATGTATTGAGGACAAAGATTGTAACGAATTGTCAGGAAAGAGTCCTTGTAATAATGAGTCACTAAATGAACTAAATGAGAAATAATATGCAATTAAATAAAGACTAAAAACTTGAAAATAAAATGATAAAAAAAATTTTAAGTTAAGCGGTTTTATTGAAAACAATATTTACATTAAGTAATAATAATACTAAAAGCTGGAAAATAATTAGGTAGGTCCTAGATACTAGTCATCACACTCATCAATCTAGGGCGTTGATCAGACAATTAAATAAAAGCGTTGGAGGCATCAAATTTCTATTGCTAATAATATATAAGACCAACTGAAACTTATCAGGTTATGCTACGCTTTACTTTTATTATTTTGACTATGACTATGCGCCAATAAAAATATGAAACCTTTAAAATTTTTCGATTTCACACATGACATGAAATACCATTTTTTGTGTTTGTTAGAGGCAATATCTATAAAGATATTTAGGAATAACTAAATATTATTGCTGATGTACATTATATGCAACTTTTCCATAAATTATGTTAAAAATTCTTACCTGTAGTAAAACGGGCATTCAACATATTCAGAAAGTCAATTCAGATTTCGTACTAATAGTAATGATTTTAAGTTTTAGACCTAAAAATTAAGTTAGGTTAGGTTGGGTAGCAGCTCTCAAATTAAAGGTCAGCTGACTTGAACACATATTTCGGTCTATTTCGATTGAGTTTCATCCAATCTACTGAGGTGGCCGTTTACTGCACCTATCAGCCCAGAAGTCATTAAAATCCAAATCTAGTTTCAAATCATGGTTAAATAGAATGCGAGAGTCATAGTTTAGTGCGGATTTTTACAATTCAAAATAGAGTCCTCTCACCAATGGGCTCGGTACAAGTACCGTAGGCACATCTGGTTTTATCAAGTTATCCTCTCTAGATCCTCCACTATGAGTAAAATCAGGGGAATCTCTTGAAAGGTGCGATATCTGATAACTATAGTCAGTTTAAGGCTATTAACAGCCCCTTATCCAGAGCCTGGTACCACATATGATATCCAGGCCAATATCCGTCGCCACTAGACATTAAAGTTCTTTTCGGACTATTTTAAAACGTTCGACTTTCCGTAAAAACAAAAGAAAAATAATTGTAACATTTTCAGAAGAATCGAAGGTACACTTTGATGACAGTCATGGAACTGCAATAGGTGAAGTGTCATCAAACTATTCACTTTAGGTAAAATGCTTTGTTTGATAACCGTCACCGAGCACGTCATCTTAGGTAAGGTGGCTAGTTTAATAACTGTCACCAAACAGAGCATTTCATACTTCGATTTTGCTTTTGATGACTGTCATCAAACTGAGCACTTTACGTGAGAGGCTAATGGTGACGGTCACCGAAGTAGCCAAAAGTAGCCGAAGTGCGCACTTATATGAAAAAGTCATCATATATATATATATAAATGTATTTTTGGCGGGAAATTATAATTCTGGCGGGAGAAATTTGGATTTGGCGGGAGCCACCAAAATTTATTTATATTTATTTTATATTTATTTCATATTTATTTGTTTGTTTACTCCCTTAGCACATTAAGACGCTGAGTCTTTTTTTGTACGTTTTACATATAAATTACAGAGTTTACTGATATTAGAATATAAACTAACTTAAATTAGAAGAAACCTCACGAACGAGGCAGAGCGGGATGTAAGAGACATCCCTATGAAAAATGATTTGCAACTGCCGCCTTAAAGCATCTATCTGATTTAATACATTTAATTGACATTGGCAATGAGTTCCATAGTCGCACAGCACTAACAAAGAACAATCTAGACCCCGGTAGAGATACAAATCGTGGTACTACAATATTATTAGTACGGGAAGATGTTACAAAGCTGAGTTTTTCATAAAGATAGCCGGGTTTCTGGTACCTAATAATTTTAAATAAAAAAATTACGTTCCTAGTCTGCAGGTAATTTTCCAAGCTCCTTCCAAGAATATTTTTTGTGTAGATGGAGATGTGATCAAACTTTCTCTTACCGTATGTAAACATCGCAGCATTATTCAGAGCTAGACCCTTACTAGTTTAACTTTTGTGTTAACTGGGGATTTTGTGTTCGTGGGGATATACCGAATATATGTATATGTATGTATATTATTAAAATCGCTGGTTTCTTCGACGGCGAAGAAGGACCATTAGATAAATTATGAACTACCTGTGGGTTTGGAATGTGGTCGCTTTGTGACGATGTGATTCTTAATGTTGGCTTTGCTGTCGCTGCTCCTTTTCTAGACGGCTGTTATAAGGCTTTCCGTAACTCTGAGCACTATCTTCCACCAATGTTATACACAATACAATACTCTGCTTAAGCGCTTACGTTGCGTTGTCGAACAACACTCCGCCGTTCGTCACTCCACGCATTACAGCTTATCTAATATACTTGCGTGTTTGGGTTTTCCTCTAATCTCGCCAATTACTTCCAAGCTTACGTATGAACAGACTTTGTGGTTATTATTTATTAATCTTTCAATGTTTAACTTCACATATTATAAGAGACATTTTGTTTGTTAAAATAATGCAGACAATTAAGTAGTTCGCTAGGGATTTACTCCGTAAACTAGCCAGTTTGTTTCAAGCACAAATTGCAGAAAAAAAGATGACAAAGTGCAAAGATTATCGCAAATTTTTTACAAATTTTTTTTAGCATAAAAGCAAAAAAAAATGTTGATTTCTCGAACAGGAAAAAAGTGATGATTATGAAGATTTTTCAGCTTTTTTGACGTTCTTGCCTTGGCCATCCTGGGAGCTACATTATCTGGAGAAAACTCACTACTACAATCAACTTTCCTGGACTAAATCAGGCCATAGATCAGGACCAGCCAAGCCATGCAAAGGATCCTTCTGAAAAAGGAGCTCATCTGCGGTACGCTGATGTTTAAGGGGGGGTACTTAACAAGGGGGCAGACACACTTACTTGTAAGAATGTGCTGACACCACACTTGAAAAAACACGAGCAAAGCCAACGCAGATAATTGATCTCATATCATATTGCGTAAGCAGACGAAATGCAATTCATGTGAACTGCAGCGTAAGCGATATGATATGCAGACAAAATGCAAGTCGTATGATTTGCCACGCAAGCGATAAAATATTATTTTGGCCAATGTGCAGTGTCAGCAAATAAGAAGTCAGTTAAACTAATTTAGATGCTTAGAATTGGCTTTTAGTATAGAATAAAATTCAGTCTGTTTTTGGACATCGAAGCAAATGGTAAATACACTCAAGAACCAAATCAATTAGTTTCATTTGTTCTTTGCAGTTTAAAATGGGGCCTCAGGGCGGCCCCCAACTTTAAATTTTTGAAACCGTAGTCCTGGGGCTCCTTAACTTGGATCTATCTGTTAATGAACCATGATCACTGGGGAATGTCAAACTAATTGACAATAAACAAATCCAGCATTATCAGAGATTTGCAACAGATGGCGCAACGCTGAATAAATATAGTTGGTGACAAGGAATAGAAGTAGCAATTTATCAGTCAAACAAACCACCGCTGTATATCTAAATGGTTAGCGCAGCGTGCCTAAAGCGTACTGATGATGAAGGCTTAGCACCCTTCGAAATGGATCTATCTGTGCAGCTATGTCAGGTTGTCTGAAAATTGTCTACTTAGTATTCCAAAAACAAAATACTATTTTTCATTTACATAACAATAATTATCATTAGGAAAAAATTATTGTTCTGGCCTTGAGCTCGAATCGAACCTTGAATCATTTATCAATAGGCCAATAAAAACAAAAACAATTTTTAATAAACCATGAGCACTGGGGAATGTCAAACAAAGTAATTGAAAATAAACAAATCCAGCATTATCAGTGATTTGCAACAGATGGCGCAACGCTGAATAAATATAGTTGGTGAGAAGGAATAGAAGTAGCAATTTATCAGTGAAACAAACCCCCGCTATATAGCTAAATCGCCCCAAATGTCGACCATATTGAACATCCACGTCGATGGCACTACGCTACCGACTGTCCTACACCCCAAAATCTTGGGTGTGACGTTTGATCAGGATCTACATTTTGGTGCGCACGCAACCGCAATTGTTCCAAGAATTCAGAGCCGTAATAAAATCCTCAAATCCCTTGCTGGCAGTACCTGGGGAAAAGATAAAGAAACGCTCTTGACCACATACAAAGCAATTAGCCAGCCGATTACGTGCTACGCGTCACCCATATGGTCGCCAAGCCTAAAAACCACCCACTGGAAGAAACTACAGGCCTGCCAAAATACTGCTCTCAGAATCGCCACGGGCTGTCTTCTTATGTCCCCAGAACACCATCTGCATAATGAGGCGAGAATACTCCCCATCAGGGAGAGAAATGAGATGCTGACCAAACAGTTTCTGTTGAATACCCAGAAACCTGGGCATCCCAACAGACATCTTATTGACGAACCAGCACCACCTAGGGGCCTAAGGAGTCATCTCCGTAAGCATTTTAAGGAAATACGGCACCTGAGAACCCAGCCGTATGAAGCGGAAAAACACAAGCAGGTCCTTGGTGAAGTCCATAGACAGGCGTCGGACCTTTATGTCGGGAATTGCCCGGTGAATCCAGTACTTGAAGAAAAATATCCAGAACTCGCAGAAGAGGAACGCATACTCCCCAGGGAAACGCGTGTCACTCTTGCTCAACTTCGTTCTGGATACTGTAACAGGTTAAACTCTTACCTATCCAGAATCAACCCCGACATACAAAATGTATGCCCTGCTTGCAATGTGTCCCCACATGACACCAACCATCTCTTTAATTGTAATGTGGAACCAACGCCTCTAACACCCCTGTCCTTATGGTCCACCCCTGTTGAAACGGCAAGTTTCCTTGGACTCCCGTTAGAGGATATTGATGACAATTTGTGATCGGTCGCGGCTATTAGGTGGGGCGAGCATTGCTACAACAACAACAGCTAAATCGTTAGCGCAGCGCAAAGTGTCGCGATCCCATATAAGCGCGGCCAAAACTACTTGTCGTGCTGCAATTTCGCTGTAGTTCATCGTGGAGCCTACACTTACTGTAGATAAACAGAATTTTAAATATAATCAAAATTGGACGGCTGCCACGCCCCCTACACTAGTGGGCGGTAAAACTAAAACCAGAGCGATTATAATGAGACTTGGTGCATTTACTTGTACTAACCTGAAAAGTCAACAAGTACAATTTCGTAGAGATCGAGCCTTAAACGCGGCCACAAAAATAAAAATATTTTGGGAAAAAGTGGATAATGCAATCTTTTAAAACGAAGTCTCATTCACGTTCTTATTCGGCTTCAATATGCATGCTGCTAACGTTTATCCTGCCCTCGATTGCAAATAAAACATGAATTAGTAGATAATAATTTTTTTGTGTGTGTTTCTATTTAGAAATTTAACAATACCTTTAAAATATTTAAATTCAATTTTGCCCTTTGTGACAAGCTTATACAAAATTAAAACATTTCATATTATCGCAACTTAGCGCACATTCTCACTAGTCTTAATTTTGAGCTAACATTACTTGTGAAAGAAGAAAATTTTTCTAAGCGGGGTCGCACCTCGGCAGTGTTTGGCAAGCGCTCCGGGTGAATTTCTGCCATGAAAAGCTCTCAGTGAAAACTCATCTGCCATGCAGATGCCGTTCGGAGTCGGCATAAAACATGTAGGTCCCGTCCGGCCAATGTGTAGGGAAAATCAAGAGGAGCACGACGCAAATTGGTAGAGAAGCTCGGCCTTAGATCTCTTCGGAGGTTATCGCGCCTTACATTTATTTTTTATTTTATTTTTTTATTTTATTACTTGTGACAATATATCCTAGCGACATATTTTTCAACAGAACCGAAAGGACCAAGGCCTAACCAACTTCAAAAGCAGGGTCCACAAGGAGATCAGGAAACAAATCAAGAGAAACCAGGAGTTAAGAAATCTCCGATTGAATAAAAAAAGGAAAAGAGCTATGGAATTTAGGCCAGGAGGTGAGGTTTACGTCAGGGATAAACAGATAAAATCAATACAAAAGGCACTTTACAAAAAGGAAACGGTTGGTAAGGATAATAGAGTGATATTACTCACAGACACTGGCGGAAGGATTCATAAAGCGCAGATAAAAAATACACCAACATAAGGTAAACAGAACAAAAAAAAAACTATTATGATAATAAAAAAAAATAAGGTCACCACGAGTGATCAAGAATAAAAAGATGTCCCAATAAGCGACCACAAATATTTGAAATCCTATAGCACAGACGACACAAAAAAGGCGTCTGCCAAATTTCAAGATCAAAGATCTTTTCCATAACAAACCACTTAAGCGATTAAAGAGGCAAAATAAAATATTGCAAAAAAACAAACAAAAAAAAACAGAGGACGTTTCCGTTTAAAAAGCGTTTTTCGTTTAAAATATTTTAATGAAGCAATATCTGCCCACAACAAATTAATTATACGCTCAAAAAAGAGGCAAAATGATTTATGCGTTTAACAAAGAGGCAAAATAAAAAAAATAATAAAATTTCTTTTTTTTAGAAGAAATCTGCCCACAAGAAAGTAATTATGCGCTTACTAAAAGAGACAAACTAGATAGAACAAAAAAATAATTAAAACTTTTTAAAAAATAAAAACAAAAAACTTTAAAGAAGGGAGTAAAGAAAAAACATTTCAGTAATTCTTATAAATATTATTCTCTTTCCTCTACTCTTTACCACGAGTTTATGTAAGGCGGTAGGATCCAAGGGTAGTAACTTTTAAAGCTACCTTTCAAACAAAAGTAAAGAATTACAAACTACCTCCCTTTCATATCCATGCTCTCGGATCCTGTGGACCTTCCAAGTACCACGATTGGTAACCGGGGACGGTCCTAGGATATAGGAATACATTTAAACGCAACAACAACACAAATAAATTGCAGTTCAATTCAAAAAAGCAGACACAAAATTTTGTTTTTTTATATTATTTCTTTTAGTTTGGAATGATTTTGTAACAATAGAATGTTCTTTAAATAATAAAAAAAAAAAAAAAGAAAACAAGATTTATATTTTGTAACCATTTATTATTAGTTCACCGTCCCTGGGATAAATAAGACAAAGTTCCAAAAAACAAAAAAATGCCCAATACTAATCTTACCAACACTAATGACATTTTTTTTCTCTCCATAATGGAACACATCTACAACTATGGCTCCCCACTGGTAACTATTGAGCATGGGCGTGGTTGGATCCTGCATGGACTCTTCAGTTTAATCCATGAGGTCGACCTAAACTACTTCAACTAGGCTTTGGTCAAATTGATGGAGTCAACAGAGCACGACATTACAAGCAGGGCTGTGCGGACTGTGTTAGAATTCCAACTAAATCAAACTAAGCTGCGTCTCGATGAACTACAAATAAGAAAATCACGAAGGGTACGTTCCATTGACTGGATTGGTTCTGCATGGAAGTGGATAGCTGGGTCTCCAGATGCAGCAGATTGGACTATATTCTTCGAAGCATGAATGACATCGTAATAAACATCAATCACCAGTACCGGGTCAACGAAAAACTATTCAACGGTACCCGCGAGGCAATCAAGAAAACAAACGAAGCAATGCTTCACATTAACGCTATAAGCAAAAACATTAGCGAGGAGAAAATGGAGCTTCTTGACCTATGCAGTCCTTATATTGTAGGAACAGGTGTCAGAAGTCGTCCAAGCGTGCCAAATGGCGAAATCTGGCGTAATTAACACAAATCTTCTTGATCGAGACGAGATTGGAAGACTCATAATGGAGGAAGATTCCCTACCATATCAGAACACCATTGAATCCATAGAGTACGGGTCGGCCTCCGTGTATTCAAACGGTAGCACACTTTTGTACGTACTCTCAATGCCAAAGGTAAACTAGGAGGCTACCGACTCCTATTAATACGGGCCGCTGTTGTAAAAGGACAACACGACCTCAGCTATAAAAAAATGCTAATAAACGAAGTTGAAACGTTCGTACTGAACGAGGATTGCCATTCGATCAGCAATACAACAATTTGTTCTCCCAAATCCCTGACCAAACTTCGGGAAGACGGGTGCCTAGCTAGGCTAGTTAAAGGTGGGATGCCAAATGCCACTCTGAACCAGACAACACCAAAACCGTCGAGATGATCGCAGACTCAGCAATATTTGTTACGGGTGCCTAGCTTGGCTAGTTAGAGTGGCGTAATTAACACAAATCTTCTTGATCGAGACGGGATTTGAAGACTCATAATGGAGGAAGATTCCCTACCATATAAGAACACCATTGAAGCCATAGAGTACGGGTCGGCCTCCGTGTATTCAAACGGTAGCACACTTCTGTACGTACTCTCAATGCCAAAGGTAAAACCAGATGGCTACCGACTCCTAATAATACGGGCCGCTGTTGTAAAAGGACAACACGACCTCAGCTATAAAAAAATGCTAATAAACGAAGTTGAAACGTTCGTACTGAACGAGGATTGCCATTCGATCAGCAATACAACAATTTGTTCTCCCAAATCCCTGACCAAACTTCGGGAAGACGGGTGCCTAGCTAGGCTAGTTAAAGGTGGGATGCCAAATGCCACTTTGAACCAGACAACACCAAAACCGTCGAGATGATCGCATACTCAAAAATATTTGTTACAAACTTTGAAGGTCTATTACAAGGGAGGAACTACTCCACATCCCTAAATGCAACGTACGTCATTCCTTTGAACAACGAAACAGTCACGGTGGGAAATCAAACATTCACCAGCAGATCAGTACGCACAGCGCAAGCCCTGCCACCGCCCTTGATAAACATCACGAGCGAAGGACTAAAATTGAACCTTAACTACATTCAGGGCCTCAGCATGGAAAATATTAATTAGCTAAAACAACTTGGCAATAATTTTCACTTTTCGATAATTTTTGACGTTCTTGCCTTGGCCATCCTGGGAGCCGTATGCTACATTATCTGGAGAAAACTCACTACTACAATCAACTTTCCTGGACTAAATCAGGCCATAGATCAGGACCAACCAAGCCATGCAAAGGATCCTTCTGAAACAGGAGCTCATCTGCGGGACGCTGATGTTTAAAGGGGGGTACTTAACAAGGGGGCAGACACACTTACTTGTAAGAATGTGCTGACACAACACTTCAACAAACACGAGCGCAGCCACCGCAGATAATTGATCTCATATCATTTTGCGTAAGCAGACGAAATGCAATTCATGTGAACTGCAGCGTAAGCGATATGATATGCAAACAAAATGCAAGTCGTATGATTTGCCACGCAAGCGATAAAATATTATTTTGGCCAATGTGCAGTGTCAGCAAATAAGAAATCAGTTAAACTAATTTAGATGCGTAGAATTGGCTTTTAGTATAGAATAAAATTCAGTCTGTTTTTGGACATCGAAGCAAATGGTAAATACACTCAAGAACCAAATCAATTAGTTTCATTTGTTCTTTGCAGTTTATAATGGGGCCGCAGGGCGGCCCCCGACTTTAAATTTTTGAAACCCTAGTCCTGGGGCTCCATAACTTGGATCTATCTGTTAATAAACCATGATCACTGGGGAATGTCAAAGTAATTGACAATAAACAAATCCAGCATTATCAGAGATTTGCAACAGATGGTGCAACGCTGAATAAATATAGTTGGTGACAAGGAATAGAAGTAGCAATTTATCAGTCAAACAAACCACCGCTGTATAGCTAAATGGTTAGCGCAGCGTGCCTAAAGCGTTCTGATGATGAAGGCTTAGCACCCTTCGAAATGGATCTATCTGTGCAGCTATGGCAGGTTGTCTGAAAAATTTTCTACTTAGTATTCCAAAAACAAAATACTATTTTTCAATTATAGAAAAATAAAAAAAAAATAACAATAATTATCATTAGGAAAAAATTATTGTTCTGGCCTTGAGCTCGAATCGAACCTTGAATCATTTATCAATAGGCCAATAAAAACAAAAACAATTGTTAATAAACCATGAGCACTGGGGAATGTCAAACAAAGTAATTGAAAACAAACAAATCCAGCATTATCAGTGATTTGCAACAGATGGCGCAACGCTGAATAAATATAGTTGGTGAGAAGGAATAGAAGTAGCAATTTATCAGTCAAACAAACCACCGCTATATAGCTAAATGGTTAGCGCAGCGGAAAGTGTCGCGATCCCATATAAGCGCGCCCAAAACTACTTGTCGTGCTGCAATTTCGCTGTAGTTCATCGTGGAGCCTACACTTACTTTAGATAAACAGAATTTTAAATATAATCAAAATTGGACGGCTGCCACGCCCCCTATACTAGTGGGCGGTAAAACTAAAACTAGAGCGATTATAATGAGACTTGGTGCATTTATTTGTACTAACCTGAAAAGTCAACAAGTACAATTTCGTAGAGATCGAGCCTTAAACGCGGCCACAAAAATAAAAATGTTTTGGGAAAAAGTGGATAATGCAATCTTTTAAAACGAAGTCTCATTCACGTTCTTATTCGGCTTCAATATGCATGCTACTAACGTTTATCCTGCCCTCGATTGCAAATAAAACATGAATTAGTAGATAATAATTTTTTTTGTGTGTTTCTATTTAGAAATTTAACAATACCTTTAATACATTTAAATTCAATTTTACCACAAGATCAGGAAACAAATCAAAAGAAACCAGGAGTTAATAAATCTCCGATTGAATAAAAAAAGGAAAAGAGCTAAGGAATTTAGGCCAGGAGGTGAGGTTTACGTAGGGATAAGCAGATAAAATCAATACAAAAGGCACTTTACAAAAAGGAAACGGTTGGTAAGGATAATAGAGTGATATTACTCACAGACACTGGCAGAAGGATTCATAAAGCGCAGATAAACAATACGCCAACATAAGGTAAACAGAACAAAAAAAAAAATATATTATGATAATAAAAAAAAAAATAAGGTCACCACGAGTAGTCAACAATAAAAAGATGTCCCAATAAGCGACCACAAATATTTGAAATCCTATAGCACAGACGACACAAAAAAGGCGTCTGCCAAATTTCAAGATCAAAGATCTTTTCCATAACAAACCACTTAGCGATTAAAGAGGTAAAATAAAATATTGCAAAAAAAAAAAAAACAAAAAAAGCAGAGGACGTTACCGTTTAAAAAGCGTTTTTCGTTTAAAAAATTTTAATGAAGCAATATCTGCCCACAACAAATTAATTATACGCTTAAAAAAGAGGCAAAATGAATTATGCGTTTAATAAAAGAGGCAAAATAAAAAAAATAATAAAATTTATTTTTTTTAGAAGAAATCTGCCCACAAGAAAGTAATTATGCGCTTACTAAAAGAGACAAACTAGATAGAACAAAAAAATAATTAAAACTTTTTAAAAAATAAAAACAAAAAACTTTAAAGAAGGGAGTAAAGAAAAAACATTTCAGTAATTCTTATAAATATTATTCTCTTTCCTCTACTTCTTTACCACGAGTTTATGTAAAGCGGTAGGATCCAAGGGTAGTAACTTTTAACGCTACCTTTCAAACAAAAGTAAAGAATTACAAACTCCTCCCTTTCATATCCATGCTCTCGGATCCTGTGGACCTTCCAAGTACCACGATTGGTAACTGGGGACGGTGCTAGGATATAGGAATACATTTAAACGCAACAACAACACAAATAAATTGCAGTTCAATTCAAAAAAGCAGACACAAAATTTTGTTTTTTTAATATTATTTCTTCCTTTAGTTTGGAATGATTTTTTAACAATAGAATGTTCTTTAAATAATAAAAAAGAAAACAAAATTTATATTTTGTAACCATTTATTATTAGTTCACCGTCCCTGGGATAAATAAGACAAAGTTCCAAAAAACGGCGTAATTAACACAAATCTTCTTGATCGAGACGAGATTGGAAGACTCATAATGGAGGAAGATTCCCTACCATATCAGAACACCATTGAAGCCATAGAGTATTCCGTGTATTCAAACGGTAGCACACTTTTGTACGTACTGTCAATGCCAAAGGTAAACCAGATGGCTACCGACTCCTATTAATACGGGCCGCTGTTGTAAAAGGACAACACGTTGACCTCAGCTATAAAAAATGCTAATAAACGAAGTTGAAACGTTCGTACTGAACGAGGATTGCCATTCGATCAGCAATACAACAATTTGTTCTCCCAAATCCCTGACCAAACTTCGGGAAGACGGGTGCCTAGCTAGGATAGTTAAAGGTGGGATGCCAAATGCCACTCTGAACCAGACAACACCAAAACTGTCGAGATGATCGCAGACTCAACAATATTTGTTACGGGTGCCTAGCTAGGCTAGTTAAAGTGGCGTAATTAACACAAATCTTCTTGATCGAGACGAGATTGGAAGACTTAATGGAGGAAGATTCCCTACCATACACCATTGAAGCCATAGAGTACGGGTCGGCCTCCATGTATTCAAACTGTAGCACACTTCTGTACGTACTCTCAATGCCAAAGGTAAAACCAGATGGCTACCGACTCCTAATAATACGGGCCGCTGTTGTAAAAGGACAACACGTTGACCTCAGCTATAAAAAAATGCTAATAAACGAAGTTGAAACGTTCGGACTGAACGAGTATTGCCATTCGATCAGCAATACACCAATTTGTTCTCCCAAATCCCTGAACAAACTTCGGGAAGACGGGTGCCTAGATAGGCTAGTTAAAGGTAGGATGCCAAATGCCACTTTGAACCAGACAACACCAAAACCGCCGAGATGATCGCATACTCAACAATATTTGTTACAAACTTTGAAGGTCTATTACAAGGGAGGAACTACTCCACATCCCTAAATGCAACGTACGTCATTCCTTTGAACAACGAAACAGTCACGGTGGGAAATCAAACATTCACCAGCAGATCAGTACGCACAGCGCAAGCCCTGCCACCGCCCTTGATAAACATCACGAGCGAAGGACTAAAACTGAACCATAACTACATTCACGGCCTCAGCATGGAAAATATTAATCAGCTAAAACAACTTGGCAATAATATCCACTTTTCAATAATTTTTGACGTTCTTGCCTTGGCCATCCTGGCAGCCGTATGCTACATTATCTGGAGAAAACTCACTACTACAATCAACTTTCCTGGACTAAATCAGGCCATAGATCAGGACCAACCAAGCCATGCAAAGGATCCTTCTGAAACGGGAGCTCATCTGCGGGACGCGTCAGCAAATAAGTGTAGTGTCAGCAAATAAGAAATCAGTTAAACTAATTTAGACGCTTAGAGTTAGCTTTTAGTATAGAATAAAATTCAGTCTGTTTTTGGACATCGAAGCCAATGGTAAATACACTCAAGAACCAAATCAATTAGTTTCATTTGTTATTTGCATTTTATAATGCTGCCGCGGGGCGGCCCCCAACTTTAAATTTTTGAAACCCTAGTCCTGGGGCTCCTTAACTTGGATCTATCTGTTAATAAACCATGATCACTGGGGAATGTCAAAGTAATTGACAATAAACAAATCCAGCATTATCAGGTATTTGCAACACATAACGCAACGCTGAATAAATATAGTTGGTGAGAAGGAATAGAAGTAGCAATTTATCAGTCAAACAAACCACCGCTGTATAGCTAAATGGTTAGCGCAGCGTGCCTAAAGCGTACTGATGATGAAGGCTTAGCACCCTTCGAAATGGATCTATCTGTGCAGCTATGGCAGGTTGTCTGAAAAATTGTCTACTTAGTATTCCAAAAACAAAATATTATTTTTCAATTATAAAAAAATAAAAAAAAAAAAACAATAATTATCATTAGGAAAAAATTATTGTTCTGGCCTTGAGCTCGAATCGAACCTTGAATCATTTAACGATAGGCCAATAAAAACAAAAACAATCGTTAATAAACCATGAGCACTGGGGAATGTCAAACAAAGTACTTGAAAATAAACAAATCCAGCATTATCAGTGGTTTGCAACAGATGGCGCAACGCTGAATAAATATAGTTGGTGAGAAGGAATAGAAGTAGCAATTTATCAGTCAAACAAACCACCGCTATATAGCTAAATGGTTAGCGCAGCGCAAAGTATCGCGATCCCATATAAGCGCGGCCAAAACTACTTGTCGTGCTGCAATTTCGCTGTAGTTCATCGCGGAGCCTACACTTACTGTAGATAAACAAAATTTTAAATATAATCAAAATTGGACGGCTGCCACGCCCCCTACACTAGTGGGCGGTAAAACTAAAACTAGAGCGATTATAATGAAACTTGGTGCATTTATTTGTACTAACCTGAAAAGTCAACAAGTACAATTTCGTAGAGATCGAGCCTTAAACGCGCCCACAAAAATAAAAATGTTTTGGGAAAAAGTGGATAATGCAATCTTTTAAAACGAAGTCTCATTCACGTTCTTATTCGGCTTCAATATGCATGCTACTAACGTTTATCCTGCCCTCGATTGCAAATAAAACATGAATTAGTAGGTAATACTTTTTTTTGTGTGTTTCTATTTAGAAATTTAACAATACCTTTTATATATTTAAATTCAATTTTGCCCTTTGTGACAAGCTTATACAAAATTAAAACATTTCATATTATCGCAACTTAGCGCACATTCTCACTAGTCTTAATTTTGAGCTAACATTACTTGTGACAATATATCCAAAAATTATGATGGAGTTAGGATGAGTTTTTTTATTCTCTTCTAAACTTTGAACTTCGAATAAAAATTCACTTAATTTTTCCCACTTATAAAAAGTAACGGTACTCATCACCTGATCGATGAATAAATAAAAAAGTAGGGTTGCTATACAATAAAGACTCATTTGAGATATTTACATTACTAACAAGCTCTGAATTTAAGTTTGTTTCAGTGACCTATTTCATAAAAACCCGTAGGCAAAATTATCTATTAACAAAATTCCAGGTTTAAGGAATTCCCGATAAAAGCGCGCAAGTCTATTATTAAAAATTCTGTTCGAAATGATTTAATGGAAAAATATCTATCGATGAACTTTTTTGACTTTTGGCCGCTTCGCGACACTCCCTAAAGCGTACTGATGATGAAGGCTTAGCACCCTTAGAAATGGATCTATCTGTGCAGCCATGGGAGGTTGTCTGAAAAATTTTCTACTTAGTATTCCAAAAACAAAATACAATATTTTAATTATAGAAAAATTAAAAAAAAATAACAATAATTATCATTAGAAAAAAATTGTTGTTCTGGCCTTGAGCTCGAATCGACCCTTGAATCATTTATCAATAGGCCAATAAAAACAAAACCAATTGTTAATAAACCATGAGCACTTGGGAATGTCAAACAAAGTAATTGACAATAAACAAATCCAGCATTATAAGTGATTTGTAACAGATGGTGCAACACTGAATAGATATATTTGGTAAGAAGAAATAGAAGTAGCAATTTATCACTCAAACAAACAACCGCTGTATTGCTAAATGGTTAGCGCAGCGTGCCTAAAGCATACTGATGAAGGCTTAGCACCCTCTGAAATGGATCTATCTGCGCAGCTATGGCAGGTTGTCTGAAAACTTTTCTACTTACTATTCCAAAAACAAAATACAGTTTTTCAATTATAGAAAAATTAAAAAAAAAATTATAATAATTATCTTTAGAAAAAAAGTATTGTTGTGGCCTTGAGCTCCAGTCGTACCTTGAATCATTTATCAATAGGCCAATAAAAACAAAAAGAAATAACTTTATTTTTTTCTAATTCAGCCACTGGCTGTTAAATATTATTCATGTGATCATCATATACATATGTATGTCACAAACGGGTATACCTTGTATTTATTTATCAGCACATCAGCGCTTTTGACCTTTGTCAAATAATTAAATTTCGTACAAAATTTGTGTCCGCATTTTTAATGCATTACAAATTTTCATTCCGGCTTGTATTAAATACACAGCCCCTGAAGAAGGTTTTCGGACAGCCAAATCGATGACTCTTTCTTGTAGTGCCTTGATTACGCTCGCCGTGGTCACTTCTCGCACTGGGATCAACTCCACCCACTTGAAAAATTTATCCACCATGACGAGGAGGCAAGTATTTCCTTGCTTGGAGCGGGGCAGTGGTCCCACGAAGTCAGCGGTTACTATTTCCCACGGCAGTGAAGATTGCATGGTTACCATCAGTCCTGCTGGACGTCTTTGTTCGACTTTGTATTCAGCGCCTCATATACACTTCCGTACGTGCTTGAGTACATCGCAGAACATTCCGGGCCAGTAATAGTTTTGTTGCGCCCTTTCGAGCGTTTTCTTCACTCCGAGATGGCCGGCGGCGGCGGCGTCGTGGACTTAATGTAATACGTCCTTCCGTAGGTCGGCTGGGACGCATAGCTTCCATTGCGGTGACCGCGATAGTTGGTTATTCGGGGAAATGTGGCGGAAGAGTCGGTTATCGACGATCTGGTAATCTGGATGGGCCTGCGGTTGTTCCTGCACCTGTCTTGCCTCCCTCTCGTGCCATTCGTTCGTTCCGTTGGCTATGGCATACAAAATATCTGCTTCAGCGTGTTGTAGCGGGCAGCGGGAGAGCGCGTCACATTCTGCGCTCCTTTTCTGTATTCTATCTCAAAGTTATATTGTTGCAGTTCCAGTGCCCATCTTGCCAGGCGTCCAGAGGGGTTTTGGAGCGAGTGTAGCCATTTTAGTGGGTGGTGGTCGGTGATGACGGTGAAGTGATACCCCTCCAGGTATGGTCTCATCTTTCGGATACCCCATAGCACGTCGAGGCATTCTTGTTCGGTGGTCGAGTATCGCTTCTCTTGCTGGGTTAGGATTCGGCTGGCACAAGCTACCACATTCTCGTGGTCGGAATCACGTTGATAAAGCACGAAGCCCAGTCCCTCTCCGGTCGCGTCGGTCTGGGGAAAAAACGGTCGGGAAAAGGATGGAAAACAAAGTACCGGCGCGCTGGAAAGCTCGTCTTTGAGTGCTTTGAAGGCGTGATCTTGTTGCGCCTCGCATCTCCAGACTTGTCCCTTCTTCAGAAGGTGGTTAAGCGGTGCGGCGAGCGTAGAGAAGTCTGCCACGAAGCGGCGGTATCAGGACGCGAGTCCAAGGAAACGGCGGAGCTCTTTGAGTGTTTGCGGTGCTGGCATCTCCTGTACAGCGGATACTTTTGCCGGATCGGTGTGAATTCCTTTCGAACTGATTATGTGTCCTAGGTAATGGAGTTGCTGCTAGGCGAAGCTGCACTTCTCAAAATTTACTTGCATCTTATGTCTTTAGGTTAGGTAGGCGCTTGTAGGCTCTCAAAAACTTCCCCCAAGATCGCCAAGTGTTCTTCAAAGGTATCTCCCAACACGATGATAACGTCCAGGTAGGCGAAAACTTATGGTTGGAGCTCGGGCCCAAGTATCGTATCCAGACCACGTTGGAATGTGGCGCGGGCGGCGTGTAGTCCAAAGGGCATAACTTAACACTGGAAGAGTCCCCTGCCAGGAACCGTGATTGCGGTGTACGGTTGGAACTTCCTGGCGAGGGGGATTTGCCAATATCCATTCTTCAGGTCGATGGTTGAAATAAACTTGGCTTCCTTCAGCTGGTCGATGATTGCTCCAATTTGCGGTAGCGGATACGCGTCCCGTTCGCTGGCGGCGTTTAATTGGCAGTAATCGATGCACATCCTCCTGGTGCCCTGTTTTTTGCCGACTAGCACGATTGGCGAGCTGTATGCGCTACGCGATGGCTCTATTCTTCCTCCTGCTAGTAGCTCATCCATATCCTCGTTGATCACTTGCTGCATTGCTGTGTTGCCATCGTTGCTTCAGCGGCCGGGTATGCTTGAGCAGAATCGTATGTTCGGCTGCGGTGCTTGGTCCGGTAATTTCGCCAAACCGCTTATGGTGGTGTGCCAAAAAGTTTCCCAGCTGCGAGTCATGATCGTCGCTCAAGTGTTCCCGGCTCGTTAATGCGCATAGTGTGTCCAGTTCGGGTGCTCTCTATCTGACGGTGGCTTCCAGCGGCTGATCATCCAGCGTGAGGATGATTCCCCTTTCTCGTAGAAAGTACATTCCCAGGATAACTTGTTCGGCCAGTTTCGGGATGACGGACAACATTGTGTCCGTTGTTCGTCCTTGGTACACAATCCTAGCCGGGTACGAGTTCGATATATAGACGCACGTCTGGTATGCCAGCTGGATGCTCCGCTTGTTAAGACGCGGCTTGATGTTCTTTTCCAGGTGCTTCCGGACTGTGTCATCCACGTATGACAGGGTGGCGCCGGTGTCCACTAGTGCGCGCACGCTCATGCCCTCGATGATCACCGGTATGTAGAAACGGCCATCTACTTCTGCTTTTGCGGTTGGTTCGCTGGCGGGTGATTCCCTCGGTTTCTCTGGCCGGATATACGGTCCTTGGCGGTGTCCTTTAATTGCGATTGGTGACTTCCTGGATGCGTTCTTCTCGGTAGTTTGGCTAGTGTCCCTGGAGAGGATGTTGTCTTGTCCACACCTGGAGCAGAACATGCCCCAGGGGCCCTTGCATTGGTAGCGGTGGTGTCCGCGTTCCTTGCAGCATCAACAGCACTCCTTGCTGTCGCACTCCGTGTGCAGGTGGTACAGGAAGTGGACCACCACTTTGCCCTATTCCGCTTCTTCGCTTTTCAGCAGCTCATACTCCTCCGTTAATTGCAGGAGCTCCTCGATTGTCTTAAACTCGCTGCGCTTGAACAATAGGTGGTATTCCACGCGTAGGCCATCGTAGATCCGTTCGATGTGGTTTTCCTCACACATCATCGGGTGCTGGCGGATCAGCGTTTCCAGCGCGAGGATGTAGTCCTTAGCCTTTTCACGGCCTTGCTGCTTGCGTTGTCGGATGGCCTCTTCCAAATGTCGCAGGTGACGCTTAGGTAGAAACAAATTTTCCACCTCCCTCCGAAGATCGCTCCAGAGGTGTATTTGTGGCTTACGGACGCGGTATCATTGGAATGCTTTGCCACGTAGAAGATCCGGCAGCGTTGGGAGGAGTCGGTCGAAGGAGATGCGGTAACATTCGACGAGCTCCTCTATCCTCTTAAGAAACTCGTGCAGCGACTCCTCTCCCGAAAAGTGCAAATCCCAGCGGCAAACGATTCATAAGCTCACCGTCGCTCATTTCGTCTTGTTTCGGTGATGCGTGCTCTCTCTTTCCCACGTGCCGCTGTGGGCTGTGAATCTGGATCGAAGGGATCGGCTTTGTTGTTGGCTGGGGTAGCATAACGGATTTCCCCTTTTCCTCATTCACTTTCCTTTCCAGCTCCTTCAGCAGGTCTTCACTTGATTTTCCCGCGGTTTCGCTCGCACGTAAGTGCTCAGTGCGCCGCGCAGCTCGGCTACGGTCTGGCCTTCCACGGGGATTCGGTGTTCCTTACACTACTCTATCAGCCTCTCCCTTTTCAGTAAATAGATCCAATTGAGTGAGTCGGTATTTAGCATCGTACCTTCGGGGTCTGGTGTATTTGTTGTTTCTGGTGGTGTGGTCGTCGAACCCGCCCGGCAGTGTTGGTGGTTGTTGTATTTGTTTTTCCACCGTCATCTGTAGAGGAGGTCCTGCTCGGGCGCCATTTATGAGGTGGGTTTTGTCTAAGGCTGTGGTAATGCTCAGTCAATCCAGAGTTGAGTAAAGGTCCCACAAACCCCTACTGAATAAAAACACAATATTTATGTGTTACGAACACACGAACACACGGCTGGAGGTATGAGGAGGGCACCAGCTTTCCGTTCCAAGATGGTGAGGGGGGAGCGGCGGGTAACGGTCGTCGTAACAGAGGGGGTATCGGCGGGACGGTTGAACGGTGGTAGGGTAACGGACGGATTGGTGCGCTGGTATGGAAGCAGCGGCTTAACAGCGGTAGGATGGAGGGCGGCTAACGGCCGTCGTAACAGCGGCGGGACGGAAGCAGCGCCTTAACGGTGGTAGGTTGGCGGACGGCCAACGGTCGTCGTAGCAGCGGCGGTACCAGCAAGGTGAGATCAGAACGGTGGTAGGATAGCGGGCGGCACACGGTCAGCGTAGCACCGGCGGGATGGAAGCAGCGGCGACATCAGCGGGGCGACGGCAGCGGCGGTGGTCTACGGAGCGCGTACCAGGGCGAAGGCGAGGGGGGAAGTAGGCTGGCGACGGAGTTTACCTGTACAGCGGCTGCTTGTTCCGGGTGGGGTATTCGGCGGGATCGGTAGCCGTCGGTAGGATCGGTAGTCGGCGGGGTCGGTGACCTAAGGAAGAGACTGCGAGGTGTAGTGTCATATTAAATTGAAGCTAGCAACTCCCCTCTTTGGAAAAGTGCAAGATGCAACCATGCATCAGATGCACTTGGCATCACTAAAAATGTTGGAGTCGAGCAACGCGGATAATTACTGATTGGTTGAAACTGCCGTTGTTCGACGCCATCATGAATTTCGTTGCTAAGCAACTTAAAGAAAAGGTGCCTAGCCACAGAGTTGCGTTAGCGGCAGGTTTTCAGTTTGAAGAAGATCGACACCTGATTAGCACGCGCAATTTTAAAAACGCAAAAAAAATTTATCAAAAGTAGTGGACAGCTATACAATTAAAAAGTACACTGTACAAGAAAGTAAAATAGAAAGTTGTAAATAAAGTTTATAAAAAATAGAGAACTAGAAAAGAAGGTTTAGTAAATACAGTTTAACATAAGAATAAAAGTTGTTGACGCGAGTGAAGCAAGCAGAAGTAAAAACGACGACATTAAATTTGCTGACTTCTTTATTTGCTTGTTCAAGTACAACTATATTGATTATTACAATTTAACATTTCATGACATGATACTGCTAGGTTGCTCTCTAACTGTATGAAAATTGTACTCTCTCACTTGAGATGTATGAAAAGGTAAATATACATAGGTATAGCTAGTAAGCAAAAATATGATGTGTACATAGGTATAACCAGTATGCAAAAGTATGATGTGTACATAGGTATAACTAGTAGGCAAACGTATTATTGTGGTTACAATTATTGACCATTATTATTAAATACATGCTTTCGCTTAATGTACCACACCAACATACTCCCTCCGTTGAAAGGGCTCCCTTTCAAGCGTCTTCGTTTTCCGGTAGCGGGGCTAGTCGATGGATAGCGCGTCGAATTGTACCTTTAGTCGTGCGTAAGTCAGCTCCCCGAACTTTGCCCTCTTTCCCTGGAATTACGCTGATAACTCGAGCTAATAGCCATTCCTGCACGAGCACCAATTGCCCGATCTTTATATTTGGCTCAGCTTTGGTCCATTTCCCTTTTTGTTGTAGGTATACAAATAATCACGGGTCCACTGCTTCAAAAATTGATTTTTTATATAAGTAATTCGTTGAAAACATGTTAAGTATGAAATATGTTTATCAAAATCGAACTGGATATCAGGCAAGGCCGTTAGTGACGTTCCAATCAGGAAACGAACAGGCGTAATTGCCTCAGTATCGTTTGGATCATTTCAGACCGGAGTAAGCGGGCGAGAATTCAGCACAGCTTCGATTTCGATGAAAAGAGATTAGCTTGAACGAAATTCTTAAGCAACAATGTTTTAGCTGACTTCACAGCGGCTTCCCAAAGTCCTCCAAAGTGGGGTGCCCGTGGGGGTATGAATCGAAAGTCAATCCCAATTTCGTTACTGTAGCTGATCACTTCGTTCAACGCCGTGTCATTTAAGTATTTTTCAGTAAACTCCTTAAGTCGCGAGCTAGCGCCAACGAAATTAGTTGCATTGTCACAAAACAAACGTGAAGGGATGCCGCGTCGACCAATGAAGCGCTTAAGACAAAGCAAGAATGAATTGGTTGACAAATCTGAAACCAATTCGATGTGAACAGCTTTCGATGAAAAACACACAAATATGTCAGCGTAAGTTTTGTAGGGTGGCTTGCCTCGTAAGCGATAAGATGTGAGAAATGGGCCGCAAAAATCCACTCCTGATACAAAAAATGGTCGTTGCGCCTTAACACGATCTGTAGGAAGGTCACCCATTATTTGACCGATAACATAGGGCTTGTAATGAAAGCAGTGCGTACACTTGCGCACAACCTTGCGAACGATTTCGCGTCATTCACGATCCAAATTCGTTGATGCAGTAACGAAAGCAATACTTTCGGTCAGGCATGAAGATTGCTACGGTGCAAATCTTCAATATAAGGATGAGTAAATCTATGTGACTTTGGTAAAAGTGCGGTATGCTTACAATCATAGGGAACCACCGACTCTTAGAATAAATCTGACGTTGCCGTTTGTGCTTATTGGTTGTAGAAACGGTGAAAGACTTGAGATCCGATTTGAAAATACTGCCAGATTTAAGGCAATTTATCTCAGTGCTAAAATGAATTCGTTGTATATCAGATACTATTATCCAAAAGATATAATCCAATTCGGTGGCTGGAATGTGTATCACGATTTTCGGGTTAATTTGACGATTTGGAAGAAATTTGTTGAAGGTGTGATATACAAAAGAAACAATTCTTAAAATTTTGAAGAACGAAGAAGTTTTTTCAATTATGTTTTGATTAATGTCCACAGTACTACTACTTGTGTTGCATGTGAATACGATCTTTCGGCTGCTCTCGAGATCTGTTTGTGATTCAGTTTGATTTTCGATTGGAGGCCAGTTCTCCGCTTCCTTTTGCAAAAAACTTGGACCTGTAAACCATATAGTACTGGCAAGTTCTGATGCGCTGTGGCCGTGAGAAACGATGTCTGCTGGGTTGTCTTTTGTGGGGACATGTCTCCATTCAACTCCTGCGGTATTGTCTTGCAACTCAGAAATACGATTGGCTACAAAGCAAGTCAAAGTGGAAGAATGCATTTTCAACCACTGTAAAACGATTTTGGAATCTGTCCAAAAATAAATGTTTTTTACGTATTTCAAAACCTTACATTTTATTTTTGTCCATGTCTTACTGAGGAGCGCAGCTGCACACAACTCCAATCGAGGTATGGATATAGCCTTAATTGGTGCCACCTTTGACTTGGCGATGAGAAGAACGGTTTTAAAAGTTCCGGCGAATGTAAATGGCGCACCCATATGCGCGAGATGAGGCATCTGCGAACCCATGTATTTCACACCTGTCCTGAAGACACGGGAATACATAGCGCGGAACTCGTATACCATTTATGTAATTTAGATCATTTTTTATTTGAAACCACATTGAGTGCAGATCCTGTGTGAGTGGTTCATCCCAATCCATATGTTGTACCCATAGCTCCTGAAGTATAATCTTGCAACGAATTGTAATAGGACTTAACAAACCCAAAACATCGTTATTTTTGCTACAGTTGACAAAATTGTTCGTTTGGTTGCAATAGAGCATTCATTAGATTCAAAGTTAAAGCAGATTTCGTCCCTCATAGGTTTCCATACCATACCCAACGCTTTGGTAACATTGTCATCACTTACTTTTATCTGAATTTCTTCTGCTGATTTTTCGATTAGTTGTGGGCAATTTGAATTCCATTTCGCAAGCTGTACACCAGCATGTGCCAGTAAAGTAGTAATTTCGTCTTGTATCTCTCATAACTCCTTTACACTGTTGGCTCCAGTCAACAGGTCGTCAACGTAAAGATCCTCTCTCAACACTCTTGCTCCGACTGGATAGCGATTCTCAAACATGTCAGCAAAGTGGGCTAAACAGCGTATGGCTAAAAATGGTGCAGATGACATACCGTAGGTCAGTGTGTTTAGTTGAAATAATTGCAAGGGAGCATTGGAGTTTCTCTCCATAAGATTAGTTGGAAGTTTCGATCGTTTTCTTTAACAAGAAACTGTCGATAACTTTTTAACATAATGGCTGTGAGTGCGTACCGATGCAGGCGAAATGTTAATAAGGTTAAAATCAGTTCTTGCTGAATGGTTGGTCCAACCATTAAAATTTCATTTAATGCTTTATTCGACGAAGTATGCATTGTAGCGTCGAATACCACCCTTAGCTTTGTTGTGGTACTTTCGGGGCGTAGCACGCAATAGTGAGGTATAACGTAATGTAGACTATTAAGCTGAGTATCTGAAACTGATATCATGTGACCTAAAGTTTGATACTCTGCCATGAATTCGCAGTACGACTGATGAAGCATAGGATTGAGATAGAGGCGGCGTTCAAGTGCAAAAAATCTTTTACGTACACAGTCAATGGAATTTCCAAGGGCTGTTGGAGATTCCTTAAATGGTAGGCGCACTTGCAATTGGCCCGCGAAGTGTACGAAAATATTAGATTTAAAATGTTCTTCACATGCTTTCTCTTCTTCGGATAGTTGCGGTGGCAGCGAAGTAATCTCTTTTACTTCCCAGAATTTGCGCAGTAATTACTCGACAGATTCCACTTCTCTCACCACATTGCACGTTAATGGCTGAGTTATTGGTTGTTCACATTGTCCACCTACAACCCATCCTAGAGAAGTGTTGACTAAAAAAGGCAAACCGTTGCCTAGAGTTACCTTTTCTCCGCGCAAAATATAAAAGAAGACCTCACTACTAATTAGTACATCGATTTTTTGAGGTTTGTAAAACAATGGATCAGCAAGATTAGTTGCTTCGGGAATAGTCCAATTTTTTGAAAAAATATATTCGCTAGGCTGCATTGAAGATATTTTCTCAGTTACCGCAAACTGTGTAGAACGTTCAAAAGTTGAAAAACGAGAGCAAAATGTAGCATATACTGCATGCTTTAACGTTGTTTTAACGTCACCGATTCCGGAGATTTCCTGATTAGATGTGTGTCGTTTCAGCTGCAAGCGTTTGGCGGGTTCTTCAGTAATAAAATTTACTTCGGAACAAGAGTCTAACAGAGCCCGAACGGGTTGGAAAATCCCAAAACTGTCTTTCATTAGAATTATGGCTGTTGGGATAATAGCTCTTTTTTGTGATCGTATCACCATAGCGACTGGTAGAGTTGACTCAGAAGCCTGCTGAGCAGTGCTAGGCTTTGCATCGGAACCCGGCAAAAATATATGTAAGTGTGTATGATGCATGCCTTTACAAACTCGACATTTAAATTTGGAAGGGCATTTTGCTACAGAGTGGCCTTTTCGCAAACAATTTATGCAAAGACCTGAACGATTCACAATTTCAAATCTACTTGACATAGGAAGAGCTAAAAACGAGGTACAATTTCCCAATGTGTGTTCTGCTGTTTGACAATAAGCACATGTTGAATGAGAATTCACAAATGTATGTGAAGCCTTTTTTGAATGCAACTTTTGTTTCGAGTCACGAGTATGCTCAGTAGACTCCGTGGGTTTGGCATGACTCTCTAAAAATTGGCATTGCCTATTTAAAACTTTAAAACATGCTTCCCAAGTTGGAAGCGAGTCATAGTCTTGTTTTTCCTCATAGGATGCTTGAGAACCCTTGTCTACTTTTGAAAGAACGAAGTGAATGAGAATAGAACTCAGAATTTCAGTTTCTGAACCCAACGATACTAGTGATGCACGTATAGCTGAAACCTTATCAATGATGAGACGTAACGAGTTAGAATCTGCATTCTGCATAGGTGAAATATTAAACAAAGTTGACATGTAGTCGCGAAAAATTAAAGTGTTATTATCAAAGCGATCCTTCAAACGTTTTAGGGCCTTAGTGTAGTTGTCTTCAGTGATTTGAAACTGCTCCACAACTGACAATGCCTGTCCTGAGAGGCAACCCAACGAATAATTGTATTTGTCAATTGATGGAATTGTAGGGTCTTTGTCGACGAGGTTAGAAAACGTAAGCGAAAATCTTTTATACTCGGCATATTTGCCGTCAAATTTAGGCAATTTTTGAGCAGGGAGACGGGTATGATGTAATGTACTGAGTGTAGTTGATGTATTTAAAAAACTTGTTTCTGCTGCACTAGCACGACGAATGCTATTTAGCAATTGCATAATCTTTGCCTTTGCGGTAATATAACTCTCCTCGATATCACTCCTAGCACTGTCTGTTGGATTAAGTTTTTCAATTCGTCCCTGAATATGACATTGTTGCTTAAAATAGGACTCAAGGATTTGAAGGTGACATACTAAAATTGTGGTTTCCGTTCTTTCCCCTAACTTGTCTACTTTGGCCATCATATTGCTGATATTGCGTTTCATAGTGGATCGTTGCTGTTTGAGCGACGATAATTGTTCTTCGTCTTCTCCCGCCATCGTATTACAAGTTAAAGTGGAAGCGCAAAGGCTTAATAATTGAATTGACCAGCTAAAATCAACAAGTGCAACTATAGTATAAGAAGCTAACGGCGATTGAGATTCACTGCCAGATGTTTACCTTGTAAGCGAATGCCAAATAAGGGTACAAAAACACTGTAGCTGCGGTTAACCTTCGATTGATTTTCCACGCTGATGCAGAAAACGTTACCAAACGAAGTTTTTGCAAAGAATTATTACGAGATCATATATGTATGTTGGGCGGGCACTAACAATTTAACTATACCGTATTTTTTCTTTAATCAGTAATAAGCAAACAAATAATTGTAAGATGCAATTAAAAAAACCTATTTATGTATATTCATACGCTATCTTATAATTTAGGTGTGCTTAATTCTTATGGCTGTTGCTTTACTTAACGCCAGACTAGCTGATGTAAATGCTGCCTGTTGTTGTAGTTGCTCGCCCAAATATGTTGACTGGAGTAAAAAAAGAAAGATTTGTCACACAGGTGAAATGCTTCGATTTGCACTATTTGCAATAGATCCACAAATTCGATGGCAATCGATACTTTTATGAAAAAAAAAAACCACGAAGTAATAAAGATTTTTTATTAAAAATTTCTTTTTAAATTTAAACGTCTGTCACGGTCGCCAATGACGCGATTGAAGCAAGCAGAAGTAAAAACGACGATATTAAATTGGCTGACTTCTTTATTTGCGTGTTCAAGTACAACTATATTGATTATTACAATTTAACATTTCATGACATGATACTGCTAGGTTGCTCTCTAACTGTATGAAAATTGTACTCTCTTACTTGAGATGTATGAAAAGGTAAATGTACATAGGTATAGCTAGTATGCAAAAATATGGTGTGTACATAGGTATAACCAGCTTTCAAAAGTATGATGTGTACATAGGTATAACTAGTATGCAAAAGTATGATTGTGGTTACAATTATTGACCATTATTATTAAATACATGCTTTCGCTTAATGTACCACACGCAACAGTTGTTACGAACTAAAAGTGCAAAAGAACAGAAGGTTTAAATAAAGAAAATAATATAATTTAAAAAACTAAGCCAAATCTGCATTATTTGAAGGAATTTAATATTTTAAAAAGAAAGTTGAAAGTAAGTGCGTGTGTGGTGTGCGAGTGCAGTAGAGCGCTAGTTTTCCACAGATCCAAAATGGATCTTTTAAATGGCGACCGTGGGCCGAAGCCCTGTAAATGCGGCGAGTGGCCGGGAGTAGGCAAGCCCCCCAACAGGCGTGGAAACTGGAGTGCAGTTCCTAAAATGAACAACTAACAAAAATTAAAAAAAAAATTGTTCTACAAAATTTATAAAATCAGAAAAAAGTTACAAAAGTTTAAAAATCAAAAATAACAAAACCGCTGTTTAGCTAAATGGTTAGCGCAGCGTGCCTAAAGCGTACTGATGATGAAGGCTTAGCACCCTTCGAAATGGATCCATCTGCGCAGCTATGGCAGGTTGAAAAATTAAAAAATAATAATTATCATTAGAAAAAAATTATTGTTCTGGCCTTGAGCTCGAATCGAACCTTGAATCATTTATCAATAGGCCGATAAAAACAAAAACAATTGTTAATAAACCATGAGCACTTGGGAATGTCAAACAAAGTAATTGACAATAAACAAAAATCCAGCATTATCAGTGATTTGCAACAGATGGCGCAACACTGAATAAATATAGTTGGTAAAAGGAATAGAAGTAGCAAATTTTCAAGTCAAACAAACCACCGCTGTATAGCTAAATGGTTAGCGCAGCGTGCCTAAAGCGTACTGATGATGAAGGCTTAGCACCCTTCGAAATGGATCTATCTACGCATCTATGGCAGGTTATCTGAAAAATTTTCTACTTATTATTCCAAAAATAAAATACAATTTTTCAAATTTAGAAAAATTAAAAAATAATAATAATTATCATTAGTGATTTTGGGCCAGAGTATATTTTTTATTAATTTTTCCAAAAGGAGCTTTTCGGCCGATAAATAAAAAGACAGAAACTTTTGTTTTTTCTTATTCTCCTACGCGTTTCGATGTTTTTTATAACATCTTCATCAGGGAGTCTGGTTTATTGTAATAAAACATAAAACGAAAAAACAAACATTAAAAAGTTATTAATAACTAACAGAAATAACATATTTTCCAACAGTTCACTTAAATTTAACATAACACAATAACATTTGAACTGCAATTTTGTCTTTAGACGTAACATTTAACATAAAACGTTTATCTTTAACATAAAATGTTTCCTTTTTACATGTAACATTTATTAACAAAAACGTTCATTCAACAACATACATACATATACAAACTAGACCAATTAAAATTTTCGACTGCGTCCATTGCCTCGTCCATTGCATTTGATGGCAGTTGTTTATGCGCCGTTTATATTATTTACGTCTTCTTTGAAGTCTACCGTCTTCTCTATTTTTTGTTGTATGCGTAACCCTTCCAGTGTTAGTCGCGTCCTCTCTCTCCTCTCTATATCTAAAATCTTAACATTATCGAAGTCCGCTGTATGTTATTTGCTGGTTAGGTGCTCAGCAATAGCAGTAGTCGTTTTAATATTTTTCGCATCTGATTTGTGCTCACTAATTCGGATGCCCAATGATCTCTTCGTTGTACCAATATAAACTTTTTCGCACACTTCTCCTTCCTTTCCGTTGCATTTTATTTCGTAGACTACATCGTGTTGTTGTTCGTTGTTAATTTTGTCTTTTGTTTGTGTAAATATTTTATTTAGTGTTTGGTTTGGTTTATGTGCCAATGTTATGTTGTTGTTTCGCATAAAATTTTCCATTGATTTGTTGTCCGTTAGTCCTGGTATGTATGTTACACCTGTATATAGTCTCTTATTGTTATCATTATTCAAATTTGCATTGTTGGTTACATTGTTAGTGCTGATTGTTTTTGTTGTTGCCAGCCATGTGTCTATTAATTTATTAGGGTACGTAGTTTTATATAAAATATTTTAAATTTTTCGGTTATTTTCAGTTATGAACTCCTGATCACTTAAGTCGCGTACTTTCTTTATAAAGTTGATTGCCGTGTTTCTTTTTTGTATCCATGGTTGATTAGAATGATAGTTAATTATTCGCGACGATGCTACAGCTTTTGCATACCAATTCGTTTTCAACTTTTTATCCGATTTTAATATTTCCATATCTAGGAAGGCCAATTTATTTTCTTTCTCTTTTTCTACCGTGAATTGGATTTTTGGGTGTTGTGCGTTAAAAGTTTTTAAAATTTCTTCCACGTCCTTTGTTTTAATTATTGCAAACATATCGTCTACATACTTATTTATGTATTTGATATATATGTCCTTGGAATTGAGCTCGGTGATGCTGTCGTCAAGTATTTTGTCTAGCACTATATCTGCTACTGTAGGTGATAGGGGGTTTCCCATAGGCATTCCGTATACTTGTTGGTAGAATTTGCCATCCTATGTAAAATAATTGTTGTCCCTCAAGCAGAATTCGAGGCAAGTTTGAAACTTTTATTTGATAAAGTAGTGTGTTCTTTTAGTTTTTCCCATTTTCTCATTATTGTTCGAATGGCTAATAGTATGGGAATGTTTGTGAAGAGGGAAACTACATCAAACGATATTAGAATTTCATCTTCCGCTATGTTAACTTTTTGGAGGTTGTGTTTTAGTTGGAGGGAATTTTTGACATTGAGGGTACCACATATTATGTTTTTTAAGGTCTGTCCAATGTGTTTTGAAAGTTTGTAGCATGGTACACCTACAGAAGATGAAATCGGTCTAAGTGGAGTTTGTTCTTTATGGATCTTGGGTAGTCCATACAATCTTGGCGCTGTAGCCGCAGTGCAAGTAAGTTGCTTCTTAAATTTTAAAGATATGTTTCTCTGCTTGTAAATGTCATTTATGATGTTGTTGTTTTTCCGTACTAATTGTTGTGTAGGATCAGTTCTTATTGTTTTGTATGTGTTTTTGTCGCTTAGTAGTTGTTCCATTTTTTGTTTATAATCTACCTTGTACATTAATACTGTTTTGTGTCCTTTGTCTGCGGTTGTAATTATTATATTATCTTTATGTTGTTTCACGAAGTTCTTAGTGTCCTCAAAAACCTTCAATATAAGTTTATCTTTCGGAGTGTTATGGAGTTTGTTCTTGTAGGTATTTATTTTTGTAGCCACAGTGCATCTCAGTGCGTCTTTTTGTATCTCATATTCACTCCTTTGAATGCCTTGTTCATATGGAAATAATAAAATTAAAAAGTTGAAAATGAATTGGTATGCAAAAGCTGTAGCATCGTCGCGAATAATTAAAAAAAAGAAACACGGAAATCAACTTTATAAAGAAAGTACGCGACTTAAGTGATCAGGAGTTCATAACTGAAAAATTAAAAATATTTTATACAAAAATGCGTACCCTAATAAATTAATAGACACATGGCTGGCAACAACAAAAACAATCAGCACTAACAATGTAACCAACAATGCAAATTTGAATAATGAAAACAATAAGAGACTATATACAAGTGTAACATACATAACAGGACTAACGGACAACAAATCAATGGAAAATTTTATGCGAAACAACAACATAACATTAGCACATAAACCAAACCAAACACTAAATAAAATATTTACACAAACTAAAGACAAAATTAACAAGGAACAACAACACGATGTAGTCTACGAAATAAAATGCAACGGAAAGGAAGGAGAAGTGTGCGAAAAAGTTTATATTGGTACAACGAAGAGATCATTGGGCATCCGAATTAGTGAGCACAAATCAGATGCGAAAAATATGAAAACGACTACTGCTATTGCTGAGCACCTAACCAGCAAATACCAGACAGCGGACTTCGATAATGTTAAGATTTTAGATATAGAGAGGAGAGAGAGGACGCGACTAACACCGGAAGGGTTACGCATACAACAAAAAATAGAGAAGACGGTAAACTTCAAAGAAGACGTAAATAATATAACCGGCGCATACACAACTGCCATCAAATGCAATGGACGCAGTCGAAAATTTTAATTGGTCTAGTTTGTATATGTATGTATGTTGTCGAATGAACGTTTTTGTTAATAAATGTTACATGTAAAAAGGAAACATTTTATGTTAAAGGTAAACGTTTTATGTTAAATGTTACTTCTAAAGACAAAATTGCAGTTCAAATGTTATTGTATTATGTTAAATTTAAGTGAACTGTTGGAAAATATGTTATTGCTTGATGTTAGTTATTAATAACTTTTTAATGTTTTTTTTTTTCGTTTTATGTTTTATTAGAATAAACCAGACTCCCTGATGAAGATGTTATAAAAAACATCGAAACGCGTAGGAGAATAAGTAAAAACAAAAGTTTTTGTCTTTTTATTTATCGGCCGAAAAGCTCCTTTTGGAAAAATTAATAATAATTATCATTAGAAACAAATTATTGTTCTGGCCTTGAGCTCGAATCGAACCTTGAATCATTTATCAATAGGCCGATAAAAACAAAAACAATTGTTAATAAACCATGAGCACTTGGGAATGTCAAACAAAGTAATTGACAATAAACATTATCAGTAATTTGCAACAGATGGCGCAACACTGAATAAATATAGTTGGTAAAAGGAATAGAAGTAGCAAATTTGCCAGTCAAACAAACCACCGCTGTATAGCTAAATGGTTAGCGCAGCGTGCCTAAAGCGTACTGATGATGAAGGCTTAGCACCCTTCGAAATGGATCTATCTGCGCAGCTATGGCAGGTTGTCTGAAAAATTTTCTACTTACTATTCCAAAAACATGGCGGCCACCGTGGTGTTATGGTAGCCGCCTGCCACACCGTATAACCTGGGTTCACACCCCGGGCAAAGCAACATCAAAATTTTAGAAATAAGGTTTTTCAATTAGAAGAAAATTTGTCTAAGCGGGGTCGCCCCTCGGCAGTGTTTGGCAAGCGCTCCGGGTGTATTTCGGCCATGAAAATCTCTCTGTGAAAACTCATCTGCCTTGCAGATGCCGTTCGGAGTCGGCATAAAACATGTAGGTCCCGTCCGGCCAATTTAAGGGAAAATCAAGAGGAGCACGACGAAAATTGGAAGAGAAACTCGGCCTTGGATCTCTTCGGAGGTTATCGCGCCTTACATTTATTTTTTTTTATTCCAAAAACAAAATAAAAATTTTCAAATTTAGAAAAATTAAAAAATAATAATTATCATTAGAAAAAAATTATTGTTCTGGCCTTGAGCTCGAATCGAACCTTGAATCAAAAATAACAAAAAATTTACAAAAACCCTACAAAAAAAAATAAAATAAAAAAACATTAAAAATCTACAAAAAAAAATATAAAAATTAACAAAAAACCTACAAAAAAAATTTGAAAATCTACAAGCAGTGGCTAGTGGTAGAAAAAGAATCAGTTGAAAAAATATACATATACACATAATACCAAGACTTAATAAAAATCGGAAATAATACGAAAATTCGAAGTTAATAAAACAACAAACTAATCGGTAGCAGAAATATTAAAAGAAATTAGACAGAAACTGGGAAAAAAAACTTAAATTTTGAACTATAAAATCCAAAAACCGAAACTGTACCAAATAACTAGTGGAAAAACGGCACTAGCCACGCCACTTCAATAACGGCACTAGGGCCACCATCATAACGGCAAACCACCATACATCGGAAAAAACGAATAGCGGAAGGCGAGTGACGCCATCAGCAACAGCAAGTGCAGCGACAGAATATCAGGTGCAGCAGCAGAACAGCAAGCGCAGCAGCAGTACACTAGGCGCAGCAGCAAACGGTAAAACGCAGCAGCACTTGGTATGGATTTATTTTTTTTTTTTTTCAATTTTTATACTCACTTTTATACTAATCAAATTCAATATTATAAAAACTACTTAAAATTACTTTTTTTAATTTCTTTACGTTACAAATCCAATTTTCATACCATTTTCTATTATATTAAACTAAATTAAAAAAAAAAACAATTTATTACTAAATACATACATGCAATACATCCACCACGCGTATGGTTACAGGTAGGCACTGTGGGACAGGGTCGGACAAAAACGGAAAATTTTAAAGCTTTATTTGGTCTTTTCAAAAATGCCAAAATTAATAACTAACCATAAAATTTTTTGGTTTTAGTCTCACTCTGCCCTACAGTGGGCTCCATCAACACAAAAATACAAAAAAAAATTTTTTTACTTTTCTTAAGCGGTGCGTCCGCGTAAATATATGATTACAAATTTTCTTTAAAGCGGTGGGCCGTGATTAAATATGACATAAATTTTTTTTAATCCCGGTGCGTCCGAGGACATTTATAGTACAAGTTTGAAAAGATGCGGTGCGCTCGTATCTATGAAAATAAAACCATACAATTTTGATAAAAGCGATGCGTCCGTTTCAGGCCTTATATAAAATTATTTGCCATTCCTTAATTTTTGCATTTAGATAATAAAAATTCAATTAAAAATTATAATTTTTGCCATACATTTCAAATTCAAAATATTTTTTCTCACATTCTGTACAATTAAAAATTCTTACATTTCAATAAATATATTCGTAAACAATATTCAACATATTTTAAATTGCATGTGAATTCCAATTCCCACTTCCCGCTTTGCATGAAAAATTTTTAGCTAATTCCAATCATTGGGTTCGGATTTGCGGACAACAAAAGCGTAAAGTAAATATTTTTGAATCTTTCTTTTCATTAACTAATCACTAACTTTAGTATTTCAATAAAATTCACTAACTAAAGTTTTTTCCAATAAGTATTCGCTAACAAATTGTATAATTATAAAATCTAAAAGCTTTCAAAAATACATACTTTCACAAATTTCTTTTTAAAATATTTTCATAAATTTCCTTTAAAAGTACTTTCCTAATTTTCTTTTGAGCTCAGTTCTATAATCGAAATTCAGATTTTCGTTGAATTACCGGATAATTCTTTCAGTTTTACTCTCTCAAATCTCACTTGTCTTTCAATTCTGCATAACTTTTCCAATCCAGCACAATCCATTTTCTTATAATTCTCTCGTTCAAATTCAATTTCCTTTAAATTCAATTTCTATTCAATCTTCAAAAATAATTTCCACATATCTTGCTCCAATAAAATTTTAATATTTCGTCTGTTCGTTTCAACACGTATGGACCTAAGAAACGGGAAGGTAATTTCTAAAAATTTACATCCAGGTTCAGATAGCAAAAATTCAGAGCAAGATTTAGATTGCGAAAACTCAGAGCAAGATTTAGATTCCAATAATTCAGATTCCGATTCAACTTCAACTGCATCTTCAACTGATACCTTAACAAGTGAGCATAATAAATTATCCCTGAGTGCAGACTTTTTAGGATTTGCTGATCAACCCGTAATTCCAAATTCTAGTTTTTTTATTCTAACTCCGATTCTTAACGTTACAACCATGGCCACAATCGAGAAGAAAAAATCGTTTATTAGTACTTGTGCCTCGATTATGCGAGAAAACTACAGTGGAGACCCGTTAGAACTTATCTCATTTATAAATAAAGTTGAATTAATGGAAGTATTCTCTAACGAAAATTTAACTCCTACTTTTATTGCATTTTTTAAATCCAAGCTCAAAGGCAAAGCTCGCGAAACCTTACCAACGCATATAGAATCAGTCAGCCAAATTAGAGAAGCGCTATGTAGTAAAATTGAGCCAGACAACTCGAAAGTTGTCGCGGGAAAAATTGCAGCCTTAAGAGTAACCAATAACAATTTTTCAGAACTTTCCAAGCAGGTAGAAGAGCTTTCTGAGCAAACCATTAGCGTTTGTAGATTAAATAGTAGGTCAGATATGGTGAAATCAATCATTGCGTCAACAACCTTCAAAGATTCAAAGGACGTTGTGGTGAAAATGATTATAGAGCGAAAACAAGAAGTTAAAAAGCGGCAAGTGTTAGCGTTTCGGTCACGTCCGATAAGATATAGTAATTCCGTGAAAATTCCAGAGACAACAGTAATTTCAGATATAACAACAATAGTATTTTTCGATTTTACAATAACGCAAATAGGCATAACAGTAATACAAATTTCCGAAATAACAATTATAACAGAGGCAATAATCGCAATTACAATAGAGGCAATAGCAATTCCAACAATAACAATAACAATCGGTCCGTAAATAACACAAGTTCCAATAATCAGGGTTCAAATTCTAGGAATTCAGCCAATGTTCGTTCTTTAAATGCCGAAGCCACTCAGGCGCGTACACTGAGGGAGGAGGAGCAATTCGACTAAACACTTCTCAATCAATATATTGTCTAAATTTAAATTTTTCTGATTTCGTTGAAGTCGAGGTTCTAGTAGATTCACAGGCAGACATTTCATTAATAAAAATTTCCAGTTTGGCAAACGATGTAATAGTAGACGACAGTAACGTAATAAATATAACAGGCGTAACAAAAGACATGGTAACAACAATAGGAACAGTTAATACAAGTATAATCGCCTCAAATGCATTTTTTCCTCTGACTCTTCACGTTGTCAATGACAACTTTAATATTCCTTCGGACGGTATAATAGGGAAAGACTTTCTAAAAACGAACAAATGCATAATCAATTATGCTAATGACACAATTACATTCGGACAAGGGACAGAAAAGGTAAATATTTAAATTTTGCATAGCACTTCAACAAATACTCTTGTAATTCCACCAAGATGCGAAGTTTTTCGTGTTTTTAGTTTGAAAAATTTGACAAGTCCAGTTTTTGTAGATTCTCAGGAACTCTGTAACGGTGTTTTCACAGCAAAATGTATCGTTGATACAAAAAACCCAATAATAAAAGTCATCAACACCACCGACGAGGTCGAGTAGGTAAAAGATTTCAATATTCAAACTGAAGACATTAAAAACTTCAATGTCTATTGCATAAATGATACACCTATCGATGCAAAACTCATAGAAGAGCTTAAATCAATCTTAGCAAAACAAATGCCTTGTTATGCTAAAAAGAAATTACTTGATTTATGTTTGAAATATTCTGATATTTTTGCATTTAAAACCGACATAATGACGCTTAATAATTTTTACGAACAAAATCTAGATTAACTGACAAAACTCCTGTCTATAGTAAAAATTACCGTTTGCCATTCACACAACGCGAAGAAATATATAAACAAGTCGAAAACCTATTACAGAATGATTTAATCGAACCTAGTTTTTCAAATTATAACAGTCCTTTAATTTTGGTACCGAAAAAGATCCAACAGGCAAAAAGTCGTATCGTATGGGCGTAGATTTCAGAGCAGTCAATAAACAGCTTATATCCGACAAATTTCCACTAGCACGCGTTGATGACATACTCTACAATCTTGGCAGAACCAAATACTTTTCAACTTTAGATCTTTTTTCTGGTTTTCACCAAATACCCCTTCACCCTAAATCTAGAGACGTTGTTGTTGTTGTTGTAGCAATGCTCGCCCCACCTAGAGACGTAACCTCTTTCAGTACAGATCGAGGAGCATTTCGTTGGAAAGTTTTACCTTTCGGGTTAAATATAGCACTAAACTCTTTTTGTCGTATGATGTCAATAGCATTTTCAGGCATTTCGCCAAATCAGGCTTTTATGTATATTGACGACGTTATCGTCATCGGTTGTAGTGAGACACACCACCTTAAAAATTTAGAAAAAGTTTTCGAAAGCTGTAGAAAGTTTAATTTAAAGCTGAATCCAAACAAGTGCAATTTCCTTCGTTCCGAAGTAACTTTTCCAGGCCATAAATGCACGTCAAAGGGTTTGCTGCCAGATGATTCGAAAAAAAAAACGCTATTAGAAAGTATATTAAGCCAAAAGACAAAGATGCGGTTAGGCGATTTGCCGCATTTGCAAATTACTACAGGCGATTTATACCGAATTTTGGGTCTCTGGCAGCGCCTTCAAATCATTTAAATCGGAAAAAAGTTGAATTTGTTTGGGATGAAGCGTGCGAAAACGATTTCGAAAAACTAAAACTTGCATTAATGTCTCCTCAACTACTACAATACCCTGACTTCACAAAAGAATTTATAATTACAGTAGATGCTTCTAAGAGTGGCTGTGGTGCTATATTGAGCCAAAAGCATGGTGACAACGATTTACCAATTTGTTTCGCATCAAAATCTTTTAATAAAGCAGAACAGAAAAAAGCAATTGTCGAATTAGAACTCCTAGCAATACATTTCGCTATAAAGCATTTTGGTCCATATGTTTACGGTACAAATTTCATAGTAAAATCCGATCATAGACCACTAGTTTATCTCTTTAACATAAAAGACCCTTCGTCTAAATTTTCTAGAATTCCATTAGAACTGTCATAATATAAATTTACGATTGAATATATAAAAGGAAAATCTAACGTTGTGGCTGATGCTCTTTCACGCATTAGTATACACGAAATAAAAGAATCTACAAAGCAGTCCAAACGCGATCACAAACCAAACAAAAGGAATAACAAAACAAAGACGATAATTTTAATAATATTTTTTGCGATACGCCTAAAGTACAAGTTTATGACAAATTTTCATACGATTTTTCAAAAAAGATACCGGGAAGAAAGTCGACTATACAATTTAATAAAAATAATGAGATCTCTAATATACAAATTTATGCGCATTTAAAACATAAAAAACTAAACCTACTTAATTTTGTAAGTGCTATCAGAAAAACAAATTTAGATGAGTTATTTTCGAGGCTTGAAAAAGCAGCCCGCTTTCACAATATTAAGCATTTAGAATGGCCAAAAAATTATACATTTTTCAATAATTTTTCAATTACGAATTTTAAAACCAGCGGTAATAAAATTTTAAAATCCTTAAAAATAATATTGACAGACCCTGTAGAAACTGTAATAGAAACAGAGCAAAAACAAAAACTAATGAGAATTTATCATGAGGACCCTTTGTTAGGCGGTCATTGCGGTACAAAACGATTATATTCCAAATTAAGGACAAAATGCTATTGGAAAAATATGACAAGAGACATTGCGACATTTGTGAAAAATTGTAATAAATGCCTTTTAAATAAAGTAAAACCAAAAACAAAGGAAAATCTTGTCTTGACTCCAACGCCCTGCAAACCCTTTGACATAGTAATTGTCGATACAATAGGTCCACTTCCCGAATCCAAATATGGTAACAAGTTCACTGTTACTATGATTTGTGACTTTTCTAAATACCTGGTAACAGTAGCTGTACCAGATAAATCAGCAAAAACTATTGCTTGTGCTGAAACCTTTATATTAATATATGGTACAATGAAAGCTGTTAGATCCGATTTAGGAACGGAATATAAAAACGAATTATTCTCTGAATTGACAAAACTTTTAAAGATTGTTCATGATTTCTAAACAGCTTACAGCCACGAAACTGTTGGTACTGTTGAAAGAAATCATAGAGTCTTTAACGAATACTTGCGTGCATATCTAAACGAAACGTATTCAGATTGAGATGCATATTTCAAATACTTTTCATTTTTACACAATACTACAAGTAGTTCGGTTTTTGATAATAAATTTACTCCGTTTGATTTAATATTTGGCAGAAAAACTACAGTGCCACATGAATTGCTAAAAGAGCAAATTGATCTGATCTATAGCGTAGAAAATTATGCAAACATCGCATAAAATGGCAAAAAATTTGATTAATAAACATAAGATTAGAAATAAAGATTTATACGATAAAACGGCTAAGCCTTTAGAAATTAAAATTAATAATAGATTGTTAGTAGAAACAGAACCTAGAAATAAACATAAAAATATATATCAAGGTCCCTACATTGTAAAAAATATTGATGGACCAAATATAACGATTAGTGATAGAAGTAATCAGAATGAAAAAATTATACATAAAAATAGAGTACAAACAATTAATTAAATTGATAGTCTGTACTTATTCATATTAACTTTATTATATAATCTTTAGATATATATCTATTTTAAGAATCCGCCAATAAAGGCTAAAGAAAACAATTTTTTTCAAGGTTACAAATAACTATACATTTACTTACGTATTGTTTATGGTCGCACTACTTACAATTTTTCCTAACCACTTCTTGCGAAATAAAGCACTCTTTTTCTGTAGACTTTCATATGTTTCGTTCTTTTATTTCATTGAGCTTGGCTCAAATATTAATTACACGGGAATTTCAAATTTCTTTATAAATTTCTTGGGTTTTTCGAACTAGGAATATTAATCACAAATTACAATTTATAAAGGCAAAAACTTTCGATCGAGTACGAATTGAATACGTATATTTGATTAGCGCGCTCAACGATAACTGCACTCACTCCGTTTTGCTGCTGACGGTTGAGCCTTTGGTTTTTTACTTCTTTACGTATGTATATGTACATATGTATACTTAAGGTACGTACATGACAAAGAAGCGGTATTCTTCCAATTTCATTTAATAGATTTTACATTAGGGCGTTCGAATTTATGATATAAAAATTTTTAGGTGAGTATAAATTTACAGGTGAGTATGAGTTTAAGGTAAGTATATGTATATATGTATTTTATTTCATAAAATTAGTTCATTGGCTATATATACATACCTATATGAATAGTTAATTTTATAGAATTCAGGTAAGTATAAGAGTATATGTATATATAAAAATTCGAAAATGATCATATTTAAAATTCGATTAAATTTCTTCCTCCATGTCTTCAACATGGCGCCGGGCCTGCGAAGTGGACGAATGCAGGAGTTCTTTAAGCTGATCGAGCGTACTCTTCTTGGTTGACTAACTTCCTCAGATTACGTTGGTTGGCGCTGCGGCTCTGTAAGCGCGCCGCTGGTCGTTCAATTGCACGCTGCCTGGTTCTTCCACGTCGATCATCACGCCTATGGCGTGTGGGTGGTGGTGTCGGACGTCGATTACGTGTTGCTGTTGCAATATTAGGCCGATGCAACAGCGTGTGATGAGCTCTGCCACAGTGGCGGCAACTGCCGGTGGAAGTGCACGTCCCTGTGGTGTGAGATGTGGCTAAGCAGTTTATGCAGTAGCGATGGACGCGTGCAGACTCATATCGCTCTGCTGGAGTCATGGCCAAAAACGCATGGCAATGGCGCAAAGAGTGGGGGCGGCAACACAGCCTGCATTTTCCGCGCTCCATTATGAGCTCTGTGGAGAAATTTGAGAGAAAAGAAAAAAAAAGAAAACGAAAACAGAGGAATTAGCTGTGATATTAAAAGAGAAGGGTGGCAAGGGGATTTGGAGGGATAGGGCATAGGACGTGTGTGAGAGGGGGGCTATGCCATGGGTAATAAACATATCTTTGTAATGTTGCGCCTAATTGTGCCGTTCTGGGTGTGAATGTCGACGACGCGAACATTCTCGTCAGGTCCTACGTGTAGGTTTGAAATTCGACCTAGTCGCCATTCGTTGGGAGGCAGAAGGTCGTCTTTGATGACGGCTAGGTCCCCTACCTTGACGTTGGGTTCTCGGGCCTTCCATTTTTGACGCTTATGCAATTCCTTTAAATATTCATTTTTCCAGCGATTGCTGAATTGATGGTGAAGGACTTTCAGTTTTTGCCATCGGTGGAGGAGGCTAAGATTGTCGGGATTGGGTTCTGGGAGAGACAGCAGGGGCGCTCCCCGCAAAAAGTGGCCTGGGGTCAAGACGAGTAAATCATGGGGGTCTTCGGACATTGGAGAGAGCGGTCTAGAATTGAGGACCGCTTCAATGCGAACTAGAAGTGTCGAGAACTCTTCAAACGAGAATTTATGGTTTCCGGCAACTTTGTGGAAGTGTATTTGAAGCTCTTCACTGCTGCTTCCCAGAGACCGCCCATGTGAGGAGCGTAAGGGGGGATGAACTGCCAAGAGAGGCCATGCAGAGCGTATTTGTCGGCTATGTCCGAGGCGGCTTCACTTAGAAAAGACGATAGTTCTTTCTGAATTGCTCGTTGAGCCCCGACGAACGTTTTTCCATTATCTGACATCATCTTATGAGGCAGGTCACGGCGACCGGCAAAGCGAGCAAAAGCGGCTCTAAATGCTTCCGTTGTTAGGTCCGAACAGGCTTCTAGGTGAATAGCCTTGGTAGAGAAGCAGACAAACACACAGACGTAAGCCTTTGTGTGGGAGGCTCGACGTAGTGGGGTTGTTTTGACGAGAAACGGGCCGGCAAAACCGACACCGGTTGTGTGAAAGGGTAAGGTATATGTCGTCCTTTCCGCTGGTAGAGCAGCCATTATCTGCGACTTCATCTTTTGCTTGTACACCGTACATGGTTTGCAATTAGAAATACAGGATTTTATTTTGAGCTTTAATCTAGGGATGTAGTATTCTTGTTGTACCATTCCGACCATGAGTTGTTTTTCTGCATGGAGAAGCGTTGAGTGTAAGAAATTGAGAAACAGTATGCAGAACCTGGAAGTTTCCGGAATTATTATAGGGTAACGCTCGTTGTCGCTCATAGGAGCCTTACTGAGCCGCCCATTCACGCGTAGGAGGCCCTTGGCGTCGAGCATAGGATTCAGGGATAAGAGAGAGCTTTTTTTACTTATGTGTTTAGATGCTTTTAATAGTGAAATCGTGTCTCCATAATGCATTTGTTGCGCTTGGAGGATAAGCCGTTCCTTTGTGTGTGTGATTTCCGCGTGAGAAACCGAGCTTGTCGGGGGGATTGGGAGTCCTTTTGCCTTATGAATGAAGCGGTAGACGAATGACATTACGCGCAGCGCACGAGCATAGGAGGAGAAGCGTTCCAGCAAATCGATGCTTTCAGTGGTGTGAAGAGTGACGATTGGTTTCTGTTCTAGGGGGGGTGTCGGTTTAGGTGTGGTGTTTGGCCAGAACTGAGAGGGTTTGGCTAACCATTCGGGTCCGTTCCACCATAGTGGGCAGTCGACTAAGTCTTGGGGCCGAAATCCTCGAGTTCCTAGATCAGCTGGGTTGTCCTTGCTGGCTACATGTTTCCAAGTCGCGTTGTTTACATTTTTGATGATCTGAGAGGTGCGGTTTGCAACGTAGGTTTTCCACATATGGGGTGGCTTTTCTAGCCATGCTAACACTATCGAAGAATCCGTCCATAATGTTAGTTCGTGAGGTGGTAGTTTTAGCTGAAGTCGAACTTGTTTTATTAATTTAGAGAGAAGAACTGCTCCGCAAAGTTCCAGTCGAGGGAGACTGACCGTTTGTAAGGGAGCGACTTTACTTTTCGCCACAAGCAGGTGACAAGCGTATACGTTTGGAGATTGCTGTGTTCTTATGTATACACAGGCGCAGAAGGCTTTTTCAGAGGCGTCTGAGAAACCATGTAATTGAGTGGGTATGTCGGGGGAGAGTTGAACCCAACGGGGGAATTTTTATGTCGCTTATTGCCGTGAGGTTTTCGTGAAAAGCCGTCCATTTTTGAAGAGCGCCGGCTTTTACTTCTTCATCCCAGTCAGTTCCCTCCATCCATAGTTGCTGCAGTAGGATTTTTGCTGTGATCATAATTGGCGATAGCCACCCTGCCGGGTCGAAAAGTTTCGCTACCGCCGACAGAATTTGCCTTTTCGTTCGCGAATTATTCGACGGACTGGGGTCGTAGGAGTACGTGAAGGAATCTGTAAGGGCATTCCATTTTATTCCAAGCGTTTTGGTGGAGCTGGAGTCCTGGAATTTGAGGAAACCTATGTCCAAGAGATCTGAGTGGGATATGCCTTCGAGTAGTTTTGGGTGATTGGCCGTTATTTTTCTGAGAGGGAATCCTACCGATTTGAGCGCTTCGATGACTTGGGTCATGGAGTCGAGTGTGGACTGTATTTCATATCCGCCGGTGAGTATGTCATCTACATATGTTTCATGCAGAAGTACATTGTTGGCTAGCGGGTCTTCTTCTTTTGTGTCTTCTGCTAATTGGCGGAGTGTTCTAATCGCGAGGTAGGGTGAGCAGTTGACACCAAAGGTGACTGTTTTTAACTTGAAATCTTCAAGCTTGGAGTTAGAAGATCTACGAAAGAGGATTCGTTGATAATCTTGATCTTCTGGGTAGACGATAATTTGGCGGTACATTTTTTCTATGTCACCGCTGAAAACAAATTTATAGATGCGCCACTGTAGGATTATCAGCATTAAGTCATTTTGAAGTGTGGGGCCGGTGTGTAATATGTCATTCAATGAGTTTCCGGAGTGAGTTGGTTTGGAGGCATTGAAGACTACTCGTACTTTTGTGGTGTTACTATCGGGTTTTATAACCGCGTGGTGAGGCAAATAGAAGAAGTATTTACCTTTGTTAATAACTTCGTGAGGTGAAGTTGGCTCCATGTGGTCCAGAGTTAAGTATTCTTCTAATACTTCAGAGTACTTTTCTCTTAACTCTGGTTTTTTCTCTAGGGTTATTTCTACGCTGATGTATTGCTGCTGGGCTGCGGGTCGAGAGTGGCCGAGAGCTATAGTTTCGGGAAAACCTTGTTTGAAGGGGAGTTTGACCATGTATCTACCGTCTCCTTTCCGAACGGTGGTTTTTTTGTACAGCTCTTCGCAAAATGTATCATCGTCTGTTATGGGTGAGGAAGTTGGAACCTCTTCTTGTTCCCAGAATCTTTTGAGCAGTTCATTTAGAGAATTATATGGATTATCAATTACGTGGGTGGAGAATGCCGAAATTTGTTCGTTAACCGGACCACTTAGTATCCATCCAAATATTGTTTGTTGTGCGATAAGGGTTCCTGCCACGTTAGTTTCCAGGCCGTTTAGCAGAATTTGAGGGATTACATCACTACCAAGCACCATGTCAATTCTTGCTGGGGAGAAGCAATTGGGGTCTGCCAGAGATAGTGAAGAGAACTTCTGGAAGTCCACGTTTTTGGCTTTGAATGATGGTAAGAAGTGAGTTAATTGCTGCAGGATTATCGCATGAGTTGGGATTTGAGTTGCTAAGTCGTCTGAGCAAATAGTCATCAGACAAGTCTTATTTGAATTTTGGACTACGCGTCCGCCCATCCCTGATATTTGGTAACTGTTTTTTTGTGTGGGTAGACCAAGTAGCTTTTGTATACGAGAGGACACAAAGGTTTTTTCGGAGCCTTGGTCTATTAGTGCGCGGAGCTTGAATATTTCTCCTCGGTGGAGAATGGGAACCATCGCAGTTGGCAGTAAGGTTTTTCCTTGCTGCTAGCGAAGTGAGAGTGAACATTAATCTCATTTTGAGAGGTTGAGGAGGCTTGATTTTGTGTTGCCTTATTTTGGAGCTTCGCGGCTTGTGCGGAGGTAGAGGGGGCCTCGTTGAGGTTTAACCCTTGTTTGGTTATTACGTGACGAGGGACGATGATTGTTGGAGTTGACCGATGGAGTGGTCTGATAGTGGAGGAGAGAGTGGTGTCTCTTTTGGCAATATACACATTTGAAGTTGCTCTTGCACTCGGACTCCAGATGAGAAAATGCTAAGCAGTTTTTGCAATAATGATTTTGTTTAACAAAATTGTTCCGCTCCGCGACACTGAGTTGTTTGAATTTTATGCAATTCATCATAGAATGATTCGAATTGCACAATTTACAGGATGCCTGTCGAGTCGATTCGCTATGATATGAGTGGGACTTATTTTTGAAGTTGTTCGACTGATTTTGGGGTGTTGAAGCTCGGTTGTTGAAGCTCGCATTTGGGTGGCGAGGTTTGCTTGGCCGATACGTACCGAGCCGTTCAACTACTTCATAGCGCGTCGTTAGGAACTTGTCCATTTCAGACCAGAGTGGGAGTTCTTTCCTGGACTCTAGCGATTGTTCCCATAAGGCGAGAGTTTCATTGGGGAGCTTAGAGGCGCATAAATATATAAGGATGGGATCCCAGTTGTTGGTGGGGACATTGTTTAAATTTAGAGTTGAGATGCAGTTATTTATCGTGTTTTGGCTCTCTTGGATCCTTTCACCATTTTCATAAAACACGGGCTGCATATTAAATAAAGTCTTTAACTGACTGTCTACGAGAATTCTACGATTCTCGTATCTGGACTTGAGTGCCCCCCAGGCTAGTTCGAAATTTTGATCGTTGAGGGGATATTTTTGGATGATTAGAGCCGCTTTACCACGGGTTTTTTGTCTCAAGTGGTACAGTTTTTGTGCAGAGGATAATTTGGGGTGGTTTATGTAAACCGGTGTAAACATGTCCCTAAATGACGGCCATGTTTCGTAGCCCCCGTGGAACACTTCAGTATCGCATGCAGGAACTTTGAGATAGGGTTCAGACCTGGGCATTATCAGTGGCACCATGGGTTTTCCTTGGCTGATGGGGTTCGGCTCCAGTTGCACGAGCAGCTCGTTCATCTTGGTCCTTGTGTTCAGTGTGGTCTCCATCACTTTGTCATAATTTTCGTCCAGTGTTGACAGGGCGCTGGCATCTGTGACGTTCATATGTGCTGCTTCGTATGACCGTTCTACTGCGATTACGAGTCTGTTGAGTTCCTCCATATATGTCTGCAAACCGGGTTTAGTGTGATCGGCCTCAGAGATATTCCACCATTTGTCGCATATCCTGTCGAGTTTTCCTATTTCGAAAAGGGATTTCCTCAAGAATTCTTCTTCTTCTGTCTGGGACCTGCTCCGAGTCTTGGTACCTTTGGGTAGCGCTAGTTTCTCTGTTTTGTCGTCAGTCATTCCGATGCTGAGGGTTTTTGCTCAAAATACAAAAACTAGTTGCGAGACTCTTTGATTTGGGAGGTCAAAGCTAATGTTCGCTTATGCGACAGGAAGTGTATCAGAGGTACACGAGAGGGTATTTTCGAGGTGTGTATTTGGAGTACACAAAAAATATTACGATGCGAAAGCTTTTTTATTATATAAAATATATTGAGGAATATATTTCTATAATTGTTGTAGGGGTTGGGGTTTATTTTAAAAGTTAATACAAAATTTTTCCTTCGCTTTTATGTGTTTTTGTCCCACTGTATTTTTGATACAAATTTTATTTGCTGTGGCCCACTGTGGGGATTTTGTTAGCGGCACTTATTTCGATGACTATATATATGTATGTACAAGTATATTGGTGCACTTAATTGCTATGTTAACGGGGGTGGGCTCGTGCACTTGGCTCAGCGCTTCTGACTCCAAGTGTATGTACGTATATTTGTATGTTACAGTTATTGAGTTGAGCGAAATTGCTATGCTAATGGTGGTGAGGTTATGCACTTGTCTCAGCGCTTCTGAGCACAAATGAATATATGTAATATATATGTGTATACAGCTTATGTAGTTTAACGGAGGTAAAATTATGCACTTGTCTCAGCGCTTCTGAGTACAAGAAAAAACATGTAAGTAAATGATTTTTTTTCTTTTGAGGCTAATGAGGCAAGAGTGTTATTAGGCCTGCATACATATGTAAGTATGCAAAAATTTTGGCTGTTGTTGGGCTAGCTGATGTGAAAAACTAACGGAGAATATGTGTACGGGTTAGTTAATAATTTGTTGAGTTAAATAAGGGGTTTTTAATCGTTTCTTTTCAGGGGCATTCAAGGGAAGGCAAACGGGGTATATACGTGGTTTATATATGTATATACATATATATGTAAGTATTTGAAACTGTGCGATTTATATATCTTAGCGGATTATAGAGGCTTGTGTTGGGGGATTAAGAGATTTTTTTGTTTTTTTGAGTTTATATTTTATATAGCAAATATGAGAACATGAGAGGTTTCTCGAGAAATGCTTTTGAGGTCCGCTAGGTTATATAAATCTGTGTATGTGTAGTAGGAAAAAAATTTTTTTTTTGCACTTACTTTTTGCCTGGGATACCTTCTATTTACCGTACGCTGCTGTTCCGAGATTTTGCTGGTGTTGGTAATGGGGAAATGCTGCGGGTGCTGGTAACGGATCCGCTGCTTGTGTGGATAGCGGTTTTCTGCTGCCTGTGTTGGTAACTTTTCTTGCTGCTTGTGGACTGTACCTTCTTGCTGTTCAAAGATTTTTTTTTTTTTGTAATGTCTGTATATTTATTTTTCAGGTTCGGCACCCTACTTTTGTTGTCACGGTCAATTTCTTCCTTTCTTTTCAGGATTCTTCAGAAAACCAACTTGTATTGTACTTATATTTTCTTTTCTTTTCAGGTTTTCATCTAGCACCTCGTTTTTATTTTCAGGTTTTTCCAGCACCTTATTAATATATTTTGCTTTTTTTCAGGTTTTCACCGCCACTTTATTTTTATTTGCAGGTTTTAACCGCACCTTAAAATCTTTTTCTTTTTTCAGGTTTTCATCTAGCGCTTTATCTTTATTTTTAGGTTTACACGGCTTAAACACTTTTTTCTTAATTTGGGCAAGTTTTGTTTATTTTCAGTTTTTTTTTTTTTAGTCTGATCGCTTAATCAGCTGTATTTTTACACCTTTGCCGTAAATATGGAACTTTTTGTTGATTTTACACCACTTTTCAATACAATGTAGCTCTTATATAAATTTTTCAGTTGTAATTTTTTGCCACAGAAATTTATTTTTGTTTGCTTTTTCACTGTTTATATTGAGCCTTCCTTTTATAATCGTGGGCAAAAAGACATTTATAAATTTTTCCTTGTTTGCAGCACCCCAATGTGCCGTTCACTTTTGTACAATTGTATGTATAATTGTTGTAGTTTTTTTTTTTCCTCGAATTAATTTCAAATATATTTAAATTCAATGTTCACTTAATGTTTTTTTTTTTTTTTTGATTTTTTTTCCCTTTTTTATTTGATTTTAGTAACCCGCTCGCGTTTGTTTATGATTTCCTTTGACGGCGTCGAAAGGACCATGTTTATGGTCGTACTACTTACAATTTTTCCTAACCACTTCTTGCGAAATAAAGCACTCTTTTTTTCTGTAGACTTTCATATGTTTCGTTCTTTTATTTCATTGAGCTTGGCTCAAATATTAATTACACGGGAATTTCAAATTTCTTTATAAATTTCTTGGGTTTTTCGAACTAGCAATATTAATCACAAATTACAATTTATAAAGGCAAAAACTTTCGATCGAGTACGAATTGAATACGTATATTTGATTAGCGCGCTCAACGATAACTGCACTCACTCCGTTTTGCTGCTGACGGTTGAGCCTTTGGTTTTTTACTTCTTTACGTATGTATATGTACATATGTATACTTAAGGTACGTACATGACAAAGAAGCGGTATTCTTCCAATTATTAATAGATTTTACATTAGGGCGTTCGAATTTATGATATAAAAATTTTTAGGTGAGTATAAATTTACAGGTGAGTATGAGTTTAAGGTAAGTATATGTAAATATGTATTTTATTTCATAAAATTAGTTCATTGGCTATATATACATACCTATATGAATAGTTAATTTTATAGAATTCAGGTAAGTATAAGAGTATATGTATATATAAAAATTCGAAAATGATCATATTTAAAATTCGATTAAATTTTCTTCCTCCATGTCTTCAACACGTATATTCTACAATAATAAAGTAGTTCTGTAAATCAAATATTTTAATACTAACTTTCTATATATTTCATTTTATTTAAAAATTTCATTTTTAATTCTCTTTTTAGAAGTTGCACTGTGGTGAATGAGTGAGTCCTGGGTTAGAACACCCTAATGCTAGCAAACTCATTCACTCATAACATTACAACAACCTATTAAAGCCTAAAGAAGAATGTGGCAAGATTAATTATTAATCTTACCAAATTCTTCTTTTCCAAAGGGGGATGATGTAGTGTCATATTGAATTGAAGCTGGAAACTCCCCTCTTTGGAAAAGTGCAAGATGCGACCATGCATCAGATACACTTGGCATCACTAAAAATGTTGGAGTCGAGCAACGCGGATAATTTCTGATTGGCTGAAACTGTCGTTGCTCGTGCAACCTAAAGGAAAGGTGCCTATCCACAGAGTTGCGTTAGCGGCAGTTTTTTAGTTTGAAGAAGATCGGCACCTGATTAACACGCGCAATTTTAAAAACGGTGCCGAGACACCGTGGATCGATCCGTGGGCTGAGGGGAAGTCCACCGTAACGGCACAGCTGTAGCCCCTTGTGCACACGCATCGGTTCACGGCCGAAACCACAGCTGTAGAGAGGGGGTCGTGCGTTCGTTCGGGCAGCGAGCCATCCCCTGTCAGGCCAGGGGGACGGAGGGAGATAGTCCGAAGACACCACTCTCGTTGTCCGGGCGTAGAAAGGGAGTGACCCGCGCCACGGCCGCACCCTCTTCTCCCCAGCTCGCTAGTGGGAGTGGTTAAATCCGCTTCGGCCAGCTTACTATACAAGAGCTGCGGGATAGGGACGGCTTAGTCATTAGGTCGTTGTGCCCCCAAACACCTAGGTGGGCGACGGAGGGAATAGTCCGAAGACACCACTCGCGTCGTCCACCACAGGTGGAGGGTGACCCGCGCCATGATCGCCCCTTCCACTCAGCTAGCTAGCCGGAGTGACAATTTTGTCTTTAAGAAGACAACCACTGCCGCTGGCTCACCTGCGACGACTGAATTGCAAAATGCAAATTCACTCCTTTTATATGGTTTGTACCGCAAAATGCTGGAGAAATTAATACACCACTTTTGTGGTGATTGTCTTCGTGCTGGAAATACACCAATGGCCTGCCATCAGCTGTTGGTTGCATATGGCCATTTACCATATGGTGGTTGTATTGTTGCCGCCTGCCATCTGTTGTTGGTTGTTGGCTATGCTATAGAAAGAAGTACAGGGGTGCCCAGGCGTAAGTGAAAGAAAGAAGTAAAGGGGGGTTGTGTTATTGTAACACTACGTTACAAGCTGAAGGAGCAGATTCCACTCATTCGACTTCCCAGGGATGATACGAGGAAACTAATTAAGTTTGAGAAGCGGTTCAAAATAGAGCTGGGGAACAAGTGTACGTGGGACACCTCCAGAATTGAAGCGCTTCATCAGGAACACACTATAACATGGTACACCGATGGCTCGAAGACATTTCGGTTCCCGATCCAAAATGTCCCTGCCACTCGGAAAATACCCGAGCATCTTCCAAGCCGAAGTTTTCGCCAGCCGGTGTGCAGAGATAAATTTACAGCCGGGATATACAAACGAGAGAATCGCTATACTCAGCGACAGCCAGGCTGCGCTCAAGGCACTATCTTGAGTTGAGATTAAATCATCAACAGTACTTGAGTGCGTAGAGAGGTTAAACAGTCTAGGGCCCAATAACACCATCCGTTTAGCCTAGGTACCCGGACACAGAGGAGTAGATGGTAACGAGCAAGCGGACGAGCTTGCCAGGTTGGGGGCGGTCGAAAAGCCAATAGGACCCGAGACCATCATGCCGATAGGGTCACACACCATAAGGGAAGTGTTCAGGCAAAAAGAGCCGCTCCTCAGAGAACAACACTGGCGCGATAGTCCAGGACTTCGGCAGGCAAAGGCAATAATAGGAGGATACAACTCAAAGCGATATAACGCTACGATTAACCTCCCAAAAAGTAGTCTTAGAATTTTAACTTGCATACTCGCAGGTCACTGCAGGCTAAAGAGCCACATGCATAAACTAGGTATAGCGTCTAGTACCTCTTTCGGTTCTGTGATCGCGAAGATGAGACTGCAGAACACATCCTGATGGAATGCGATGCAGTCGCGAGAGGAAGACTTAGCATCCTAGGACCGCCAAATTAGAAAGTAGTCACATACACTCTTTGAAGCCGAGAACCATTCTGGATTTTCTCAGAGAACTCGGTTTGGACGAGGTGTTGTGAAGAGAACGAAGGCACAATAGACCAATAGGTCGCAGGGCTTAACCTCACAACATACCTATCAACCAGTGCACGGACTTTACCACTTTATTGGTAGATCTACCAACTTTTTAGCCCATTTTTATTTTCTACCACTTCTACCACCAAAGCCCAAAAATCTACCAACATTTGCCTTTGTAAGGAAATTAAGAAACGATTCAATTTCGAAGACGAAAAGTGACACCTTTTGGAAAATGTTGATGAAAAAAATATTAATTCTAGTCAATGATTGTTCCCTTACTAAAAGCTTTTTCATTTCACAAGACTTCCATGGAATGGCGATCATTAATGCTATATGATAAGGAAATAATATAAAAGATATTTTCCGACGATATTCTCAAAGGATGGATAAAATTGGGAACTGAAAAGTCTTCTAAAAAAAATTTTAGTGAATAAATGTTCTCCTTAGCAATATTACCTCACAGTAGTGCAGCCGCAGAAAGGTAGTTCTCTATAATGAACGACATCAAAACAGCCAAGCGTAATGGATTAAAAATTTCAAGCATTTCCAATCAAATATTAATAAAAGAGCATTGTATCGGACGGACTTTATTTCAGCCTCCAATTAAATGAATAAGATTTTATAAAAAATTTATTAAAATTTTTTTTTGTTCCTTGTATTTAATAACACCCATATGGAACTAGATTTTTCTTTTGTTTTTTTTTCTGACATTTTTTTTTGTTGAAATTCGGTTTTTATTTTGAAAAATGTGCGCACAAATTTGAACAAGAAACAAATTTGTTTATGAAAGAAATGTAGTAAACGAGCTCGCAAATATTTCCCTGCGATATTTTCATCAGTTTTTTATGAATAATTTCGAACGAAAATAAAAAAGTTTTAAGTAAACGATAACATGCCAAAGTCGGTTATTTTGTGGCAGAAAAATACTGGTACATTGGAAAATTGTTGTTGTAATGAGACGTATCTGTAAAGTTTCCTCATTACTTCCGTGAAATGTGCTTAATTTGTTTTACAATAAAATATTAATTTTTGTGTACAAATATAAAGTGTAGCTATTGTTTTCTTGAAAAAAAAAATCTACCAACTTCTACCACTATTTTAATTTTTCGTCTACCAACATTCTCGTTTTAAAAGTCCGTGCACTGCTATCAACGTACCTGAGCGACTCGGAATTTTTTTCCCGACCACGTTAGTGCTGCCGACCAAGGGCTGTCATTTCAGTGTAACCCATTTAATTAGTTGCGTCCCTCCCACAAATTGTCATCCTCGGAGCAGCTGGGCTGCTCCATACCCTCTTGCTCCGGGAAGGTATTGAACCTAACCCCGGTTCCAGGCTGTCGTTCTGCTGCATATGTCAGATAAGAATTTCTCTCAGACGGTCATACTCTTGCCAGTGTGTCACGTGTAAATGATGGTTGCATCGTTCGGGCTGTTCTGGGTTAGAACGCAACGTTCGTCGCCCCCGAAATTTCTGTAAAACCTTTGTGGCTCCCTGCTGTTCACGTCCAAGGACGTCCCGCGGTTCACTCTCAAACGTACCTCCGCCACCTTCTAGCAGCGACACTGCCCAGGAGGCCACATCAACTGTCCGCTGTGGCTTGCGCCAAATGGCGCCTCCACCTAAAGCGGTCGCTGCAACTCATCACTAAAATATACGTAGCATGGCAGTAGCAATGCCGAGCACCACCTTTTACCCACGTCCCTCCCCTCCTTTTCCGACACACGCACTCGCGTAAGGAGTCATCAACTCCTAACGTTCGATAATAATGTAACCTTCAAGGCCCATGCTACCGAAATTGTATTTAAAGTACAAAGTCGCAACAAAATCCCCAAGTCGCTTGCCGGCAGAACCTGGGAAAAAGGTAAAGAAACGTTGCTAACCATGTATAAAGCAATTGGCCGGCCGCTCATGAGCTACGCGTCACCAGTTTGGTCGCTTGGTCTTAAAAACATACTGGAAAAGGCTACAGGCCTGTAAAAATGCTGCAATCAGAACTGCCACCGGATGTCTCCTTATGACCCTCGAGCACCACCTACATAGTGAGACCAAAGAGCTCAATATTAAAGAGCACAAAATGCTGAACAGGCAGTTTCTGCTAAATTCTCACAAACCAGGACATCCTAGCAAACAACTGCCTGTTGGTTCTTTGCTGCCATGTCTACAGGTGGAATGTGCAGAATAGCATACAGTGTAGCCGTCGGGGTTGCTGCATTGATAGTCTGCATACCCCTCTAATATTTTGAGGTAGGTTGTTTTTTGTGTGGCTTTCCACCAAACAAGAACACCATAGTATAGAACAGGGTTTACAATCGCTATAAAAACCCAATGAGAAATTGAGGGCGATAAACTCCACGTACACCCCAGCATTCGTTTATATGCATAAAGTGCCGTCGAGGCCTTCCTCACCCTCCTCCACGTTGAGCTTCCATGACACGTTACTGTCTAGGATGATTCCTAGATATTTCGTGCAAGGTTTCTCTAGTAGGGTCACCCCTCCTAACTTAGGCCTGGTCTAATTTGGGACCTTGTACCTCTTTACAAACAAGACCATATCCGTCTTCTCCGCGTTGGCTGTCGACCCGACATTAGATGCCCAGGTATGAATATCCCGAAGCGCCCGATCCATCATCGTTGGCACTTTGCACTTATGACAATTGCAACGGCTTGCGTAAGCCGTAAGTTTTATGGGTCCCTCATCGAATCGCCTGAGCCGTTGGTTGATGACCTGCGTTCACAGCAGAGGTGATAACGCCCCTCCTTGCGGCGTGCCCGTGTCCACTGATATCGTCGCCTCGAACAATCCCCATTGTGATGTAATCCTCCTGCAATATAACATGCCGCCGATCCATCTGGTTAAGGATGGATGTACTTTAATGTAATTAAGACCATCCATAATCGCCCATTTAGAAAGCCCAGGCAATGTCTAAGAATACTCCTAGATCATATTCCTTATATTTCAGGGTTTTCTCTTTGCTTATTACCACCCTGTGCAATGCGGTGTCCACCGACTTGCCTTTGGTGTACGCATGCTGTGTTGTGGAGAGCAGCTTTTCATCCACTTTGGAATTTATGTACACATCTATCAGCCTCTCAAAGGTTCTGAGCCGAAATGATGTTAAGCTAATGGTCTATGGCAGACGTCGGCAAAATGAAAATGCAGATGTGTTAGTGAGAGCACGATGATCGCGCTCATCATTTGATGCATCGTTTTGCGTTGTTCATTCGCTAATCGTTTATGTTTCTTTTTTTTTCAATTTTGAACATACATCCCCTAATACATATTTTTGTTTACATAATATGTACTGTATATACATATGGACAACATTCGTCACCATTGCGAGCGACGCACAAATCGATGTTACTGCGCCAAATGCTCAGCGACTACTAAACTAAAGAGAATAACAATACGTGCGAATTGAGTGTGCACAATTGTTCCACTATTTGCCGACTTCTGGTCTATAGTCTTTGGGATACACGTGACCGATCTTCCCCGTCTTTGGTAGGAAAAGGAGAAAATTATACTAGCTGCAGAACTTAACCGCACTGGAACAATATACTATAAAAGCGTGCAATTACTGACATATGCTGATGACATTGATATCATCGGCCTAAACACCCGCGCTGTTAGTTCTGCTTACTCCAAGCTGGAAAAAGAAGCGGTAAAGATGGGTTTGATGGTGAATGAGGACAAAACGAAGTACCTGCTGTCATCGAGCAAAGAGTCAGCGCATATGCGCCTTGGCAACCACGCTACTGTTGGCAGCCATAATTTCGAAATAGTAAAAGACTTCGTTTATTTGGGAACCAGCATCAACATTAGCAACAACATCAGCACTGAAATCCAGCGAAGAATCAATCTTGCCAATAAATGCTACTTTGGACTAGGTAGGCAATTGAAAAGTAAAGTCCTCTCTCGGCGAACGAAAATCATACTCTACAAGTCACTTATCGTACCCGTCCTGCTATATGGGGCAGAAGCATGGACCATGACAACAGCAGATGAAGCGGCTTTGGGAGTGTTCGAGAGAAAAGTTCTTCGAAAGATTTATGGACCTCTACGCGTTGGCGATGGCGAGTACCGAAGAAGATTTAATGATGAGCTGTACGAGCTATACGCAGACATCAACATAGTCCAGCGAATTAAAGCGCAGCGGCTGCGCTGGCTAGGCCATGTTATGCGAATGAAAGATAATGCTCCGGCCAAGAAAGTGTTTCTATCGGAACCCGCCTATGGAAGCAGAGGTAGAGGGCGGCCCCCACTCCGTTGGAAGGACCAGGTGGAAAACGATTTAAACTCCCTTGGTGTGACCAATTGGCGCCGGTTGGCGGAGCGAAGGAGCGACTGGCGCGCCTTGTTGGACGGCCATAACCGTTTAGACGGTTAAGCGCCAATTAAGCGCCGTGGTGTGATGGGTAGCGTGCTCCGCCTATCACACCGTATGCCCTGGGTTCAACTCCCGGGCAAGCAACATCAAAATTTTATAAATAAGATTTTTCAATTAGAAGAAAATTTTTCTAAGCGGGGTCGCCCCTCGGCAGTGTTTGGCAAGCAGTCCGGGTGTATTTCTGCCATGAAAAGCTCTCAGTGAAAACTCATCTGCTTTGCAGATGCCGTTCGGAGTCGGCATAAAACATGTAGGTCCCGTCCGGCCAATTTGTAGGGGAAATCAAGCGGAGCACGACGCAAATTGGAAGAGAAGCTCGGCCTTAGATCTCTTCGGAGGTTATCGCGCCTTACATTTATTTTTATTTATTTAAGTTCTCCAAGAGTGCAATACATGATTCCGTCTTATACACCCATCGAATATTATTTTAAGCCATTCCACGACCGCTCTACTTGAAACTTATAGCATGGCCGGGAATATGCCATCTGTGCCCGCCGATTTAAACTTAGAAAACGTCTTCACCGCCTATTCGATCTTGGTATCGATCACCAAGCCCTACCTGTTTCTGGAATTTCGTCCAGTTCGTTGACCTAGGATTTCTAAAGGTCCCCCCCCCCCTCTCTACCCTCTTTAGTGGGATGCTGAAGCTGATATACGCGTGATCGGGGAAGAATGGTCTATCAGGAACCATCCAATCATATCTTGATATATCACGTTCGGAGCTCAATGTAATATGAAGAACATTGCTGGATATTGGATTAATGTATCTAGGGATTCGCCTCTCTCATTCGTATCTCCTCCTCCCCACGCATTGTGGTGCGCATTAGCATCCGCCCCTATGACCAACCGTCCTTTGCGCCCTTCTTTCTGAACTAGCCTCTTGCACTCCATCGGTGGAACCTCCGCAGCATGCGCCATGTAGAAGGATGCGAGAATAAATGCCTGCTTATTCCTTTGCTCAACGGCCACCACTACAAGGTCCTCAGTAGTGTAATTAGGCAGCATATATGAATTCGGCTGCCTCCCCACCATGACTACAGCTCGCACTCGCCCTTCCGTTTGCGCGAAGTAAACGTCAATTCCGCGTGCGCTGAGGTCAGAAACCTTTCCTCCCGATGAGATCCACGGCTTCTGGATCAGCACTACGTCAAACGAACCCTTCTCAAGGGTTAAGAGTACTTTGCTCGACGCCACTTTACTGTGGAGGTTTATCTGTAAGACTCGCAGCACCATTGGGCTGTTTGTCCCCCTCCAGCACCTTCATCGTGACGTCTTCGTCCTCCCCTTGCTCTTTTAGTTTAGAGTTTTCGAGGCCCCTTCAGCCGCTCGTAAATGTTGTGCCGGGTGTTCCTCTGTACGACTCGCATCACCATTTGGCTGTTGGCCCTCTTCTAACACCTTCGTGGTCGGGGACCTCACCCTGTCCTTTTTCTCTTAGGCTTTTGAGGTCCTTTTCGACTTCGCCCACGTCTAGCGTGTTAGGATTGTTATCCTCGGGACTTCTTTTCCTGATTCGCATGTAAATTTTGCCTCTACCCCAGAACATTTTGCAAAGCTGCATGTACAATATATCCTCCGCCTGCTTGTTTATTTGGAAGATGTGGAACTGACCTTCCTCCGGAGGCTGAGATACAGTAAGTACCTTCCAAACCTGTGTCGGTATGTTCGAATTCCGATTTTGCAGAAGTCGCAGTGTATCCTCCGACTTCATCACGCATGGTATCCATACCTTAACTTTTGGAACAGTGGGGATTTGCGCTTTAACCACCACCCCAAACCGTGCGTTCGTGCCTTGCCTTTGGAGGTTTGGAACCACTTCCTCCAGCCACCGCAAACTCGCGGTGTTTTCGCACGCTATCATCTTCACGCCTCTTGAAAGCAGGCTTGTCGCCTTCCGCCGAATGTTGCCTCTTCATTCTGCCATTCGACGTTTCCTCCTCGTACCGGTTGCAGTACCTAGGGTTTCTCGCAGCAAACCTTTTGAACTACCTTCGACCTACACTTACGGTCAAAACAAAAAAAAAAGACGAAAAATTGTTCCCTGTTAGATCGTTTCTACGGTCATTACAGCTACGTAACAAAACTTTTAAGTTATTGTGATTAACATCGATAATTCCTTAAATCATTTGGTGGTATCTTAAGGCAAGAAAGCTAAAAATTCCCTGGCAGTTTTCGTAAAAGCAACAGAATTACATATAAGTAATAGGTTTATCCTTGAAGAAAAAATTAACATAATTGTCTACAAAGGACAAATCACGCAAAATATGGAAATCTTAGGCGTACATTACAATGAATTATCCTTAACCCTTAAGCAACTGAAATACTTAATATTTTGTTATGAAAATTAAAACCCCTAAATGAATTGGAAGGTGAAAAACTCGAATCTGATATTTTCCTGACAAATAAATGTTCCTTGGAAGCTACAGGTGGATAAAAAAGAACACCGCCCGCAGACGGTCTTAGTGGGTTAGGTGAAGAAAAAAATAATACATGTTTATATCAATTCATTTACCAGAAGTTGCTTTTATTCAGAGTAAATATTCCATTCAATAACAAAAATATTGAATATGTTTTAAAATAACTATTTTTCTATATGATACTCTGAAAAACAGTTTTTTGCATTGGAATAACACAAATTTATATTGCATTTCGTGCAAAAAGTGTGCGTTTCAGATTTTTTACACAACTTGCAGGATTTTTTTGGTCCCCATTTACGAAAATGGTCAATTCCATCAAATCTGATATTGTCCCCTGGATGAATAGCTTTTTTACCAACACTACTGGTACTGGAAGTTGGCTGTTCATTAGCCAGTGGGCGACCAACCGACCTCTTTTCAACTGAAGCACAAAGCTCTTTGGCAATGCTACAGCGAAATACGTACATGGTCACATCATTTACTTCTTCATCAGCGATCCGATTTTTTTCAGCATTGAATCTTCTATACAAAACGAATGCGTTGGTTACAGCCATGTCGAGGAGATGATAAAATAATCTTTTAGCCATATCTTGAGTTTTAATTTGGAGTCCGTTGCGACCCATATACGAGTCCATTAGGTCCAACCGTCCCATGTGCGCATTATATTCGCGTATAATTTGGGGGCAGTCGATGTCTATATAAGATTTTTCCTTTCTTATATACCTTGGAATTTTAGATCGGTGATCTGTAGTTTGAACAGCCGTTCTTCCTAAAGGTTTAATACCTACATATGTCGAACAAAGTTTGACATTTTTTGTGTCCTTCCACAAAACTGTGCTGATGTCGACGCCGTAAGCGGTTGCAACAAACTCTGTTGAATATCCCCGTGGTGCTTTTTTCAATTCTTCACTTTTGTCCGTTGGTAGCTTGCATTTTGGGATCCGATTCGCTCTCACAGTTCCTAGACTATATATACCGCGTGCTCTCAGGTACACCAACAGAGGTAGAGAGGTGTAAAAGTTGTCAAAATACAATATATGATTGGCGAAATTCGGCATTGTTTGTGATAACCTTATGGAAAAAAGAGAAACCCTGAAAGAAGAATTTATTATAAAAATGATATCCTACCTTATCACAACATTCCCTGTTGCTCCAATATCAGGTGTACCAGGCAAAATTATATCATGGTTGCTAGATCCAGAGTATATTTCGAAACTGTTCGCGTATCCGTTAGTGTCACACAAAACGAAGAACTTTACGCCCCATGGATGGGGTTTATCTGGCAAATATTGCCGTAAATGATGAGCCATTTTCGTTGAACACATTTGTTCATCGATACATAATCTAGCGTTTTTGGGAATAGAATCAAAACGTTCAACCAAATATCCTGCTACTTTTCGAATTCGGAAAATAGGATCATAACCTGCGCAGCCTTTTTTTACACGCTGTGATTCATCATTGAATGACAAATATTTTCTAATTTGCTCAAATTTGTTTTTAGACATACAATTTGGTATGTTTTTGAACCCATATTCACTCCAATATGACTCGGTGTTTGGATAGCGGTAAATCGACATGAACGTTAAGACTCCGATATATCTACGTATCTCGTATTTATCCACTTTAAATGAAGTATTAACGTTTTCCGTGATTGCACCTCGATTTGTTTCCATATAGATCAACTCAAATAGCTCATCGGTAAAAAGGTTTGTGAAAAAATCAATTGGGGTTTTAAGTTTTTTGAGTTCAGATGGTAGGTCAGTTATTCCTCTAAAGGCAGCTTCGTTCACATGCAACTGCATAAACCTTTTACGTCAGACAAGGTTTTTGAATTCAAGCGAGTCTTTATTGATGTTATCTAGGTCTGAAGAAAAGTAATCACATATATAGTAATCGCATTTTCAATGTAATTTTTCACTTACCACCTCCTGTAAATCCACCATCTGACGGTGCTACTTTTGGTCCTGAGGCCTCTATAGCTGGTAATGGGGAACGATTTGTATGATTTTTATAAGCTTTTATTTAGTTTCACTTTTGTTGTCTGTAATGGAATCTTGCAAGTTAAATTTGATACACTTCCCTGTGTCTGATTGAGCTGAAATTTTGCACACATGTATAACTCCGATGACAATGCAATATTACTTTGTTAGAATTCGATAAATTAATCGATAACACAGTTATCGGTAAAGATTTGTATTTACTTTGGCATAACAGCCTAAGTCCCATACAAACCTGCCGGTACCTACCCGTGGATTGTGATATTTGGACGTGGTGAATCACGCGTGTCACGCGTGCTGAATCTCAACGCTTGCGAAAAGCGGTGACACAACCCTCTGTTGTATTTCTGTGTATAACCAACATAGCTGAATTTTTAAGGCTGTTTAACTCTGTAATCTTTTCTGTAATTTATTTTGCTTTTGGAAAAATTACCTTTTTGAAAAAAGCTGGCTGAAAAATATTGGCATAAGCTTAAGTTAAATCAAGAATGGAAAATCTTGAAAAATTTGAGCAGATGTGGCAATTTCGCGCGTCCGTTGAACGAAATATTGACAATCTGCTGATCATCGCTAGGAAATTAGCGACATTCCATCAACTAAGCAGCACTTTAGCAATACTACTGTTATTATTTGGCCGCTCAAACACACAAATATTAATTGTGCATTAAATCTAAAATATACAAATACACCATAATAATTTACACGGCCAAAGCCATAATAATTCACACGGGTCATCAATTCTTTCTCTGATTCAAAATCTGAACTACCAGCGCTACCGTCAACAGCTCAGTGTCATCATTGCCAGTAGCGCCAATAACACCAAACTCGTGCCTGACACACAAAAGTCGTTTCACTCAAGAGCGCAAGTAAAATGTACTACGCACTCACTACTAAGAAGCGTCAAAAATTCGCTTGGAGTAATTTCGTCAATGAGCTACCATTGAGCTGGCACCGCATTGGCGCTGGCGCCATGCAATTTACATCACTAAAATTGCACGAATGCCCAGGCTCATGACTTCAATACTTATATTTACAATGCTTTAAACTTTAAATACACCTCTGAAGTTGCTGCGCATAAAATGTGTACTAATAAATTCCAATACGCATTATACGCAGATGTAACTGAAATATGTGTTTTTGTTTCACCCCCTATACTTATATTTAAAGCTTTTCTAAGAACAAGCTTCTATTACTTGTTAATAAAACGAACTAAAAAGTAAAAAATAAAATTAAAGAAAAAAAACTTTTTTAAAAATAAGCTTTTATTATTTTGGTTAATAAAATTAACTAAAAAGTAAACAATAAATTGACTCTAAAGAAATATAACACTTTATAAGTTCATTGTAAGCTTAAACGATAATTGGGCTTTTTCGTCTGCGACAAAAAAATTCTATAATGTACATAATTATATATTTTTAACATTTAAACTTTACACCTAAATTATTAAATCTTACAGTTTATATCACAGTCCTAATTGTTCTAATAAAAGCGTGTTACATTGCGATAGCAAGAAAATGAGATCCTAAATGTTCTTAATTATACCATCAAAATCCTAAAACAATTGCATAAGTGTGTGTAAAAATTGAGTGACAACTCCCCACAGTGTGCTAAAAGAAAATGTGGACTGTGAAGTTTGAAATTAAAAAGGACTTTGGTTACTTGATTTCAATCAAATCATGACTGTATTTACTTATATTCATATAACTAAGAACGCGGAGTTCGAGCTAGTTAAATGAAACTTTTTTATAAAAGAAGGTATCGTGTTTATTCAATGCAAAATTTACTTAAAAAATTTACTTTTTCATTAAGAAAGAACTATAAAACAAAGTAAATGTGAAGATAGAAATATATATTTTCAAAACATAAAGTTATTCAATAAAAAAAATTTATGAAAATTAATAAAACTAAGTAGAACGTATAAAAATATACTTATAGGTTGTTTTTAGGGCTCCCGTAATGCTAAGCATCGATAGTCTGCATACCCCTCTAATTTTTTGAGGTATGTTGTTTTTGTGTGGCTTTCCGCCAAACAAGAACTCCATAGTACAGAATAGGGCTTACAATCGCTGTAAAAACCCAATGAGAAAGAGAGGGCGATAGGCCTCACCTACACCCCAGCATTCTTTTACAAGCATAGAGTGCCGTTGAGGCCTCCTTGATCCTCTCCTCCACGTTGAGCTTCCATGACAGCGTACTGTCTAGGATGATTCCTAGATATTTTGTGCAAGGTTTCTCCTGTAAGGTGACCCCTCCTAACTTAGTCCTGGTCCAATTTGGGACCTTGTACCTCTTTGTAAACAAGACCATATCCGTCTTCTCCGCATTAACTTTCAACCCGACATTAGAAGCCCAGATATGAATATCCCGAAGCGCCCGATCCATCAAAGAACTAATCGTTGGAAGGCACTTTCCACATATGACAATTGCAACGTCATCTGCGTAAGCCGTAAGTTTTACGGGTCCCTCATCGAATTGCCTGAGCAGTTGTTTGATGACCAGCGTCCACAGCAGAGGTGATAGCACCCCTCCCTACGGCGTGCCCCTGTTCACTGATTTCGTGGCCTCGTACAATCCCCATTGTGATGTAATCTTTCTGCAATTAAGGCAGGATGTACTTTAATGTAATCAAGACCATCCATAATCGCCCGTTTTGCAACATTATTGAAAGCGCCGGCAATGTCCAAGAAGACTCCTAGAGCATACTCCTTATATTCCAGGGATTTCTCTATGCTTATTACCACCCTATGCAATGCGGTATCTACCGACTTGCCTTTGGTGTACGCATGCTGTGTTGTGGAGAGCAGCTTTTCATACACGTTGGACTTTATGTACACATCTATCAGCCTCTCAAAGGTTTTGAGCAGAAATGATGTTAAGCTAATGGGTCTATAGTCTTTGGGATACACGTGACCTATCTTCCCCGCCTTTGGTAGAAAACTACACGAGCAGTTCTCCAAGAGTGCGGTACATGATTCAGTCTTATGCACCCATCGAATATTATTTTAAGCCATTCCACGACCGCCCTACTTGAGACTTGTAGCATTGCCGGGAATATACCATCTGGGCCCGGCGATTTAAACTTAGAAAACGTCTTCACTGCCCACTCGATCTTGGTATCGGTCATCAAGCCCGGCATCACTAGCTCCGTGATCGAAGTGCGAGTGATGTCTGCTGGCTCTTCTAAACCGTCTACCGATGGGAAATGTGTATCGAGAAGTACCTCAAGGGATTTCTCACTATTACGTGACCATTCCTCGTTCTCCTTCTTTATTAGTCCCTGGACTATGTTTCCCTTTGCTAGGACTATTTTCAACCGTGCTGTTTCGCTGGAGCACTCTATGTCCGTACAGAAACTTTTCCATGAGTTTCTCTTCGCCCTGGTAATTTCACGCTTGTAGATCCTCAGTAGATCCCTGTACTCGTCCCGACACGCTTCGCTTTCCACGGTCTTTGCAAGCTTAAACATTTCTTTTACCTGTCTTCTGAGAAGACTCAGCTCATTGCTCCATCATGGCGGCTTTGCTTTTCCTCTGAATCTTCTTAGAGGGCAAGCTTTGTTATACGCAGTCATAAGCGTCCTTGTTAGGAATTCATTCGACTCCTCCAGTTCCCCTACACTAGCAACCTCTTTGGGTTGTCCCAGGTTTGCTTCTACATGTTTCCGGACTTTAGTCCAGTTCGTTGACCTAGGGTTTCTAAAGGTTCCTCCCTTCTGTACCCTCTTTAGGGGGATGCTGAAGCTGATATATGCATGGTCGGAGAAGGATGGTCTATGAAGAACCATCCAATCATATCTTGATATATCACGCTCGGAGCTCAACGTAATATCCAGAACATTTCTGGATGTTGGACCAATGTATGTAGGGCATTTCCCCGGTTGGCTATCTGCAAATATGTTTGCAGGATGTAACAAAATAGAGATTCGCCTCTCTCGTTCGTATCTGCTCCTCCCCACGCATTGTGGTGCGCATTTGCATTTGCGCCTATGACCAACCGCCCTGTAGCAGGACGCCAGGATAAATGCCTGCTTATTCTTTTGCTCAACGGCCACCGCTACGAGATCCTCAGTGGTGTAATTAGGCAGCATATATGAATGCAGCTGTTTCCTTACCATTACTACAGCTCGCACCCGTCCTTCCGTTTGCGCGTAGTAAACGTCAAACCCGCGCGTGCTAAGTCCAGAAACATTTCCTCCCGATGAGAGCCACGGCTCCTGGATCAGCGCCACGTCAAAAGAACCCTCCTCAAGGGTTAGGAGGAGTTCGCTCGACGCCACTTTACTGTGTTGGAGGTTTATCTGTAGGACTCGCAGCACCATTGGGCTGTTTGTCGCCCTCCAGCACCTTCGTCTTGACGTCGTCGTCCTCCCCTTGCCCTTTTTGTTTAGAGGATTCGAGGCCCCCTTCAGCCTCTCGTGACTGTTGTGCCGGGTGTTCCTCTGTGCGAGTCACAGCACCATTTAGCGGTTGGTCCTCTTCTAGCACGTTCGTGGTGACGTCGGGGACCTCCACCTGTTTTTTTTTCCCTTAGGCTTTTGAGGTCCTTTTCGACTTCGCCCACCTCTAGCGTGTTAGGGTTTTTATCCGTGGGACTTCTTTTCCTGAGTCGCATGTAAATTTTGCCAGTGCCAAAGGACATTTTGCCAAGCTGCGTGTACAAAATATCCTCCGCCTGCTTGTTTATTTGGAAGATGTAGAACTGACCATCCTCGGTAGGCTGAGATACAGTAAGTACCTTCCAATCCTGTGTCGGTATGTTCGGATTCTGATTCTGCAGAATTCGCAGTGTATCCTCCGACTTCATCACGCATGGTATCCGTACCTTAACTTTTGGTACCGTGGGGATTTGCGCTTTGTCCACCTCCTCAAACCGCGCGTTCGTGCCTTGCCTTTGGAGGTTTGGAACCACTTCCTCCAGCCACCGCAAACTCGCGATGTTGTTGCACGCTATCATCTTCACACCAATATACCATCCCACCGAATCAAAGGTTGGAAGGAGCTTACGTGGTTGCTCCCGGATCATCTTAAGCATTAAGCTAATAAGCTCCCTTTCCACAGATCTCCACCTTTCAGTAGTCATTAGTCCGAAAGGACTGCTACGATTAACCAGCACCACAGTCAGTGACTGCTTTGCCACATCACTCATCTTCTCGGGAAAAGCAGGAGTCTTAGTGTTATCTCCCTTTGGCACCTCCGAGAAAGCCGAATTCATCAGGATTAATTTGGTCGCAAATATAATCGGGATCTGAGATACTGTTATCAGAATCTTCAAAATCTTCTTCGATTTCAACTGAATCCATTAAAGCTTCAATATCCGAATCACACATTACTGAGAAATTAATTTTTTCTGACGAGACATTTTGTGGTAACAGCAATCAACAGCAAGTAAACACTTTCTCTATTAAAAAATTTACGTTAATTATAGAAAAATTTACAAAACCGCACAAAAAACGTGACATAACATTGAGGAACTTTTTATTACTCAAGCTACTAAGACCGTCTATAGACGGCCTTCACAAAAAACTCAATACTACAAAGTTCTAATAGCGCATGTTGAAAAAAAGCACACAGGCGTCAAAGCAGAAGTTAAAAAAACTTACATACAAATTCCAGAACAACTGTGTTGTAGAAAATTATTTTTATTATAATTCTAATGCGCACTAAATTCACACATAATTTCCCCGTCACTTTCACGAACTATTTTGAAAGAAACAGCTGTATCTGGTACACTAACGATCTGAGAGCTTATGGCAAAGCTTTATTTTAAAGCACATTCCATGCACAATCAACGGTTTGAGCGCATATTATGCTACGTAAGTTGTTTTCGATTTTATTTTGATTTAAGCAATGACCGTCTGTAGACGGTGTTAGGTGCTTAAGGGTTAAGGAGATTCTGGATGAAATATATTTAATAGTGACTTTATCCCCTCGTTGTCGAAGTGGACGACCACTACTTTTTAAATACTTTTAAAACTGCTGCAGCAACTTCCGCGGAATTGAAGGAAAGTGTAAACAAGAAAGCTACAACAGCAGCGGTACAGCGTGGCTTGATAAAAAATAATTTCATGGCCCATGGGTAGAAAAAAAAAAACGCCTCGCTCCACAAAAAAGCGAACCCGCACGCTAAGATGGTATTACGAAAACGTAAATTGAAAAGGGAACAACTGGCTATGATTTATATTCTCTTATGAGTGCAAAATAAATTGTATTCAGGTAAGGTTCGCAATGCGTAGTAAGTTCCAAATATACAGGAAGATTGAGTCACAACTACGTTGAGGTTACTGTGAAGGTTTCTCCGCATGCAATGGTCTGGTACGCAATAAAAACCGTGGAAGTTGCTTAGATTTTGTTAATGAAGAGTTACGTTTATTTCACTGTAGGTGGGCTGCATTTAACACGGCCCTTAACCATGTATTGAAGGGCTAATCGAGCACAGTAATCTGAACGCAGTTGTGAATCCTTCTTTTTGTATTTTTAGGGCTAACCACGCACTTCAAATCTTAATTAGAGAATGTGACTCGTCCCCAGTCATAACAAAACTAGTTTCTTTTTTTTCGCAGTATCAGCTTAACAGGGGGACGGTTTTTTATGGTTAGAATCTGGTTTTATCCTAACCTGAAGTTACATTGAACCAAAGAGATCATGATTTTCATGTTTATACTATCCTTAAATTCCGCGGAAGTTTCTGGAGCAGTTTTAAATTTATTTGGAAAATCTATGAAGACGATATTCCTATCAACGCGTTCAGTGGCCTTTCGTGGTCGTTCACTTCGATAACGAGGGGATAAAGTCTCCTATTCAATATATTTGTCCAGAATCTCCTTAAGGATTATTCACTGTAATGTACTCCTCCTTCGATTCCCATATTTTGCGTGATTTGTCCTTTGTAGACAATTATATTTATTTTTTATTCAAGGGTGAAAATATTACTTTTATGAAATGTTGCTGCTTTTACGAAAACCGCAACGGACTTTCTAGCTTTCTCGCCTTAAGATACCACCTAATGGGTTAAGGAATTATCGATGTTAACCATAAGAACTAAAAAGTTGATGTATATTGGAACGATTTTCCGTCATCCCTTGTCAAATTTGGTTTCGAGACAAACCGGTTTCTGCGGTGTGCCATCATCAGTGTCGATTTTTGTTCTGACCTGTTGTTGTGGTTTGTCCTGTATTTATAGTTCGTACAGGTATTGTCAAAATCAATGCTTGTGTATATTTAGTTATGTGTATGTGATGTGTGCTCATTCAGAACCGAGGGCGGGTTTTACTGATCGATTTGTGTGGCTGACTGAGTCCGTAATTTTAGTCGTTTGACCTTCTTTGTGGGTTAGTTGTTTTGACGCGTTAATTGTTTTGTGTTTATTTGTTGTTGTGCTAGCTCGTCGGGTGGGGTGAGTTTTTGCTCACCCGCCTTACCTACAGCTATACAAACAAAAGAGAGGTTCATGCCTGAAATTACGAAAAGAAAGGGAAAGCTGGAAGAAAAGGTCTGTCCGTGTCAAGTGGAGTCATCCCTCCCCTTCTTCATAAAACCTTGACGCAGCCTTGGGCGTTGCACTGACTCCGAAACTTTAGCGACGCCCCCTTAGCCTGACATTTGTCCGTTCGTTACTGTCCCATGTCCCTATCCAGTCTAGTCAGTCATAGTCGCCTCACATTATAGTCCCATATATTGTACTCGTGCAACACCCACACCAACTGGGTGTCTTTAGCCTATCATTTTTGAATGAACTCAACCCATGAACCTGAAAAATATAAAAGTATGAATTTTGGCGTAAACGTTATAGAAGCTCTTTATTCAATAGTTACCCTAACCATAAATAATACTACTTACTTACATACGCTGAGCGGGTTGTGCGCTTGGCTTGGGACCCGCCACGTAAAACCATACTCCAATGAAATATATCAACAAGCCTCGGAAGAGGGTGGAGCCGTGTGTAGAAGTCCACGAAAGTGGGGAAAGCTTCTGACCGCCATTCACCTGGGAATGGCCAGAGAGATTCTTTTGCATGCGGTTCAAGCAGCTCACTACTTCCGGTCGCTTGCGGCCAAGTATCCTCTGAATGGATTAGATTAGATTATTTATTTATTACGGCCAAAAGCCTAATTCGTAAATTAGAATATATTGCAGATTTTTTATCTTATAGCTAAGGTTTTACAATATTCATATAATTTTGTTTTAAATACTGTTATTTCGTTGCAACTTTTTATATCCATAGGCAGATCATTGTAACTTTTCAGACCCTTGTAGAAAATGTTCTGTTGATCAATTTCAGTTCTAAACAAGTAAGGAAGGCTAAGTTCGGGTGTAACCGAACATTACATACTCAGTTGAGAGCTATGGAGACAAAATAAGGGAAAATCACCATGTAGGAAAATGCACCTAGGGTATCCCTGGAATGTGGTTGTATGACATGTGTATCAAATGGAAGGTATTAAAGAGTATTTTAAGAGAGAGTAGGCCATAGTTCTATGGATGGACGCCATTTAGGGATATCGCCATAAAGGTGGACCAGGGCTGACTCTAGAATTTTTTTGTACGATATAGGTATCAAATGAAAGGTGTTAATGAGTATTTTAAAAGGGAGTACGCCTCAGTTGTAGATGTGAAGGCGTTTTCGAGATATCGACCAAAATGTGTACCAGGGTGATCCAGAAAAACATCTGCCGGGTACTGCTAATTTATTTATATATGCAATACCACGAACTGTATTCCTGCCAAGATTCCAAGGGCTGTTTATTTCGCCCTGCAGAACTTTTCATTTTCTTCTACTTAATATGGTAGGTGTCACACCCATTTTACAAAGTTTTTTCTAAAGTTATATTTTGTGTCAATAAACCAATCCAATTACCATGTTTCATCCCTTTTTTCGTATTTTGTATAGAATTATGGCATTTTTTTCATTTTTCGGAATTTTCGATATCGAAAAACTTGGCGTGGTTATAGTCGGATTTCGGCCATTTTTTATACCAAGATAAAGTGAATTCAGATAAGTACGTGGACTAAGTTTAGTAAAGATATATCGGTTTTTGCTCAAGTTATCGTGTTAACGGCAGAGCGGAAGGACAGACGGTGGACTGTGTTTAAAAGCTGGGCGTGGCTTTAACCGATTTCGCCCATTTTCACAGAAAACAGTTACCGTCATAGAATCTATGCCCCTACCAAATTTGAGAAGGATTGATAAATTTTTGTTCGACTTATGGCATTAAAAGTATTCTAGACAAACTAAATGAAAATGGGCGAAGCCACGCCCATTTTGAAATTTTCTTTTATTTTTGCATTTTGTTGCACCACATCATTACTGGAGTTGAATGTTGACATAATTTACTTATATACAGTAAAGATATAAAATATTTTGTTAAAATTTGACTTAAAAAAATTTTTTTTTTAAAAAGTGGGCGTGTTCTTCATCCGATTTTGCTCATTTTTATTTAGCACATATATAGTAATAGTAGTAACGTTCATGCCAAATTTCATTATGATATCTTCAACGACTGCCAAATTACAACTTGCACAACTTTTAAATTACCTTCTTTTAAAAGTGGCGGTGCCACGCCCATTGTCCAAAAACTTACTACTTGTCTATTCTGCGTCATAAGGTCAACCCACCTACCAAGTTTCATCGCTTTATCCGTCTTTGACAATGAATTATCGCATTTTTTCGGTTTTTCGAAATTTTCGATATCGAAAAAGTGGGCGTGGTTATAGTCCGATATCGTTCATTTTAAATAGCGATCTGAGATGAGTGCTCAGGAACCTACATACCAAATTTCATCAAGATACCTAAAAATTTACTCAAGTTATCGTGTTAACGGACAGACGGACGGACGGACGGACATGGCTCAATCAAATTTTTTTCGATACTGATGATTTTGATATATGGAAGTCTATATCTATCTTTATTCCTTTATACCTGTACAACCAACCGTTATCCAATCAAAGTTAATATACTCTATGAGCTCTGCTCAACTGAGTATAAAAACGGCAATTTGAAATAATGTTTGTTCCTCGTATTTATGTTGTGAGTTTGCTCAACTAATGCTATATTTTTATTTAAATACTCAGGTACATTTCCATGTTTGATATTAAATATGAATTTCATGGAGTGGAAAAAAATCTTTTGTTTCACACTTAACCAGTCTAAAGTCTTCAACATGTCAGCCGTTCGTGTATCTCTAGGTTTCTGAAGAATAAATCTCATGCATCTATTTTGAAGCTTTTGGAGCTTGTCTACTTCTTTATCCGATATTATGAATAAAATGGACGGGCAGTACACGAAGTGTGGTTCTATAATTGATTTATATAAAATTATTTTGTACTTTTTTTGAATGAATTTAGTTGTTCTCTGCATGACTCCTATTTTATTAGCAACTTTTTTAATTGTATAATTTATATGATCTTCAAATTTGAGTTTATTATCAATTATTATTCCTAAGTATTTTATACTGTTAATTCTTTGTATGATTTCATCATTTATTTTTAGCTCGGATATATCATCCTCATTGATATTCATCCTTGTTATTATAATATATTTAGTTTTATTAATATTTAGTTTCAGTCTATTACCACACGACCATTTATACAAGTTATTTAGTTCAGCATTTTGGCAAGTGTAGTATTAAAATTATTTTCACTTATCATAATTAATTCGATAGCATTGACTATGTCATGTATGTATATAAGAAATAGTATAGGTGTCAATACTGAGCCTTGAGGCAACCCTATGGGTACCTCTAATTCATCCGGCGTCACAGCATTTATAACTGTTTTCTCTGCCTCAAATAGTTGCGGAACCATTTAAGTTCAATATCAGTTATGCCAATCCGCTGCATTTTTTTTATTAATATCTCTCTATCCACCGTTTCAAAAGCTCTTTTGAGGTCAAGGAAAACTGAAACCACCATTTTTTTTTTGTTTAGCTCTTCTTTCCAATCAGATATCACCAAGTTCGGCGCTGTCTCACAGGAATGTTTTTTTCCTAAATCCTGACTGTTGGTAGATTAGTATATTATTTACTTCAAGATGATTCACCAACTGATTCTTAACAACGACTTCGAGAATTTTAGCATCACTTGGCAGGGTATATATGGGTCTAAGTTCTTCAGGTTGCATTGTCTTTTTAACTTTTTGCGTTTAGCGGTGAGCTAATGTGAGAAGGCGACAACCTGGCTAGGCCACTCTGACATAATTGGTTTAGCGCTAGCCGGGGAGATCTCATCGGCAGCGTCTGTACACCTCTAGGTGCGGCTGCAAGCGGGCGTCTGTCTTGGAGCAAGCGGCTCGCTATATAAACGTACAAAATAATACTACTCAAATTCACAATTCAAAAATATCAACTATCTTACGGCTAGTTATGGAAACTACTTATATCTAATATATATATATATATATATATGGGTTGCAGAGGACTAATAATAAGGAATGCGTTATTGAAAAATATGTAGTAAGGAAAAAGAAGCTAAGTTGGACAATTAGGAACTCAAAGAAAGATCAAGATACCGAAAGTAAAACGGAAATGTTTATTTAATAGAAAAATTATGAATGCAAAAAACTAAAAAAATCAAAAGGAAACTCAAGAATGAAACTTGAAATTAAAAATTACTGAATAGAAAATATGAAAAGAGCTTTAACGTAAAGGGAAAACTAAAAAAATCCTAAAATGATTAAATTGAATATTATTAAATAACAAAAAACTTTAACATGAAACAGAAACTCGAAAATGAAAAAAAATCTTATTTGCAACTTCTTAATTGTACTTAGCGAGCCGCCACTGTATCCCAATTGAGCATCACCCTCTTGGCTTCCAATAGGGTTTCTTTGTTAAAAGAAGGGATATGTGTACGTTTGTATATATATTTGTTTGACTGAAATGAATATCTTAAAGCGATGTCACTTACCGAGCATATGCCGCGACGGAGGCGCCTGCGTCGAAGAGAGAGCGTGGCTGGAAGACCAACATATACATACATACATACATGGGCATATACCTACAAAAAAATCCTATGTTGGAAAGCCTACTCAGTAATAGGTGGAAGAGGTGATAATGAGAAATTACAAAATTATTCGGGCATGCGGTTGCGGCCCGGATCAAAGACTTTACGCGTGGTCAAACAAATTAAATTATAAAAAAAATATAAATGAATATGAAATGTGGCAATAAAAGATTTAAAGTTTAATCGAGAGTTTACTATTATCCGGGGTATTGGGAAAACTCAAAAATTCTAATACTTCGGGCAACAAAATGAAATCGCAAAAAATCTAAAGTAATAAGAGCATTGAAAAATAATATGAAAAAAATGCGCTAAATGAAGAACAAGAAAGAAATGCAAGACGTGCAAAAAGCCCGAGTCGAAAAGAAGAAGAGTTAGTTAGGTGAGAAGAATTTAGCAAACTTTCAATGCAAAGAAAAAAGCGAAATAGCAAAAAAATAAGTGAAAAGTATAAAAACCGAACGCGAAAGAAAACTGAAAAATAACCAGGAACTGAAGCAAAATATGGAATCCCGAAAAATTTAAGTGTGCAACCGAGGGTAATAATAGGTAAAAATTAAGAAATTAACTATGAGGCAAATAAAAAAAAGGTGTGAGAAGTAAGAAGAGGGAATGCACAAGTAGAAATGTTAATAATTATAAGAAAAAATCTTAATATTAGGGTGCTATAATGACAATTAAATTCGTACAAAAATTCGAACCAAAATTCATCCAGGTTTTCAATAATTAACTTAAATTAACGAAATGAAAAAACTAAAAAATAGATTTACATTGAACAACTAAATTCAGTTGAAAAAATAATTACAAATTGAGAACGCTGGTAACTTAATCAAACTCAAAAAATTCAATCAAATGGATTAAAAAAAAAAAAAAGTAAGGAAGGCTAAGTTCGGGTGTAACCGAACATTACATACTCAGCTGAGAGCTTTGGAGACAAAATAAGGGAAAATCACCATTTAGCAAAATTAACCTAGGGTAACCCTGGAATGTGTTTTTATGCCATGGGTTTCAAATGGAAGGTATTAAAGAGTATTTTAAAAGGGTGTGGGCCATAGTTCTATAGGTGGACGCCATTTCAGGATATCGCCATAAAGGTGGACCAGGGGTGACTCTAGAATGTGTGTTGTACGATATGAGTATCAAATGAAAGGTGTTAATGAGTATTTTAAAAGGGAGTGGGCCTTAGTTCTGTAGGTGGACGCCTTTTCGGAATATCCCCATAAAGGTGGACCAGAGGTGACACTAGAATGTGTTTGTACGATATGGGTATCAAATGAAAGGTGTTAATGAGTATCTTAAAAGGGAGTGGGCCTTAGTTCTATACGTGGACGCCTTTTCAAGATATCGTCATAAAGGTGGACCAGGGGTGACTCTAGAATGTGTGTTGTACGATATGAGTATCAAATGAAAGGTGTTAATGAGTATTTTAAAAGGGAGTGGGCCTTAGTTCTATAGGTGGACGCCTTTTCGGAATATCCCCATAAAGGTGGACCAGAGGTGACACTAGAATGTGTTTGTACGATATGGGTATCAAATGAAAGGTGTTAATGAGTATCTTAAAAGGGAGTGGGCCTTAGTTCTATAGGTGGACGCCTTTTCAAGATATCGTCATAAAGGTGGACCAGGGGTGACTCTAGAATGTGTTTGTACGATATGGGTATCAAATGAAAGGTGTTAATGATTATTTAAAACGTAGTGGGCCTTAGTTCATAGGTGGACGCCTTTTTGAGACATCGCCATAAGGGTGGACCAGGGGTGACTCTAGAATGTGTTTGTACAATATGGGTATCAAATGAAAGGTGTTAATGATTACTTAAAACGTAGTGGGCCTTAGTTCTATAGGTGGACGCCTTTTAAAACATCGCCATAAGGGTGGACCAGGGGTGACTCCAGAATGTGTTTGTACGATATGGGTATCAAATTAAAGGTCTTAATGAGGGTTTTAAAACGGAGTGGCCCTTAACTGTATATGTGAAGGCGTTTCGAGATATCGACCAAAATGTGGATCAGGTTGACCCAGAACCACGAACAGTATTCCTGCCAAGATTCCAAGAGCGTTTGATTTCGCCCTGCAGAACTTTTTCATTTTGTTCTACTTAATATGGGCGGTGTCACACCCATTTTACAAAGTTTTTCTAAAGTTATATTTTGCGTTAATAAACCAATCCAATTACCATGTTTCATCTCTTCTTTCATATTTGGCATTATGGCATTTTTTTTTCATTTTTCGATATCGAAAAAGTGGGCGTGGTCATAGTCGGATTTCGGCCATTTTTTATACCAAGATAAAGTGAGTTTAGATAAGTACGTGAACTAAGTTTAGTAAAGATATATAGATTTTTGCTCAAGTTATCGGCCGAGCGGAAGGACAGGCGGAAGACTGTGTATAAAAACTGGGCGTGGCTTCAACCGATTTCGCCCATTTTCACAGAAAACAGTTAACGTCAAAAATCTATGCACCTACCAAATTTCACAAGGATTGGTAAATTTTTGTTCGACTTATGGCATTAAAAGTATTCTAGACGAATTAAATGAAAAAGGGCGGAGCCACGCCCATTTTGAAATTTTCTTTCATTTTTGTAATTTGTTGGACCATATCATTACTGGAGTTGAATGTTGACATAATTTACTTATATACTGTAAAGATATAAAATTATTTGTTAAAATTTGACTTAAAAAAAATGTTTTTAAAAGTGGGCGTGTTCGTAATCCGATTTTGCTAATTTTTACTTAGCACATATATAGTAATAGGAGTAACGTTCCTGCCAAATTTCATCATGATATTTTCAACGACTGCCAAATTACAGCTTGCAAAACTTCGAAATCACCTTCTTTTAAAAGTGGGCGGTGCCACGCCCATTGTCCAAAATTTTACTAATTTTCTATTTTGTGTCATAAGGTCAACCCACCTACCAAGTTTCATTGCTTTAGCCGTCTTTGGTAAGAATTATCGCACTTTTTCGGTTTTTCGAAATTTTCGATATCGAAGAAGTGGGCGTGGTTATTGTCCGATTTCGTTCACGTTACGGATTACCCTTATGCGAACAAAGTTAATATACTCTGTGCTCGCTCCTCTATTGTGGTTTTCTCTGCAGGCAAAGTTTCTAAAATGCTGCAGTGCCGGGACAGGAGCGTCAAGATGCTCCTCCTTTATATCCTTCGGCGTGGAGTCCGGCACCGGCTCTATGTTTCCCCTCCTGCTGGATTGCAGATACTACCCCGCTCTTTGAAGATGTAAGCTACTACCCCGCTCTTGATGATTATGTGGCAAGTAATGTGGCAGTCAATGTTGGTGGCAAGTATAGCAGGTTTAGGCTTTAGAACCTGCAATTTCCTATTGGGACAAAAAAATGAAACAATTTTTAGGGGCTAGGGTCATAAAAGCATTAGGGGACATTCAGGTCAATGTGAACTTTTTGTTATTCATTCCATTTATTTAATTATGTAGTTATTTTTATATTTAATTTTATTCAATTATGTGGTTTTATTTATTCACTTTATTTTATCCACATATGTATTTTATTTCATTTATTTATTTGATTTTATCTGGTTCGTTGATTTTATTAATTTATGTGATTTTACTTAATTTTATTGGTTTATTTAATTTTATAATTTTTAGTTAGTTTTATAATTTTAGTTAAATTTGCTTCATTTTATTTTATTTTTAATTCCGTTATCTAGTTTAGATTAATAATTTAATTTGTTTTTTTGTATTTAATTTGATCTATTTATCCAATTTTATTAATTTAGGGTATTTAATTTTGTTTATTTCAGGTGTTTAATTTTATTTGTTTAAGTTAATTTTTAAATTTTTCTATTTTTATTTTTTTTTTGTATAAGAGTCCACATGTACCATGGACTGGGAAGGGGGATTACACTATACTCACCTAGTTTACTGTCGTTGCTGACCAGGGTATGGGCTACCGGTTTTCCTTACCGGACGGTGGATAGCGGGTCACAAATGCCGTTAGTTAAAACCGTTTAACCGACACTTTTTTCTCTACCGACATAAAAAATATCACCCAAAAATACTTAGAATCACTTACGCACTCACTGGCTTGTACTTTACATTTGAGAACTGCCCTGCAGTCGTTTGGCGATCGTACCTAATAAGCGGAAAGTTTTCCTTCTTGCCAGTTGCCAATACACACAATCCTGCTTTGGCGGGATCCGATAGACATAAACTTTCACGAACAAACTTCACTCATACTAACAGATACATGTTCAAACATCTATACATGTGTTTGCCTTCTACCAGTTACTAACACACGTAAACGCACCTAAGCTGGTATATACACACAGACGCATACGTGAATGTTTGAACATCATTAACGTTGCATTAACCCACAGGCTGCCGCTACAGTTTCTTGTAAACAAGTTTTAAAGGCTCGAATATTGTGTCAGAAATTGTGTTTATCTGTTCGTTTATTATTCTACCGTCGAATGATTTCTGTTTGTAGATTTCCATGTTTTCGAGTACGTTGAGACGTCGGCCTTTTGCTTGTATGTGAAGAACCCTAACTGTTTTATTGATGTTTGCTGGGGAACATTCATTTTCGACCATGTGATTCGCGAAGTTAGACACTGGTATAATGTTTGGATTCCGTGTTTTTTTGTTGTAATCTCTAATGTGCTCTCTGAACCTCGTTTTTATTTGCCGTCCTGTTTGTCCTATGTAACTATGTTGGCATCCTCAGGTAAGCTTGTATACGCCGTGGCTGCTAAACTGATCCTCTGAGTTTGTGTTAGTGCTTAGTTTCCGCCTTAGATTTTTCGATGTTTTGAAAGCTGTGTTAATGTTGTATGGTGTTATTATTTTCCTTTTCATTATTTCTTTTTGGTTCACCATGCGTCGTTCTGAGCTTATCTACTAGTGTTTTTTTTTTATATCCGTTGTTTGAAGCAATGTTATATATGACTTCAAGCTCTCTGTTGTATGCCTCTAACTAAAAAGTTTCGTCATGAAGCTTGAATCTCACCGTAGAACCGCCGTAACAAGGAAATATTTTTCGTCGGCTTTTTTTGACCGTAAGGGTACTTCTACCGCCTCATCATCCCATTCCAAGCGCTCCATCTCCACTTCTGTTGGGTCGACCACTGCTCCCAGGCGTTGGACAATTCTTAGTGTTGCACGGTACTGTGACAGAGTTTCCTTACTTCCTCTGCTTCGCACCCTTCTCCACTCTACTCCTCCGTTTTCATTTGTATGCTTTTCCAACACGGAGTTCATTGAATCAGCACTACTCTCACTCCCTGAGTTCGACGCATCGCTTAATGCGTTTCGGGATTCGGGATTTTTTTTCCGACAAAGGGTTGTCATTTCAGTGTAATCCCATTTACTTTGTCGCGTCCCTCCCACAAATTGTCACAGGAGCAGCTCCTTGTCGCTGGACCTCTCCATAACCTGCTCCGGGAAAGTATTGAACCTAACCCCGGTCCCAGGCTGTGGTTCTGTCACTATCACTTCTTGACACTAATCACTATGGACCTCACATTTAAGGAGGTCCTTTTTGAAGGACCCACATGCCAGTGGGTCCCTGGTCGGGCGCCAGTTAAGGAGCCCCAGGACTAGGGCTCCAAAAAATTAAAGTTGGGGCCGCCCCGCGGCCCCATTTGCAAAGAACAAATGAAACTAATTGATTTGGTTCTTAAGTGTATTTACCATTTACTTCGATGTCCAAAAACAGACTGAATTTTATTCTATGCTAAAAGCTAACTCTAAACATCTATATTAGTTTAACTGATTTCTCATTTGCTGACACTGCAATTGCCACGACTGGCAAAAGTAATATTTTATCGCTTGCGTGGCAAATCACACGACTAGCATTTGTTCTGCATACCATATCGCTTACCCTGCAGTTCACATGAATTGCATTTCGTCTGCTTACGCAATATGATATGAGATCAATTACCTGCGTTGGCTTTGCTCGTGTTTGTTGAGTGTGTCTGCCCCCTTGTTAAGTTATATAATGGTAGGTTAGGTTAAGTTAGGTTTGGTGGTAGCTACCCTGATAGGGGAAGCTCACTTGGACAACATGAAAGTCCGTTGTGATACCACATACAATAAAATAAAATAACGGTGACGTAGATAAAGCTACTTAGAGAATCGTTGGGTAGCAACGATAAAGTTCCGAATGATACCGATCTCAACCTTGGATAAATCCTCGGGAGATCCAAGTGAGTCGCGACCGCAGTACCATCGCCTTGTTCTGGCAAAAGCTGGGCAATCAAGCATGAAGTGATGTGATGATTCCACCTCATCATCCTCCATACAGCTGCAGCATGATGGAGTTTGCAGTATGTTGAGACGTACCGCATGGACACCCATGGGACAGTGCCCTGCCAAAACGCCAATGACCATTGATAGGTGAGCCTTAGTGAACCCAAGTACTTCGGCAGACCTCCTGCCATCCACTTTCGGCCAGAAAGATCTGCAAGAGGTGGCGTCTGTAACGAAAGCCTTTCTCTATACTGGCTTGAATGAGTGGCAGCGTGTATATGTGTCTATGTATTTATGTGTTTTGTGTCCAGGCTCGTGCCTTAGCCGCAATGTTGCCATTAATCTAATAACATCGCGTATTGGCATTGTAGCTATAGTGAACACAATGTTGCAGCGGAAGTAATATGTTGCGAATTGGCATCATGTTGTTATCAGCAGACACCATGTTGCTAACAGCCTAACAGCATTGGCGAATGCCATGTACCTATGTACATATTTGTTTTGTCCTGGTATGTATGTGGATGTGTATTTGTGCAAGGCTATGAGCGTGTGAGTGCATCAGTGTGAGCGGTCAAGGCACGAACCAAATGTATCTGTGTAGGTGTTCGTTTTGTGGCGCGGTAAGCGTGTGAATGTATGAGTGCATGATTGTATAGATCGAAAATAGGAGAAAGCCGAAAAGAAAGTTTGGCATATGATGGTACAAATTTTCCGTTCTGGGTAACGTTCCTTACCACGGCGGTGGGTATAAGAAGGGGGAAAATGAGTCAACGGGCCAAAGTCTTGTTTCAACAGTGCCTAGAGCGAGTTAAGTGCAAGTGAGTCCAAAGTAAAGTGCGCGCTTTTAAACAAAAGTGAGAAAAAAAGTTCACAAAGTTTGTAGTGCGCGAATTTAATCGCATTTTTGAAAAATTTGTTCGCTTCGAAAGTTTCCGCGATACGTAAAAAAGGGTAGCAGTTTCCAGCAAACATATTTTGCGAAAGGAAAGATATGTCCATTTTGGTGTTTTTTTCTTTGGTACAGGCATGCTTGACGGGAGCTGAGTCTTCAAATTGGCCTATCTCCCAAGCAAGCCAAAAGAAGACTTGCATCGACATATACATCCCTGCATACAAATATATGTATGCAGACGAATATATGACTATGCAGAGAAGAAATCCTTAGGCAATTATGTATATGTACAGGCGCATAGATACACTTTTATCTTTGGATTTCGTTAATAAATTTCATTTGCATCTCATTACAGAGCACACAATTTAATCTCCGTTGGAAAAGACCCACTGGGCACTGGTTTTGGCTACATACCGCCCGGCAACAACTATCACGCACTACACTACATATTCAATTTGGTGGCGCACTCCACAACAACAACCACTATAGCATTTTTTTATATTGGCAACATACGGCCGCAACAACCACAACAGCATCTCTTTTTTTTTTTTTATTGGCGACATACCGCTCGGCGACAACAACACCATCTTTGTTAGATTGGCGGCGTACCGCCCAACAACAAATACTTTATATTGGCGACGTACCGCCCTACAACAACGTTTGTATATTGGCGACATACCGCCCAAAAACAATTATTACGCATCCAAAAGCACTACACTATAATTTTATTCGACGGCGCACACCACTACAACCACAGCGAAAACACAAGAAATTGGCGATATCGAGAGGAGCATTTTTCACCAGCGGCATTGGGTCGCAACAACAACAGCCACGGCACCACATACATCAAAAAGATACAAGACGAGTGTGGGCTAAGCGGGCAACACGAGCAACTACCTTAAAGAAACACGGCAGTAATAACCACAACAAAGTTGGCAGCAACAAGTAATCATTTTGGGGCTTGTTCACATACTTTGCTAATATAAACAGCAACAAACACCGGCGGAGGGAGGAGCTTTTCCGGCATCGGATGAATATTATTATTTTCATATATTTTTTATCTTCTACCATATACACAATTTTTTTTTTTGCACATGTTTTCTGCTACCTATGGTAGTATCAACTCAAAATCTTCGAATTTTGAAATTTTTCTGCCATATTTTTTTTATTTTTTTTTTTTTTTTGTACTTACTTTTTTATTATTATTGGCAAATACAATCGCAACAGACTTTCTTATTAGCCTCACACCCCGAGATTACACATGATTTTGTGCCTTCAGTACTAAAGACATTTTTTTTTGCCGAATATTCATTTTTTATAATTACATATGGTCATCGCGCTGGTAGATTTGATACTACCAAAGCACTCATTACTAAAGACCACTGGCGAGTGATCTTGAATGAGTGATTGAGGGTGGCTACTGTGAGCGTGGTCTGTATATATGTATGTATGCGAAGAGAATTTTATTCAGCATCCACTCAACTGCACCGGCGCCGTTGGAGTACGAGTATATGGGTGAGTGAAATTTGAGCACAATATTTTTGCCAATGCACATATTTTAATGTATTTACATATATCAGCATATAATGCCTGATCTTCTTGAGAAAATAGAAGAAGGAAACCTAAACGTAAGGAATATATGTACATTAGACTGGGTCGAAAAAAAAGTTGCCAATGTCCGCCCCTAAATTTGAAGATTATGTTGAGAGGGTTTCGGAAACATTTTTTAAAATTTTTTTTGATCCTTCCAAATACAGCCGAAAATATTTTTTCTTGGTAACTTGGTTATTTGACGTCCGATTTTTAAAATTGATTTGTCATTATTTTGGCCTTGAGAAGCTTCACATTTCCGTTTAATGTCCTTTTAAGCTATGAAGTCGTTTTCACATGATTAGGTCAGCCAACAAAATTTTACACCCCCCTAATGTATGTTTTTTTCCTTACCAAACGAAAGTACTTAAAAATTCAAGAAAATGTTGCTTTGAAACCATATTACTAAAATAATAAACAAAGAAGTTATAACACTTTCAGTATTTATTGCAACTATTATTTTACCTGATTCTTATTATACTTAGACCTGAAACTCATGATATTTTTGGAGGAAAAATTGCAGGGTTTGCATTGAAAAGTTAATAAAGATATGAATAGAGGACGTCAAAGTATATGAGTCAAACCTGTTGTTTCGTATTTATAATAATAACGCTATGCGACAAAACCCACTTTTTTGTAGAGATTGAGGCTTAAGTAAACAAAGTGCTATCTCCGTTTTTCGAACTTAGCCTCCAAAAAATAGATCATCGGGATAGCTGCAGCAGGATGGAGTTTCCAGTATATTGAGACGTACCGCATGGATACCCATGGGACAGTGCCCTGTCAAACCCCCAATGACCATTGATAGGTGAGCCTTAGTGAACGCAATTATTTCAGCAGACCTCCTGCCATCCACTTTCGGCCAGAAAGATCTTGCTACCCTGCAAGACGTGGTGTCCGCCCAACATTTGCTGAGCTGACTCGAGGCCCAGCTATGGAGGAGCAATCCACAGGTGGCCAGCGGGATCCCGAAATCCCTACAGCCATCTTCATCCGGTTAAGTTGTACCGATGCGGGCTAAGAGATCCGCTTGACAGTTACCCGGGATATCACTATGGCCCGGGACCCGGATAATCTTAATTGTAAAATAATTCGATGCAATCGCAAGCGAGGTCAGGCACTCCCAGACCACCCTCGATCGGACTGTAGTTGAGCTCAAGGCCAGCGACCGCCGACCATGCAGGCGAAGATCCCTGCGCAACTGGGACATCGGGAAATTGATAGTCCAGTAAAACCTTTAGAGACTCCTCGCTACTCATCGACTAGTCCCCACCATCATCTCTCAGATACCCCAGAGGGGCGGGATTCCTAGAGAGCATTTTTCTAAGCCTCGCGGATTCATTGCAGCTTTCTACGGTTTTCGCAAAGGCTTCGCTATGAATCTCGCTTGGCTATACTTATTTTATATTTGTACTCCTCCTGGCTCTGTTGAAAAGCCGCCTACTGGACGCTGTTAGTCGGCAAGAGAATCAGACCACCAGGGCGGCTTGCCCTTCCCTCTGTAAGTTTTCAACGCACAGGACAGTTGAAATGCGCTATTGCTTGCCGAGGTGAAGTTTTCCACCATAACTTCTATCTCAGATTCGGACAGGTCTGAACTAAAGGTAGGCGCCGCAGGAAATACCTTTCCCAGCTTCCTACAATACAAGTCACAGTTAGTACTTTTAGTGTTCCTAAAAGATATTTTACCGGGACGTTCTTTGTTCACCGAGAACTGAATATATCGTTGAACAGAGAAGGAGTGCTCGTTGAGAACCCTCCAGCCAGATATCCGATTTTCCTCTTCTCTACTAACCAGGGTGAGGTCCAGGACCTCCTCCCGTACCGCAGTACTACAAGTCGGGTCATTCCCCCTATTATATATACAAAGTCCCTCATCTACAATAAAAGTAAATAAAGACACCTCTGGTGTTCGTATCCGAGCTAACCCAGATGCTATGGTGGACATTAGCATCAGCACCTGTGATCACGCCAACACCTCTCCGCCTTGCTTCAGCAGTGATTTCGCCCAGTATCGCAGGAGGTGGTCCCGCTACGTCCCCATGGGGCATGTACGCTTAGGTCACCCACATTTCGTTACTGCCTCGCTCTAGGTAGACCGTGGTTACCTCAGCATTGCTAAAATTAGAGAGAATGAAAGCTTTAAATTCCTTTTTAACAAGCACACAGGATCTAGGCCTACCTGCTTCCCCATGCACCAAGGTGTTGAATTTTCCCGTCCTTAATCCAGAAATCTTTCAGCCGTTACTACTCAGCCACGGCTCCTGGACAAGGACTATATCCACTCCCCCTTTTTCAAGGCAGAGCAAAAAATTTGCGGAAGCCGCCTTAGAGTGATGAATATTGATTTGACGGATTATCTTCTACACCACTCTTCTTCCGCACCCCATCCTTGGTGGATTCGCCTTCGGAGGCTCGGAGATCCTCCTCCCAACCAAACAGACGATTTACACTGATGACGGCTCCCGTCATCGATGATTCGCCCTCGGAAGCTAGGAGCTCCTCCTCTGCCCTATTAGCCAGACGACCAACACTAACGACAGATCCCGCCATTTCGGGTTTTCGCTGTCCGAATTAGCGGGGTCAGACCCGCAACCATGGGTACTGGCTCCCCTGCGGACGCCGCCTGGGGGAGCGGAGCCATCTCCCCTGGAATCGGCGTAGTATATTTTGAGGAGCACACGCTCGAGACCTTATGAGATAGCCCCCCTCATGTCAGAGAGAGGACTGGTGGACTCTGCGCTTAGCAGAATCAGCACTTGCCGACGTGGTCCAAATATTTTCTCCGGCTGAGAGGGTTCCGGCAGGCAACCGCACTCGAGCCCTCGGTCGAAGGGAGAGATCCCTCCATTCCACGGCCTCGAGCTAGCTCCCTTCCAGACTTCCCCAACCAAAGAAATTATGCATGCCTATTACGGTATCCGACGAATGCCACTCACGCGAGTGCCATTCGATTCGCACTCCCCTCACTTGTTGAAATTTATGCCATTCTCATTAACGTCGGACGACTGCTTTACCCACTCACCTAGCGGATTGCGTCAAAAGTTGTTTGACATTTCCTTAAATAAATCAAAATTGTTTGTTGCGGTTAAATTGTGCGTGAAAAATATAAAATAGAAATATAAATATAAAATAAAAAAGTATGGATTCAATTGCTTTTATTTTGACACAAATGAAGCAGAAAACAACTCCGCATGCGTTAGAAGATCTGTGAGGGATAGGGCACCGGACATTTTCGAGCTGGCACACATATAGTAAGTAGGTAAATTAAGAAAATTTTAATACACGTGCGAGTGTACATTTTTTATTTAAAGGTTCGTTTAACAATTTCGAGTCAATCAAAACGCTTATAGACATCTTTTAAGCATAATTTGCAATAATATTCCTCCCGTGATTAAATCCACAGCAATAAGTCTTCAACAAAGGCTTTCGTTATGTCTGCAAATATCAGCCGATGGAAGCTATCAGAATACATTTGGTAAAGATTACATGCTAGGAATGGCTCAACCAACAGTGTCGAAGGTGTTTTCAGAGGTTCTTCAAATTATGGAAAGGGAATTGTGCGAAAAGTGGATTCATTTGAAAATGAATGACGAGGAGAAAATGGAATCCCGAAGTTACTTCTTCAATAAATCCAAAATTCCTGGAATTGTTATGTGCATTGATGGTAAGCACGTAAGGATAGCAAACCTTCAGGAGCGAACTCCCATTTATTTTATAATCGAAAAGGTTTTTATAGTCTTAACGTACTGGTTGTAAGTGTGGTAAATATTTATTGTATTATTTTTAATCAATGTATTTAATTTTTCAGATATGTGATTAAAAACAGCATATACGGTACATTAACGCGAAATACCATGAGTCAACACACGACTCATTCGTTTGGTCTAACAGTGACGTATCACAATCCTTCCAAGCTCAATACGAAAGCGGAAACAGAAGTCTACGTCTATTAGGTATAAGAAATCTTTATAATAATTTACTTTTCAACGATAACTTTATATCAAATTTATAGGTGATGCAGGATACGGTCTTGCACCCTGGCTTATAACTCCTTTTCGCAACCCTACACCTAATACTCCTCAAAGCCGCTTCAACAAATGGCATAGTTCTGGGCGAAGCATTATAGAGAGAACTATTGGTGTTTGGAAGAACTGGTGTAGATGTCTTCTGTCTGTACGGCAACTTCACTACTCTCCTGAGAAGGTTGTGATAATCAATGTAGCTGCAGCACTTCACAATTTACGCATTCACTACAATATCCATGATGAGTATCTCGATAACGTAAATAATGAGGAGGACGGAGGAATTCATTTTCAAGAAATTGAGCAACTGGAAAGGTATTATAGTGAAGCAGTTGAATTACGAAATCAAATGCTTCAAAGTTTTTTGTAAACAATTTTATTTTATTATAAATAAAAATACTGCCTTCATGGCCATGTAAAATATTTACTATACTTAAACTATAGTACATTGCAAATTTTATAAATTGTGCCCGTTTTTTGTTTATTTTCATTAATTAAACAAATTCATTTCATTATAAATAAAAATACTGTCTTCATGGCCATGCCAAACATTTTATACTATATACATACTTTTTTTTTAATACTATTTTTTATTTTATTGCACTTAATATTTAAATCATTTAAGTTTCCTTATTACGAAGTTATTTTTTATCATTTTAAAATTTTTTTTTTTGCAAGAGGCGGGGATGGAGATAGGAGGGAGGGGGTGGTGGATGCAAGCTAGGATGTGGAAGGGAAGGTTTTAGTAGCGCATTATTCCCTCTTTCCAGCTCCAGTTGCAAGAGTTGCCCGTTTACTTGAGTCTTGTTCCGCAATTACTTTTCAGTTGCGAAGTTATGTCTTTTAGTTTCTGCAACTAAGTCCGTTAATACCGAGCAAATTTTTTCAGTGTTCCCGTTCAGGCTGCTTATACTTTTTTCAATCGTTTTCATGCTTTTGGTCAAATCTTCCATTTTTCTTTTTTGTGACCTCATTGCAGATGACACGTTATCGTGGAACTTTTTCTGCAAATCAATTTGCGTTTTTAAAACGGCATCTGGCTCCTTCTGTGTGGTGTTCTCTGCTGTGGCTGCGAAGAGAAAGCTGCAGGAGTGTTTTCGTTGTCCCCTGCTCCCAGCATTGTCAGTTTCTGTATTGTTCACCACGACACTTAAAAATGTTTCGCTAGCACCGCTTTCACTATGGCGGGGCAGGTTCTGTTGTGTGCCAAAGTGTCTGCCAGAAACTCCTGCTATGGCGTTACCAAGACATACCAGCTGCGCAACTTCCTCTTCCAATGCAGTCAATTTGATTGTGGCGTTTGTCCACAACCTGTTGCTAGCATTTGGGTGCGGTTGTGGGACATTTTCTTCTTAATGGAAGATTTGAAATCTGACCATACCTGAAATTGACATGAGTTTAACAAAATTTTTTATACGTAAAAAATTTTCTTATTTTTTTCCACTCAGCAATGGACTTTGTTGGAGGTCCCAACGCATTTAAGTCGGTGCCTAGGGATGTCCAAAACACAGAGTACGTCTGGCGGCTGCTTGGACATGTTTTTGGCGATGTCCTCGTAGAGCTTCATCCGTTCAACCATCAAAGAAAACTGTTCGCGATTTGTGGTGCGACTTCTGTTTAAAAATATATCTATTACATAAATTTTACTTAAAAATATAAAAAACAACTAACCTTTTCTTGAATTCCATTATATTTTAACTTTATTTCCGCGTTATGTAAAATTTTTCTTTTCAATCCGCAACAGTTTTTTAGCGAATGACACTTAGAGCAGATGACAGCTATTGCGTTTCTATTGCGGTTATCGGAATGCAGGGAAGCACCGAACTGCTTTTATCAACAAAATTTTATTCGCGAGCTACATTGCCGATCGGTTATGAGAATACCAGATCTTCTCAATTCGATTCGCATTCCCCGCGGATGGCATTCGTCGGATACCGTAATAGGAATGATTATCTTAAACACGTGGCGCTGGCGACCCACAGCCACTCCTCTCGGGAGATGGCACCATCCTCCCTACTCTTATCCGGGACACCGAGGGTGATGGAGCCCGCTCGTTTAACGATTTCGTTAATTGCAAGTGCGTCCCCACCTCGGGGCCTTTTTGTCGTTGAGGCAATCCGCTCATCCGACCTTTGCCGCTTCTTTGCCCCCCAACCCTGCTGGTCACCCGCATCGTTCGACACAGGTGTATGATCGTCGCCAGTTACGACGCTCCTGGTCCACTCCAGCGTCCCAGCATGCTTCTCAGAAATCTGAGCTGCATCCCTTCCACCGTAGCGCTTCAAGATCTTCTCGGCCAGGCGCCGATCACCCAGAGCTTTCCTACGCGGCGTGGATCTTCTACCTTTCCTGACAGGCTTCGCCCCTAGGGCTCCCTTTGGGAAAGCTTTTCGCGACAGCTGGGCTGGTCCGTCGCATTCGCCGAACCTCTACCTTTCCCAGTCACAGTCCCATATGGGTCTGCATTGCGCGTCGGTCTCGACCCCCCTCCACTACCCGAACTACCCTTATCTACGGAGTTTGAACCCAAACCCCTGCGCTGATCCGTCTGATCAGCCCTTTTGATCCGCCGGGAGTTTTCCCGGCTGCCAGCGACCTGCTTCGGAGTGCTCTCCGCGCCTGTCGGGTCCCTCGCATCATGACGACCTTCGCCGTCACTCCTACCCTCCTTTTTATTTTTGTTGGTCGTGTCCATTCTAAGAAGTCCCCCCTCAAGGCCGCTATCCGGAGCCGATTGCGTAGTCGCCCTTCAACGGTCCCGTGCAGTCACCGTTGTGTACCGATCTTGACACTTAACAGAGTCCTCCCTCCCCCGAGTCCCTGATCCAGAACCTGGAACCACGTATGATATCCAAGTCAAGAATCTTAACCCCTATATATAATGGTAACGACATAACCAATTTCGGGGTGTTGATCTCCTTTGTAAACGATTTCTACTAAATGACCTAGACATACGATGAATTTTGAGCAGCCGACTGTCACAAAGTAGAAATTTCAACAGACAACCGACTAAAATTTTCGTCCATAGTGGAAGTGAGTTTAACAATTCTATCAAATGCTCTTTCTGAATGTGACTGACTTGTTAACTGTTACAGTACAAACTTCATCTCTGCTCATAACCGCCCACATATCATCAGCAAGTTTAATTTAACTATTTATATCTGAATTAGCACAGCTAGTAAGTGCAGTATTTATTCCCTGAGGCAGCGTTCTTAACCATAACTTCTTTAAAGATCAGAATTTATGGTAGAACCTGCACCTAAACTAAGAGCTCGACGGTCGTTTGTCTCTTATTTTCACTAGTTAGGAGAATAGCGCTCAGTCAAAATCTTTTTAAAAAAATCATATTTGTTAACTGATCGAGGATTTTCAATAACATCTAATATAGTTAAAATAGCTTATTTTTATTTTATTTTTATTTCTCCTTCGTCTACAGATAATCTTACAGACTACTTAATTAATTAAATATTTTAAATAAATTTAGTTTGAAGGTATTTACACTCAAATTAAAATCAATACCCTCAGAATATGTGTTGCATAATCGAATGCATCTCGATATTGGCTCATTATATGCACAGGTAGATCTGTGCGCAGGAACAGTAAAAAGTCTAACCAGTCTAAGTTCACGCGCTGTATGGTTAAAGTTTATTGACTTATAGATTTGAGTACAATTTACTTTACCATTGATGATGTTATATATGAACATTATTGAAAAGTAGCTCCTTCTGTCTGACAAGCTTGTCAATCCTAACAGTTTACGCCTTCCCAGATAATAGGCACGCCGTCAGGCCAATTAAGTTTTCATAAAGCAAGCTTGGTAAAAATTTTTTGCACCCTTTCTATTTTGTGGGAGTGAATTTGGAAGTATGCACTCCAAATAATGCAGCAATAGTCTAGAAGACTACGCACCAACGAGATATACAGTGATTTTAAGGTCATTGGGTCAGAGAATTCGGCGGAATTACGACGTATGAAGCCAACCATTGAGAAAGCTTTAGACAAAATATGGTCGATAGTTAGTTAGTTTCGAATCAAAAATAAGACCTAAGTCATTAAACAACGTATTCCTTTCTAATATTTGCCCATCTAATGAGTAGGCGAAATTATAAGGATTACTTTTTCTTGCATGTGAAACAACACAACACTTGTGGATATTAAGATGTAAATGGTTGACTGAGCACCAACTATGCAAATTATCTAGATCTGACTAACTAGATCGACTGACTAGATCAAGGCAATCAGTCAAATTACGTACTTTGATAAAGAGCTTCACATTATCAGTGAACATTAAACAGTCTGCTTTTGCAAAATGATTTGGCAAATCATTGATAAATATAAGGAATAGAAGTGGACCGCAATGCGTTCCCTGCGGTATATCTAACCATGCGTTTACCGATACAGAAGAGCTAGTGGTGCTCATTTTGACAAATAGATTTTTTCCTGTTAAGAAACTATGAAAGAAATTTAAAATTTGTCCGTTGAAACCGAAAGCCCAGAGCTTGTTGATCAAAATTGCATGATCAACCTTATCAAAGGCTTTCGAAAAGTCAGTGTAAATTACGTTAAGCTGGGCTTGATCTTCGAGAGCATTTACAATTTTTTTCGTAATTAGCATAAGTTAAGGTATGAATACCATGCGTGATGAAGTCGGAGGATATCAATATGTAAGAATTGAAGTAAGATACCCCAGCGGGTCAGGGGGTTAGAATATACCCGCGGTAGGTATGCCTGTCGTAAGAGGCGACTAAAATACCGGATTGGCCTGAAGGTTTAATGTGGCCATATAAATCGTTCCCGAGATGGTCGGGCCAGCACCTTAATGATGCTGTGTTACCGGAGCGTACCGGATCTGTAAACGGCAAAGGACCATCACATCGATCACTCCCTAAACCTTCGGGGAGCAATCGTATCGCTACAACAACAACAACAAGTCGGAGGATAACCTGGAACTTCTGCAGAATCAGAATCCGAACATACCGACACAGGATGGGAAGGTACTTACTGTATCTCGGCCTACGGAGAAAGGTCAGTTCTACATCTTCCAAATAAACAAGCAGACGGATGATATATTGTACATGCAGCTTGGAAAAATGTCCTTTATACAGACAAAATTTATATGCGACTCAGGAAAAGAAGTCCCGTGGATAAAAATTCTAACACGCTGGAAGTGGGCGAAGTCGAAAAGGACCTCAAAAGCCTAAGGGAAAAAAGACAGGCGGAGGTAGCCGACGTCACAACGAAGGTGTTAAAAGAGGACCAAGAGCCAGATGGTGCTGTGAGTCGCACAGAGGAACACCCGGCACAACAGTTACAAGAGGCTGAAGGGGGTTTCGAACACTCTAAACCAAAAGGGTAAGGGGAGGACGACAACGTCACGACGAAGGTGCTGAAGGGGGACAAACAGCCCAATGGTGCTGCGAGTTATACAGATAAACCTCCAAGACAGTACAGTGGCGTCGAGCGAACTCCTCGTAACCCTTAGGAGGGTTCGTTTGACGTGGCGCTGATCCAGGAGCCGTGGCTCACATCGGGAGGAAAGGTTTCGCGCGGATTTGGCGTTTACTATGCGCAAACGGAAGGACGGGTGCGAGCTGTAGTAATGGTAAGGAAAGAGCTGCATTCATGCATTCATATATGCTGCCTAATTACATTGCTGTCCTGGGTATAACCATAGAGCGAGTTCTTTGTAGCATCGCTGGGAAAATACCATCCGGACCTGGGGATTTGTATGGCGAAAAACTGTTGATAGCCCATTCCATCTTTTTTTCCGTTATAAGTTCATTTATTAGCCGGAGGGAGGCTATTACCCCTGTATACTGTAGCATTCATTCATTCATTTGTACAAACATATTTTTTGACTCGTTTTAGTACGTCTTGAGATGCATTGACTCCTACATACATATTAAATTTCGATTTAAAGCTGACTAATTGCTCACCACAAACCTTTGCCTGCACACAATTTATTCCCACGACAATTTCCATACTCTATTCCGTTTTTGCTTATTATGCGTTTCCCACAACTAATTTTATTTATGCTGAGCCTGCGCTTCCCATCGAGCTGAATATATGTATCTACGCATTTCGCTAATGTAAGTATGTAATGTAGGTAGCTCATAAGAATTAACTAGAAAATTTTGTATAAATACTAATGTAACTTCGCTAATAAAATTAATTATTGTTTGGACATCAAACCAGAAACTAAGGCTTATCATTTCATACTATATGGCGATCCCGCCATACCTGGTAAACATCTCAAGCAGGACAACCACCTACTATATTAATTGATTATCCTGCCAAGTATTATCAACAGACTGCTATTTTGAAGCAGACTGCTAAACTCTTGAAAGCATCCTGCCTTATAAGGACAAAGCTTACTATATGGCGTTTGGTTTGGAGCAGACCGGCAATCAGTTAAAATTCTCCAGGATCGGATGCTAATAAATGCACACATCAACTTAATCCCGATGACATATTATTTTCGAAGTATTTTTGACCACTCACAAATCAATTTCGAAGGCAACTCAGGTGATAGAACGGACGACTTCATTGAAAAAGTCTGAATACTTCAGTCGGAGAAAAAATAACCAACGAAGAAATTCAAGAGGAGATGCAAAGCATTTACATGGAATTGAAACGCATAGCATTAAATAATATATAATAAATAGCATAACTGCAGAGTAGAATATACAACAATTTGACTGGCAGCATTTAAATAATAAGTATAAATTAGAAGAATTTTGTCAACCTCAGGGTTGCTTAACCAGTAGCAGAAATTTTTAATTTCTGCTTACGAATTTTTTTTTAAAAACTGTGTTAAGAATAAAACGTAAATTTTCTTTTAAAAAGGAACTTAGAAACACTACGTAAAAATTAGAAAAAAAATCCATTTGAATTTTATAAATAGAGTAAATTGGAATGCCTAGGTCATATTCGAAAAATCCCCTTAACTGGGACGAAAACGCCACCTTAAAAATAGAAACAATAGACAATGAAAAGGAATTAGGATTCTTAAAGAAGTTTTGGAAAACAATTAGGATGAACAGGGAGCCCACAGTCGAAGACGTAAAAAATCCCACAACTAGAGAGGAGGAAACTATGCGAATGTTACAAATGGTTTTCCCAAATAAAGATTAATAAAGAAAAAAATATATATTTTTCTACTTATTTAACAAGGACACAAATAGGTTTTTTAAAACTAGCGCACAAAACCGTATTTAAAGAAAAACTTTAATACGCTTACTTCCCTTCTTTACATCAAACAGAAATGAGCAAATGGGAAGAAATTTATAATGTATTAACGGAAGAAAAAATAAAGGCAGAAAAATCGTATAAATGTATAACCAAAAATACCTCAATAAAGCCTGAAACAATAGCTAAACACTTAACAATTATTTTAGAATCGCTAAATATTTTGGGAGAATCAATACATAAAGTAGATCACATTCTCACAAAAAACCACCGGACAGAGGCATACCAAATTTTTTTGAGTGTAAGAGACAAATTAGTATCTTCACTCGCACGGTACAACATAGAAATAACAGTACCAAATACATTTGAAGAAAACCTTCAAATTGATTTCAATATCCTCTTGTCAGAGTCCTCCTCGAGTCAGACTCCATTAACTGAAGATACAAAACCAACAGAATTCCCAAATACGATCACCGAAATGGCACAAACAGTAGTAGAATTCACTAAAACAGCCTCCTCAGTGTGCTACATGAGTTTGATGGTAGGCCAGAGAATTTGAACAGTTTCCTAGATGCTCTTGCTATTCTTGAACAGATAAAAGATAATCATGAAGCTCTGGCTATAACATTGATTAAAACCAAACTAAAAGGCACGTCACGAAACCATATTAGCAATAACAAGTAAGGAAGGCTAAGTTCGGGTGTAACCGAACATTACATACTCAGTTGAGAGCTATGGAGACAAAATAAGGAAAATCACCATGTAGGAAAATGAACCTAGGGTAACCCTGGAATGTGGTTGTATGACATGTGTATCAAATGGAAGGTATTAAAGAGTATTTTAAGAGAGAGTAGGCCATAGTTCTATGGATGGACGCCATTTAGGGATATCGCCATAAAGGTGGACCAGGGCTGACTCTAGAATGTGTTTGTACGATATGGGTATCAAATGAAAGGTGATAATGAGTATTTTTAAAAGGAGTGATCCTTAGTTCCATAGGTGGACGCCGTTTCGAGATATCGCCATAAAGGTGGACCAGGGGTGTCTCTAGTTGTACGATATGGGAATCAAATGAAAGGTGTTACTGAGCATTTTAAGAGGGAGTGGGCATTAGGTCTATAGGTGGACGCCTTTTCGAAATGTCGCCATTAGGGTGGGCCAGGGGTGACTCTAGAATGTGTTTGTATGATATGGGTATCAAATGAAAGATGGTAATGAGTATTTTAAAAGGGAGTAATCCTTAGTTCTATAGGTGGACGCCTTTTCGAGATATCGCCATAAAGGTGGACCAAGGGTGACTCTAGAATGTTTGTACGATATGGGTATCAAACGAAAGGTGCTACTGAGCATTTTAAGAGGGAGCGGGCATGAGGTCTATAGGTGGACGCCTTTTCGAGATATCGTCATTAGGGTGGGCCAGGGGTGACTCTAGAATGTGTTTGTACGATATGGGTATCAAACGAAAGGTGTTACTGAGCATTTTAAGAGGGAGTGGGCATTAGGTCTATAGGTGGACGCCTTTTCGAGATATCGCCATTAGGGTGGGCCAGGGGTGACTCTAGAATGTTTTTGTACGATATGGGTATCAAATGAAAGGTGGTAATGAGTATTTTAAAAGGGAGTAATCCTTAGTTCTATAGGTGGACGCCTTTTCGAGATATCGCCATAAAGGTGGACCAAGGGTGACTCTAGAATGTTTGTACGATATGGGTATCAAACGAAAGGTGTTACTGAGCATTTTAAGAGGGAGTGGGCATTAGGTCTATAGGTGGACGCCTTTTCGAGATATCGCCATTAGGGTGGGCCAGGGGTGACTTTAGAATGTTTGTACGATATGGGTATCAAACGAAAGGTGTTACTGAGCATTTTAAGAGGGAGTGGGCATTAGGTCTATAGGTGGACGCCTTTTCGAGATATCGCCATTAGGGTGGGCCAGGGTGACTCTAGAATGTGTTTGTACGATATGGGTATCAAATGAAAGGTGGTAATGAGTATTTTAAAAGGGAGTAATCCTTAGTTCTATAGGTGGACGCCTTTTCGAGATATCGCCATAAAGGTGGACCAAGGGTGACTCTAGAATGTTTGTACGATATGGGTATCAAACGAAAGGTGTTACTGAGCATTTTAAGAGGGAGTGGGTATTAGGTCTATAAGTGGACGCCTTTTCGAGATATCGCCATTAGGGTGGGCCAGGGGTGACTCTAGAATGTTTGTACGATATGGGTATCAAACGAAAGGTGTTACTGAGCATTTTAAGAGGGAGTGTACATTAGGTATATAGGTGGACGCCTTTTCGAGATATCGCCATTAGGGTGGGCCAGGGGTGACTCTAGAATGTTTGTACGATATGGGTATCAAACGAAAGGTGTTACTGAGCATTTTAAGAGGGAGTGGGCATTAGGTCTATAGGTGGACGCCTTTTCGAGATATCGCCATTAGGGTGGGCCAGGGGTGACTCTAGAATGTTTGTACGATATGGGTATCAAACGAAAGGTGTTACTGAGCATTTCAAGAGGGAGTGGACATTAGGTATATAGGTGGACGCCTTTTCGAGATATCGCCATTAGGGTGGGCCAGGGGTGACTCTAGAATGTTTGTACATATATGGGTATCAAACGAAAGGTGTTACTGAGCATTTTAAGAGGGAGTGGGCATTAGGTCTATAGGTGGACGCCTTTTCGAGATATCGCCATTAGGGTGGGCCAGGGTGACTCTAGAATGTGTTTGTACGATATGGATATCAAATTAAAAGTATTAATGAGGGTTTTAACAGCGAGTGGCCCTTAGATGTATATGTGAAGGCGTTCTCGCGATATCGACCAAAATGTGGACCAGGTGATCCAGAAAATCATCTGTCGGGTACTCCTAATTTATTTATATATGCAATACCACTAACAGTATTCCTGCCAAGATTCCAAGGGCTGTTGATTTCGCCTTGTAGAACTTTTTCATTTTCTTCTACTTAATATGGTAGGTGTCACACCCATTTTACAAAGTTTTTTCCAAAGTTATATTTTGCATTTTTTTCATTTTTCGTAATTTTCGATATCGATAAAGTGGCCGTGGTTATGGTCGGATTTCGGCCATTTTTTATACCAAGATAAAGTGAGTTCAGATAAGTACGTGGGCTAAGTTTAGTAAAGATATATCGGTTTTTGCTCAAGTTATTGTGTTAACGGCCGAGCGGAAGGACAGACGGTGGACTGTGTATAAAAACTGGGCGTGGCTTCCACCGATTTCGCCCATTTTCACAGAGAACAGTTACCGTCACAGAATCTATGCTCCTACCAAATTTGAGAAGGATTGGTAAATTTTTGTTCGACTTATGGCATTAAAAGTATTCTAGACAAACTAAATGAAAATGGGCGGAGCCACACCCATTTTGAAATTTTCTTTTATTTTTGTATTTTGTTGCATCATGTCATTACTGGAGTTGAATTTTGACTTAATTTACTTATATACAGTAAAGATATTAAATTTTTTGTTAAAATTTGAATTTAAAAAAATTTTTTTTTAAAAAGTGGGCGTGTTCTTCATCGAATTTTGCTAATTTTTATTTAGCGCATATATAGTAATAGTAGAAACGTTCCTGCCAAATTTCATCATGATATCTTCAACGACTGCCAAATTACAGCTTGCAAAACTTTTAAATTACCTTCTTGTAAAAGTGGGCGGTGCCACGCCCATTGTCCAAAATCTTACTAATTTTCTATTCGGCGTCATAACATCAACCCATCTACCAAGTTTCATCGCTTTAGCCGCCTTTGGCAATGAATTATCGCATTTTTTTGATTTTTCGAAATTTTCGATATCGAAAAAGTGGGCGTGGTTATAGTCCGATATCGTTCATTTTAAATAGCGATCTGAGATGAGTGCTCAGGAACCTACATACCAAATTTCATCAAGATACCTCAAAATTTACTCAAGTTATCGTGTTAACGGACGGACGGACGGACGGACGGACGGACATGGCTCAATCAAATTTTTTTTCGATCCTGATTATTTTGATATATGGAAGTCTATATCTATCTCGATTCCTTTATATATGTACAACCAACCGTTATCCAATCAAACTTAATATACTCTGTGAGCTCTGCTCAACTGAGTATAAAAACACAATTCAGGAAATAAAGACAAAATTGAAATCTGCTATTAAGGGTGAATCAGTAGAAGTTTTGACAGCAAAACTCCTGAACATACAACAACGCAGTAAAACTGCAAACCAGTATACTACGGAAATAAAAAAATTTCCAAGGCACTGGAAGGAGCTTACATATCTGATGGATTAAACCCAGACTTGGCAAACAAATATTCTACACAAGCAGCAGTCAAAGCTATGTGCAAGACTGCTCTAACGATACAGTCAACATGATAATGCAAGCCGGAACGTTCACATCAATGAATGATGCTATTTCCAAATTCACTAATAGTTGTACGGAAATAACACGCAGCTCAAATATAATTATGAGCATAAGGCAGCAAAACCAATATCGTGGTGGTTTCCGTGGAGGTTACAGAAATAACAACTACGGAAATTATCGGAATAGAAGATTTAGACCACAAACCCGACTCAACAACTTTAGACAGAATAATAATTTTGGAAGTGGACAAACCGGTAGTCCTCAAAACAGAAATAGAAATTTCAACCAAACACGAAATAATACTGGCAATGTACGTAATTGCACCCAGCAGGAAAACCAGAACACTCCATCTCGACTGTAGATAACAAAAAAGTGCGTATACTTAATCTACACTTAACAGCTACATATCCTCCAGAACTAGTCTAAGTAATTCACTTTCAACTCTCCTATTAGATACAGGAGCAGGCGTATCAATTATAAAAAAGGCTCAAATTGACAATATTGTCACAATAAATAATTTACAAATAACAGACCTAAAGGGCATTGGACAGGGAGTAACAAACACACAAGGTATAGGTAAAGCAGACTTAATAGGAGATGATCTTTTAATAGCACACAAATTTCACATAGTAGATGGTAATTTTCCAGTTCCATGCGAGGGAATCCTAGGACTGGACTTTATCAAAAAATATAATTGCATTTTAGATTATCGGCAAAATGAAGACAGATTAATTCTAAGACCCCATGATTTTCCACAAAATATAATAATTCAAATGACAAATACACCCACTATCAATACAATCTCAATACCCCCTAGATCAGAAGTAATTCGACAAATTAATATAAAATCCGACAACTCCGAACTTTTCATTCCCCATCGACAATTAAAAGAAGGAATCTTCATTGCCAATACAATAGCAAACAAATGTCAAACCTTCGTTAGAATCATAAACACTACTGACAAAATAGCAGTTATTCAGAACTGCAATGTAAAAACAGAAAATCTTAATGATTACGTACTAAACCAGTCAAGAAAATAACTCTAATAACAAAGAAAAATTAGAAAGAATACAAAATTTCTCCAATTTGCTAGTGAACAATTAAATTCACTATGCTCAGACTACGTAGATATATTCGCATTAGAAACTGAACCCATAACAGTCAAGAATTTTTATAAGCAAAAATTACATATAAAAGACGATAGCCCCGTCTACATTAAAAACTACTGATTCCCGCACACAAAATGAAATAAATAAACACGTAAACAAATTACCTGAAGATGACATCATAGAACCTTCAATGTCCGAATACAACAGCCCGATCCTATTAGTACCAAAAAAATCTTTATCCGGTAAAGAAGATAAACGATGGAGACTAGTCATTGACTAAAGACAAGTAAATAAAAAACTAACCGCAGATAAATTCCCACTCCCAAGAATTGATGACATTTTGGATCAATTAGGAAGAGTAAAATACTTTTCATGTTTAGATCTAATGTCAGGCTTTCATCAAATAGAACTAGACCAAAATTCTAGAGATTTTATTTCCTTTACAGTAGATAATGGCACTTACCGTTTCAAACGACTTCCCTATGGCTTGAAAGTAGCACCAAACTCATTCCAAAGAATGATTACCTTACCATTCGCAGGTCTGAAACCCTCACAATCATTTTTATATATGGATGACCTGGTAGTGTTAGGATGCTCAGAAAAGCATATGATGACAAATTTACGGGATGTATTTTCAACCTGTAGAAAATATAATTTAAAATTACACCCTTAAAAATGCTTATTCTTTAGTCAAAAGGTTACTTATTTAGGACATCAATGCACTAGCAAAGGACTGCTTTCCGACACAAATAAATTTGAAATTGTTCAGAACTACCCAACACCCAAAACAGCTGATGAAGCCAAACGATTCGTTGCTTTTTGCAACTACTACAGGAGATTCTTTCCAAATTTTGCAGAATATTCTAGAGTTTTAACACGACTCTGTAAAAAGAACGTTTCCTTCGATTGGTCGAAGGAATGTGAAATATCTTTTGATTACTTGAAGAAAGCACTACTTAGTCCAAATATCTTACAATACCCCGATTTCAATAAAGAATTTTGCATAACAACAGACGCCAGTGGCTATGCCTGCGGCGCAGTCCTTAGCCAAAAATATGAGGGAAAACATTTACCAATTGCCTATGCATCAAGATCTTTTACAAAAGGAGAAATATATAAAGTGACAATTGAAAAAGAATTAGCGGCCATTCACTGGGCTATCACTTACTTCAGACCATACGTATATGGTAGAAAATTTTTGATTAAAACTGACCATCGACCTTTAACATACCTGTTTTCAATGAAAAGCCCTTCATCAAAATTAACTAGAGTAAGATTGGATTTGGAGGAATATGACTTTGAGGTGGAGTACATAGCTGGAAAAGAAAATTACGTAGCCGACGCACTATCCAGAATAAATATTAAGAATCTAAAAGAAATGTCAGTGGAATCTTGTAAAATACTAAAAGTCACTACAAGATCTGAGACTAGAAAACAAGCCGGTAATAATATAAAAGAAGAAAATAAGTCACATAGAGAACCCTATAATATATGAAGCACTAAATAAATTTGAAGTAAAAAGACATGTCGAGCTCGTTTTCGATCCTCCGAAATTATATTTCAAAAAAGGGGAGAAAATTTGTAGCACAATAGATACAAGCAACCTAATTATTGAGGATAAGATTGACTTAGGACAATTCTTTACCAGGCTTAAAAAAGAAGCCGGCAATTTAGGACTTGTAAAGATACAGTTGTCCTTAGGGGACAAATTGTTTAAAGATAATTATACTCGAGTAAGCAAACATTTTTACTAAAACTAGTTGGGCAAGCTATCCGGAGGGCAGACCCTACGGCCTGCTCCAGCTTGCTACTGTTAGCGTCTCAAGGTCCTCCACTGATGAAATTTCCTGTGCCGAATGCCTACCTAGCTTATTTCCTACCACTTTGACGAACCTTCGCCAATTGGTCCTATTTGGATTACGATAGGGAATAGGAATTCCTACAATAAGACAGATATTGAATAGTATCCCTCTATGGTCAGTAAACGACTGACTATATGATACCCTCCAGCCTTCTATCCAAATATTGCTGTTACCGCTTAGTAGCGTGACATCCAACACCTCCTCCCACCCGTTGAATGTGTCCGTGGTTGGAAATACAAAGGTGGGTGTGTTTCCCCGATTGCATACTACTAGGTCAGTATTAATAATAAAATCGAAAAGTGACTCACCCCGAGTGTTGATTTCCTTCTCCATAGGGAGTGCCTGGAATTGGCATCACATCCCAGCACAATATCTGCAGATCTCCAGTCCTGCATCAAGGCTCGGACCTCCTCAGGTGGAGCGTCCTTGTCATGCGGCATGCAGGAAGAAGCAGTTAGTATGCTGGCTCCGTCAGCTGTGTCTAGCGAAATCGTTGTCAGATCCGAAGAGCTGTGAGACGAAACAGGAAAAACAATGTAGTTAGATTTTACCAAAACGCATGTCCTAGGCTTATCGTCCCCGCGCTTGTAAAACGTAGAGTATCCCTTTATTGAGAACCCTTTCACCTGGGTGTTCCACACCCAGGGCTGCTGAGCAAGGGCTATATCAACGTCTTCTTCCAGTAGGAAGACGGCAAGGTTGTCCGAGGCCAGCCTAGAGTGCTGGAGGTTAATTTGGCCAGCCTTTAGACCCGTTGGAACTAGTGGGGTCCAGGTTCTTGGTCGGCGAGCTGCAAGTCCTCCAGGCGCTTGTTAGCAGCGTCGAGCTCATCCGCTTTTTCAAGCGGAGTAATGCTGTCCTCTGATATGAGGAGCACGAAGGAGACGCTGTTCCGCCGCGATTCCTCTGCCGAGCTCGGGGTCTTTTTGGTATGTCGGAGGGCGGGATGAACTTAATCCTTAAGCCCTCCCAGACCTCCCCTAGGGCCAGCACGCAATTCTCCTAGAAGTCCTTGGACTGCTGGCCCTCCCATTTTACCACCCGGTAACTGCGAACAACATCCTCCGAGTTGAAGAAGATTACCCTCCGGGTTGGCCATGAGAAAGTCAATGACCATCTGAGACAGCCTTGCCTCTAGCTCCCCCCACTTCTCTAATACGGGCTTGCCGCTGTTGATGGTCGCATCCACTAGCGCAACTTGTAGGTTACTCCGAACCATTTCTGCGAAAAAGTTTTGGCCCCTCCCAGTGCTTCGGCTGTTTGTGAACTGTGCTACTTATAAATTTAAAAATATTTTGTATCCGTACTCCACATATCCATACTTTATTGTTATTTGTAACCATTATCAAATGCTTTATTTCTTCCCACAGGTTGTAAAATCAAAGCACTACGAGCAAAAACTAATACGTATATAAAGACTCCTGTGCGCGGTGAGGAGCCTGTTTTCGTAGTGACTGGCCGCAAAGAGGATGTAACCAAAGCTAAGCGTGAGATTTTATCTGCAGCAGAACATTTCAGTTTGATACGTGCCACTCGCAAATCATCAACTGACAACAGCTCCAGTGTAGTAGAATGTAATGACTGGAGTGGCAACAGTTTCGTCACCAATGCTTTCGCAAATATCCCTTCGAGACCTTCTATGCCAGGACAGGTAACAATACAGGTACGAGTTCCCTATAGAGTGGTCGGTTTGGTAGTGGGGCCTAAAGGTACAACTATTAAACATATTCAACATCAAACACAAACTTATATAGTTACACCTTCTCGTGAAAAGGAGCCCATATTTGAAGTAACTGGTTTGCCGAACAACGTTCAGTCCGCGCGTCAACTAATAGAAGCACATATTGCTCTACGTACAGGCAGCTTAGATCCCATCAGTGATAATGGCAGTAGTGCTGTTGTAATTCCAGGCACATCAAATGATGTTCCAGAGGTTCATAGTTTGAATGTGTTAAGTCAAATCTTAAATGACCCTACAATAGATTCAGACATATTTCTATCACTTTGTAAAGATAGCGGTATACGATCAACCCTTGGCTACGAAGATGAATCTTGTGAAGTACGTACTGAAAAGGCTTTCGCAGATGGCTTTGAACCAAATGACGACAGAAAAACTGAACTTAATGCAGCTTGCTTTGAGAACAAATTTGTTGAGAATCAAATCAGTTTTCGACATCTAGAGAACTTTCAATTTCAATATTTTAGTACATCAAATCAAACTCTCGATGATATGAGTGGCCTTGCAGACAACTTCAGTATTAAGGCTTGTATTGGTAGAAGTTCGAACGTTCTTGCCGACCTAGACAATAATCTCCAGAAGAAAAACGACCCGTTTCCTTCACCGTTCCAAACAACATTTACCTTAAACCAAAATATGCAATCCTCATCTTTCAGTGCAATAAATAAAAATAGGTATTTTCGCAGTGATGGCAGTGTAAGTTCTTATAAGCAAATAAATTTAGCTAATTATACCGGTGCTATTAATAGCAAGGCTCAAGGCGGTACAGAAGGCTCACCAGGCATACAAAGTTGTAGTATTAACAGTGAAAATAGCAACAACAACAACCGTATGACACGGTCTTGTTCATCGGCATCATCCACTGCATCATCTAGAAGTGCTAATAACAGTGGAACTAACAGTGGCACTAGCAGCCGTCCGGAACTAATTAACATTTGGAAAAATTTTGGCGAGTCTCTGGACCTTGATGAAGGCTTTGGCGATTTACCAAATATCTGGACTTTACCTACATCACTATCGATATTAAAATCATCCAATACCTCTCCTTCAACATCAATGAGCCCAACTGATTCATTTTCGGGTGAAATTCCAGCACTTACTCACAGCTTTAAAGATGGGGTGAATGGCTTAATAAGTGACTCACGTCATGAGTGCAGGGCTAATAAAAGTTTACTAAAAAAAAAACAAAATAGACAGGGCGACGGAATGCAAACACTTCTTTATGATTCAGCGACACCGAAACTTGAATGTCTGATATGTAATAATAAGAAAGTAAATGCTGTTTTAGTTCCATGTGGTCATAACATGTTCTGTATGGAATGCGCTAATCGTATTTGTGAGTTTGGTAATGGAATTTGTCCCATTTGCAGTTTAAACGTTTATCACGTTACGCGTTTAATCATATAAGTTTTTACTTAATTGCTAAAATAAAAGGAAGCCAATATTTTATTCATATTTGGTATCAAATATACAAGTAAAAATTAAGTGATTCTTTTTACAAATCGCATAAGTTCAAGTAACCATTTACGCATATATATTTAACCTAGATATACATTGTAGGTTCATACGTACACAAATAATATATTCTAATATTCAAAAATATTCTCAACACTATTATGTGACAATGAATGTGTTGATTAAACAAGAACTTTACACTAGTTGTAGAATTATGATATCCTTAAACAATAAAGTAGGAAAAAACTTATTTTCAAGCTACCGACTAATTTTATAGCGAATTAAACAAAGCCGTAACATGTATAACTATATATATTTATTTTAAAATTATATTTTTGTATGAAATATTTATTTTATTGAACGAGAAACCGTGCGAGTCCACCTAGACTTAACAGAATTTCATAATAATTACAAAAAAATAAATTATACCCATATTTTTTAATAAATATTAAAAATTTTTATGTTTTGTTAGAAGGAAATCTTATAAATAAAAATGGATGTGTGTGTTGTATATATGTGTTTAATAGGCGCCTAAAGTACCCAACCGATCCTCACAAAATCTTCAGAGTATGTTCACGTTGTCCTCCGTTATTTTCCAGGCTATTTAAAACTTTGGAAAGGGGGCAGTGCCACGCCCACAGCCGATAGAAATTTCATTTTGTTGAAAATCCGAATAAATTTTTGCGGTATAAATCAAAACCCCACCATAGAACAGAACTCGTTGCGCTAGACCCATCAACATTTTTGATACGGTCAACCATGGCATGTTACTGCAAGACCTGGAAGGGTCTACCCTTCCCCCCCAGTCTTAAAAGGTGGACCGCAAATTATCTGGATAGCTGGCAGGCATCAGTGCAAATTAGAAACGCAACAGCAAAACCAAGAAGAATTAAACTAGGGGTGCCACAGGGTGGTGTTCCATCCCCACTTTTGTTTAATTTCTACATATCAAAGCTACCTTCGCCACCAGAAGGAGTTACTATCGTTTCCTCCGCCGATGACTGCACAATAATGGCCAAATAAACATATTCAACATCAAACACAAACTTATATAGTTACACCTTCTCGTGAAAAGGAGCCCATATTTGAAGTAACTAGTTTGCCGAACAACGTTCAGTCCGCGCGTCAACTAATAGAAGCACATATTGCTCTACGTACAGGCAGCTTAGATCCCATCAGTGATAATGGCAGTAGTGCTGTTGTAATCCCAGGCACATCAAATGATGTTCCAGAGGTTCATAGTTTGAAGGTGTTAAGTCAAATCTTAAATGACCCTACAATAGATTCAGACATATTTCTATCACTTTGCAAAGATAGCGGTATACGATAAACCCTTGGCTACGAAGATGAATCTTGTAAAGTACGTACTGAAAAGGCTTACGCAGATGGCTTTGAACCAAATGACGACAGAAAAACTGAACTTAATGCAGCCTGCTTTGAGAACAAATTTGTTGAGAATCAAATCAGTTTTCGACATCTAGAGAACTTTCAATTTCAATATTTTAGTACATCAAATCAAACTCTCGATGATATGAGTGGCCTTGCAGACAACTTCAGTATTAAGGCTTGTATTGGTAGAAGTTCGAACGTTCTTGCCGACCTAGACAATAATCTCCAGAAGAAAAACGACCAGTTTCCTTCACCGTTTCAACCAACATTTACCTTAAGCCAAAATATGCAATCCTCATCTTTCAGTGCAATAAATAAAAATAGGTATTTTCGCAGTGATGGCAGTGTAAGTTCTTATAAGCAAATAAATAAATTTAGCTAATTATACCGGTGCTATTAATACCAAGGCGCAAGGTGGTACAGAAATCTCACCAGACATACAAAGTTGTAGTATTAACACTGAAAATAGCAACAACAACAACCGTATGACACGGTCTTGTTCATCGGCATCGTCTACTGCATCATCTAGAAGTGCTTATAACAGTGGAACTAACAGTGGCACTAGCAGCCGTCCGGAACTAATTAACATTTGAAAAAATTTTGGCGAGTCTCTGGATCTTGATGAAGGCTTTGGCGATTTACCAAATATCTGGACTTTACCTACATCACTATCGACATTAAAATCATCCAATACCTCTCCTTCAACATCAATGCGCCCAACTGATTCATTTTCGGGTGAAATTCCAGCACTTACTCACAGCTTTAAAGATAGGGTGAATGACTTAATAAGTGACTCACGTCATGAGTGCAGGGCTAATAAAAGTTTACTAAAAAAAACAAAATAGGCAGGGCGACGGAATGCAAACACTTCTTTATGATTCAGCGACACCGAAACTTGAATGTCTGATATGTAATAATAAGAAAGTAAATGCTGTTTTAGTTCCATGTGGCCATAACATGTTCTGTATGGAATACGCTAATCGTATTTGTGAGTTTGGTAATGGAATTTGTCCCATTTGCAGCTTAAACGTTTATCACGTTACGCGTTTAATCATATAAGTTTTTACTTGATTGCTAAAATAAAAGGAAACCAATATTTTATTCATATTTGGTATCAAATATACAAGTAAAAATTAAGTGATTCTTTTGACATCTCAACACTATTATGTGACAATGAATGTGTTGGTTAAACAAGAACTTTACACTAGTTGTAGAATTATGATATCCTTAAACAATAAAGTAGGAAAAAACTTATTTTCAAGCTACCGACTAATTTTATAGCGAACTAAACAAAGCCGTAACATGTACAGCTATATATATTTATTTATTTTAAGATTATATTTTTATATGAAATATTAATTTTTTTTGAACGAGAAACCGTGCGAGTCCGCCTAGACTTAACAGAATTTCATAATAATTACAAAATAATAAATTATACCCATATTTTTTAAAAAATATTAAAATTTTTTATGTCTTGTTGGAAGGAAATCTTATAAATAAAAATGGATGTGTGTGTTGTATATATGTGTTTAATAGGCGCCTAAAGAACCCAACCGATCACAAAATTTTCAGAGTATGTTCACGTGGTCCTCCGTTATTTTCCAGGCTATATAAAACTTTGGAAATTTCATTTTGTTGAAAATCCGAATAAATTTTTGCGGTATAAATCAAAACCCCCACCATAGAACAGTACTCGTTGCGCTAGACCCATCAACATTTTTTGATACGGTCAACCATGGCACGTTACTGCAAGACCTGGAAGTGTCTACCCTTCCCCCCCAGTCTTAAAAGGTGGACCGCAAATTATCTGGATGGCTGGCAGGCATCGGTGCAATTTAGAAACGCAACAGCAAAGCCAAGAAGAATTAAACAAGGGGTGCCACAGGGTGTTGTTCCATCCCCACTTTTGTTCAACTTCTACATATCAAAGCTACCTTCGCCACCAGAAGGAGTTACTATCGTTTCCTGCGCCGATGACTGCACAATAATTGCCGCAGGCCCAGGCCCACAGATCGATGAGCTTTGCAACAGAATAAACGGCTACCTCCCTAATCTCTCCAGTTTTTTCACCTTGCGAAACCTGACATTATCACCGACAAAATCATCCGCGACCTTATTTACAACTTGCGCGTCCCATATGTCGACCATTTTGAACATCCACGTCGATGGCACCACGCTACCGACTGTCCTACACCCCAAAATCTTGGGTGTGACGTTTGATCAGGATCTACATTTTGGTGAGCATGCAGCCGCAATTGTACCGAAAATCCAGAGCCGTAATAAAATCCTGAAATCTCTTGCTGGCAGTAATTGGGGAAAAGATAAAGAAACGCTCATTACCACTTACAAAGCAATTGGCCAGCCGATTGCATGCTACTCATCCCCGATGTGGTCGCCAAGCCTAAAGATTACTCGCTGGAAGAAGCTATAGGCCTGCCAATATACTGCGATCAGAACCACCACGGGTTGTCTTATGTCCCCAGAACGCCATCTCCACAATGAGGCGAGAATACTCCCCATCAGGGAGAGAAATGAAATGCTAGCCAAACAGCTCCTGCTGAATATCCTGAAACCTCGGCATCCCAACAGACATCTCATTGATGAGCCTACACCGCCCAGGGGCTTAAGGAGCCCTCTCCGTCAGCATTACGAGGAAATACGGCACCTGAGAACACAGCCGTATGAAGCCAAAAAACACAAGCAGGTCCTCAGTGAACTCCACAAACACGCGTCGTGTATCCTGTACTCAGAGAACAATACCCTAAATTGCAGAAGAGGAATGCACACTCCCTAGGGAAACGCGAGTCACTCTAGCTCAACTTCGATCTGGATACTGTAACAGGTTAAACTCTTACCTATCCAGAATCTACCCCGACATACAAAATGTTTGCCCCGCTTGCAATGTGTCCCCACATGACACCAACCATCTCTTCAATTGAAATGTGGAACCAACGCCTCTAACACCCCCTTATTATGGTCCACCCCTGTTGAAACAGCAAGTTTCCTTGGACTCCCGTTAGAGGATAGTGATGAAAATTTGTGATCGGTCACACCTATTGGATGGGGCGAAGCACTGCTAAAATAAAAAAACAAGCATGATCTGGAATTCCAACATACAGGTGAACCAATTAAAAGAAACTACGTTATGCACGGTAAATTGATACGCAACCACTCGTATGGTAGGAAGCTGTCATTTCGCCAGATATTTTAATCGTGAGCGCAGGACTCGTAAACTGCGTCAACTGGCAGCCGATGGTAACATTGACATCCGACCACCTAAACATACTCCTTTGGCTCGAGCGATCTATCGACTTCATTACTACTGAAAAACACACTTATCAATTAAAAAAAAGGAAAATGGGAAGATAACAAAACTTATAGTGAAAATTATTTTCCCTATACCGATAGATGTCCGTCAAGGGAGCGTGCTTTCCGCAAGGTCATTGAATCCGCTTCGACTCGTTTTATTCTCGTCGTAAGAATCCCGTATCTCCAGCCACATTTTGCAGCGGAGCCCGCAACTCTAGCGAAAGAACAAGACCTTATAAGACAGCACGAGCCCGGCGACCCCCAAATAAGGAGCATAAAGCAACGCATCAGATTGCTTTAGGATGAACACAAGCGGGTGAAATGGGAGAAGCACTTAAAGAACTGTAACCTCTCCTCCTGTGTGGGTACGCTATGGTCTACCGTAAAGCCCATTTCGAATCCGACTTAGCGTAACGATAAAATATCTATCGCCTTCGGCAATGGAATGCGAAAAAATGCGCGAGCGCTTTCTGCCGACAGTGTGTAATGCATTCTACGGTTGTCCAAGCCAGACGGCGGGCCAACAGACCGCACACACAAGCATAAACATAGAGCTTCCTCAACTGCCGTCACCGCCAAAGACGTTGAAGATGCCACTAAACCATCTAAAGCCGTAGGCCCATACGGCATAGCCATGCCGATGCTTAAAAAATAAAGAGTGATTTAAATATCTAGAGCATGTCTTCAACCTGTCCCTGTCCATCTTCGTCATCCCTGAAAAATGGAAAATGGCCAGGTTGGTTCCGCTATTAAAGCCTGGGAAACCAGCTAAGCTAGCGTAGGAGAATCTTATTGTCCGATAGCCCTCCTATAACCAGTATCCAACACTTACTTACTTACTTACTTAATTGGCGCTTAACCGTCTAAACGGTTATGGCCGTCCAACAAGGCGCGCCAGTCGCTCCTTCGCTCCGCCAACCGGCGCCAATTGGTCACACCAAGGGAGGTTAAATCGTTTTCCACCTGGTCCTTCCAACGGAGTGGGGCCGCCCTCTACCTCTGCTTCCATAGGCGGGTTCCGATAGAAACACTTTCTTGGCCGGAGCATCATCTTTCATTCGCATAACATGGCCTAGCCAGCGCAGCCGCTGCGTTTTAATTCGCTGGACTATGTGGATGTCTGCGTATAGCTCGTACAGCTCATCATTAAATCTTCTTCGGTACTCGCCATCGCCAACGCGTAGAGGTCCATAAATCTTTCGAAGAACTTTTCTCTCGAACACTCCCAAAGCCGCTTCATCTGCTGTTGTCATGGTCCATGCTTCTGCCCCATATAGCAGGACGGGTACGATAAGTGACTTGTAGAGTATGATTTTCGTTCGCCGAGAGAGGACTTTACTTTTCAATTGCCTACCTAGCCCAAAGTAGCATTTATTGGCAAGATTGATTCTTCGCTGGATTTCAGTGCTGATGTTGTTGCTAGTGTTGATGCTGGTTCCCAAATAAACGAAGTCTTTTACTATTTCGAAATTATGGCTGCCAACAGTAGCGTGGTTGCCAAGGCGCATATGCGCTGACTCTTTGCTCGATGACAGCAGGTACTTCGTTTTGTCCTCATTCACCATCAAACCCATCTTTACCGCTTCTTTTTCCAGCTTGGAGTAAGCAGTATCCAACACAGATTTTAACCTGCCGCATATATCATGGAACACCTATGATTATAATATTTTACCAGTCTCATCTAAGACGTATAACAGCGACTTTTTGTATGAAATATCCGACCTTAGTCTTAATCAGATCAATATTTTTCCAAATAAGTACGGTAAATTTTCAGATTTAGCCTTTGTAGATGACTTATCTAAATTCTCTGTGAACCGATGTGAGTCCCTAGTGTTACCTGAAGATGTTTACCATCCTCCCCTCGAATAATTTACGAAACCATTGGCAACGTTTATGGTTGCATAAATAAACCAGGTGTTTATACCAGTCGTTTTGATTTTTCAAGAGCCAATTTCAAAAAACTAAATGAAGAGCTTTCTAAAATAACTTGGCCTCAACATAATGCGGACGTGGATCAGATCGTTTTTTATTTTAATATTATCATTTATAACTTGTTTGAAAAGTATGTGCCTAAACGTATTGGATCACTAAAGAACTAAAATCTTTGAAAAACAAAAAGTCACGTTATTTCAAATTATATAAGAATACTGGGTTACATTCCGACTACGTTCGTTATGCTATTCTGCGTCATAAGTATTTTGAACTTAATAAAAAGTGATATAAAGCTTACGTCTGTAAAATTAAGAAGAAAATTATAAGCAACCCGCGGTCGTTTTATGGTTTCGTAAATTCGAAACGTGGGGTAAAGGGTTTTCCTTCCGCTATGAAGTTGAATGGTAATATTTCTAGCGACAATCAAGAGATTGCGAATTTCTTCGCTAAATTTTTCAAATCTATTCCGGCGATATTGCTTTGCCACCTGGGAAATATCCCTATGAACTGCATTCAAGTAATTCAATTTCTGCTCCACTCTTATTACCCCACATGCTTTCTTAAAAAATGTGTAGAATTCATCTACAAACCTCTTACTGATCTGTTTAACCTATCTTTGAAGTAGGGAACTTTCCCGACTGCATGGAAGGAATCCCTTCTCATCCCTCTCCATAAATGTGGCATTAAGTCGTCTATTGAAAACTATCGTGGCATAGCTAGACTGTCCGCTATTCCAAAGTTGTTGGAAGAAATCGTTACAAATCACCTAACATTTTCAATTTCAACATTAATTGCAAGTTCTCAGCATGGGTTTTGTATGGGCAAATCAACCATTACTAATTTACTTGAGTTCACAACTCATATTTCGAACGGTTCAGAGAAAATCTTCACACCGACGTTATATACACCGATCTTAGTAAAGCATTCTATAAAGTATGTCACTCATTACTTATATATAAACTCGACGAGCTTGGGTTTCAACCTAATCTCACTCGTTGGATTTCCTCCTATCTCTGTGGCAGAACACAAAGAGTAATCTTTAAAAATATGTTCTCGAGTATCATTAGTGTCACCTCTGGTGTGCCTCAGGGCAGCCATCTTGGTCCGATTCTGTTTTTGCTATTTATAAACGATATCTCGACAACTATAAAATATTCTGAAATCTTGATGTATGCTGATGATGTAAAACTTTTTAAGACTTACGCGTCGATTGAAGAACGTTCTTTACTTCGAACGGATTTAAGTTGCTTCGCTGCTTAGTGCAATGTTGTTGTGTGTTGATAGTCAGAATTCCCTTTATTCGTGAATACTTTCTATTTTATACAAAACTTCTTAACCTATACATATATACATTCTTACATTAATAATTACATACAAGAGGTGCATGACTCAATAGTAAAAAATGCTTTATCAGCGAATGACGCATTAATGCATTAGGTGACTTAGTGAAAGCGAATGAACTTATGGTAGTTACCTGGGTCAATGAACGAGCGTTTGTAATGTTAAGCGTGTTTGAAATGGGGTGAATTCCACGCGATACTACACCATCGGCCTTTTAAGTGAGCGTATATAATGTTATGCTTAATTATAGACGGTCACTCCAATGTCATTGTGATAAGTGTGCCGTGTTGTTTCATTTTTCGTTGAATGACCCAGTCAACTTGCTTGGTGTTACCAAATAAGAATTTTTTTTTGCATTCAGTTGTTATTTATGTCATTGTGTTAACTTGATAATCAGCCCTATTCTGCATTTCGACTTGGATTGGAATTTTTTCGATTTGGCAATTTTGGTATTCTGTGTTCCAATCTCTTTCGATCCAACTTCGAATCGTTCGATTTTTTGTATTCTGCATTTCGATCGTAGTTCCGTTTTTCTAAGTTGCAAATTAGTTGGCGGAAAAATATTTTCTTTTTATTTTTTTATTAATTTATAACAGAATTTTAACAAAAATGTAAGTAAAACTTGTTAAGAAACGTAGAAGGCTTGATGATGATTGTTTTTATATGTTTCCAGGTCAAAAACAACATGTCGATGTCGAAGTCCTTGGACGTATTTGCCCCGCAAAAGTATCTAACACATACTTGAAAGCATCCTTGTTAAGTCGAGAGTTTTTTTTTGAAACTAAATAAGAGAATAAGTATTTAAACTTTACCACTTTTAAGATCAATTTCTTACAATTCGTCACTCATCTCAAATGGATTACACAAATGTCGCAATATTTGCCTTTCCATTCTCGTCTGGCCATTTTCGTATGCGTTGCTTTCCAACTCCACAAATATGCCGCGGCTATTGATTCCATTATAATAGACAGCTATAATTTGTGTCTGTTTGTTGGGTCCAGTTATATGCCAAAGCAAGCTGCCGGCGTAGAGGAAGGTGAAGCGAAAACGTAAACAATCCTTGCGGAAGGAATAAATAAACTTTTATAAAGTATTTTAGGCCAGTGCAATGAAATTAGCATCCTTAAAATTCAGAAAATGTCAACTATATTCGTGCAGGAATCCGTTTTAACAAAACTTGGTGGCCACGGCAGGGAATTGGCCAAAAGAACGACAAAAACACACTTACAATTATGAAAGCACTTCACTCAAAAAAATATAACACTGCGGCAATATATTCTATTACTTTTTTTTGTACAAAATGGCGTGGATAATAAAATATAAACGTTTTTCAGTGTTTTTTACAAATTTGCTTTAATTTATTTTGTTCCAATGTTCACACATTCCGTACCAACAGATGATTTCGAAAAATTATTTGCTCTTCTTCTTCTCTTTACGATTCCGTCGTAATGCAGAATACCAAACTTCGATTAAAGCGGAGCGGAGAACGGGAACGTAATCAAAATGCAGAATAGGGGTGATTATGTGTATGTGTGTTTTCTTTTTGCTTTTATTCGTTTGCATTTGCTTTACGTACAGTGCCCGTTATCTCATTCTCGCTTTTTCATAGTAAGCTGATTTTTTCTATTTTTTTTTGTGTATTTACTATAATGAGTAATTTTGCTTACATTTTTTTTATTTGTGCAAAATTTTTGTTTTTTTTTTGTTGTGGTTGAGTGCTTACGATTATGTGTGACAAATCTCTTTTCTATTGTTCTTTTGTTTGTGTTTTTTTTTTTTTTGAAGTATATATATATTTGTATGGTTATGTGCTTGTGATTATGAATAATGTTTTGTATTAAGTGGTATTTTACTTATTTTACTTATTTGACTTATTACACAGTCGGATTTTAAATGTGTGCACCCACTTAAAATCCGCTTGTCTTCTAGAAATTATTTTCTAATATTTATATACAAATATGAAGCTGAGAAAAAAAAATTTGTTTTCAATTGCTTAGATACAAATTATTATTAAATAACTGAGTAAATTGGAAAGTTTATTTTTAGATTATTTCCTTTAAGTTATCAAGAGATATCTTAAATGTGTTTAAGCCTATTCTTATGAATTATATGTGTAGGTTAAAGTAAAAATTTTTCCTGGTACTATTTCTATTCTACTTTAGCTAGAGTAAAAATATTTTTCCTAAAATTATGATCTTTCTAAAAGCTGAGGTTCTTAACGGAAACAACTCACACTTATCTCTATTGGTGGTTAAAGTAAAGTATATTATTTACATTTTTTTCTGTACGGTTATGACCTCTTGAATTGTGAGGTTCTCTTAAAGGGGACCCAGGTGCCTAAATATTTATATTAATTTCTAATAACTAAAGGTGCTTGATTTTTATATTAATAAGAGTTTCATTGTTGGTTGGGTTCTACTTAACTAAGGACACTCATTCCGCCAAAAAAAAATGTGAGGTTGTGATTTATGGGAGAGCATAGTAGTTTAAATTAACGGGTAAACAATGAAAAAATTTTTCGTATCTTTAAGTGATCTTTTTATGTTTGTGATATTTACATATATTCCAGCAATTTCTTTGATCTAATATGTCATGCTATTTCTGCGGCGGCCACCAGGACAGAATCGTCATGAATTTTATGAAGAATGATTTTTATTTTTATTCCGGGATTTGTCACATGCACAACCTCTTTGGTTAATGCAATTATTTGATCTTAGAGAACTATCAATTATTATTTTAAATTTGCCTACTCGAGTAAATATTCAATTATTTTTCACCAATTTGTCCCTCAGGACAACTGTGTTGTCCTTATAAATATCAAGTCCTGTATTGGCGGCATTTGTACAATGTGTGTACAGCCTGATAACTAATTGTCCTAAGTCAATTTTATCATCTGTAATCAGGTTGCTTGTATTTCTTACGCTACCATTTTTAGGAGCGCGACATGTCTTATTGCTGAAAATTTATATAGCGCTTTAACATATATATATATTCTCTTTGCGACTTTTCTTCATTTTTGTTGTTGATATTGGCTGGTTGTAAAATTTTTGTATTTTTTTTTTCGTTAGGTTTTGCTTACTTCCACTGTCCTAGAATTTCTTATTGCTTCCTGACCATCTTTGTCAGGAGCATTCAACGGAATTTCGCAAGTTCTTTATTGGCTATTGATTTTAGTCAGGACTCTCGAAGCTGTCGATTTCTACATTTTGGAATTTAAAAAATGTAAGGCGCGATAACCTCCGAAGAGATCTAAGGCCGAGCTTCTCTTTCAATTTGCGTCGTGCTCCTCTTGATTTTCCCTACAACTTGGCCGGACGGGACATACATGTTTTATGCCGACTCCGAACGGCATCTGCAAGGCAGATGAGTTTTCACTGCGAGCTTCCAGGGCAGAAATACACCCGGAGCGCTTGCCAAACACTGCCGAGGGGCGACCCCGCTTAGAAAAATTTTCTTCTAATTTAAAAACCTTATTTCTAAAATTTTGATGTTGCTTTGCCCGGGGTGCGAACCTAGGTCATACGGTGTGGTAGCCGGAGCACGCTACCATCACACCACGGTGGCCACCATTTTGGAATTTACTTGAAGTATTTATTGCTCTTCCTCGGATTTGAGTTTGGAAATTTGAGAAGGAGAAAATGGAAATTGTTAGACGCGCTGTTGCATGTTTTTCAGTTGGCTATATTTGAATTTCATATAGTTTCTGATTATAGTGGCTATTGCGATGACTAATAGTGTGATAACGCAGATTAAAACTGCTAGTCAAACATCTGGAATGTTTGGAGTAGTCTTTGGTTCTGGTTCAGCTGGTGGCTCGTATTTTACAATTCTATTCTCTGATGTTTCAGGGTTTTCTTTCCATAGTTCGTAGCCAGCTATGGCTATCATAATGCCTTGGGCTATTTTTGAAACTTCTGTAATTACTTTCTTATTTCAGTAAGGGTTTAAATTCCAATAAAATTTCTTTGATTTTTTTTCTTTTATCCTAGGTACTCCATTTTATTTATAACTTTTGTATTATAAAAATTGTTAAAATTCTTAAAATATTTTTAATTAGGAAAAAAATTTTCTTTTTCAATTATTTTAGGTTTATTAGCTTAATGTAGTTTATAAAATATTTAAAATTTTTTTTTGTCATAGTCAAAAAATTTTTAGATGTTACTATAACTTAACATTTGGCATTTTCGGGGAACACTCTCCTCATCATTCGCATTATTTCCTCTACTCTGGTTGTGGGGTTTATTATGTCTTCTATTGTGGGTTCCCTTTCCATTCCTATTATTTTCCACCATTTCTTTAAGCCTTCTAATTCCTTTTGTAGGTCCCTAGTGCGTAGCGTGTTTTCGTCCCACCAGGGGGGAGGGGAAAGTCTGAGGAGTCCCTTTGCATTTTAACAGAGTGAAAAAAAAAATTTTTATAGAATGTCCTACGGCATTTATCCTCCCTGGTTATTTTATTCCTAGTAAAGGGATAATTGAAACAGTCGGAAGTTAACTGACTATTTTAAAAAATGTCCTAAGCATTCCAATTTACTTAAATATAGAACTTTTATTTATTTTACGTTTAATTGATTCTTTTTCTCTTTAAATTTTTACATAATTTTTTTTTTTCGCAATAAAAAAGTCCTAGGCAAAGATATAATTTTTGCCAATGGTGAAGCGTCACAGGGCCGCTCAACTTGCTGCCAGTTTTTCTTCATGTCTGGTAATGTCTGGCCATGTACAAGGTTAGATAATATGTTTATGTTGATGGCTGGTAATGTTTTCTCAACGTCTGCCGCTAGTCATAATTTTCCATCAATATTCCACTTCCTTATGCATCACAAATTTCATTTTATATACCATCCATTATGTTGCTAAAGTAACGTGCTGCCATTTATTGTTGTTGCTGCTGTTGAAAAAGGATTTGGTCGCCTTGTTTGTCTAGGTTAATTCATCAATCTCGCTTCCATTACTTTGCGTTTGTTTAAATTATTTGTGGGTTATACCATTATCCGTGGAATATCCTCTAGCCAGTTTGTGGCTCTTATTTTTATACTTTAAAAGAAACTTGTTAAACTGGCAGGATCTCTATTCAGTTAGATTATTTTTTGCAGTTTTGCAGATTTTAATCTAGACTGGCAGGATCGCCATGTTGTGTGTTGATAGTAAAGTTAGATAGATAGATAGATAGATAGATGTTGTGAGGTTAAGCACTGCGACCTATTGGTCTATTGTGCCCTCATTCTCTTTACAACACTTCATCCAAGCCGAGTTCTCTGATAAAATCCAGAATGGTTCTTGGCTTCAGAGAATGTATGTGACTATTTTCTAATTTGGATGATCCTAGGATCCTAAGCCTTCGTCTCGAGACTGCATCACATTCCTTCAGGATGTGTTCTGCAGACTCATCTTCGGCATCACAGAATCGACAGAGGCTACTAGCCGATATACCCAATTTATGCATATGGCTCTTTAGCCTACAGTGACCTGTGAGTATACCTGTTAAAATCCTAAGGCTAATTTTTGGGAGATTAATCATAGCCTTATATCGCTTTGAATTGTACCCTCCTATTAGTGCCTTTGCCTGCCGAAGTCCTGGACTTTCACGCCAGTGTTGTTCTCTGAGGCACGCCTCCTTTTGTCTAAATTCCTCCCTTATTGTATGTGACCCTATTGGGACCATAGGCTCGGGACCTATTGGCTTTCCGGCCGCTGCCAACCTGGCAAGCTCGTCCGCTCGCTCGTTACCATCCACTCCCCTGTGTCCAGGTACCCATGCTAGACGGATGGTGTTATTAACTCCTAGACTGTTTAACCTCTCTACGCACTCAAGGACTGTTGATGATTTAATCTCAACTGATGATAATGCCTTGAGTGCAGCTTGACTGTCGCTGAGTATAGCGATTTTCTCGTTGGTATATCCCCGCTGTAAGTTTATCTCTGCACACCGGCTTATGGCAACAACTTCGGCTAGGAAGATGCTCGGATATTTTCCGAGTGGTAGGGATATTTTGGTTCGGGGGCCGACGATCTCCGCTCCTATGCCCTCCGGTGTCTTCGAGCCATCGGTGTACCATATTATGGTGTGTTCCTGGTGAAGCGCTTCAATCCTGGAAGTGTCCCACGTACATTTGTTACCCAGCTCTATTTTGAAGCGTTTCTCAAACTTAATTATCTTCCTCGTATCATCTCTGGGAAGTTGGATAAGTGGAATCTGCTCCTGCAGCTTCGCCATGCTCCGTGACTGTATCACTTTGCCTCTTCCATATCCCTCTTTAGCTATGTTTACTAAAGTTCTCCTGGCTGCCTGCTCAATTATTATATGTAGAGGCGTTAACTCAATCAGCACCTCTATTGCTGCCGTCGGGCATGTTCGCATAGCTCCCGTAATGCAGACACATGCTAAGCGTTGAAGCTTCGTGAGTGATTTTTGTACGGTCACCATGGTTGTCCTTGATGCCCACGCAACGGCTCCGTACACTATGATAGGTCTCACTATCATAGTGTACATCCATCTTAGGATCTTTGGGCTGCATCCCCAGGATCTTCCTGCAATACGTCTGCACACCATTATTGCTCTTGTAGCCTTTGATATGGTATTGTCGACGTGTTTCCTCCATAAGAGCTTAGAGTCAAACGTGACTCCCAAGTATTTCACCTCAGTCGTGTACTCCATCTGTACTCCCTCCATTGTGATTTGCCTAATCCCTTCCAGTTTTCTTTTCCTGGTGAAGGGCACAATGGATGTCTTGTTAGGGTTGATACTTAGCCCTACCTCATTACACCATTCTTTCGTTAGCCTCAATGCCCTTTGCATTATGTCGCAAAGGGTGCTCTCAAATTTGCCCCTTACAATGATAACAATATCATCCGCGTACCCCTGACATCGGATTCCGTTTTCTGAGAGCCTCTGTAGAAGTTCATCTACTACCAGGCTCCACAGCAGGGGTGACAGGACGCCCCCTTGCGGACATCCTTTCGTTGTTTTGATCTCTACTGTACCGTCCCCACTTGAGGTTTCGGCAGTCCTCGTACGCAATAAGGCGTTTATCCACATACGGATTGGACGTTGTATCTCTCTTCTCTCGAGTGCCCGATTCACACTTTCGTGTGTCGTGTTGTCGAAAGCCCCCTCTATGTCCAAAAATGCGCATAGCGTTATCTCCCCGCACTCGAACGCACTTTGGATTTCTGTGGACAGTTGATACAATGCAGTTTCTGTCGACCTGCCTGTCCTATATGCATGCTGATCTCGATGTAGTGGCATTCTATCGAGAACCTTTGATCTGATCTCGTGGTCTACAATTTTCTCCATTGCTTTCAGAGCAAAGGATGTCAGGCTTATAGGCCTAAAGGACTTTGGGCTAGAGTAGTCCTTTTTTGCCACTTTAGGTATAAAGACCACTTTTGCTCTTCTCCACACTGTTGGGATGTATGCCAGTGCGAGGCTATCCCTCATAATCCTGGCCAGGTGTGGGATCAATTCCTCTCCCTGCTGCAGAAAGGCTGGATATATGCCATCCACTCCCGGAGATTTGTAGCTCTGGAAAGACCTTACTGCCCACTTAACTGTGCTGTCGCTGAAGAGTTCTTTGGCGAGGTTCCAATCTGTGGGTGTCGGTCTTACCTCTCGAACCTCCTCCGGCGAGGTTTCCGAGGATGCGTCCGGGAAGTGCGCTGCAAGCAGGGCATGTGCTCTTTCCTCCTCTGTCCTTGTATAGGTTCCATCGGGGAGTTTCATCGATAATCGCGTCTCCCTTTGGTCCTTGGCTAGGGCTTTATGAAGCCTTGCTGCCTCTGGAACTTCTGTTATGCCCTCGCAGAATTTCCTGAAGCTCTCTCTTTTAGCTTTCCTAATCTCTTTGTTATATGTTGTTAGATTTGCTGTGTACTGCTCCCAGTTTCCCGTGCGTCTCGCTTGGTTGAAGAGTTTGCGCACGGTTTTCCTCATTTCCGAGAGCTTCCTCGACCACCAGGGGGTTTTACTCCCTGGGCCCTTTGATTCACGACAGCTAGAGTTATACGCTTCAATAATCACACTGTTGAAGTTGTTAACCCTGATCTCTAATTCCATATAACTTGTTCCTCTGTTCCTATTCTCTATAGTGGCAAGATTTTCCTGTATTGTATTTCTAAACATATCCCAGTTTGTGTTCCTGGGATTTCGCTTTGGTGGTCCTTCTAGAGGTATGGCCCCGATGACAAACTGGATAATAAGATGGTCCGACATGGAGGGTTCAGAGGAAACCCCCCATCCCGAGACCAGCTCATCAGCCAGATCGTTACCCAGGGTTATATCCAGGACTTCCTCTCTAGACCTAGTGATGAAGGTTGGTGAATTCCCAACGTTGTATATACTTAGGTCATTACTAATAATAAATTCAAGAACGAACTCACCCCTTGAATTGGTGTCTGAGCTGTTCCATACCTCGTGGTGCGCATTGGCGTCGCATCCCATAATTAACGGTAATTTTGCCCGTCTGCAATATTCCGTCAGTTTCTTCACACCCTCTGGAGGGACCTCGTGGTTATCTCCCGCAAAATAGGCCGCTGCGAAGACGATGTTCCTTGGCTCTCCCTGTATTTCCATCACCGCCTGAACTGCTACGAGGTCTTGACTCATAAACTCTGTAATGCAAAAGTAGTTAATGGAATTGTTAAGCACTACACACGCTCTTGGTCTTTCCTGAGAAAGATCCCAAATTACCTTATTATTTCTCTCTTTTAGTCCTCTCACCTGACCCTTATACACCCAAGGTTCTTGGATGAGTGCTATGCCCAGATCTTCCGAGGCGAACCTGCGTGCTATTACTGCCGAAGCAGCTTTAGCATGGTGCAGGGTGAGTCGGTCAGAGCTGAAACCTTAGCAGCTCGTCCTCACCGGACAGCCGCAGGGTTTCCTCTCTTTTGTCCTCTAAGCCTAGGTTCTCTAAATTCAGCCCTTCCAGTAGCTCCTGTGTTGAGGGAGCTTGCGTAGGCTCCTGACCGGTGATTAACCCGGGTGTTGCGCCTATGGCTGAGGAGACGCTGGCTGGGCACTGGGTGGATGTTGTTGGTGCCTCTGGGATTTGCTCCCCAGTGATCTGCGATTGTGAGTGGGTTTGCTCCACACTAGCTGGGGCTTTTTGTTTCCAGGGTCTGACCGGGACAAAGCTAAACCGGTAGTTCACCTTGAAACCAGCTTCTTTTATTTTTATAAATGATGCCTCGTCGATAGCTACGTTTACCCGTAGGCCTCCCTCCTCGGCACTGCTGCTGATTATACGCCACAACGCGACATTTAAGAATGTGTTCTGTGCCTTCAGCAGTTTAAGCGCGAATTCCTGATCATTGCTCCTGGGGAGATACATAGTGACGGTATGCGTCGGTGGTATATCATCCCCTTTCCTCGTAATAAGGGCAGGGCCCTCCCAACCCTGTAGAGTTGGTGTGATATTAGTCAGCCATTCGGCTGTTTGCTCATCCTTGCAGTCTACAAGGAGTAGTCCTGGTCTAAAATATACACCGCAGAAGGCCAGAGATTGCTTTCCCCAACCCTTCGATACCTCAATCATTATGGTATCCTGCAGCCGCGTCAGCTCTTCCTGGCTCAGGACCTCCGCCGGATATTGCCTTGGAAGCACCGCCATTCGTATGCCCTTTAAAGCATCCGAGTAGCCTTGCATTCTTGGCCTCACTTGTGAAGTTGATGCACCAGGTGCTGGCGGCGGCGCATTCGCCCTACGCGAGGTGGAAGGTGTGGGGTAAGCCCTCTGTCCCCTGGACTGTGGTGCGTCCTCCCGTCTTACCTGACCTCCTCTCAGGTTGTCAGCGGGAGCGCTCTGTTTGTTGTTACGGCTTTGTTGGTGCCCGCGGTTATATGACCCGCGGTGATGCGATGCATGCTCGCCCCTCGCCGTTTCTCGCTCGCCACGCCCTGATTTCCGGGCGGGCGGGTTTTTCTTATTTGGCCTCATGTGCTGCAGTGCCTTCTCGCGTGCACTGTCCGGAGTCCTTCCTTGCTTTAGGTACCGAAGATACCACTTCTTACTTGCTCCACTTAGCCCGATTCTTCTAGGGTCGTCAAAGCCACCTGGCTCTCCCAGTTCGGGCCAGCTTGCACCATGATGCCGCTCTGTGCCAGAGTCCGCGAACGACGATGACCTTGCTCTGGCATTTGCGTTCTTATTCGGCGAACGACTTTCATGTCCCGTGTATGACCTCTTCCTTCCTCTGTCTCGCTCGACCTTCTCGTCCCTTGGATTGGATCGTTTTCGTCCCCCTGGGTACTCGCGGTCACATTCTTCACCCAGATGTCTTTTGGCCGCTGATTCTCTGCTGCTGTGTCGATGCCTATCTCTAGAGGGTGAGCGTTTGCGACTCTCCCGCTGCTCTTCCCTATCCCCTCGGGTTCTCCTTTGCGGTTTTCGCAGTGGCTGTAGCTGAGTGTGCTTTTTTCTTGGGTGGATGGGTGCCCCTTCTCCGGGCTCCTATCGCTCTTCTTAGCCTCTGCTCGGCTTGGCCCACTGGTGGTGATTAACCCACCGTGGTGTGATTTGGCGCTGCTCTCTGGTTTCGTGGTGCTGTGCCCACTGTGCTGTTCACTTTTGTTGGCCATGACATTCTTCACGGTGGTGATTGACCCACCGTGGTGTTGTTTGTCCTCGCTGACCGTCTTGGTGGTGTTCTGCCCACTCTGGCGCTGGAGTCTGGTTGCCGTGTCCTTCTTTACCTTTTTCACCGTCTCGCTCCCGGACGTTTGGTCATCGTCGTCTCTGGCATGCTCCTCGAAAAGGGCAAGTTCTTCCGCCGTCAGGTTTAGATGACTCAGGGAGTAAGTTCTCTCGCCCTGTTTTTCTCTTCGGCGTTTGTTGTTACCGCCGCTTTTAGCATTTGACCTCATCTCTTTTCCTTCAATTTGTTTTTGTTGTTGGTTTTTATTATTTATGTTTGTATTCATCATCTTTTTCGTACGATCACATGCTTGACTTGGCAAGCGTAGTGATCTATTTTAATATATAGGGGAACTCGGTTCGTCCACCGCGGCAGAGCCCCTTGACGCGGTAAGGCCATAGTTACTCCCCAAGGCGGCCCGGTGTCAGGGAGGCGCCGTTATAATACAGCCGGTGTTGTAGACCTCCTGGCTGCAAACCAGTCCAATGGGCACGGTGTCGCATAACACCCTGGATTAGGAGGTGACAGTTCCTGGTTACCGCTCGCATGCGCGACGAATCAGCCGGATGTTAGTAGCCAGGCTACCACTATCCGGCCGGCTCGCAATCACTTACGATCGGCGTAAGCCCCTGCACCACTACATGGTGCCTGTCCTCGCAGGGGATAGTAAAGTTAAGCAAAAGTATAAGTTCAGTAGCGCTAATGCTCAGCGCAGACATCACAATTCCCTTTATTCGTGAATACTTTCTATTTTATACAAAAGTTCTTAACCTATACATATATACATTCTTACATTAATAATTACATACAAGAGGTGGAATGAACTTATGGTAGTTACCTGGGTCAATGAACGAGCGTTTGAAATGTTAAGCGTGTTTGAAATGGGGTGAATTCCACGCGATACTACAATGTCAACGACATGCCGCTTAATCTTCAGAAATGTAAATTTATGTGTTTTTCGCGCAGGATTTTACAACCACCTTCTTACACAATTAACAACCAAAACCTTGAAAGTGTTAATATTTTTGTAGACTTGGGAGTTACAATGCAAACTTAGCTTCAACACTCATATAAGTGTCACTGTCAATAGAGCTAAAGGTGTCTTAGCATTTGTGAAAAGGTGGTCAAAAGAGTTTAGCGACCCCTACGTTACGAAAACCCTCTTCACAAAATTGGTTAGACCGATATTAGAGTATGGCTCAATAGTCTGGAATCCGCGTTTTCAAGTCCATACTGACAGGCTCGAATCAATACAAAAACAGTTTTTACTATTTGCCTTAAGGAATTGTCAATGGGACTCTTCATTTAATCTTCCACCTTATACTAATCGATTAAAACTTATCAATCTTCCAATTCATGCTAGTCGTAGAGAAATGTTTGGCGTTACATTTATGACAAAACTACTGAATAGATCGATTTCAAGCCCATTTCTTCTGAACGAAGTGAACTTTAGTGTTCCCTGTCGCCCTACGAGACACTTCAAACCTCTTCTTTTAAAACAATGCAGAACGAATTTCGAACTTAACGAACCTTTCCGGTGTTTGTGCCAAGATTATAACTTTAACTCAAACACATTTGATAGGTCGGACTCCCTTTTTTTTATAAAAGAGACTGTACTTATCTCTCTCAACCGTTAATGCTGTATATGCTTGTCTCTATATTCTATTAATTTAAGTTTTACATAAGCTGATGATATTTCTTCTGTAGCTGAGCAGTTTTAGATCTCGACGCTTGACAAACCACTGCCCATCAATGACTCGGCCCAACAAAAAAAAAAAAAATTATTTAAAAAAAATATTGAACAGGATTAGCCTGGTGTCCTTGGGCCACTGGAGGGCAGTGCACTGCCACAACGTCCAATTATTATTATTATTATTCTGCTTCACTGCAAACTTGCGTCTTGCCATTCATCAGCATGGCTTTCGAAAACTACATAGCACTACCACCGCGCTAAACACCATCACCACGCAGATAAATTACGGGTTAAATCAAAACCCCCACAACAGAACAGTACTCGTAGCGCTAGACCTATCAAAAGCTGGGCACGACAAATGTCGACCATATTGGACATCCACGTCAATAGCATCACGCTACCGACTGTCTTTATACACAAATACACTGGGTGTGACGTTCGATCAGAATCTACATTTTGGCGAGCATGCAACCGCAATTGTACTTAAAATCCAGAGCCGTAATAAAATCCTCAAACCTCTTACGCTCAATACCACTTACGAAGCAATTGGCCGATCGTTTGCATGCTACGCGTCCCCGATATTGTCACTAAGCCTAAAGGTTACTCACTGGAAGAAAATTCAGGCCTACCAAAACACCGCTCTCAAAACCGCTACGGGCTGTCTTCTTATGTCCCCAGGACACCACCTACACAATGAGGCGAGAATACTCCCCATTAGAGAGAGAAATTAAATGCTGAACAAACAGTTTCTGTTGAATACCCAGAAACCTAGGTATCCAAACAGACATCTGATTGAAGAGGCCACACCTCCCAGGGGCTAAGAAGTCATCCCCGCAAGCGTTATGAGGAAATACGGCACCTGGGAACACAGCCGTGTGGAGATAAAAAACGCAACGAGGTCCTCAGTTATATCCACAAACAGGCGTCGGACTTCCATGCCAGGAATTGCCCGGCGAACCCTGTTCTTAGAGAAAAATACCCAGAACTCGCAGAACAGCGACGCACTCTTCTCAGCTCAACTTCGAAATGGATACTGTAACAGGTTAAACTCTTACCTATCCAGAATCAACCCCGATATACATAGCGTATGTCCTGCTTGCAATGTGTCCCCAAATGACACCAACCATCTCTTTAATTGCAATGTGAAACCAACGACTCTAACACCCCTCATTCGCAGCTGGATGGGGCGAAGCGCTGCTACAACAACAACAACGGCAGTTAAAATTAAAAATTATGTCGCTACACAGAGTCAAGCTAAATAAAACCGTTTAAAAAATAACCTGCCGCTCTGCAAGTGGACCTTAGAAGAATAAACAAAGCAACTAAAAAAAACGGTATTTCCCAATCAATTTTATTAAAGAAGTGCTGATTTGTTACGAAATATATGTATATTCTTTTGGATATGCCTCTACAAATGGAATGTTCAGCTGCTTTTGCTCTTCATTTTTCGTTAGGATACGATTATAGTCTTTCATGAATTTTACATCCCTCTCAGCTATGTCGTTTGCAAGGAATAAATCTCGGCAAAATTCCGAAGCTTCGATATTGTTTGTTTTTGGATGGGGATATGGGATAGGCGGCGATGCGCCAGGGAATCACAATTTCCACTATAATTAAATGAAACCACTGCACTTTAAATAAACTAGCACTTCATGTGCCTTAGGTATACGCACTACGTAACATTTTATTATTGCGTATAAACAAATAAAAAAATTTGCAATAAAATAATAGTGCGACTATAAACTGAGATATTACCTATCCTATATTTCAAGTTAGATCACACGGGGTGCAAAACAAATCCAAATCGGCTCAGTAGTTTAGGAGTCCATCGCGGACAGACATAGTGACACGTGATTTTTATATATTAATATATGTATATTGTGACTTGCTGAAGTGCTTGATACTACCTGACTTTTTAATTCTTTTGGGGACTGTACCTTCTATGTGCGTTGCAATATATCCTTAAATGTTTGTGTTGATGTATTGTTGATTATGGGAAGGGGTAAGTGAAATATTTTTTTTTGATGCCGTCTAATGCTTATTTAGTATATGTGTACACATATAAAGGGATGCTAACCTTTTTGGTAGTTTCTTTGCCCCACTTCTATTTGCAATATTCAGAGCTTTTTTTGTTTTTTTCAAATGGTTTTACTTAGCTTGACTCTGTGTAGCGATGTTTACGAATTTTGTAATTGTTCAGAACCCGATGACAATGCAATAAAAAGAAGAAAAAAACTCCGCTAAGAGGCGCATGGATTGAGATATTCCAAAAAATCGTATTTGTGGTCCGATTTGGCTCATATTTGAAACACATATTAAATTCATGAATAGAAAGCGACTTATGAAAAAAATTGGCGCCAGGTGGCGCAAGCATCGAGACATTAAAAAAATTGTATTTGTTGTCCGATTTGGCTCATATTTGGAACACATATTACATACATGACTAGAAAGCGACCTATGAAATAAAATAATTTAATGAAATCCTTTGGCGACCTTTTTCTGTTAATAAGGTATTTGTTTAACCGGCTTTAGAATTTATAAACAAGAAAAAGCAAGAATCAAAACACGAAAATCTAAGGAAAAAACGAAACCATATGTGGGTCAACAACAACAAACATGAGGAGTGGTTTGTAAACACAACTGATGTTGAATTTCCCTCAGACATAAAATGTCTGTTGGCAAAGGGTCCAAAGTTCACGCTGCCAATAGAAAATAACAGCTTTCCATTGTTTCAATATATCGCGGATGGTGAGGATTTGGTACAAACAAACACAACGAAAGATAAACAAGAAGAGGCGCGAACAAAATTCTCTGAACTTGTGAAAGCTCATGTAAGAACAAATAAACAAAGTGAAATAGTGCAATATCGGATATAGTGAAGCGGACGCGGAATTTTCTGAGCAAAAATAAAAATATTCGTGTGTTATCATCGGACAAGGGAAACCAAACAGTGGCAATGAATATAAATGACTATGAAAACAAAATGAATGATATATTAAAAGACTTGACAATGTACAGAATTCAGAGACAGGACCCAACAGCGAGGCTTCAAAGCAATAATAATAACATAGTGGATAAAATGTACAGAATGGATGTAATCACAAAAGTCGGGAAAAATAAACTCACCACAACCACGGCACTACCTCCACGGATTTATGGACTTCCAAAAACACATAAGCAAGGAACCCCACTCAGGCCGATATGTTCCGCCGTTGGATCTCCAGCACACAACCTGTGCAAATATATAGCGGATATTTTAAAAAACGTTACGGCAAACTCGAGTTATTACATAAAAAATACACTAGACTTCAAAGAAAAAATAAACAGCTGGTATATCTATGACGATTAAAGACTAATATCATTTGACGTAATTTCCCTGTTTCCCAGTATACCAACCCAACTAGCACTTGACATCATAATAAGAAAATGGACGATAATAGAAAAGCATACGAAACTACCAAAGAAAATGTTTATAGAAATGTTAAAATTTTGCATCGAAGAAAATCGATATTTCAAATTTAATGATAAAATTTACACCCAGCTGAAAGGGTTGCCAATGGAATCACCGACCTCACCAGTGATTGCAGATATCGTGATGGAGGAGTTGTTGGAGAATACAATGAAAAAGTTAACAAGAGTACCAAGATTAGTCACAAAGTACGTGGACGACCTATTCGCCATAATAAATGAAGATGAGGTACAAAACACACTTGACGCATTAAATTCCTATAACAAACATATACAGTTCACAACGGAACTCGAAGACGACGGAAAATTGCCATATCTTGACTCAATTATTATTCGACGAGCAACCAATTGAAGTTAAAGTGGTATAAGAAACCCAAATCTACAGGAAAAATCATTAACTTTCATTCGAAACACCCAAAGACGATGATAATGAATACAGCAATAGGCTGTATACGACGTATGCTAAATATATCAGATGACGCTTACCACGAAGAGATCAAAGAAGAAGCAAAAGTATTATTGAAAAGTAAAGATTTTCCTGAAAATATTACAAATACCCTCATTAAAAGATGTACATCACAAGCTAGTCAACGGGAATTGCAAAAACCTGAAATTTTCAAATCATTATCTTATGTACCAAATTTATCAGAGCGATTAGCAAACTCGAATTGTTATAATAAAGAAAAAGTTAGAATAGCGCACAAGCCAATTAACACATTAAACAATTTATTCAACAGAACAAAATCTAAGGTACCTCAGGCGGATAGAAGCAATGTGATATATAAAATACCATGTAATGGAAATGACATGAAATCATGCAATAATATATATGTGGGCACAACCAAAGCCAAATTAAAAACTCGACTAGCCCAACATAAATCAGACTTTAAACATTGCGACGAAACAACTCACCATAAAACAGCACTTATGACACACTGTACGACGAAAAACCACTCTCCGAACTTTAACCAAACAACAATACTGTACAGTAACTACACGACACACCCTTTACCCATTCAGCGCAGGTATTGTATTGAAAAAAACCAACGGAACATCTTTCTGCATCTACATATGTACGGTATTATGTATCTAACGCAGTATAATTCCAATAACAAACATTTGCATGCGCATAGTAGGCTATATGTATGTATGTAATAAAAGATAAAAACTGGTTCTATTGTTTCTCAGAGAATCAGGTGACGTTATGTACGGGTATATAGAAATTATCACGCCACTTGGTACCCAAAAATATAGATCACTGATGGAGAAATGTTTTGAGGAGCATTCGCAATTAGACTGCACTAGTGCGCAGAACATTTTTATACTTTATAATAAAGAAACGAGTTGTCTTGCAAAAAATCTGACCAATTCCTTTCATTTAATTTAAAGATACAGTCCACGCCTTATATCATCGAACATTTTTTGGTCATTCGATCCGGATCAGACGCAAACAAATCGGTTTATTTTATTATTACGGGGTTCTTTTTGTACATGTTCTGCAAAACGCATGGCGCTTGGGTTAAATCGCAGTGAACCATTATGCAGAAACTAAAGTCAAAACGGGCACTGCTTAAGGGAGCTATTACGCGCATATTCACGTTTGTGAACACCAACGGAATGGATCAACCTATTTCAGATTGGGAGTGTCGCTTGGAACGTTTGGAGGAGATTTGGAGGGAATACAAGGACATTGTTCGGGTAATGATCGAGAAGAACGACGATGGAGAAGAGGTACAATCCGAGATCGAGGCGGATTGGGAAGAGTTCGAAGAGCGGATGCTTAGCTTAAACAGCAAATTACGTGCCTACATATCTGAAAAGTCACGTGTGACAGGAGCTGCATCAACTATATTCGAATCAACTCGTCAAGATGCTGCAATGACGAGTGTCTTATCATCACAGACTGACATTCTACAAAATTTGGCAAAACACGTGTATAGTGCCAATATGAGTTTTTTACCGAAAATAAAAATAAAAGCATTTGCTGGTCAACTTACTGAGTGGAAATCATTTCATGACCCTTTCGTCAGCGCAGTACACAATAACACAACATATACTGCTTGCCAAAAGTTCCAGCTGCTAAAGGGATATCTAGCTGAATCAGCATATGAGTTAATTGGGCACATTTCGGAAACAAACGATAATTACTCAGGAGCTTGGAACAAGCTATGCTCACGGTACAACAAATTAGGTGTTATTGCTAATGCACATATTACCAAATTCATAAATATGTCAGCTATTAACAGTCAATCATCGATTAACTTGCGCGAATTATACGACGGTGCAGATGAGGTTTTGCGCGGATTACGTGTATTAGGAAATGATGCAGAAAAGCGTGATATTGGCTAATACACATTTTGTTGTCCAAGTTGGATCCAGTTACAACTAAGGAATGGACTAAGTTCAATAAATTTAACATCGAACATTCCTACATTTAATGAATTTTTGAACTTTTTAGATACCACATGTCTTGCTTTGGAGTCTGCGGCGTTGACAACAACATCACCATCACATCAGCGCATAGTTTCAATAAAGTTTCACCAAACAACGGTAAACAATCAAACTGTCTGTGTAAGGTGCAATGATGCTCACGAGCTGCCTCAGTGCAGTGCATTCATAGAATTGGCTGTCAAAGAACGACGAGATTTTGTGGCTAGCAAACGTATTTGTTTCAATTGTTTAAGAGTAGGGCATATATCAGCCAATTGTTGCTCTAAATACTCTTGCCGCGTTTGCCGTAAACGACATCACAGCCTACTTCATGAAGACACCACTGAGGTATCGCCAGATCGACACGATGATAACAAGACGGTGAACGTAAACTTCAACGCATTGCCAGAGATTAATACACTTCTGCCCACAGCAGTATGCAAGGTTACTGATTGTTATGGTATACAACAACAGTGTCGCTTGTTATTGGATAGCGGCTCAAAAAAAAACAAAAATATCCGAGAAGTGCGTGCAGCGTTTGGGACTACGCCGTCAGCACTCAAGAATACCAATACATGGTTTGAACAATGCATCCACGAGTGTTTGTCATGGTTGGGTCTCCCTTTGCATAACCGCCAGGACGCGTGGCGAATCATTCAACGCCGAGGCAGTGATTATGCCAACCATTTCTTCATCCATTCCCGTACATAATCTTCAGAAAGAGCAGTACTCATCATTTCTATCACTTGATCTTGCCGATCCAACATTTTATATTTCGTCGCCGGTTGATATTCTCTTGTGAAACGAAAAATTCTTCGAGGTTTCATCGGGTGAGAAAATCAGCGGAAAAAGCCAGCGTTTGAACGCATTTTCAACAACACTCGGATGGATTGTGGGTGATGATTTAACTCGCATGAATGAGAGAAGCGTGGGCGTGATGTTCAACAGTGTCGACATTGATAGGACACTCACACAGTTTTGGGAAACGGAGGAAGTCCCATGTTCACTATTGTACACCGAAGACGAGGAAAAAGCAGAGAAATCATTCCGACAAACATATACGAGGGATGATGATGGTAAGTTTAGCGTCGAACTACCATTAAAGTCACAATCGATCGACTTCGGTAAGTCCGCCGAACAGGCACTAAAACGATTCTACGCAACAGAACGCAGACTTGCAGGTAATTCCGAATTGCAACAACAATATTGTAATTTTATGGCAGATTATCTTTCGATGCAACATATGGAGCTAGTGCCAGCAGCTGAAATCGAAAAGCCATCGACCGAATGTTGCTACTTACCCCATCACCCTGTGATTAAAGACACAAGCACAACAACCCGTCTTCGCGTAGTGTTTGATGGTTCTGTACACAGTGGCAAATATTCGTCGCTAAATGAAGCTTTGCTTCCTGGTTCATCACTTTTGCTAGAAATATTTTCAATAATTTTAGGATTTCGTAGGCATCAATTTATTATGTCGGGTGACGTAGAGAAAATGTACCGTATGATTTGGGTGCATAACTACCACCGAGATTTTCAACGGATTTTGTGGCGCAGTTCCCCTAATCAGCCAGTTGAGCATTACAGATTGAAGACAGTAACGTATGATACAGCATGCGCTCCCTACTTGGCTGTAAGGGTTTTAAATGAACTGGCCCACACATCCAGCAGCACATACCCTTTGGGATCACAAGTAATTTCCAAGGATTTTTATATGGACGACGTGATGACTGGAGCAGAAACTGTAGAAGATCTTCTTAAAATACATAGTGAGCTCGTAGCGCTACTGAAAAGTGCCGGAATGAACCTACGAAAGTGGAGTAGTAATTGTGTTGAACTGTTGCAACAGCTTCCAGAAAATATGTGCGAAATGTCTGCAGTATCCCTGCAGCCCAACAATTGATGCATTTGAGTTCTGCATATCACCTTCAACTACAGTTACGGTAACAAAAAATTCAATATTGTCGGATGCTGCTCGCATATTCGATCCACTAGGTTTGCTAACACCCACAACGGTTCTAATTAAACTCCTTTTTCAAGAATTGTGGTTAATTAAGTCGGAATGGACAGATGAAGTGCCTGAGGAAATAGCTACACGTTGGAAAAATCTAAGAAGTACCCTTGAAATGCTCAATACATTACAAATTCCAAGAAGAGTTCTTTTTAAACTTGGCCATAACGAACTCCACGGGTTTTGCGACGCCTCACAGAACGCTTACGCAGCGGTGGTATATTGCCGATCAGAGTATGAAGGTAAAAGTTACACTCATCTCGTTGCTGCCAAAAGCCGTGTAGCTCCGCTTAAGATGGTGTCACTACCACGCCTCGAGCTGTGTGGCGCAGTACTGCTTTGCCGACTGATGAACCAAGTTATGCAGGCATTGGAATTCGATAACTCTAACGTTTATATGTGGACGGACTCCTCAATTGTTCTCAATTGGCTTTCAGCGTTGCCAAGGCGGTTGTCAGTGTACGTGGCAAACAGAACTTCGGAAATTTTAACATCGTACACTCGTTCTCAGTGGAACCATGTTCGGTCCGCAGATAATCCAGCTGATCCTGGTTCGCGAGGGGTGTTGCCACTCGAGCTAAAATCTCTAACCATTTGGTGGAACGGCCCAAGGTGGCTCGCTGAGGCAAGGGAGTTATGGCCACAAACGAAATCGCTGTTGCACATATCTCAAGAGAACTTAGAAGAACGTAAGAATCACATTCAATCTATTACTAAAGTTTTTCTTATTTCAACAGACCAACATGTCGTCCTTGGCTCATTACTACAACATATATCTATGTGGTCTCGGTTAGTGCGTGCCACAGCTTATTGCTTAAGATTTATCGGTTGTTTGCGAAAACAAACATACGGCTTATTTTTGTCTTCATGTGAACGACAGAATGCTATAAACCTTATATTTTGTACTGTACAAAAGGAGTTGTTCGCAGATGAAATTTTCGCGTTGAAAGAACATAAAGCAGTCGCAAATAAGAGTAAACTGTCTAGCCTCATACCATTTATAGACAAAGATGAAGTACTAAGAGTGGGTGGCCGCATAGAAAACTCATCAGCAACCTTCAACATCAAACATCCAGTAATACTATCAGCGCAGCATATCGTCACTGAAATGATTATCAAATATATATGTACATATTGCGAATCTCCACGTCGGCGTTAATCAGCTGATTTTTATAATAAGGCAACAGTATTGGATTTTGGGTGCACGCAACATTGCACGACGAGTTGTCCACGGCTGCATTACTTGCTTTAAGTTACGCAAATCGACACAACAACAAATGATGGCCGATTTACCTATCGAAAGAGTGCGATTGCAGCGCGCATTCAGTAAGGTGGGCTGTGATTATGCAGGTCCCTTTCTATTAAAAGTAGTGGTTGGCAGAGTCCCACGAAAGGTGAAGGGCTATATTTCGCTGTTCGTATGCTTCATTCCGAAGGCAATTCATTTGGAGTTGGTGGGCGAATCGACGACCCAATCATATATCGGCGCGTTAGATCGGTTTATATCGCGCCGTTGTAAACCAGTAGAAGTATGGTCAGACAACGCGACTAACTTTGTGGGGACTAAGCGGATTCTCAACGAAATGCAAAACATAGTAAGAAAGCAACACAACAGCTCTGAGACAGCTGATTTCTTTGCACAGAATAACATTGTCTGGCGCTTCATACCACCTTCATCTCCCCATTTCGGTGGGCTCTGGGAAAGTGGAGTCAAATCAGTCAAAACACATTTAAAGCGCGTTACTGGTGAAACCGCTTTAACTTATGAACGATTGTATACATTGCTCACTAGAATTGAGGCCCTCCTTAACTCCAGGCCATTATGCCCCAGTAATGATGGTGAGATCGGTGCACTGACCCCAGGTAATTTTTTAATTGGTCAACCATTTACGGCTAGGACTGAGGGATATGTTGACCCTAATATAAATATAAGCCCATTGAAGCAGTGGGACAAAGTGAAACATATGGCGCAGGGATTTTGGAAGAAGTGGCACTCTGAATACCTCACTAGTTTACAACAAAGACAAAAATGGCGAAAAGATGAGCCGAATATTAAGCTTGGTGATATTGTAATTCTTCGGGAACCAAATGCACCACATTCACATTGGGTACTCGCAAAAGTCATTAAACTACATCCCAGCGAGGACACAAAAGTCAGAGTAGTAACGATACAAACTTCGAAAGGTGAATACATGAGACCCATAACCAAATTAGCTTTGCTGCCAATTTCAGTAGGATCGGAGTCCTCCAGCGGAGGGGAGGATGTACAGTAACTACACGACACACCCTTTACCCATTCAGCGCAGGTATTGTATTGAAAAAAACCAACGGAACATCTGTCTGCATCTACATATGTACGGTTTTATGTATCTAACGCAGTATAATTCCAATAACAAACATTTGCATGCGCATAGTAGGCTATGTATGTATGTAATAAAAGATAAAAACTGGTTCTATTTTTTCTCAGAGAATCAGGTGACGTTATGTACAGGTATATAGAAATTATCACGCCACTTGGTACCCAAAAATATAGATCACTAATGGAAAAATGTTTTTTTTATGTTTTGAGGAGCATTCGCAATTAGACTGCACTAGTGCGCAGAACATTTTTATACTTTATAATAAAGAAACGAGTTGTCTTGCAAAAAATCTGACCAATTCCTTTCATTTAATTTAAAGATGCAGTCCACGCCTTATATCATCGAACAAATACTTCAGGAAGAGAAACAATATAATAAGAGGTTGACTTTAGAAGTACTCCATATTTTAAACACACCGACTAACATACGAATGAATTACAAAAGGGACAATGATATCTTCGCGAGCTACTACAAAGACTTGATAAACAATATGCGGACAGTGACTAACTCCGCGTTAAACTGCGAAGACGTGTAAAATAATGTATGTAGAGAAATACTCATGTTTGTTTAATTTTTTATGTAAATTGTATTTTTATTTTATGTTTCTGTAATTTGTTTATAGTTCAAAGCCCTGAAGACGGTTACCGTGTGTAACCGAAATATATTGGTAAACTAAAGAAGAAACAATTTTTTTGTTTTAATACTAAAAATTGCACCTAAAGCCGGTTAAACAAATACCTTAAAATAATTTAAAAAAAAGTATATATATGTTTATGCTTTTTTCTGGAAGTGTAGGTATTTGTTCCCGTTGTGTAGTAATTTTACTATATTTTTCAGAGGTATAATTAGTGAGCGCCTACAGCTGACTCTAGAAAGACCAGGTGGCTTATCGAATAGTCAATATGGATTTCGCAAATCAAGATCCACCGTAGATGCAATACAAACAGTCGTCAATATAGCTAGAGAAGCTATCTCTGGAGGCCAAAATAAAAGGAGGTTCTGTACACTGATTATGTTGGACATCAAGAATGCTTTTAACACTGCGAACTGGATGCAGATAATGGCAGCGCTGCAAAGCTTCGGCACTCCAGCTTACCTACGCAGAATAATAGGTAGCTATCTTAAAGACAGAGTACTTCTTTTTGACACGGATCAAGGAGCAAAAGAGTACAAAATCACAGGAGGCGTCCCACAGGGATCTGTTCTCGGTCCAGCGCTTTGGAATGTAATGTATGACGGGGTGCTAAAGATCGATTTACCAGAAAACACGCAAATTGTGGGATATGCTGATGATATTGCAGTGGTAGTAGTGGCCAAGAAACTGGACCTGCTTCAAGCATTATGTAATGACGCCGTAGCAAGAATAAAGGAATGGCTGACCAATACGGGACTGGAGTTGGCTAGCCAAAAGACGGAAGTGGTATTAGTTAGCTCCAAACGGTCGGCGAACGAGTTAGTCTTAACTGTCGGGGATCACCAAATCACCTCAAAGGATTCCTTAAAATACTTAGGAGTGCACATTGACTCTAAGTTAACTTTCAAAGAGCACTTCAGGGTGGTGGGGGAGAAAATTACCAAAGTTAATGGATCACTTATGCGAATAATGCCTAACATTGGTGGTCCGAGCGAAGCTACACGTCAGCTATTGTCCACAGTAACCAGCTCAATAATACTATACGCAGCACCAGTGTGGTATGAATCTAAACAGACCCATAAAAAATATATATTAGCAGCGTACCGGCTTGCTTCTTTAAGAATAGCAAGTGCTTATCGGACAGTGTCCGACGACGCGATCCTGGTTCTAACCGGGAAATTCCCAGTGGACTTACTGGCAAGCGAAATGGCCGATCTGTATAACACTAATGTCGAGCGACCGTCTAAAGAAGACAAGAAAAGAGCAAGGACACAAACAATAGCTAAGTGGCAAGAACGGTGGGAGGCCTCGAGGTAGCTCAATGGAATGAGCGGGAGCACGGCGAACTGAACTACCATCTCACGCAGATAATGAGTGGACATGGCGGTTTCAAAGAGTATTTATGGAAGCGTAGGATAGAGGAAGATCCTCATTGCCCAATGTGTACCACGGAGTTAGAAAACGCAGAACACGTCATGTTCCACTGCCCCCGTTTCCACGAAAAAAGACTCACCTTGCATGGAGTATTTGGGGAGGAACCTACCACGAGAAATTTAGTATCACATATGTGCAACAGGAAAGAGTGCTGGACTGCAGTGAGCAAAATGGCATTTAGAGTAATGACACGCCTGATGGATGCTGAGAGGGAGCGCAGAGAAATAGAGAAATGCGCATGCGAAGCAGTGGCGATTAAATGAACACTCAGAGCAAATAGCGGGAACCTGGACGCAGGGACAACAGTAGGCTCTTAAAAAATGAGAAATATGGAACGCCACCCTGAAGTAATGCGAAAGTGGTGCCGGGGTGGGCGACGGTTCCAGAACGGGGCTGTTTTTTAGTCTACGGACACACGGTTGCGGCGACGGCAGCAATTATGGTGCATTAGGCATTTTTCAGCCTCCCTGCAAAAAAAAAGAAAAAAAAAGAGGTTTAGGGTAGGGTAAGTATATGTATATATGGGTTCGATAAATTTTCGCCTTCTAGCATTCCAGGCAAGTTTCCGCACTTCAAACATTTGAAACAAAATTTTATTTTTCAGCAAGAAAAACACATGAAACAGGTAAGTATTCGCTCAGAGGAAAAGCAAAGCAATGAGCTGAGTCTTCTAAGAAGGCAGGTGAAAGAAATGTTTAAGCTAGCAAAGACCGCAGAAAGCGAAACGTGTCGGGACGAGTACAGGTATCTACTGAGAATCTACAAGCGCGAAGTTTCCAGGGCGAAGAGAATCTTGTGGAAAAGTCTCTATATGGACATAGCTTGCTCCAGCGAAACAGCACGGTTGAAAAAAGTCCTACCCAGGGGAAACATAGTCCAGGGATTAATAAAGAAAGAGAACGGGCAATGGTCACGTAATAGTGAGGAGTCCCTTGAGGAGCTTTACGATACACATTTCCCATCGGGCGATGATTTAGAAGAGCCAGCAAACACCACTCACACTTTGATCACGGAGCGGGTAGTGCCGGGCTTGGTGACCGATACCAAGATCGAATGGGCGATGAAGACGTTTTCTAAGTTTAAATCGCCGGGCACAGATGGTATATTCCCGGCCATGCTACAGGCTTCAAGTAGAGCGGTCGGGGAATGGCTTAAAATAATATTCGCTGGGTGCATAAGACTGAATTATGTACCGCACTTTTGGAGAACTGCTCGTGTAGCTTTCCTACCAAAGGCGGAGAAGATCGGTCACGTGTATCTCAAAGACTATAGACCCATTAGCTTAACATCATTTCTACTCAAGACCTTTGAGAGGCTGATAGATGTGTACAGAAAGTCCAGCGTGGATGAAAAGCTGCTCTCCATAACACAGCATGCGTACACCAAAGGCAAGTCGGTAGACACCGCATTGCATAGGGTGGTAATAATCATAGAGAAAGCCCTGGAATATAAGGAATATGCTCTACGAGTCTTCTTGACATTGCCGGGGCTTTCAACAATGTTTCTAAATGGACGATCATGGATGGTCTTTATTACAATAAAGTACATCCAGCCTTAACCAGATGGATCGGATGCATGTTAAATTGCAGGAAGATTACATCACAATGGGGATTTTACGACGCCACTAAATCAGAGGACACGGACACGCCGCAGGGAGGGGTGCTATCACCTCTGCTGTGGACGCTGGTCATCAACCAACTGCTCAAGCGATTCGATGAGGGACCCGTAAAACTTACGGCTTACGCAGATGACGTTGCAATTGTCGTAAGTAGAAAGTGCCTTCCAACAATTAGCTCTTTGATGGATCGGGCGCTTCGGGATATTCATACCTGGGCATCTAATGTCGGGTTGACCGCTAACGAGAGAAGACGGATATGGTCTTGTTTATAAAGAGGTACAAGGTCCCAAATTGGACCGGGCCTAAGTTGGGAGGGATGACCTTACAGGAGAAACCTTGCACAAAATATCTAGGAATCATCCTAGACAGTAATCTGTCATGGAAGCTCAACGTGAAGGAGAGGGTGAAGAAGGCTTCAACGGCACCTTATGCATGTAAAAGAATGCTGGAGTGTGCACGGGGTTTAACGCCCTCTCTTTCTCATTGGGTTTTTACAGCGAATGGAAGCCCTATTCTATACTATGGAGTTCTTGTTTGGTGGAAAAGAAAAATAGATGTAAGGCGCAATAACCTCCGAAGAGATCTAAGGCCGAACTTCTCTTGCAATTTGCGTCGTGTTCCTATTTTTTCCTACAAATTGGCGGGATGGGACCTACTTGTTTAATGCCGACTCCGAACGGCATCTGCAAGGCAGATGAGTTTTCACTGAGGACTTTTCATGGCAGAAATACACCCGGAGCGCTTGCCAAACACTGCCGAGGGGCGACCCCGATTAGAAATAGTTTCTTCTAATTGAAAAAACTTGTTTCTAAAGTTTTTGATGTTGCTTTTTCCGGGGCGTTAACCCAGGATCAAAGATGTGGTAGGCGGTGCACGCTACCATCACACCACGGCAGCCGCCACACAAAAAACAACCTACATCAAAAAAGTGGAGGGGGTATGCAGACCATCAATGCTTAGCATTACGATAGCCTTGAAAACAACCCCGACGGCTGCACTGTATGCCATTCTGCGCATTCCACCTGTAGACCTGGTAGCAAAGAACATAGCGTTAACAACTGCAACCAGGCTCGGTGCCTCGGGGCAGCTTGAGCGCCGACCATACGTCCATATTAGTATAGAGTCACCAATCACAGGACGAACAGACTATCTGATTCCCTATCTGCGCTTCGATTTAGATCTTAAGGCCACAATAGAGGGGGGGGGGGGGGGATGGTTGGCGTAAGGGTGCTCGAATGGCGGACGAGGCGATACATGTGTACACCGATGGTTCCAAAGTAGCGGAAGGACTAGGGTCTGCATACTGTGCTGATCCGGAAAAAACAGATCCTATAAGCTGCAAGATTACTGTAGGGTTTTCCAAGCGGAAATATTAGCCGTAACCAAAGCTGTAGAAACACTGGTAGAGAATAGCTTAAGCTGCAACCGTGTTAACTTTTATATTGACAGTCAAGCAGCAATTAAGGCAATAATCTCGCATAGCAAATGCGTGCTAGAGTGTAAGCAGTCTCTGGGGAGAATCGGGACAGGGAGAAGCATACATCTGTATTGGGTCCCAGGGCATATGGCAATAGATGGGAATGAAAAAGCAGATGAACTAACTAAAAAGGGCGCATAACGTGAAGCTTGCTTCGTAGACGTCCCAATTAGACTAGGCGAGATTAAGAGAAGGCGAGGGGTGCACATGATCGACCAAGCGGGAAAGGCGTGGGCTCAAGCGCGGGTCTGTAAAGTGTCGAAGATTATGTGTAGGTATTACAACCTTAGACTAACAAAGATGCTCCTATCATTAAAAAAGAGAACTGTGGACTCATGACGGGTATTCTGACTGGACACTGCCTTCTGGCGTCACATGCCTTTAAATTAGGCTTGGTCAGCAGGGGCGGAAACTGTTATTCCTTTTATAATATAATTCCTTGCAAAACTATTAGTTTTCGACTTTTAATATATTTGGATCAAGATACAAATTATTTTCGGATTTTTATTACCTGACTCCGATAGAACTAGTTAAACTCGGACTTTTAAAAATAAAAGTCCGGAAATAAAAGTTAAATCCGGACTTTTATTTTTTAAGGCCAAAACAAAAGTCCGGCTTGATAATAAAGAAACGGCTTATCCGAATTAAAAAGATTTAGTACCAATCGATTCTTCTAGATTCCTAAAATTTAAAACCTTATGGACTTTTGAAAATTTATGTTAATAATACTAGAAATTTATCATAAACAAACTATATCGAAAATCTCGTAATATAAAAAGTTAACTTGCAGTGGATTTTTGCAATAAATTTCGTTCCAATACAACTATTAGAGTGATAATTGGTACACCACATTCTGCTATGATGGGAAAGCTTTCTAAAAAAAAAAATGGGCGTAATGGGTCAGTAGCCACGCCTCTTTCTGTATATAGAAATTTCCGCACAGAACATGCGATATTTGAGTATCCAAAGAAGCCACGTTATTTAAATTTGGCATGTAAATTACTGATCCACATTATTTTTTTGGACAATGGGCGTGGCACAGCCTACTTCCCAAATAAAGATTTTTGAACATTCAAGTGATATAACTCGTACATCCTTTGAGCTATGTTTTGCAAATTGGTAAGCGAACTTCATATTTGTACATGCCGACAGACAAATTTTAAAGTCGAATTAAAGTCACACACACTTGTATAAACCCTGCAAAATATTATGCGATTAATTCCTAGAAAGATTGGTCTCCGATTGATCTCCTTTGTCTACATTTGTGCATAATTTATCCCCTTTAGTCCCTTTCGGGTACAGTTGAGATTGAGTTGATTAGTTTGAAATCTATGTAACCTATTATAAGAAATATTGAAAAAAAAAGCCGGCAACAAAATAAGAAAAATAAAACAGATTACACGGGATTGAATCGAATTATTTAAGAAAAATGCGAAGAACTTAACCACTACGCCGGAGTTAGGGTTAAATTTTCGGAGAATATTTTCTATTCGTTTTTGAAAAGCAGGCAGTCAATTTACATCAAATAGATTTGGTGGCTTGGCAAACCGCCATGAAAAATGCGACTAGTCCCTATTTGAGGCCTTGCTGAACCGAAAAGGGACTAGCCTTCATATAGGCCCATATGGGTATAAAGGGGATTGGTCCTATCGATCTCTTTCGGGTATAAATGGGCACAATTAGTCTCTTTATAGGACATTATCAAACAAAATGGAACAGTTCAGCTCATACAAAGAGATCAAAACTGGCAGTGGTCGAATACTCCTTTGCGACTCATCCCGTATTCATTTTGTAGGGAAAATATCAAAACTGGCTACTTGAAGTCACTGCTAAGTACGTTAATATGCATGTACATAGTTGCATTTATGTATATACTAGCCTTTACCCGTGGCCCCGTCCGCAAGAAGAAATTAAAATACATGGGCATTCACGTTAGCCTGCTTATCAAGTTATCTCTTTAAAAATTTTTTTTTGTCAATGTATTTTATTTTTGTAATAGAGTAAAAAACATAACTAAATGAGCTGATAACCTGAAAGGCACGTTTACGTGAATAGTACAATACAGCTTTTACGATTTAAAAAAATACATTTTGTTTTTAACATTTTTGAGTTTTGTTAATAGTCTTATAAGTGTATTTTAACTTCTTGGTTAATTATTGAGCTCAAGGTCGCAAAGATAAATAAAACACCATATACTTTGTGGTATTATAATTTAAATAAATGGTCGATATTTCGGTTTCAATCTGAAACCATCCTCAGGACTAGAAAAACACAAAATACCTAATGTTTGTTATTGGTAATTTTGTGTTTTTCTAGTCATGAGGATGGTTTCAGATTGAAACCGAGATATCGACCAATTATATTAATTATAATACTACAAAATATATGGTGTTTTATTTATCTTTGCGGCCTTGAGCTCAATTAAACCAGGAAGTTAAAATTTTGTTTTTAAGTTAAATTAATTGATATGACAGGGGTGAAGGAATTACTATTCATAGAACAAGAGAGTACAATTAGCTAAAACCAAAGAGAATTTTTTAGATGAAAATAGTGTTGCTTTTTCGTGTATTAAGTTGGTTAAAATATTACAAAAAGTGTAATTATAGCTATAATAGTTCGTTACAGGATTCTTTTAAAATAATCAAAAATAGAATGAAAAAGCTGTGTTAGATATTAAAAATAAAACATACCGAATTGTAATTACGAATAATTTGCAGCAAATCCATGGAAATAAAAGCTCATAATTTAAAATATCATGTGTGCTGAAGAGTCCTTAAATGATTGAGGAGTCCTTAAATGATCCCGGAAGGGTCCCAAAATGATATCAAAATAGTATCGAAATGATCCCGACGGGATCCCGAACAAATCCCGAAAACTACCCAGAAATTAAGCCGGAAGAATCCCCAAATGATCCCGAAATAACCCCGACGCGATCCCGAAAACCATCCATAAATGATCCCAGAATCTCCCGAAAAAGTACCGAAATAATCCTCACGGGAACCCGGACGGATCCCGAAAACTATCCAAAAATGATGCCGGATGAATCCCCAAATGATCCCGCAATAGTCCCGAAATAACACAGAATATTCACGTACTTAGCAATGAATTCAAATAACCAGTTTTGATATTTTTATATACAGGTAGTTGTGACTTTAATTCGATTTTAAAATTTTTCTGTCGGTATGTACAAAAACAAATATGAAGTTCGCTTTCCAATTTGCAAAAACATAGCTCAAAGGGTGTATGAATTATCGCTCTTGAAGGTCCAATAAATCTTATTTGGAATGTAGGCGGTACCACGCCCATTGTCCAAAAAAATTATGTGGATGAACTACATGCAATATCAGTAATTTACATGCCAAATTTAAATAACGTGGCTTCTTTAGCTACTTAAATATCGCATGTTCTGTGCGGAAATTCCTATATACAGAAAGAGGCGTGGCTACTGACCGTTTACGCTCATTTTTTTAGAAAGCTTTCCTATTATAGCAGAATGTGGTGTACCAATTTTCACTCTAATAGTTGTATTGGAACGAAATTTATTGCAAAAATCCACTGAAAGTTCACTATTTATACTACGAGATTTTCAATATAGTTTGTTTATGATAAATTTCTAGTATTATTAACATAAATTTTCAAAAGTCTATAAGGTTTTTAATTTTAGGAATCCAGGAGAATCGACTGGTACGGATAAGCCGTTTCTTTGTTATCAAGCCGGACTATTATTTTGACCTTAAAAAATAAAAGTCCGGATTTAACTTTTATTTCCGGACTTTTATTTTGAAAAGTTCGAGTTTAACTAGTTCTATCGGACTCAAAAAATAGAAATACAGATTTTACTTTTATATGTAGACTTTTATGGAAAAAGTTCGAAAAAAAAGGATGCATGATTCGACATGATATTGCTAAAGGGATACCTGGGAACTCAAACATTTTCACCTAGGACAATTTTTGGCCAGGACTTTTTCGAAAGAAAAAAAAATTAATTATTATTTTCCGTCCCTGTTGGTCAGTGACAGCGAATGTAGGAAGTGCGGGTTGGAGGAGGAAACGATCGAGCACGTTTTGTGCTCGTGCCCTGTACGAGCTATACGCAGACATCAATATAGTCCAGTGAATTAAAACGCAGCGGCTGCGCTGGCTAGGCCATGTTATGCGAATGAAAAATGACGCTCCGGCCAATAAAGTGTATCGGAACCCGTCCATGGAAGCAGGGGTAGAGGGCGGCCCCCACTCCATTGGAAGGACCAGGTGGAAAACGATTTAAACTCCTTTGGTGTGACCAATTGGCGCCGGTTGGCAGAGAGAAGGAGCGACTGGCGTGCCTTGTTGGACGGCCATAACCGTTTAAACGGTTAAGCGCCAATTAAGTAAGTGAATATGTCCGAACGACGCCCATTCTTCATATCCACCGTGAAAAATTTCAGTGTATCTTGGAAGGACTTTTACAGACATTCCTCGGGCGTTTAGGTTTTGCCCTGTATTTCCGGGGGAGGAGGGATTGTTTGAGCAAGTTGTAATTTATTCATTTATTTATTTAATAGTCTACAAATTGAGCAATTTAAACAGACTAAATAGCAAATAGCAGTACATTTAAAATTAGTATGTCTTATACAAAACGAATGTGCAGTGTAAACGATCTTAAGAGTTATAGTTTCATATTTGATATTAAGAGGTGACATGTATAATTATATGCGCGATAATTTTAAAAGATAATTTAACTTTACAAGAGGGTATGAGTTTTGTATACGTATGCCCAGTAAGGGGCAGGCGAAGGTGCTCAGAAGGGAGCTGACGCGAATTGCTCAGAAAGGAGCTGATTGCCCAGTAGGGGACTAACAAGAGGTGCTCAGAAGGGAGCTGACGCGAACCGCTCAGAAAGAGCTGCTATATTATATATACATAAAATGAAGTAACAGTAAGTATTTGAAATATGTATACATATATACTAATTTAACTCAAATAAAATACACCTCTTTATTTTGAAAAGCGAGTCCGACGTATCAAAATTACTATAATGCTTGTTAAAATCCAGGCAAAAACAATGAAGAGCTTCGTGCATTTCGAAATTCGACCTACATTTGCTCAAAAAAAGCGGATGGAAAGGCCCTGATAGCCTCATGGGAACATTAAATTTGATCTCGCTAAGTAAAAACGGGCTATTCACCGTTCTTCTCAATAACTTTACCATAAACAACACACCAAGCATTTCCCTGCGACTCTCGAGAGAAGGTAGGTTTGCAAGTTTTAACCGGCTGTTTTAAGAGGGAAGATTTCTTGTTGGATCCCACGTCAAATGACTCAAAGCAAACAGTAGGAATTGTTTTTGAACCGATTCAGGCTCGTCATAATAGATTTGATACCACGGTTTCAAAACGATTGATGCATACTCCAATATAGGTCTCACTAAAGTAGTAAAGAGAGATTTTGTAACGTAGGGGTCAATAAATTCCTTAGACCACCGTTTAACAAAAGCAAGAACTCCTTTCGATCGGATCACGCAAGTTTCAATATGAAATTTAAAGTCAAGTTTTGGGTCCAATGTAACTTACTTATTTACTTAATTGGCGCTTAACCGTCTAAACGGTTATGGCCGTCCAACAAGGCGCGCCAGTCGCTCCTTCGCTCCGCCAACCTGCGCCAATTGGTCACACCAAGGGAGTTTAAATCGTTTTCCACCTGGTCCTTCCAACGGAGTGGGGGCCGCCCTCTACCTCTGCTTCCATAGGCGGGTTCCGATAGAAACACTTTCTTGGCCGGAACGTCATTCTTCATTCGCATAACATGGCCTAGCCAGCGCAGCCGCTGCGTTTTAATTCGCTGGACTATGTTGATGTCTGCGTATAGCTCGCCAACGCGTAGAGGTCCATAAATCTTTCGAAGAACTTTGCTCTCGAACACTCCCAAAGCCGCTTCATCTGCTGTTGTCATGGTCCATGCTTCTGCCCCATATAGCAGGACGGGTACGATAAGTGACTTGTAGAGTAAGATTTTCGTTCGCCGAGAGAGGACTTTACTTTTCAATTGCCTACCTAGTCCAAAGTAGCATTTATTGGCAAGATTGATTCTTCGCTGGATTTCAGTGCTGATGTTGTTGCTAGTGTCGATGCTGGTTCCCAAATAAACGAAGTCTTACTATTTCGAAGTTATGGCTGCCAACAGTGGCGTGGTTGCCAAGGCGCGTATGCGCTGACTCTTTGCTGGATGACAGCAGGTACTTCGTTTTGTCCTCATTCACCATCAAACCCATCTTTACCGCTTCTTTTTCCAGTTTGGAGTAAGCAGAACTAACAGCGCGGGTGTTTAGGCCGATGATATCAATGTCATCAGCATATGCCAGTAATTGCACGCTTTTATAGTATATTGTTCCAGTGCAGGGTTAAGGTCTGTAGCTAGTATAATTTTCTCCAGCATCAAATTAAAGAAATCGCACGATAGGGGATCACCCTGTCTGAAACCTCGTTTAGTTTCGAACGGCTCGGAGAGGTCCTTCCCAATTCTGACTGAGCTGATGGTCTTGCTCAACGTCATTTTGCACAGCCATATAACTTTTGCGGGGAAACCAAATTCAGACATAGCTGCATATAGGCAGCTCCTTTTCGTGCTGTCGAAGGCGGCTTTAAAGTCGACGAAGAGGTGATGTGTGTCGATTCTCTTTTCACGGGTTTTTTCAAAGATTTGGCGCATTGTGAAAATCTGGTCGATGGTAGATTTACCAGGTCTGAAGCCGCACTGATAAGGTCCAATCAGCCGGTTCACGGTGGGCTTCAATCTTTCACACAATACACTTGACAGGACCTTATATGAGATATTAAGAAGGCTGATTCCACGATAGTTGGTGCATTTTGCAGTATCCCCCTTCTTGTGGACTGGGCAGAGAACACTTAGATTCCAACCGTCGGGCATGCACTCGTCCGCCCATATTTTGCTCAGAAGCTGCTGCATGCGCCTTACCAACTCCTCGCCGCCATACTTGAATAGCTCCGCAGGCAATCCATCAGCGCCCACGGCCTTGTTGTTTTTCAATCTGGTTATTGCTATTCTAACTTCGTCATAATCGGGCGGGGGACATATATTCATCATCGATTGCGGGATCGGTTGCTTCGTCGCTGCGTGGTGAATTGCTGCCTCCATTTAGGAGAGCAGAGAAGTATTCCCTCCATAATCTAAGCACTCTCTGGACATCAGTTACAAGGTCGCCGTTTTCATTCCTACAGGAGTTTGCCCCGGTCTTAAAACCTTCCGTCTGTCGCCGTATTTTTTGGTAGAATTTTCGGGCGTTATTCCTGGTGGCTAGCAGCTCAAGCTCCTCGCACTCACGCCATTCTGCTTCTGCGTTTTTCTTCCTGTAAAGGCGTCTCGTCTCCCTTTTCAACTCACGATAGCGTTCACACACTCCCCTTGGCGCGCTCGCTTTTAACGTAGCCCTATAGGCAGCGTCTTTTCTTTCGGTTGCAATGCGGCATTCTTCATAGTACCAGTTGTTTTTTTCGTGGCCGCCGGTAACCAATTTTTTTCTCGGCGGCAGTACGAAATGCTTTGGAGATATGCTCCCACTGCTCCTGTATTACTTCAGGATGAGTTGTGCTCTCAGAGAGCAGGTGTGAGAGTCGAGTTGCGAAATCATTGGCAGTCTGTTGTGATTGAAGATTTTCGACGTCTAGCTTTCCTTGTGTTTTTTGTTCCTTGGTTTTAGTCGCGTTGAGGCGGGTGCGTATTTTGGCTGCAACGAGATAATGGTCCGAGTCGATATTAGGTCCTCGGATCGTGCGCACATCTAAAACACTGGAGGCATGCCGTCCGTCTATCACAACGTGATCGATCTGATTGCGAGTATTTCGATCAGGAGACAGCCATGTAGCTTGATGTATCTTTTTATGCATGAACCTCGTGGTGGATATGACCATGTTTTGTACCAAAACTCATGAATTTACATTTATTTAGGTTGAGGCTTATATCATTAATATTGCACCACTTGACTAAACTATCGAGATCCTCTTGAAGGAGCAATCTGTCTTCCGGAGTGAGTATAGGTTTAAAAAGCTTTACATCGTGAGCATACATCAAAATCTTGGAATGAGTTAACGCGCTTGGAAGATCATTAATAAATAGCAAAGGCCAAGGCGACTACCTTGCGGTACGCCAGAAGTAACCCTAATGAATTGAGATTCGCTGCTTTAAAAACCTTTTGTTTCCTTCCTTTTAAGTAAAAGGAAATCCAACTCAGAAGTTGAGGTGGAAACCCTAAACCATTAAGTTTATAGATGAGAATAGTGTGGGAAACCTTATCGAAAGCTTTGCTGAAATCCGTGTAAATTACTTCGGTATTTAGGTTATTTCTAAAGTTTCTGGATACATGAGTAGTAAATTCCAACAGGTTCGACTCAGTTGACTTGCCTTTGCAGAAGCCATGCTGAGCTGGATTAATGATAGGAGAAACTGACTGAGCTAGTTGTTTAGTTATAATGGATTCGAAAAATTTAGGATTTCGCTAAGTTTTGCAATGCCTCTATAGTTTGCAACACATGATTTACTGCCACTTTTGTACAGTGGTATAATAAAAGATTCTTTCCAGAAACAGGGCAATACACCTTGCTTTAGAGAAGCATTAAAAATATTCGTTAAGGGCCGATACAAATATTCCGCGCAACTTTTTAGAACAACGGAAGGAATGCTGTCGGAACCCCTAGCATAAGAAGTTTTTAGGTTTTCTAGGTGTAAAAACACGTCGTTACAGGATATCGAAGAGGCTCGTACACCGCAAAGCAGTGGCGAGCTAAAAAGAACATTCGGTTGGACGGCCACGCAATTTTGTGCGTAGTTTGATTTAAAGAAATCAGCAAACATATCGGCAACTGTGGCATCATCACTTGAAATCAAGTCTTTAAACTTCATGACGGATGGGAATATAGTAGTCTTGCGGTTAGTGTTAACATACAGGGCCGTAGAGAGAAAATCCGGGTCCGGACTAAACAATTTACGGGCCCCCTATAAAAAATCCACTAATACATGGGATTAATTTTAATTAATGACGTCTCGTTCATGAATCATTATTGATGGATTAGATCAAATAAAATTTTTCCCACATCAACTAAATTATTTTTGGACTAAGAGCTGACAATAAAATTAACACAGAATATTTATACTATTTTATTGTAACGTAGAAATAAAATTCTCTTTTAACAGCCACATATTGTTTCAAGTAATCTTTTCTAGTTATTTGGTAACATTTTAATACATTTCTGATAAATTTAATGATGATTATAAATTTTAATTATTCAATATAGAAGGTTCGGATATCAAAGAGTGGCTTTACTTGTTTTTTTCGCTGCAAAATTTTTATAATAATATCAAAATTTAATTGTCTTGCCAAAACGGATTCAACACAAAGCATGGCAAGTCCTAAAACTCGCTGAGATGAACACGATCTATGAAAGTTTTTGATTCTTGAAAGGACGCTGAAGGAACGTTCTGCACTAGCTACAGTGACAGGATACGTAAAGCAACACAAATGTTGGGGAAAATTGTATACAGATTTTGAACATATGTAGATGGCATTTAGCAATTCCAAAAATTTGCTTCGTAAATGTGTTTCAAGTGAATTATTTCGCATTCTAAGCTTTGAGAAATGTCCGACTTGTATTTTTCAACAAATTTTGCTGCGCTCATCCGAACCGTAGTTTTATCCATGTCTTCAAATTGCCACAAAAAGGAAAACGTCTCGCTCAAATTTCTCATAACTGCAAATCGTTCAGTAATGACAGTGATTACCGAATCAACGATCACCAGGAATGTATTGTTTTTAAAATCAGACGCTGAATCATCCGTAATCAACTCATTTAAATTATCTTCAGAACGCCTTTTGGGTTTTCTCTTGCGAATGTCCGGAAACTTTGGTGAGATGTTCAATTGAATAGCAACTGTTTGCACTCGTTTAAAATTGTTTGACATTGGTTCCTGATCAACTTCAAATCAGCTAATAAGGCATCTAGATGTCGGACCTCGACATCTATGGTGGCTTCCCTAGCTTGGAGGACCACGTTTCTTTCATTAATGGTAGTCAGTATTTTGAACCAAATTGAGGACAGCAAGATACATTCGAACTTGTTGATGTACTTGCGAATGCCGGTAAAATCTCCGTATGCTTGGCTGAAAGACAAGAAGAGAGCTGGGTACATTTTTTTTGAGGATGTCCCATCGTTGTGGAGTCCTGCTGAAAATAGCAAAACATTTTTGTACAACTCCGAAGAAAGTAATTGCAGCCGTACAACATTCTGCAGCATCAATACCACATAAATTGAAACTGTGGGTTGCACAAGGCGAGTAATCAGCATTCGAGTTTATGTCGAGAATGTGCACGTAGTGCTCCATTGTAAGCTCCTTTCATATTGGCGCCGTTATCGTACCCTTGTGCACGACAATCTTTTAATGGGATTTCATGTTTACCTAGAGTATGGCAAATTAGATCAGCGATTTTCTGACCAGTTGTTTGGTTACAATTCACGAAAGCCAAAACCCGTTCTTGAATTGTAAAATTTGTTGCTTTCGAATTGAAATGGAGTTAGCGCAAAGTGAACCTAGTCAACGTGTATCAACGCATAGCATCAATGATAATAGCAAAATACTTGGATTTCTTGCCTTGATCTAATATAGTTTCCCTCACGTGCTTTGCACTAATTTCTATAAACTCGTTCTGAATGTCTGGGGAAAGATAGTGAACTTGTAAACGTTTGTGCTGCTGTTGTGATATCCTAACTCTCCAAATGATCTCTAAGTATCGGATCATAATGGCTTATGAGATCTTAGACGCCAAAAAATTTCCATCGTTTCGTTCACCAAGATATATACTTTCGCCTTTGAATGCTAGGCCTCTTTAACCCAAAAATAAAATAGTGTCCAAAATTCTATATAAAATTTCTTTCCACTTTTGAGTTGCAGTGATTAGCTGTTCATTCATAAATGTATCAATTGTAGCCTCCTTTTGAATTAGATTTTGTAAAGATAGCCATTGAATATAACATTTAATGTGATCTTGAGTATTTTCGTGTGATGGCAGTTTATCGTATAGCTTCTTCCATACCTGGAATTTCGAATACCCGCACACAAAATTTTAGGTCGATTTAAAGTATTGGTGCTTAACAGACGACATGGTAGGCAATAAAAACATTGCTACTGGCACTCCACACCAACCAGTCACGCTCCAGTTTCTCTCCATTTGGCAAGATTCTGTTTAACAACGAGGTAGGAAATGCCTCGTCATGACAATCACGTGAAAAAATAACGGGACACCTTTGATGACGTCGACGAATTATTTCGTTGACTTCTTCAAATCGCAAAAACTCATTATTCACGGCCGTTTAAATAATCTGGACTTTGATACAGAATTGGTGGTATTGTTGGAAGGCTTTTTGAAGATGAACCTTCATCAGTGTCACCACGAAAACTTTACGATTTCGGATTCATGTAAACATACATTTTTGTTTGATGTTTTTATTGTCTCCTCAGGCCCAGGCAAAAAATCATTATCAATATTCGTTGCTTTTGTAATTCGGCTTAAAATTTGCACATGGAACAACTAAAGACTCTCCTCCGGGCCCGGGGGACTCCCCCCATTCCCCCTCCCCTATCGTCGGGCCTGTTAACATAACTGAAGAACGACTTGGGATTAGAGGAAAGTTGCAGCTTATTCTTATTAATGTAGTCTTTGTAACACTCTTTGTTCAAAGAATTATATTTATGACGTAGAATAGAATATCTGCTATAGTCATTTGGAAGTCAAGACTTTTTATATCTCTTAAACCAACGCGTTTTCTGATTTTTTAAGCAGTTTAGTTCCTTGGTGCACCAACCAGTATTTACTGAAACTCTAACGCTTAGTTTGGGGGATACAAGCACGAAATATGAGGTGTAAAGCCCTAGTAAAATGATGAACGCTCTCGTCAACATCTCCACTATAATCGGGCCAAACTGTAACGGAGAGCTCACTTCTAAACTTCCTGAAGTCAGTTTTCCTAAATAAAAACCTAGCAGCAGACGAATTATTATAGGTGCCATATATGTGCTGTCATATTTTGTATGAAAAATCATTTACACAATTTGTATAAATTTTCGCGCACATTTCATGTAGTAAACGCGATAAACTCAAAGGAATGCAACCTTGCAAACAACAGCCGTCATTTTCATCGGAAATCTCCAACATCAGCAAGTTATTCACAAGAATATCTTAGTAAAGACGTTTTAGTTTTGATTTTTCACTTTATCTGGCATTTTTTAATTTGTATGATAATCACAAATTTTATTTAATTTTATTTTTTTTGAAATAATAGATACAGCTGATCGACAATTAAGTTTATCAAGAATATTCAGGGGTGTCATGGAATCCAATTGTTGTCGGAATCGAATTTAAAAACGACAAAAAAATTATGAAATCCAATGTTATCGGTGTCATGAAATCCAATGTTATCGGTTTAATGTTCGAATTGGAATCAGTGTCGGTTTTAGATATCGCAGAATCAAATAATATCGATTTTGCTGTCTGAAACAAACCAATCAGTTAATGCCGTTGGATTTCATTTTTTCATAGTTGTTTTTCTCTTGCAGTTGAATATTTTCTAAAAATGTAAGTAAATATAGGTTTATTTTATAATAATAAATGTAAATTTACATATATTTTCATTCTTAATAGGGGAAAGCATAAAAATTCAATGCAAAACAGTATTTTGACTGAATTTATGGAGAAACATCCAGATATTTCGGAGGGCTTCACGAAGCACATCATCTAGAATCGTTGACGCCGTGCTTCTACCTACACTTACGCTAGAATCCTTGCTAACTGATCTTTGATAGGGTCCTTCAGCAAAAAACCGTAACGTAGCTGCTAGTAGCAGCACTGGCAGAACTTTCGAGCGAGTTAAGCGTCCTTCAATGGTGTTCAATACCATTCGGAAAGCCTCTTTGTTTATGCTATAGTATGCAATGTAACTGCAAATACACTATAAATATTTAGAAACCCACATTAAGAAATTTTTTTAATTACGCTCTCTCTGGCAACTCAAATGGATTGCTCCGATCTCTTAAATTTTCCTTTTGACCTTCTCGAAGCTTTCTTCTTCCAATAACATAAATGCTACAACTGCTGATGCCATTTTGAAGTCAATAAATTTGTTTATTTCTGTTTAGATGCACAAAACAATTATTTTATAAAAGTTTGCCAAAAAATTAACATCAAAATTGCCGGTGCACAGATAACACTGCAAAACAGCTGATTCGAACGTCGCTTATTTACATTCGAAAAGAGCAAAACCAATACGGTTTTATGACACCAGTTTAAATCAATATTAGTTTGTAATTCCGACAAAACGCAAAACCGACTATGATTCCATGACAGCCCTGATTACTAGGTGGGTTCATATAACAGTGTGTGTAAATGGATATAATTTTACACCTTAAAACTTTATATGTTTTGTGAGTCCTCCCAAAATCTTGTAGACTTTTATCATTTTTTATCAATTTTTTTTGTTGCACATTTCGTTTTAATATGAAAAAACTGATTTAGTTTTTCGGAAACGGGAATCGGGTTATATATTTATATATTTTTGGTGAAAATTTATGGCATTCACGGCCACTAATATGAGAATGTAATTAAGAACCGATAGGTATTATTTTCACCGTGGGGCATGTACGCGAAATTGAATTCGGGGTATATTAAAATATTCATAAACAAAGATATAGCGGAGATAAAAGGAGAAAAGAAATTTTACGTATATTACGTATGTGTATTTGTACCGGTTTTTTTCTTTTCAGAGAACTTTTAAGTGAGAGAGAGAGAGAGAGAGTAATGAATTGCGGATGAGAGATGAATTGCGGTTTATATATATTTGGGATATACCGCAAGTGAGAACTTTGAGAGAATGAAACTGCTACTTTTTTATATACGTAATACTAGAAGACCCGGCAGACGTTGTCCTGCCCTAAATTTGGCCTATCTGCTTACATTTTAATAAGCTTTTTCCGTCTGACTCTGCCCTCCCCCCCTCTTCACTTTCTCCTAATCTTTTATTCACTCCTCCCTCCGTCTTTTTCGCTTCATCTATCTCCATCTTCGTCTCATTCTATCTCTTTATCAATCTCCTTCTCCATCTCTCTTTTCTCTTCTCTCAATTTTTCTCATTCTTCTGCATCCCTTATTGCCTGTCCCAGAGGGTGGTATGTATTTTATTCCAGTCCCAGTCCCAGTCCCAGTCCCACTTCGAGTCTCAGTCCCAGTCCTAGTCCTAATCCCAGTCCCAGTCCGTCTCTGGATAATATATTACTCTGTACTAAAGCACTCATCAACAGCTTTCATTTGATATCCATATTGTATAAACACTTTCTAGGCATTCACGAGCCAACGTTTTGGCCTATATCTCGAGACCCTAGACACCCAGGGGTATGAAAATTGCCCTATACACAACTAAAGACTCTCCCGAATTAAAAAAAGTGTCATAGTACCTCTAAATCGCGGGCCCTCTCAGTAACCCCCTACCCTATCGGCGGGCCTGGTGATGTTCTATACTTGATATCATTCGCTATAATATTTTTTATTGATAAGCAGGTTGTTTAATGAAACACCAAGCAATTACACGGAAGTATATCCGCACCACCTGAAAATATGAGTGCCACTGCGTATACGTAACATTTTATTATTACGTATAAACAAATAAAAAAATTTGCAATAAAATAATATTGCGACTATAAACTGAGATATAAGCTATCCTATCTCTCAAGGTAGATCAAACTACACACGGGATGCAAAACAAATTCAAAATCGTTTCAGTAGCTTAGGAGTCCATCGCGGCCAAAAATGTTGTGACACGTGTTTTTTATATATTAAGATATGTATATTGTGACTTGCCGAAGTGCTTGATACTACCTGACTTTAATTCTTTTGGGGATTGTACCTTCTATGTGCGTTGCAATATATCCTTAGATGTTTGTGTCAATGTATTGTTGATTCTGGGAAGGGGTAAGTAAAATATATTTTTTTTGATGCCGTCTAATGCTTGTTTAGTATATGTGTAGTTTTGGTTGTAATCCTTTATTATTTTAATCACTTAAAACTACTTACAAAAAAAGGTTATTAAAAAAGTATGATTGCACTAACATGTGCTTGCGATGACGGCGATGAAAAGATAGAGAAAAAGTAATTGTTTTTGTTCTACATTTTACATTTCGACAACTGGCTGTGGTGAACTTTGCTATCAGCTGTTGGAGCGGCCATATCATAGGAGAGGTGTAGAAATCCATGTTGCCACAGTACTCCCCCTGTAGTGTGTCCATGGGATATTTTACTGATCATGGGTCAAAAAAGCAGGCTTTAACCGATCGATCGATGCTTTCGTCTCTCTGCCACCTACGTCGAGTATGAAATATTTTGGAGTACGCTATACGATTTTGTGTGGACCTGAGTACGGTGGCGAAAGCGACGGTCTTATTAGGTCGTCTCTGAGGAAAACTTGCTCACAGGTTTGTAGATGCGGATAGACAAACGGTTTTTTGACAGTATGCCACGCTGTATCAACGGGACGTAGGTCACGCATGACATCACGTAGCTGTTGAATGATCTCGGATTCGGCTCTTTTGTCATCGCTAACGAAAAATTCGGATGGTAACTTAAGCGTGGTTCCATACACAAGTTCTGCTGATGTGCAATGTATGTCCTCTTTAAAAGTGGAACGTAATCCCAGTAGTATTATTGGCAAGTACGATGTCCATCTTTGAGAGTCATGACACAGAATCGCTGTCTTTAGCGTTCTATGCCAACGCTCTATTATCCCATTTCCCTGCTGATGATATGGCGTGGTGCGCAGGTGACGTATTCCCAATAAGTTCATCAGCTCCTGGAATATCGATCCAACGAACTGTCGCCCTAAATCGGTCGTAACATCAATAGGAACACCAAATCTCGAAATCCACCCACTGATCAAGGCGCGTGTCAGTGTGTTGGCAGTCGAGTCGGCGATGGGAATAGCTTCTGGCCAACGGGTGAAGCGGTCGATGATGGTCAGACAGTATCGACAACCATCTGCTAGCGGAAACGGGCCCAAAATATCAATGTTAATATGAGAAAACCTCTGCGACGGAAGGCTCCTTCTAACAAGTGGTGTGGTCGCATGACGGCTTATTTTGTTGCGTTGGCATTGTACGCATGAGCGAGCGAATTCGATGCTGTCTTTGCGAATACCGGGCCATACAAAGCGTTCACACAAAAGCTTTGCAGTGCCCCTTGAACCAGGATGTGATAGGCCGTGGGTAGATTGTAAAATTTGTCTTCGGAAATTTTTAGTAATGAATGGTCGAATTCGGTCATTTGAGACGTCACAGTATATTGTGTGTGTGTAAGTTCGCGCTGAAAGGAAAAGCAAAACGTTTTAATTTTAAAGAATGAGTACTACCTTCCTCCATCAGCATTCGCAGCTCTTCATCGTTTGCTTGCTCTTCAGCTAGGTCGTCATAATTTATTGGCATTGAATCGATCTGTTGGACGCTGTTAGTGTCTAGCGAAGTGTTGATTGGTTGATCTATTTCTGTACTGGTGCTGATTTGTTGTATACGCGAGAGTAAATCAGCAACGATGTTGTTTTTACCCTCCACGAAGCGTATGTCCGTCGTTATTTGGCTGACGAAATCAAGTTGACGAGCTTGTCGATCTGATGCCTTTTCGAGCTTTTGCTTGAATGCAAAAGTCAAAGGCTTATGATCGGTGTAAATATGCCAACGTCTTCCTTCGATGAGATAGCGAAAGTAGCGTATCGCAGCGTACATGGCAGTTAGTTCCCTGTCATAGGTGCTGTATCGCACCTCGGCGGCCGAAAATTTACGCGAAAAAAATCCCAGAGGCACAGTTCCTTTTTTAATGATCTGGTTGAGGACTGCACCGGCGGCAAAATTTGATGCGTCCACCCATAGTGAAAGTTCAGCGTCCAGGGATGGATGTGCCAGTAATGTACAGTTTGCCAACTGTTGCTTGCACTCCTCGAAATATCGTATGCTTTCTGGTGTCCAATCAAGCAAGGTATTGTCGTTACGTTGGCTTCCCGGAACCATTTTAAAGAGCGGCGATTGAGTTTGCATTGCATCCTTCAAAAATCGGCGGTAGAAATTCATTATCGCCAAAAATCGTTTTAGCTCCTTTGTAACCGTCGGCAGTGGGTACTCGATTAAAGCTTTAACGCGCTCTGGAAGAGGTAGAATGCCCTCACTGGTAATGCGGTGACCAAGAAAGTTTAGCTCCGAGGCGCCTAACTCGGACTTGGCAACATTGATGGTTAGTCCATTATCTTTAAAACGTTGAAATACGATGTGAAGGTGCGATTCGTGTTCTTATGGTGTTGCCGAAGCAATGCAAGCGTCATCGAGGTACGCGAACACAAAATCAAGGCCTCGAAAAACCTCGTGTATCAGCCTTTGAAAGGTTTGCGCAGCGTTGCGCAACCCAAAGATCATGTAATGAAATTCGTAGAGCCCAAATGGCGTAGTTATTGCCGTCTTGGCTACGTCGTCTGGGTGTATGGGTACCTGGTGGAATGCTTTCTGAAGATCGATCTTGGAGAATACCGTTTTCCTAAAGAGGGCGGCAGAAAAATCGTGTAAATATGGGAGCGGGTAACGATCCGGCACCGTATTGGCATTTAAGGCGCGATAATCGCCACAAGGTCTCCCAGAACCGTCTGCTTTTCTCACCATATGCAGTGGGCTCGCCCAGTTGCTGCATGACGGACGACAAATGCCTAACTTCATAAGTGTTTCGAATTCAGCACGTGCTGCGCTAAGTTTCCCCAGTGATAATCGGCGAGGCTTCGCAAACACGGGCTGTCCTGTAGTTTCAATGCGGTGTACGACCGTTGCTTTTGGTTTTGCTTCGGGATTCGGAGTACGTGTAATTTCGGGGTACTGTTTAAACTGTTCGAGAAGGGCACGCCGACATCAATAGTTTTAACTGATCCTGTATTATACGCCCCTTTCTCACAAACTGTTTTAAGCGAAGTTTATTCGTCACGCAAGCACTTATGCTTCAAGTCGACTACAAGACTGAGATCAGCTAAAAAATCTGCCCCTATAATTGCATGGCTCACGTCTGCAATTAAAAAATTCCAAATAAATTCGCGGTACAGGCCTAGACTAAGTTTTAGTAGAACTTGGCCATAGACGTTTATAGCACTGCCGTTTGCAGCGAACAATTTTGTGGATGTAGGTGTAGCTCGAGCTGAATGTTCACTTTTTGGAACAACTGATACATCAGCACCCGTATCTATCAAAAAAATTATGTTTGTTGTTACGTCACGAATGCATAGGCGCGATGTATTTACAATTTCGGAGCGTTCGCCTAACTCCGATACTTCAGCTGAGCTGGCCTACTGCGAAGATGGGTTGTTAGAATTTGCCTTTCTAACAAAAGCATATGGTGTTCTACAATTCTTTGCTTTCTCCTTATACGTGGCGTGATACCAACATACATCATCGGCAGATTTACGATTATTAGATCGGGTCCGTGAGTGCGAGCGGGAGCGTGAATGGGAACGTGAACGATGTGCGCGGTTATCTAAAAGTGTACGAACATCACGCGAAAGTGCTGAAATTTCATTTTGCATTTTCTGCATATCACTTAAAGTTGATGAAACTGCTGCCACTTCAGTAGTAGAAGCATTTAAAGATTCTATGATTGAGTCTGCAATACGTAACCTTTGCGCCAATTGAACTTCTGCCGCAATAATTGCTGCACGTGCATGCGGTGGTAGACGACCGATCCAAAGATTGAGCAACACTTTGTCACTCAGCGAAGTGCCTGCTACGCGCCTCATTTCATTGTAAAGTTCACTTGGTTTTTTGATTGATACGGGCATTTCCGAGAGCACCCTTTGCAAGCGCCGCTGCTTGCTGTCGGCAAAATGCTCAATCACTTTCTGTTTTATAAATTCGTATTTCCCGGTGATAGGTGTTGTTTCGATCGCAGGTCGAAGCTCTATTAAACGATGTGGAGGAACGCTTGCTAATACAATATTGTATTTACGTGTGTCCCCAATGATCATGCACACCTCAAACCAGAACTCGAGGGAATAGAAGTACGCCTCAATGTTGCTTCTGAAAGTGTAGGTAGAGGCAATTTGGGCAAAGAAAGCGCGTGGATGCCCTGCATATTTCTAGAGTTCGGCGTTTGGGAAATTGAAGTGCTGTCATCTTCCGCCATCTCGAAAAATTGTCGGGGTCACCAATTGCAGTTTTGGTTGTAATCCTTTATTATTTTAATCACTTGAAACTACTTACAAAAAAAGGTTATGAAAAAAGTATGATTGTACTAACATGTGCTTGCGATGACGGCGATGAAAAGATAGAGAAAAAGTAATTGTTTTTGTTCTACATTTTACATTTCGACAACTGGCTGTGGTGAACTTTGCTATCAGCTGTTGGAGCGGCCATATCATAGGAGAGGTGTAGAAATCCATGTTGCCACAGTACTCCCCCTGTAGTGTGTCCATGGGATATTTTACTGATCATGGGTCAAAAAAGCAGGCTTTAACCGATCGATCGATGCTTTCGTCTCTCTGCCATCTACGTCGAGTATGAAATATTTTGGAGTACGCTTTACGATTTTGTGTGGACCTGAGAACGGTGGCGAAAGCGACGGTCTTATTAGGTCGTCTCTGAGGAAAACTTACTCACAGGTTTGTAGATGCGGATAGACAAACGGTTTTTTGACAGTATGCCACGCTGTATCAACGGGACGTAGGTCACGCATGACATCCCGTAGCTGTTGAATATCTCGGATTCGGCTCTTTTATCATCGCTAACGAAAAATTCGGATGGTAACTTAAGCGTGGTACCATACACAAGTTCTGCTGATGCGCAATGTATGTCCTCTTTAAAAATGGAACGTTATCCCAGTAGTATTATTGGCAAGTACGATGTCCATCTTTGAGAGTCATGACACAGAATCGCTGTATTTAGCGTTCTATGCCAGCGCTCTATTATCCCATTTCCCTGCGGATGATATGGCGTTGTGCGCAGGTGACGTATTCCCAATAAGTTCATCAGCTCCTGGAATATCGATCCAACGAACTGTCGCTCTAAATCGGACGTAACATCAATAGGAACACAAAATCTCAAAATCCACCCACTGATCAAGGCGCGTGCCATTGTGTTGGCAGTCGAGTCGGCGATGAGAATAGCTTCTGGCCAACGGGTGAAGCGGTCGATGATGGTCAGACAGTATCGACAACCATCTGCTAGCGGAAACGGGCCCACAATATCAATGTTAATATGAGCAAACCTCTGCGACGGAAGGCTCCTTCTAACAAGCGGTGTGGTCGCATGACGGCTTATTTTGTTGCGTTGGCATTGTACGCATGAGCGAGCGAATTCGATGCTGTCTTTGCGAATACCGGGCCATACAAAGCGTTCACACAAAAGCTTTGCAGTGCCCCTTGAACCAGGATGTGATAGGCCGGGGGTAGATTGTAAAATTTGTCTTCGGAACTTTTTAGTGATGAATGGTTGAATTCTGTCATTTGAGACGTCACAATATACTAAGTTCGCGCTGAAAGGAAAAGCAAAACGTTTTAATTTTAAAGAATGAGTACTACCTTCCTCCATCAGCATTCGCAGCTCTTCATCATTTGCTTGCTCTTCAGCTAGGTCGTCATAATTTATTGGCATTGAATCGATCTGTTGGACGCTGTTAGTGTCTAGCGAAGTGTTGATTGGTTGATCTATTTCTGTACTGGTGCTGATTTGTTGTATACGCGAGAGTAAATCAGCAACGATGTTGTTTTTACTCTCCACGAAGCGTATGTCCGTCGTTATTTGGCCGACGAAATCAAGTTCACGAGCTTGTCGATCTGATGCCTTTTCGAGCTTTTGCTTGAATGCAAAAGTCAAAGGCTTATGATCGGTGTAAATATGCCAACGTCTTCCTTCGATGAGATAGCGAAAGTAGCGTATCGCAGCGTACATGGCAGTTAGTTCCCTGTCATAGGTGCTGTATCGCACCTCGGCGGCCGAAAATTTACGCGAAAAAAATCCCAGAGGCACAGTTCCTTTTTTAATGATCTGGTTGAGGACTGCACCGGCGGCAAAACTTGATGCGTCCACCCATAGTGAAAGTTCAGCGTCCAGGGATGGATGTGCCACTAATGTACAGTTTGCCAACTGTTGCTTGCACTCCTCGAAATATCGTATGCTTTCTGGTGTCCAATCAAGCAAGGTATTGTCGTTACGTTGGTTTCCCGGAACCATTTTAAAGAGCAGCGATTGAGTTTGTATTGCATCCTTCAAAAATCGGCGGTAGAAATTCATCATCACCAAAAATCGTTTTAGCTCCTTTGCAACCGTCGGCAGTGGGTACTCGATTAAAGCTTTAACGCGCTCTGGAAGAGGTAGAATGCCCTCACTGGTAATGCGGTGACCAAGAAAGTTTAGCTCCGAGGCGCCTAACTCGGACTTGGCAACATTGATGGTTAGTCCATTATCTTTAAAACGTTGAAATACGATGTGAAGGTGCGATTCGTGTTCTTATGGTGTTGCCGAAGCAATGCAAGCGTCATCGAGGTACGCGAACACAAAATCAAGGCCTCGAAAAACCTCGTGTATCAGCCTTTGAAAGGTTTGCGCAGCGTTGCGCAACCCAAAGATCATGTAATGAAATTCGTAGAGCCCAAATGGCGTAGTTATTGCCGTCTTGGCTACGTCGTCTGGGTGTATGGGTACCTGGTGGAATGCTTTCTGAAGATCGATCTTGGAGAATACCGTTTTCCTAAAGAGGGCGGCAGAAAAATCGTGTAAATATGGGAGCGGGTAACGATCCGGCACCGTATTGGCATTTAAGGCGCGATAATCGCCACAAGGTCTCCCAGAACCGTCTGCTTTTCTCACCATATGCAGTGGGCTCGCCCAGTTGCTGCATGACGGACGACAAATGCCTAACTTCATAAGTGTTTCGAATTCAGCACGTGCTGCGCTAAGTTTCTCCGGTGATAATCGGCGAGGCCTCGCAAACACGGACTGTCCTGTAGTTTCAATGCGGTGTACGACCGTTGCTTTTGGTTTTGCTTCGGGATTCGGAGTACGTGTAATTTCGGGGTACTGTTTAAACTGTTCGAGAAGGGCACGCCGACATCAATAGTTTTAACTGATCCTGTATTATACGCCCCTTTCTCACAAACTGTTTTAAGCGAAGTTTATTCGTCACGCAAGCACTTATGCTTCAAGTCGACTACAAGACTGAGATCAGCTAAAAAATCTGCCCCTATAATTGCATGGCTCACGTCTGCAATTAAAAAATTCCAAATAAATTCGCGGTACAGGCCTAGACTAAGTTTTAGTAGAACTTGGCCATAGACGTTTATAGCACTGCCGTTTGCAGCGAACAATTTTGTGGATGTAGGTGTAGCTCGAGCTGAATGTTCACTTTTTGGAACAACTGATACATCAGCACCCGTATCTATCAAAAAAATTATGTTTGTTGTTACGTCACGAATGCATAGGCGCGATGTATTTGCAATTTCGGAGCGTTCGCCTAACTCCGATACTTCAGCTGAGCTGGCCTACTGCGAAGATGGGTTGTTAGAATTTGCCTTTCTAAATAAAGCACATGGTGTTCTACAATTCTTTGCTTTCTCCTTATACGTGGCGTGATACCAACATACATCATCGGCAGATTTGCGATTATTAGATCGGGACCGTGAGTGCGAGCGGGAGCGTGAATGGGAACGTGAACGATGTGCGCGGTTATCTAAAAGTGTACGAACGTCACGCGAAAGTGCTGAAATTTCATTTTGCATTTTCTGCATATCACTTAAAGTTGATGAAACTACTGCCACTTCAGTAGTAGAAGCATTTAAAGATTCTATGATTGAGTCTGCAATACGTAACCTTTGCGCCAATTGAACTTCTGCCGCAATAATTGCTGCACGTGCATGCGGTAGTAGACGACCGATCCAAAGATTGAGCACCACTTTGTCACTCAGCGAAGTGGCTGCTACGCGCCTCATTTCATTGTAAAGTTCACTTGGTTTTTTGTTTGATAGGAGCATTTCCGAGAGCACCCTTTGCAAGCGCCGCTGCTTGCTGTCGGCAAAATGCTCAATCACTTCCTGTTTTATAAATTCGTATTTCCCGATAATAGGTGTTGTTTCGATCGCAGGTCGAAGCTCTATTAAACGATGTGGAGGAACGCTTGCTAATACAATATTGTATTTACGTGTGTGCCCCAATGATCATGCACGCCTCAAACCAGAACTCGAGGGAATAGAAGTACGTCTCAATGTTGCTTTCTGAAAGTGTAGAGGCAATTTGGGCAAAGAAAGCGCGTGGATGCCCTGCATATTTCTAGAGTCCGGCGTTTAGGAATTTAAAGTGCTGTCATCTTCCGCCGTCTCGAAAAATTGTCGGGGTCACCAATTGTAGTTTTGGTTGTAATCCTTTATTATTTTAATCACTTAAAACTACTTACAAAAAAAGGTTATGAAAAAAGTATGATTGCACTAACATGTGCTTGCGATGACGGCGATGAAAAGATAGAGAAAGAGTAATTGTTTTTGTTCTACATTTTACATTTCGACAACTGGCTGTGGTGAACTTTGCTATCAGCTGTTGGAGCGGCCATATCATAGGAGAGGTGTAGAAATCCATGTTGCCACAGATGTGTACACATGTAAAGGGATGCTTACCTTTTTGATAGTTTCCTTGCCCCACTTTTTATTTGCAATATTTAGAGTTTTTTTGTTTTTTTTTCAAACGGTTTTATTTAGCTTGACTCTGTGTAGCGTTGTTTAGGAATTTTGTAATTGGAATTAAGTAACTTTCCGTTAAGCTACAAGCTTGAAACTTGGAATATAGTTCAGAACCCGATGACAATGCAATAAAAAGAAGAAAAAACTCCGCTAAGTGGCGCATGGATTGAGATATTCAAAAAAATCATATTTGTGGTCCGATTTGGCTCATATTTGAAACACATATTAAATACATGAATAGAAAGCGACTTATGAAAAAAATTGAACAGAAGGCGGTGTTCAGTCAGAATACCCGCCATGAGTCTACACTCCTCTCTTTTTATTGATAGAAGCAACTTAGTTCGTCTAAGGTTGTAAGACCTACACATAATCTTCAACACTTTACAGCTCCGCGCTTGAACCCACGCCTTTTCCGCTTGGTCAATCATGTGCACATCTCGCCTTCTCTTAATCTCGCCCAGTCTAATTGAAATGCCTACGGAGCAAGCTTCAAGGGATGCGCCCTTTTTAGCTAGTTCATCCGTTTTTTCTATTCCCATATGCCCTGGGACCCAATACAGATGTATGCTTCTCCCTGTCCCGATTCTCCCCAGAGAATACTTACACTCTAGCACGGATTTAGATGTGCTATGCGAGATTTTGCCTTAATTGCTGCTTGACTGTCAATATAAAAGTTAACACGGTTGCAGCTTAAAATATTCTCTTCCAGGATTTCTACTGCTTTGGTTACGGCTAATATTTCCTCTTGGAAAACGCTACATTAATTCGGCAGCCTATAGGATCTGTTTATTTCCGGATCAGCACAGTATACCGCAGACCCTTTTCCTTCCACTACTTTGGAACCATCTGTGTACACATGTATCGCCTCGTTCGCCATTTGCGCACCCTTGCGCCAACCGTCCACCTCTATTGTGGCCTTAAGGTCTCCCTCGAAGCGCAGATAGGGAATCAGGTAGTCTGTTCGTCTTGTAATTGATGACACTATACTACTATGGCCGTATTGTCGGCGCGCAAGCTGCCCCGAGGCACCGAGCCTGGTAGCCGTTGTTAATGCTATGTTCTTTGCTACCATGTCTACAGGTGGAATGTGCAGAATGGCATACAGTGCAGCCGTCGGGGTTGCTCAGGGCTCCCATAATGCTAAGCATTGATAGTCTGCATACCCCCTCTATTTTTTTGAGATAGGTTGTTTTTTGTGTGGCTTTCCACCAAACAAGAACTCCATAGTGTCACGCCACATAATTACATCCCTGCGTTTTCCATATATCTACAACACTCTAACCTGTTGGCGTGGGTATTTGAACGAAGTTATACGAACAACGACAATAGTTGAACACGAGCGGCGCGAGAAAGAACATTACTTGAACTTTACAAATAAACTCTGTACTAACTTAATCTTATATTTTCAATATTACTTTTCTAATTATAATAATCTATATATATATATAAATCCGGTGTATTTAAAGTTACTTGGACATCCTCACGTAAGTAATAACGCTCATAGTAATAGAGCGACGGTAAAATACTCTGTGAACGTATAAATTAAATGCCATCCTGCGACAGTTCAGAAGTGAGAGTGATTAAACGCCTACATAAATGTTGCGTGAAATAAATCGAAAAGCTAAAAGCTAAAATTTGTATATTAAAAAGTGCGTGCATTGACGAAAAACAGCAAAGAAAAACGTTGCTGTATCAAATGTAAAAATCTAATATTCTACGAATACGATTGAGATTCAATATAACCTCACATTCGGTGAGACTTCTGTGAAAATTGGGGCTCCAGCGACATACGATTTGTCGCTAAGCTAAACGGCTGAAATTTGAAATGGAAGCGTTGTAGTTTTACATCTTATTTGTGACGTCACACGGACACGCAATATATGTATACGTTATTGGATTTAAATTGCAACAAACGAAACAAATCATTGCCGTACAAATTCGATCGAAGAGAAGTTTTATGTATCTCTTTCTCGCGTAAAACTTATAATCGTGCTCGTGTTTAATTGTCGGTAAATCCAAAACGAAAAATCGATCAAAGAAAAAACGAAAACAAACGAAATCACTATTCTACGATAACACAAAAGCCATCTCTTTCGCACGTTAATATCCAAGTATCGGCGTGTTCCAATTAGAACAAGAAAAACGATCAAAACAAAACTAATAAAATGTCGCAAGCGAATCTCACGTTAAAAGAGTTAAAAAAGCGATGTAAGAATGCTGGGTTGCCTACGTCTGGCACGAAAATCCAACTTCTTCAACGGTTGCAAAATAATGTCGATACCGCGAGTGATAGTGGAGGAGATGAGCAAACTACGATGGTGCAACGTTTATCTGCCCTCGAAAAAACAATACAACAGTTAATAAGTGCGCAAACAAATCCAAACCAAAATAGTGATACAAGATATAGTACGAGTGCACACAATTTTCAACCGACGTTGTCGTCGTCGCCGATGCCAACAATATATACGTCTGCTGCTAACCTTCAACAGTTCGCTGCAACAACAACGTCTACCTCGAACGTTCAACATTTTGCAACAACATCGCCTACACGAGCGAATTTGATGCCACAGTGGCAGAGCGCAGAGCGGTTCGCTACTGCGCCACTGCATCAAATTCCAATTAGAAATGTTGTAAATCAAACAAACGCACCATTCCCATTAAGCAATGGTTATTCGAATTCGCCGTATTATAATATTAAAGACATAGTAGAATTATTGCCGGAGTATAACCCAACGAGCGAAACGTCATTAAATTCGGTTCAATTTATAAAGCGTGTTGAAATGTTGAAAAATGCCTACGAATGGCATGAAAGTACAATAATTTTCGCAGTACAACAAAAGATGCGTGGATCAGCAAAATTGTGGATCGATTCACAACAATGTGCTTTCGTTAATTGGGCACAATTTGTAAACAAATTTTTGCATGACTTTCCGTGTTTAACTAATGAAGCGGATATTCATATTAAACTCTCTCGTTCGAAACGCGAACAAAACGAATCACCCGTCGAATATTTTTATAAAATGCTGGCGCTCGGTAACAAAGGCGGTTTATCGGAAACCAGTATCGCCCGACATATAATAAACGGAATAAATGATAATGACCTTAAACGGAAAATCTCAAACGAATACCAAAATTGTCAAGAATTGTTAAGAGATATAATGAATTATAACGTATATAATGATATCAGCCATAGTGCTCAAAAATCAAAATTCGTACCAAACGTAACAAAGCCGGTAATAACAAATGTCAAACCATCACAAGCTCCTCCAAAGTCCAACCAACCACGTACAATTAGCAACTCAAAGTGTTTTAACTGTGGTAAACTAGGGCATTTCGCTATTAAATGTCCCGAGCCACAGAGGAAGTCGAGGTGCACGAATTGCCAGCGTACCACACATAAAAGTGACGAATGCCCTACTCTAAAAAAAATGAGTGTTAATAAAATTCGCGAATTAAATGAGGTCAAAAATTACGCAAATCGCGATGACGGTATTATTAAGAAAATCTATGTAAACGGAAATGCTACAAACGCGTTCGTTGACCCGGGTAGTACCCGTACTCTTGTGCGCAAAACATTCTCCGAACAAATAGCAACGTATAAACCACAAATAACAGTGCTAAGAGGTTTTGGTGGTGCGGAATACGTTTCGACCCGTAAAATTAACGCAATACTTGTGATTGATAATGAAAAATTTGAAACCGATATGGTTGTTGTTAACGACGAGCTAATATCTGAAAACGTACTCCTTGGAAAGGATGTTGTTTGTAGTTCTAACAAACGATTTATAATAGAAAATGTAGATTGCCGTGTCGAACAAATTCGAAATATAAGTGAACCACAAGATTTAACCGAAAACCAAAGAAATCAATTCGAATCGTTAATGTGCGAATTTCGTGGACTCTTTTCCAATAACATTAAAAGTCTTGGAAAGTGCGGGCTATCGAAAATGAAAATTCAATTGAATAGTGATCAACCAATTCAGCTGAAACCGTATCGCGTGCCTTTTTCGAAACGACCGATCATAACACATATAATTACGGAACTTTTAGAGAACAATATAATTCGACCAAGTGAATCACAGTACGCGTCGCCGGTAGTACTAGTCGAAAAAAAGAACAACGAACATCGGTTATGTGTTGACTATCGCTGTCTAAATAAAATCACGTTAAAGCAACCTTTTCCAATGCCGAACATGGAAGAGCAGTTTGCCAAACTCGCGGGAAATCGGTTTTTCACAACGCTCGATCTCCGTATGGGTTATCATCAGATCGAAATCGAAGAAACGTCGAAGAAATATACCGCGTTCGTGACATCTGATGGACATTTCGAATTTAATCGTATGCCTTTCGGACTCGTTAACGCACCAGCAACTTTTCAGTGTATTATGAATAAACTCGCATCCAAAATGAATGCAGGTGAAGTGCTAATCTACTTGGATGATATTGTAATTCCAAGCAAAACTATATGTGAAGGACTTTTGCGGTTAGAACATTTCTTAAATCTTCTTAAAGAAGCAGGACTTACACTTCGCGCGGACAAGTGTAAGTTTCTTGCAACGAAAATCGAATATCTCGGGCATATAGTAACCGAAAATGGCATTACACCTGGAACGAATAAGGTAACGGCTATTAAAAACTTTGAACCACCCAAAAACGTATCTGAGGTAAGAAGATTTTTAGGCCTCACAGGCTTCTTTAGAAAATTTGTACGTGACTACTCTATTATTTCGAAACCCTTAACCGTTTTACTAACAAAAGCGAATCAAGACTGTTTTACATGGGGACCACGGCAAGAGAGCGCTTTTAAAACTCTTGTCAACGTCCTTACGCAAGAACCAGTCTTAGTTCTATATGATTTTAACGCTCAACATGAGGTCCATACCGACGCAAGTAGCGTTGGGTTGGCAGGCGTACTTTTGCAATCAGTAAATGGAGGTGAATGGCATCCGGTTTGCTATTACAGTCGCCATTGCACTGACACCGAAAGCCGATATCACAGCTACGAACTTGAGGTTCTCGCCGTAGTAGAATCTTTAGAACGTTTCCGTATTCACATCCTGGGAAAACCATTCAGGTTAGTAACAGATTGCTCTGCGATAGCACATGTTAAAGATAATAAAGAAATGAAACCCAAAATTGCCCGTTGGTGGCTCAAACTCCTCGAATACGACTTTTCAACCATACACCGTCAAGGCAGTCGATTACAACATGTCGATGCCCTAAGCCGAATGCCGGACCAACCCGCGAGAGAGGTTGAACCTGCCGGTATTGTTTTCAACGTAACGACCAATATCGACGATTGGCTGCTTACAATGCAGCTGCAAGATGAAAAACTGCGACAATACATAAATATTTTGAAAGGTACGATTACATCACCAAATACAAATACTATTAAAACAGAATACCAGTTACGTAACCACCGTTTATACAAAAAACAACCCGATGGTTTAAAGTTTGTTATACCAAAAGGTGTTCGATGGCGGATTGTCCAATTCTGCCATGATCAAGCAGGACATACTGCGTTAGAAAAAACTCTTGACCGAATTAAAGAATCGTTTTGGTTTCCGCAAATGAGAAGGTATGTTAAGAGCTTTATTGCAGCTTGTATTCAATGCTGTTATCAAAAACAACGATCTGGGAAAAGTGAAGGTGAACTTCACATCGAATCAATTAAACCACTACTGTTTTATCGTATCCATTTGGATCACATGGGACCTTTTGTGCGCAGCAAACGCGGAAATTGTTACGTATTAGCAATCTCAGATGCCTTTAGCAAATTCCTTATCGTTAAGGCAGTTCGCGACACGAAAACCATACACGTTATCAAAACCCTAAACGAAATAACTACGTATTTTGGTCTACCTTCTCAAATAGTTACTGATAGAGGAACGTCGTTTACCTCAAAATTATTCGAAGAATTTTGCATTAATAACAATATTCATCATACGAAAACAGCGGTCCGAACTCCACGAGCAAATGGCCAAGTGGAGCGCGCAAACCAAAGCATCCTAAATTATTTGCGAACTTCTACCGAACAGCCAAAGGATTGGGATCTTAAGCTAAGAGATCTCCAGTGGTCGATCAACTCCCGTCGAAACGCAACGACAGGTTTTAGTCCAAATGAACTTGTTTTCGATTTTAAGCTCCGTGACGTAGTCACTAACCAATTGATTGCTGCTGTTCATGACGATTTAGGGGGCGAAACGTCCTCATTATCTTCTGCTGAGAAAAGAAATCAAGCCATCGAAAATATCTCTAATGAACGTGAAAAGTGGAAAGAAAGATTTGACCAACGTCATCAGAAACCAAAAATATACGCCGAAGACGATCTCGTAGTTATTGAAAATGAACCAGTTTCTACGGGTGAATCACGTAAACTTGAGCCTAAATTTCGTGGGCCATATATCGTACGCAAAGTGTTAAGTAACGATCGCTATTTACTGGAAGACATTCCAGGCGTTCAAATAACTAGTAAGAAATTTTGTTCAGTATATGCTTCCGACAAAATGAAGCCATGGTGCAGAAATAGTCCTGATCTTGAAACCGACGACGAAATCGAGGCGATTTAGGTCAGGAAAGGCCGAGTTGTCACGCCACATAATTACATCCCTGCGTTTTCCATATATCTACAACACTCTAACCTGTTGGCGTGGGTATTTGAACGAAGTTATACGAACAACGACAATAGTTGAACACGAGCGGCGCGAGAAAGAACATTACTTGAACTTTACAAATAAACTCTGTACTAACTTAATCTTATATTTTCAATATTACTTTTCTAATTATAATAATCTATATATATATATAAATCCGGTGTATTTAAAGTTACTTGGACATCCTCACGTAAGTAATAACGCTCATAGTAATAGAGCGACGGTAAAATACTCTGTGAACGTATAAATTAAATGCCATCCTGCGACAATAGTATAGAATAGGGCTTACAATCGCTGTAAAAACCCAATAAGAAAGAGAGGGCGATAAACCTCACATACACCCCAGCATTATTTTACATGCATAAAGTGCCGTTGAGGTCTTCTTCACCCTCTCCTCATGTACATCATGTGCATGATTCAGTTTATGCACCCGTCGAATATTATTTTAAACCATTTCACGGCCGCTCTACTTCTAAACCGTCTCCCGATGGGAAATATGCGTCGAAAAGCACCTCAAGGGATTCCTCACTATTACGTGACCATTCCCCGTTCTCTTTCTTTATTAGTCCCTGGACTATGTTTCCCTTTTCCAGGAATTTTTTCAACCGTGCTGTTTCGCTGGAGCTCTCTATGTCTGTACAGTAACTTTTCCATGAGCTTTTCTTCGTCCTGGAAATTTCACGCTTGTAGATCCTCGGTAGATCCCTGTACTCGTCCCGACACGCTTCGCTTTCCGCGGTCCTTGCCAGCTTAAATATTTCTTTTACCTGTCTTATTAGAAGACTCAGCTCGTTGCTCCACCATGCCAGCTTTGCTTTTCTTTGAATCTTCTTAGAAGGCAAGCTTTGTTATACGCAGTCATAAGCGTCCTTGTTAGGAATTCATTCGAATCCCTGGAGGATTCCTCCACATTGACAACCGCTTTGGGTTGTCCCAGTTTTGTTTCTACATGTTACTGGAATCTAGTCCAGTTCGTTGACCTAGGGTTTCTAAAGGTTCCTCGCTTCTCTACCCTCTTTAGAGGGATGCTGAAGCTGATATACGCATGGTCGGAGAAGGATGGGCTATCAAGAACAATCCAATCATACCTTGATATATCACGCTCGGAGCTCAATGTAATATCCGGAACATTGCTGGATGTTGGACCAATGTATTTAGGGATATTTCCCCTGTTGGCTATCTGCAAATTGGTTTGCAGGATGTAACAAAATGTAGATTCGCCTCTCTCGTTCGTATCTGCTCCTCCCCATGTATTGTGGTGCGCATTTGCATCCGCGCCTATAACCAACCATCCTTTGCGCCCTTCCTCCTGTACTAGCCTCTTGAACTCCATCGGTGGAACCTCCGCAGCATGGGCCATGTAGCAGGCAGCCAGGATAAATGTCTTTTTATTCTTTTGCTCAACGGCCACCACTACGAGGTCTTCAGTAGTGTAATAAGGCAGCATATATGAATGCAGCTGTTTCCTTACCATTACTACAGCTCGCACCCGTCCTTCCATTTGCGCGTAGTAAATGCCAAATCCGTGCGCGCTAAGTCGAGAAACCTGTCATCCCGATGAGAGCCACGGCTCCTGGATCAGCGTTACGCCAAACGAACCGTGCTCAAGGGTTAGGAGGAGTTCGCTCGATGCCTCTTTACTCTGTTGGAGGTTTATCTGTAGGACTCGCAGCACCATTGGGCTGCTTATCCCCCTCCTCCACATTCGTGGTGACGCCGTTGTCCTCCCCTTGCCCTTTTTCTTTAGAGTATTCGAGGCCCCCTTCATCCTCTCGTAACTGTTGTGCCGGGTGTTCCTCTGTGCGACTCACAGCACCCTTTGGCGGTTGGTCCTCTTCTAACACCTTCGCGGTGACGTCGGCTACCTCCGCCTGTATTTTTTCTCTTAGACTTTTGCGGCCCTTTTCGACTTAGCCCACTTCCAGCGTGTTAGGATTTTTATCCTCGGGTCTTCTTTTCCTGAGTCGCATGTTCATTTTACCTGTGCCAAAGGACATTTTGCCAAGCTGCGTGTAAAATACATCCTCCGCCTGCTTGCTTATTTGGGAGATTTAGAACTGACCTTCCTCCGTAGGCCGAGATACAGTAAGTACCTTCCAATCCTGTGTCGGTATGTTCGGATTCTGATTCTGCAGAAGTCGCAGTGTATCCTCCGACTTCATCACGCATGGTATCCATACCTTAACTTTTGGTACCGTGGGGATTTGCGCTTTATCCTGTAGCATTCATTCATTAAGTTATTCATTCATTTGTACAAACATATATTTCAACCCGTTTTGGAATGTCTTAAAATACATTGACTCTTACATACATATTAATACATCGGTACATACATATATTTTGGCTCGCTTTGGTACGGCCTGAGATTCAATTGATACATTCATTCATTTGTACAAACATATATTTTGTACACCGTGCCTCATCTGGTAACTTGAACCTTGGTATGCTACTGTTCAAAGCTTGCTCGCCACAAGCCTTTACCTCTATACAAATTATTAACATGATTTACTTATGCTTGCGTTGTAGATTCCACAGCTAATTTTATTTATGCTTAGAATGCAGTTCCCAGGGAACTGAACTGAATGTATATGTATGTAATACACTTAGTTTGTAAGTGTTAGTGTAAGTAGGTATTTTAGCTTATAGAAATTTTGTATAAAAGAAAAAGCTTTTTAATAAAGAACTAATTCTATCTGGTGCCGCTAAATAGGCACTACAACCGAATTTAATTTATTTTCTAATTTATTTAATAATTTGGGAAAAACTTAAACAACGTGACATCAGGACGGACAAGGCGACAGCTGTTTCGATTATACCTTGTAAATCTCTTCAAAGCCTTTTCTCCCGGGAGTGGGAGTCGAACTCGCACCCCTACGATAGTTGAAATGGTTGTAAACGCATTCAGCTACGTCATGCCTGTTGTGAAGTCTTTCCCAATTGCCTTCTTTATGCATATTTTAATCTTTTACACATTGCATACTTCGTATGCAATTATGTGTTAAAGCTATGCTTGGTACGGCGGTTTTCAAAGAAACTTTGGTTTTTGTTGTTGTTTTCGTTCTATTTATAGAACTACAACGAATTAACCAATTTTGTCTGTTTGTATGATTTTTAATAATCGGGGATTGCCCATATTGCTTTTTTTTTTTTTTTTTTTTTTTTTTTTTTTTAAATGTATGAAAACATTTATTTGAAGCAATTTTTTAATTTTATAATTTATTTAATAATTTGGGAAAAACTTAAACAACGTGACATCAGGACGGACAAGGCGGCAGCTGTTTCGATTATACCTTGTAAATCTCTTCAAAGCCTTTTCTCCCGGGAGTGGGAGTCGAACTCGCACCCCTACGATAGTTGAAATGGTTGTAAACGCATTCAGCTACGTCATGCCTGTTGTGAAGTCTTTCCCAATTGCCTTCTTTATGCATATTTTAATCTTTTACACATTGCATACTTCGTATGCAATTATGTGTTAAAGCTATGCTTGGTACGGCGGTTTTCAAAGAAACTTTGGTTTTTGTTGTTGTTTTCGTTCTATTTATAGAACTACAACGAATTAACCAATTTTGTCTGTTTGTATGATTTTTAATAATCGGGGATTGCCCATATTGCTTTTTTTTTTTTTTTTTTTTTTTTTTTTTTTAAATGTATGAAAACATTTATTTGAAGCAATTTTTTAATTTTATAATTTATTTAATAATTTGGGAAAAACTTAAACAACGTGACATCAGGACGGACAAGGCGGCAGCTGTTTCGATTATACCTTGTAAATCTCTTCAAAGCCTTTTCTCCCGGGAGTGGGAGTCGAACTCGCACCCCTACGATAGTTGAAATGGTTGTAAACGCATTCAGCTACGTCATGCCTGTTGTGAAGTCTTTCCCAATTGCCTTCTTTATGCATATTTTAATCTTTTACACATTGCATACTTCGTATGCAATTATGTGTTAAAGCTATGCTTGGTACGGCGGTTTTCAAAGAAACTTTGGTTTTTGTTGTTGTTTTCGTTCTATTTATAGAACTACAACGAATTAACCAATTTTGTCTGTTTGTATGATTTTTAATAATCGGGGATTGCCCATATTGCTTTTTTTTTTTTTTTTTTTTTTTTTTTTTTTTAAATGTATGAAAACATTTATTTGAAGCAATTTTTTAATTTTATAATTTATTTAATAATTTGGGAAAAACTTAAACAACGTGACATCAGGACGGACAAGGCGACAGCTGTTTCGATTATACCTTGTAAATCTCTTCAAAGCCTTTTCTCCCGGGAGTGGGAGTCGAACTCGCACCCCTACGATAGTTGAAATGGTTGTAAACGCATTCAGCTACGTCATGCCTGTTGTGAAGTCTTTCCCAATTGCCTTCTTTATGCATATTTTAATCTTTTACACATTGCATACTTCGTATGCAATTATGTGTTAAAGCTATGCTTGGTACGGCGGTTTTCAAAGAAACTTTGGTTTTTGTTGTTGTTTTCGTTCTATTTATAGAACTACAACGAATTAACCAATTTTGTCTGTTTGTATGATTTTTAATAATCGGGGATTGCCCATATTCCTTTTTTTTTTTTTTTCATACCGTGATATATCACGCTCGGAGCTCAATGTAATATCCGGAACATTGCTGGATGTTGGACCAATGTATTTAGGGATATTTCCCCTGTTGGCTATCTGCAAATTGGTTTGCAGGATGTAACAAAATGTAGATTCGCCTCTCTCGTTCGTATCTGCTCCTCCCCATGTATTGTGGTGCGCATTTGCATCCGCGCCTATAACCAACCATCCTTTGCGCCCTTCCTCCTGTACTAGCCTCTTGAACTCCATCGGTGGAACCTCCGCAGCATGGGCCATGTAGCAGGCAGCCAGGATAAATGTCTTTTTATTCTTTTGCTCAACGGCCACCACTACGAGGTCTTCAGTAGTGTAATAAGGCAGCATATATGAATGCAGCTGTTTCCTTACCATTACTACAGCTCGCACCCGTCCTTCCATTTGCGCGTAGTAAATGCCAAATCCGTGCGCGCTAAGTCGAGAAACCTGTCATCCCGATGAGAGCCACGGCTCCTGGATCAGCGTTACGCCAAACGAACCGTGCTCAAGGGTTAGGAGGAGTTCGCTCGATGCCTCTTTACTCTGTTGGAGGTTTATCTGTAGGACTCGCAGCACCATTGGGCTGCTTATCCCCCTCCTCCACATTCGTGGTGACGCCGTTGTCCTCCCCTTGCCCTTTTTCTTTAGAGTATTCGAGGCCCCCTTCATCCTCTCGTAACTGTTGTGCCGGGTGTTCCTCTGTGCGACTCACAGCACCCTTTGGCGGTTGGTCCTCTTCTAACACCTTCGCGGTGACGTGGGCTACCTCCGCCTGTATTTTTTCTCTTAGACTTTTGCGGCCCTTTTCGACTTCGCCCACTTCCAGCGTGTTAGGATTTTTATCCTCGGGTCTTCTTTTCCTGAGTCGCATGTTCATTTTACCTGTGCCAAAGGACATTTTGCCAAGCTGCGTGTAAAATACATCCTCCGCCTGCTTGCTTATTTGGGAGATTTAGAACTGACCTTCCTCCGTAGGCCGAGATACAGTAAGTACCTTCCAATCCTGTGTCGGTATGTTCGGATTCTGATTCTGCAGAAGTCGCAGTGTATCCTCCGACTTCATCACGCATGGTATCCATACCTTAACTTTTGGTACCGTGGGGATTTGCGCTTTATCCTGTAGCATTCATTCATTAAGTTATTCATTCATTTGTACAAACATATATTTCAACCCGTTTTGGAATGTCTTAAAATACATTGACTCTTACATACATATTAATACATCGGTACATACATATATTTTGGCTCGCTTTGGTACGGCCTGAGATTCAATTGATACATTCATTCATTTGTACAAACATATATTTTGTACACCGTGCCTCATCTGGTAACTTGAACCTTGGTATGCTACTGTTCAAAGCTTGCTCGCCACAAGCCTTTACCTGTATACAAATTATTAACATGATTTACTTATGCTTGCGTTGTAGATTCCACAGCTAATTTTATTTATGCTTAGAATGCAGTTCCCAGGGAACTGAACTGAATGTATATGTATGTAATACACTTAGTTTGTAAGTGTTAGTGTAAGTAGGTATTTTAGCTTATAGAAATTTTGTATAAAAGAAAAAGCTTTTTAATAAAGAACTAATTCTATCTGGTGCCGCTAAATAGGCACTACAACCGAATTTAATTTATTTTCTAATTTATTTAATAATTTGGGAAAAACTTAAACAACGTGACATCAGGACGGACAAGGCGACAGCTGTTTCGATTATACCTTGTAAATCTCTTCAAAGCCTTTTCTCCCGGGAGTGGGAGTCGAACTCGCACCCCTACGATAGTTGAAATGGTTGTAAACGCATTCAGCTACGTCATGCCTGTTGTGAAGTCTTTCCCAATTGCCTTCTTTATGCATATTTTAATCTTTTACACATTGCATACTTCGTATGCAATTATGTGTTAAAGCTATGCTTGGTACGGCGGTTTTCAAAGAAACTTTGGTTTTTGTTGTTGTTTTCGTTCTATTTATAGAACTACAACGAATTAACCAATTTTGTCTGTTTGTATGATTTTTAATAATCGGGGATTGCCCATATTGCTTTTTTTTTTTTTTTTTTTTTTTTTTTTTTTTTTTTTAATAATTTATTTTCATTCCCCAATCATTACATGGCGATCCTGCCATACTGCCTAAATCGGCATCCTACTGCCTAAATTGGCATTTTACGAACGATTCTACCAGCTCTGCTTAAATTAGCAGGACTGATTTTATTTTAAAATATTCTTGAAAAAGTTTACTTTCTGCAAAGGAGTTCAAGGCATCAACCTTGCAATGGCGAATGAAGGAAATACTTTTTTGGTCTTTGATACGGATGGCATTTTCATTAACTACAACAACCAAAACCACATAGCGAAGTGGAATAAACTAGAGTATGACCATATACACTAATAAAAATATTTTTGGTCTTTGATGCGGATCCCATTTTCATTAACTACAACAACCAAAACCGCATAGCGAAGTGGAATAAACGTGGAGTAAAACCATATACACCTACACTATCAGCTTGTTGGAGGTTCTACGTGGGATGACCAGGATTATGTATTATTTATCTTATTATATAAAATAGAAGCATTTGGCAACCTAACGGCTGCCAGTTTACGGGCAAAATGTAGATTTTTGCCAATAAATTTAATTTATGAATGATATAAATAGTCAGGAAGAATTTGACACTATATTCTTGCGTTGTAGCAAACTAATTGAGGAAGAAGAAAAAATTAGAAAAAGTAGTATCAAAAGCAGCAGAAGTAAAAACAGTAGAAATAACTCAACAGGGCCCTAAGGCAATTACCATAGAAGAATATAGGCGTAGAAATCAGCAACATAAAATAGAGGAACCAAAAATTCCAAAAGCAGATAAAACCAAAAGAAAGAGAGGAGGTAAAAAATTCAACCTCAGAAAAACGATAGCAATTTTGTACCAAACAATTAAATTATCCACAAACATAGAGGAAAGAATTCGATTAAAGACAGAAATAAGAAAAATCAAGGGAATATAAAGTAAGCATTTTCAATGGAGAATGCATTGCCTGATGACCTTGACTACGAGGCTATCAACCGCATTGTTGATAATTTAGAATTGCAAAATAGGAATTTTGAGAAAGATACAATATCATTAAGGAAATTAAAAGAAGCAGCAAAGTCATTAGTCTCACTTAAAAAATGGTGGAAACTGATAGACATGCCTAGGGAGCCCACCTTAGAAAATGTATTAATACCCGGACTAACCACAGCGGAAGAAAGGTTGAGGTTCGAAGTTAAATATATGGGACGTACCGACTAAAATTAATGAATAAATAAATAAACAAATATAAGAAAATTTTAGCAATTATTATTTCAAAATGGGAGGCAAAGAATACAAAGTAGAAGAACCCAATGCAAACGTAATGAATTCCATTCAGGTCGTTGACCATAGTGAAGCATTAGAATTTATCAAAATCTTGTTGATAATATTAACAATTTGCACTTGCCTCAATTTGTTTCTCAAATTATACTCACCTCACAATAAATTCTTAAAGAAAAGATACATGAGCCGAGCAAATGGTCTAGACAAAATCTAATTCTAAGGGACAAATATATACCCGAACGGAGAAATGGGAAACCATTCCGAATAAGCTTGTGGAAGAGAAGACCTTGGCGGAAAAATCGTATAACTGTATCAACAAAAATACAACCATACTAAGATTTGCTATGTTGAAACATCTCACGACAATATTACAGTCGTTAAACAATATAGGAAAATCATACAAAGGGTATATAGCAATTTAACAGCTAAACATCAGATAGAAGCACAACAAATTTTTTCCAGTGTCAGGGATAAATTGGTATCCTCACTGAGTAGATATAACGTTGAGGCATTGGTCCCAACGTCATTTGAAAAGGAAATATAAATAGATTTTGCTGCCCTATTGCCAGAGACTCAACCCAATTTAGGGGAAGCCCAAAAAATTTAAATTACTGATAAAAATTCGCAACCAGAAAGCGACAAAATGCCACAAACAATAGTCGAATTTTTAAAGACTGCTTCGGCAGTTCTACCAGAATTTGATGGTAAAGCTGAGAACTTCAATAGCTTCTTAGATGCTTTGGATATCCTAGAAAAAATTAAGGATACCCACGAAGCTATAGCAGTTTCGATGATAAAAACCAAGCTGAAAGGAACAGCCAGAAACCTATTAAGCACTGAAAGCTCAATTGAAGCAATAAAACAAAATTTAAAAACAGCAGTTAAGGGTGAATCAGTTGAAGTTTTGACAGCAAAACTCCTGAACATCCAGCAACGTAGTAAAACGGCAAACCAATACACTGCTGAAATTGAAAGGTCACAAAATCGTTGGAATGCGCTTACATATCTGACGGACTAACACCAGAGTTAGCAACCAAGTATGCTACACATTCAGCTGTGAAAGCTATGTGTAAAAACAGCTCCAACGAAAAGGGAAAAACAATTATGCAAGCTGGTACGTTCACAACAATGAACGAAACCATATCAAAATTCACTAACAGTTGCACAGAGGTAACTGGAATTCCAAATTCAATATTACATATTCGCCAACAAAATCAGTTCCGAGGTAACTTCCGCAGGAGTTACCAAAGCAATAATTATAGATGAAATTATAGACGTTCTTTCAATACCTATAATAATAATAACAATAATAATAATAACAGACAAAATAACCAAAGATCTGGTCGAAATTTCGGATCGCGAGGAAATACCTGCAATACCACCAGAAATGTCCGAAATGTTACACAACAGGAAAACCAACAAACTCCACCTGAATAAATAAAAAACTATATATTTTCAATTTACACCTTAATAGCTACATATCTTCCAGAACTACTCTGAATGATTCCATATAAACCCTCCTAATCGATACGGGAGCGGATATTTTAATAATAAAAAAGGGTCAAATTGACAGTAATGTCACGATAAATAATTCTCAAAAAACGGATGTAAGAGGAATTGGTCAAGGAATAACAAGCACTATTGGCACGGTTATTATCTATTAATTAGACACAAATGTCACGTAGTAGAAGACAATTTCCCAATCCCATGCGATGAAATATTAGGATTAGATTTCATTAAAAAATATAGTAATTGTGCAGTTTATGGTACCCACCGAAATTTGGGCCTTTTTTTTCGAGTGAGGTATCAAAAGACGCGTATTTACGTATAGATTAAGAATCCGCGGAAGTTTACTTTTTTTACCCGTTTAAAAGTTATGCGCGAAAAACTGGTTCGTCTTGTACATATTGTTCCCGCACATTTACAATCTTTTAAGCGCACAAATCACATCCTGTTTTGTTTTTCGATAGATTAATACAATTTGATATTCTCGAATTAGTGAAAAAAATTTGTCTAATTTCTCTAAATTATATGCAATTAGGTAATAAAAATACAGAAAACATACTCTAATCACTTGATTCGTTGTTGAAGAAAAACACCTGATGGTGAAGAGCGCTGCCAGATGAGTAATAATAGAAATTAACTGAACAAGAAATTACTCTTGCTTTTCTCAAGTCATCTGCTTAGAACACCCTTAGCCGATCCAACACCGGCTGCGCAATGCACAGTTATTCTGCATAGGCGGCCATCGGCCGCGCTTATAAAAAATAACCCTGGGCTACGCCATGCCAACAAGGTTTGATATCTTCAATATTTAGAAGAAATTTCTATAATACAATTATGTTTTTATGGGAAAATGATTGCTAACTTATCATACATCGAATAATAAGTCGAAAAAATGTGTTATTGACAAAATAATTTTATTTTTTTCAAAAAAGGCTTAACTAAACGTGCACAGTAATTCTGCGTAGAACACCCTTAGCCGATCCAACACCGGCTGCACCATGCACAGTAATTCTGCGTAGAACACCTTTCTGCATAGGCGGCCTTCGGCCGCGCTTATAAAAAATAACCCTGGGCTACGCCATGCCAAGTCCGGGTGTGTGGTATAACCGTCACGGTGATGTCCTTCTACGCAGAAGGGTGTACTACGCAGAATGACTTCACCGTTGCCGCTTCCCAAGGCCGTCGGTTCTATGTACCGGAGCGACTCGGGATTTTTCCCGACCAAGGACTGCCATTACAGTGTAACCCCATTTAATTTGTTGCGTCCCTCCCACAAATTGTCATCCTCCCAGCAGCTCCTTGCAGCGGGACTGCTCCATATTCTCTTGCCCAATCCGGGTCCGTCTCCTGACCCCGGTCCTGAGAAATGGTTTTGCTGCATCTGCCGGAAAGAATCTTTTATTTTTTTGCCAAATATAGCCCTCTTCGCAATTGGTGCTCGCGCTATAACGAACTGTACAACCGCATTAGTTTTGAGTATTCGATTGCTGCTATCCGTAAGGAAATACTATCACGTCTGGCATGATATATTTAAAGATTTTTAAATAAGATGTCAATTTTATTTCAATATTAATTTTAACTAATCCTTATTTTTGATTTGATTTATGTATTAATTAAAATTTAACTTAATTAATTTGATTGTTTATTATTTAAGTTTTTACTTCAAATTTTGTTTTTTACGCTTATGTTTTCTTTCCTTGTTATATGTATTGTATCTTATATTCAGTAGTCGACCGCTTTGTGTCTGTGTTGACTTTAACAAACAAATAAATAAATAAATAAATACTCTTGTCAGTGTGTCTCGTGTAAGGGATGGTTGCCTCGGACAGGTTGTTCTGGGCTAGACCCCAAAACCAGACGTCCACGTAACTTCTATAAATCTTTTGTGGCTACTTGATGTTCACGTCCTAGGACGTCCAGTAGTCTGCGCCTTAGCGCCCCCCCCCCCCCCCCCCCCACCGCTACCTTCCAGCAGCCACGCTGCTCAGCAAGCCACAACAAGTACCCGCTGTTGCTCGCGCCCCACGGCGCCACCAACTCACACGGCTGCTCCCACTCATACCTACAATCTCCGTAGTAGAGTCGGGAGCAATGCCGAGCATCAGCCCCTGCCCCCGTCTTCTTCCTTCCTATTTTCCTACGGCAATTGTGTAGGTCAGGGAAACATACTCTTTGTCCCTATCTCCCTTTGCACCGTTTGCCAGCACAGAATATATACGTTTGCGACATCCGCCCAATGCAGCTGCTGCCATGGACGGTGCCACTTTCCTAGATGTTCTGGTCTCCGCGATGGCAACTCCTCGACGGATTTCATTGCGCCATGCTTCCAGGCCGCATACCCAAAGACACCGGGTACCCCAATTCGTACCCAAGGACGTCTAGTCCCAGGGCCTCAACAGCAATCGCGTTCTGGCCTTCCACAACCCAGGCGTGGTCACCCGTCACTTACTCCCAGAGTGACGACGTGTCCCCCTATGCACTTCAGAATTCTGCAGTTAAACTGTAATGGATTAACTGGGAAGATCACGAAGATAGTCGACTTCATGAAGCGGCACAACATCCGCATTGCTGCGATTCAAGAGACTAAACTCACAGCAAGATCTGCATTGCAGACCTGTTCTGGGTATAATGTCTACAGAAAAGATCGCGAGAGCGGAAATGGAGGCGGCCTCACGTTTATCACACACCACACTGTGCAATATCATATATTTGATCCCGACATCGACCGCAGGGATAGTGTCTTAGAACGTCAAGGATTATCTTTCCGGTCGGGCGATGCAAATCTGGAAATCATCAACATCTACATCCCGCCTGTCACCTGTTGCCCCAGTGGATACCGCCCTGATATCAGCGGCGTACTCACTGGAAACAATCGCATTATCTTAGGCGATTTCAATGCCCCTCACTACCTTTGGCATTCGAACTTGCGGGTGGACAGTAGGGGTGAGATGTTAGCGGATCAAAGAGAAGAAACGACGTTCTGCACTATAAACGAAGACGCACCCACACGTATGGTAGGAAGCTGTCACAGTTCGCCGGATATTTCAATCGTGAGCCCAGAACTCGTAAACTGCGTCAACTGGCATCCGATGGTAACATTGGCATCCGACCACCTGCCTATACTTATTTCGTTCGAGCGTCCCGCCGACTTCATTGTCGCAGAAAAACGCACTTTCATTAACTTTAAAAAAGGAAAGTGGGACGAATACAAATCATATACAGACAACCGCTTTGCTCCCCTCCCTATCCCAACTGATGCCCGCCAAGGGGAGCGTGCTTTCCGCAAGGTCATTGAATCCGCCTCGGATCGTTTCATTCCCGCCGGTAGAATTCCCGAAATTCGCCCCACTTTCCGGCAGAGGCTGCAAGTTTAGCGAGAGAACGTGACCTTATAAGACGGATCGATCCCGTCGACCAAATAAGGGACATAAACCAACGCATCAGATTGCTTGTGGATGAACACAAGCGGGCGAAATGGAAAAAGCACCTAAGCGGTTGTAACCTCTCTGCCGGTGTAGGTAAACTTTGGTCTACTGTAAAGTCCCTATCGAATCCGTCTAGGCACAATGACAAAGTTTTCATCGCCTTTGGCGACAAATTGCTGTTGGATGCGAAAAAATGCGCGAGCGCTTTCTGCCGACAATACATAATGCATTCTACGATCGACAATAATATACGGAGGGCCAACAGACGCGCACGTAAACATAAGTTTAGCGCGTCACCAATTACCACCACCGCCAAAGAGGGTGAGGATGCCATCGGTCATGCTAAACCATTCAAAGCAGTGGGCCCATACGGCATAGCCATGCCGATGCTTAAAAGCCTAGGGAAAGAGGGTTTCAAATATTTGGCGCATGTCTTCAACCTGTCTCTTTCCACCTTTGTCATTCCCGAAAAATGGAAAATGGCCAAGGTGGTCCCGCTACTAAAGCCTGGCAAACCAGCTAACATAGGAGAGTCATATCGCCCGATATCTCTCCTATCGCCAGTACCCAACACGCTTGAAGCCATTTTACTCCCCCACTTCAAAGCAAATTTTCAGCTAGCCTGTCATCAGCATGGCTTTAGAAAACTTCATAGCACCACCATCGCGCTAAATGCCATTAGCACCCAGATAAATTGTGGTCTAAATCAGAAGCCCCACCATAGAACAGTACTCGTAGCGCTAGACCTATCACGGTCAATTGACCTATTGATACGGTCAACCATGGCAAGTTACTGCCAGACTTGGAAGGGTCTATCCTTCCCCCATGTCTTAAAAGGTGGACCGCAAATTATCTGGGTGGTCGGCAGGCATCGGTGCAATTCAGAAACGAAATATCAAATCCAAGAAGAATTAAAAAAGGGGTGCCTCAGGGTGGTGTCCTATCCCCACTTTTGTTTAATTTTTACATATCAAAACTACCTTCGCGACCAGAAGGAGTTACTATCGTTTCTTACGCCGATGACTGCACAATAATGGCCACATGCCCGGGCCCGAAGATCGATGAGATTTGCAACAAAAAAAACGGCTACCTCCCTGATCTCTCCAGTTTTATCGCCTCGCGAAACCTGGCATTATCACCGACTAAATCATCCGCGACCCTATTAACAACTTGGACGCCCCAAATGTCGACCATTTTGAACATCCACGTCGATGGCACTACGCTACCGACTGTCCTACACCCCAAAATCTTGGGTGTGACGTTTGATCAGGATCTACATTTTAGTGAGCACGCAGCCGCAATTGTTCCGAAAATCCAGAGCCGTAATAAAATCCTTAAATCACTTGCTGGCAGTACTTGGGGAAAAGACAATGAAACGCTCATTACCACATACAAAGCAATTGGCCAGCCGTTTGCGTGCTACGCGTCCCCTATATGGTCGCCAAGCCTAAAAACTACCCACTGGAAGAATCTACAGGCCTGCCAAAATACTGCGCTCAGAACTTCTTATGTCCCCAGAATACCATCTATAATGAGGCGAGAGTACTCCCCATCAGGGAGAGAAATGAGATGCTAACTAAACAGTTTCTGTTGAATACCCAGAAACCTGGGCATCCCAAAAGACATCTGATTGATGAGCCAGCACCGCCTAGGGACTTGAGGAGTCATCTCCGTAAGCATTTTGAGGAAATACGGCACCTGAGAACTCAGCCGTATGAAGCAAAAGAACACAAGCAGGTCCTTGGTGAACTCCACAAACAGGCGTCGGACCTTTATGCCGGGAATTGCCCGGTGAATCCAGTACTCGGGGAACAGTACCCCAAACTTGCGGAAGAGGAACGCATACTCCTCAGGGAAACGCGAGTCACTCTGGCTCAACTTCTTTCTGGGTACTGTAGCAAACTTACATATCCAGAATCAACCCCGACATACAAAATGTATGCCCCGCTTGCAATGTGTCCCCACATGACACCAACCATCTCTTTAATTGTAATGTGGAATCAACGCCTCTAACACCCCTTTCATTATGGTCCACCCCTGTCGAAACAGTAAGTTTCCTTGGACTCCCGTTAGAGGATATTGATGAAAATTTGTGATCGGTCGGAGCTATTAGGTGGGGCGAAACATTGCTACAACAACAACAACAACATCACCGTGGCGGTAGCCACTGTTATACCACACACCCGGACTTGGCATGGCGTAGCCCAGGGTTATTTTTTATAAGCGCGGCCCAAGGCCGCCTATGCAGAAAGGTGTTCTACGCAGAATTACGGTGCATGGTGCAGCCGGTGTTGGATCGGCTTTTTTGAAAAAAATAAAATTAAAGTGTTTTGTCAATAACACATTTTTTCGACTTATTATTCGATTTATGATAAGTTAGCAATCATTTTCCCATAAAAACATAATTTTATTATAGAAATTTCTTCTAAATATAAATGTTTTATATATCAAACCTTGTTTTATTACCTGCTGAGCTGGCAACACTGTTCATTTTCATGTGTTTTCATTTCGACAGAAATTTGCTGCAAAATTTATTTTGATAATTTATAAGTAAATTAGTGAAATTTAATATAATTTTTTCATTAATTCGTGCAAGTTAGATTATGTTAATATACTAAATATAAAAATAAGGTGATGTGTGCGCTTAAAAGATTGTAAACGTGCGGGAACAATATGTATCACACAAACCTGTTTTTCGCGGATAACTTTTAAACGGGTAAAAAGAGTTAACTTCCGCTTCCGGATTCTTATTCGGGACTTGAACACGCGTCTTTTGATACTTGAATTTCGGTGGGTACCATTAACTGCACTACTACCAAAAATATAACTGCATTTTGGATTATCAAACAGAAGGAGACACTCTAATATTGAGACCATATGACTACCCAGAAAACATAATAATTCAGATGACTAGCAAACCAACAATCAATTGTATTTCAATTCCCGCACTATCAGAAGTAGTTCGAAAAATTCACATAGAAAATAAAAATTCAGATTTACTAATCCCACAACAAGAATTGTCTGAAGGTATTTTTATTGCAAACACACTAGCAAATTCACAACAAACATTTGTTAGAATTATAAATACAACAAATAAAAATGCAACACTTCAAGATTTTAATATACGTACAGAAAATTTGAATGATTATACAATAGTTAAAAATAAAAAACTTGGACATATGGCCAACAATAAGGAAATATTAAAAAGATTAAATAAAAATTTTCCAAACTTTGCAAATAAATCACTTAATGCATTATGTGCAGAATTCATTGACATTTTTTCATTGGAAACAGAACCAATTACCACTAATAATTTTTACAAACAAAAACTTCATATGAAAGACCATAACCCAGTCTACGTAAAAAATTATAGAATGCCAGAAGCTCATAAGGGTGAAATTAATAAACAAGTAAATAAATTAATTAAAGATGACATAATAGAACCCTCAATCTCAGAATTTAATAGCCCAATTTTATTGGTACCGAAAAAATCTCTCCCGAATAACCAAGAAAAAATATGGAGAATGGTTGTAGATTACAGACAGGTAAATAAAAAATTAACCGCAGATAAATTCCCTTTACCAAGAATTGATGACATACTAGATCAATTAGGAAGAGCTAAATATTTTTCATGCTTAGATTTAATGTCTGGATTTCACCAGATTAATCTCAGAAGAGGAAGGTACTTATCGGTTTAAAAGATTACCGTATGGCCTTAACGTAGCACCGAACTCATTCCAAAGAATGATGACATTAGCATTTGCAGGCTTAAAACCTTTACAAGCATTCCTATACATGGACGATTTAGTCGTGTTGGGATGCTCCGAAAATCATATGATTAAAAATTTACGAGATGTTTTCGCAACTTGTAGACAATATAATTTAAAATTACATCCGGATAAATGATTCAAGGTTCGATTCGAGCTCAAGGCCAGAACAATAATTTTTTTAAAATGATAATTATTGTTATTTTTTAATTTTCCTAAATTTTAAAAATTGTATTTTGTTTTTGGAATAGTAAGTAGAAAATTTTTCAGACAACCTGCCATAGCTGCGCAGATAGATCCATTTCGAAAGGTGCTAAGCCTTCATCATTAGTACGCTTTAGGCATGCTGCGCTAACCATTTAGCTATACAGCGGTGGTTTGTTTGACTGGCAAATTTGCTACTTCTATTCCTTTTTACCAACTATATTTATTCAGTGTTGCGCCATCTGGTGCAAATCATTGATAATGCTGGATTTTTTTTTATTGTCAATTACTTTGTTTGACATCCCCAAGTGCTCATGGTTTATTAACAATTGTGTTTTGTTTTTATCGGCTCATTGATAAATGATTCAAGGTTCGATTCGAGCTCAAGGCCAGAACAATAATTTTTTATAATGATAATTATTGTTATTTTTTAATTTTCCTAAATTTTAAAAATTGTATTTTGTTTTTGGAATAGTAAGTAGAAAATTTTTAAGACAACCTGCCATAGCTGCGCAGATAGATCCATTTCGAGGGGTGCTAAGCCCTCATCATCAGTACGCTTTAGGCATGCTGCGCTAACCATTTAGCTATAAAGCGGTGGTTTGTTTGACTGGCAAATTTGCTACTTCTATTCCTTTTTACCAACCATATTTATTCAGTGTGGCGCCATCTGGTGCAAATCACTAATAATGTTGGATTTTTGTTTATTGTCAATTACTTTGTTTGACATTCCCAAGTGCTCATGGTTTATTAACAATTGTTTTTTGTTTTTATCGGCCTATTGATAAATGATTCAAGGTTCGATTCGAGCTCAAGGCCAGAACAATAATTTTTTATAATGATAATTATTGTTATTTTTAAATTTTTCTAAATTTGAAAAATTGTATTTTGTTTTTGGAATAGTAAGAAGAAAATTTTTCAGACAACCTGCCATAGCTGCGCAGATATATCCATTTCGAAGGGTGCTAAGCCTTCATCATCAGTACGCTTTAGGCACGCTGCGCTAACCATTTAGCTATACAACGGTGGTTTGTTCGACTGATAAATTGCTACTTTTATGGCGTTGCGTCATCTGTTGCAAATCACTGATAATGCTGGATTTTTGTACATTGTTAATTACTTTGTTTGACATTCCCAAGTGCTCATGGTTTATTAACAATTGTTTTCCGGATAAATGTATATTTTTTAACCAAGAAGTAACTTACCTTGGTAATAAATGCACAGGCAAAGGAATTTTGCCAGACCCCAATAAATTCGAAATTGTTAAAAATTTCCCAACCCCTAAAAATGCGGATGAGGCGAAAAGATTCGTCGCATTTTGCAATTATTACAGAAGATTTATCCCAAAGAGAATATTCTAGAATAATAACAAGACTTTGCAAGAAAAATGTAGTTTTCGACTGGACAGAGGATTGCAAAAAATCCTTTGACTATTTGAAAGTGCGTTAATAAGCCCTAATATCCTACAATATCCCGATTTCAATAAACAATTTTGTATAACAACTGACGCAAGTGGATATGCTTGCGGAGCAGTATTAAGCCAAGAGTATGAAGGAAAACGATTGCCAATTGCCTATGCATCAAGATCATTTACTAAAGGAGAAATTAATAAAGCAACAATTGAGAAAGAATTAGCGGCCATTCAACGGGCCTTAACATACTTTAGACCATACATTTACGGTAGAAAATTTTTGGTCAAAACAGACCACAGACCCTTAACATTCCTGTTTTCGATGAAAAATCCGTCATCAAAGTTAACTCGAATCAGATTAGATCTGGAAAAATATGATTTCGAGGTGGAGTATATCGCAGGTAAAGAAAACTATGTAGCCGACGCATTAGATATTAAAGACCTAAAACAAATATCGGTAGAAGCGTGTAAAATATTAAAAGTTACGACTAGATCGGAAACTAAGAAAAAGTATAACAATAAAGATTCCAGTATTAAAAATGAAGAAATAAAAAGTCACAAAGAGAACCCAATAATATTTGAAGCGCTAAATAAATGTGAAGTAAAGAGACTAATCCAGCTCGTTTTCGATCCTCCGTAATTACGTTTCAAAAAAGGAAAGAAAATTTGTAGCGAAATTAATATAAAAAATCTAATTGTTGAGGCGAAGATTGACTTAGGTCAATTCTTTGCCAGGCTTATGAAAGAAGCCGACAATTTAGGAATTAGAAAAATACAGTTGTACTTAGGAGACAAATTGTTTAATAATGAATTAAGAATTATTATACCCGGGCAGACACATTTAAAGATATTGGTACCAAAGTTCTCAAAAATCTAATTATAGCATTAACCCCAGGAGTTATGCATGTGACAAATAATAAAAAAATTAAAGAAATTCTTCACAAATTTCATGACGATCCTGTTTTTGGTGGCCACCCAGGAATAAATCGCATGAAAAATAAAATAAAACAAAAATATTACTGGAAAGGAATGAAAATCGATATCAGAAAATATATCAAAAAATGCGTTCACTGTAATAAAAATAAAATAGTAAAAAACTTGAAAGAACCTATGGTTATAACCGAAACGCCCAAAAAAGCGTTCGACACAGTACCAATAGATACGATTGGCCCTCTTCCCAGGTCGGAAAATGGGAATGAATATGTAGTTACTATAGTATGCGACTTGACTAAGTATTTAGTTGCAATGCCAATACCCAGCAAACACGCAAAAACAATAGCCAAAGCGATATTCGAAAATTTTATCCTAGTTTATGGTTGCATGAAGACAATTATAACAGATATGGGAAGCGAATATAAAAATAACTTATTTGAGGAATTATGCAAGCTTCTAAAAATAAACCATAAAACGTCAACACCTTACCACCATCAAACCTTAGGCACAGTTGAACGTAGTCGTAGAACATTCAATGAATATGTACGTTCCTAAATATCCATTGACAAAAACGATTGGGATGAATATCTTAAATATTTTGCGTATTGTTACAATACTACCCCATCTAAAATAAAAATAAATGCAAGGCGCGATAACCTCCGAAGAGATCTAAGGCCGAGCTTCTCTTCCAATTTGCGTCGTGCTCCTCTTGATTTTCCCTACAAATTGGCCGGACGGGACCTACATGTTTTATGCCGACTCCGAACGGCATCTGCAAGGCAGATGAGTTTTCACTGACAGCTTTTCATGGCAGAAATACACCCGGAGCGCTTGCCAAACACTGCCGAGGGGCGACCCTGCTTAGAAAAATTGTCTTCTAATTTAAAAACCTTATTTCTAAAATTTTGATGTTGCTTTGCCCGGGGTGCGAACCCAGGGCATACGGTGTGGTAGGCGGAGCACGCTACCATCACACCATGGTGGCCGCCTACCCCATCTACAGTTCATAAATATTATGCCAAAAAAACCCCAGACTTACGAATTTTTAAGAGAAAATACAGTAAGCCCATTATACAATTATGAGGCTTACGACAAAGAAATTAAGTATAGGTTACAAATAGCACAAGATAGAGCATATAAATTAGTAAAACAGGATATGGAAAAACAAAAAAATTAGTTATGATAGGAAAACACAATATAAAGAAATAAGTTTAGGAGATTTAGTGTTAGTAAAAAATGAATCAGATCATAAGTTAGATAGTAGATATAAAGGGCCCTATAAGGTAGAAAAAATCGATAAAAATAATAATTTTACTATAATTCCATTTAGAGTAGTAAAGATCGATAAAAACAATGTAGAAAATAGAAACATAGAAAACGTAAATCAAAATAATAAAAATAAGAAAATTGTAATACATAAAAATAGACTTAAACTCATAGCATAAGAGCACCTTAATTTTGTAAACACAAAGAAATTTTTTATTGTATGCATAAGAAAAATACAAAAAAAAAAAAAAAACAACAAATGTAAACTATTCTTTGGAAATCAAGTCAAATGTCATAAAATACTGAAACGCACAAAAAAAAACCCAACAAACAAAGTAAGCACAAACGGATCCAAAAATTAATAGCATAACTTGAGTAGCCATAGATAATTCGTGTACAAAATTATATATGTCTACTTTTTCAAAGGCGGATGGTGTAGCATTCACTCATTAAGTTATTCATTCATTTGTACAAACATATATTTCAACCCGTTTTGGAATGTCTTAAAATACATTGACTCTTACATACATATTAATACATTGGTATATACAAATATTTTGGCTCGCATTGATACGGCCTGATATTCAATTGTCACATTCATTCATTTGTACAAACATATATTTTGTACACCGTGCATCATCTGGTAACTTGAACATTGGTATGCTACTGTTCAAAGCTTGTTCGCCACAAGCCTTTACCTGTATACAAATTATTAACATGATTTACTTATGCTTGCGTTGCAGATTCCACAGCTAATTTTATTTATGCTTAGAATGCAGTTCCCAGGGAACTGAACTGAATGTATATGTATGTAATACACTTAGTTTGTAAGTATTCGCGTAAGTAGGTATTTTAGCTTATAGAAATTTTGTATAAAAGAAACACCTTTTTAATAATGAACTCAATTCTATCTGGTGCCGCTAAATGGGCACTACAACCGAATTTAATTTATTTTCATTCCCCAATCATTACTACCTCAAACCGCGCGTTCGTGCCTTGGCTTTGGAGGTTTGGAACCACTTCCCCTAGCCACCGCAAGCTCGCGATGTTGTTGCACGCTATCAGCTTCACATAATTATACCTGAGATACCCTTTGGCTGTTTCATGTAAACGACATCACTGAGCTCGCTGTTAAGGTATGCAGTGCATACATCCATCTGGTGCAAATGTATTTTTAATTGAGCCGCCAATGCCAGTACCAACATTATGGTTTCGAAACGACACACTGGAGAGAAGGTGTCGACATAATTTACACCAAACTGCTGCGAACAGCCCTCGCCACTAGACGTGCCTTGTAACGCTCAATGTTGCCGTCTTTGTCTTTCTTGAGACTGTATACCCATTTGCACCCGATAACCGATTGCCCCTCAGGCAAATCTACCAATGACCATGTGTTGTTAGCCGTGAGAGCCTGATGCTCACGCTCCATTGCATCTTTCCACAAAGTTGCTTGCTTACTACTCATTGCAGCTTAAAATGTTTGGGGAATTTCACCTTCATCCGATCTCATGTCATTCAATACATTAAATTGCTTCTTCGGACGACCCGGTTTACCCCTAGTATTGGCTATAATCAATACTATCGGCTTTATTAGCATCACTAACATTTTCGTCACTGTCACTGCTGGTGCTATTATCAGTACTATCGGCGTTATTAGTATCACTAATATTTTCGTCATTGTTACTAGCTTCTATATGCATATTTTGCTTGCGCTCAAAATCAAAAACAATTTTGTCATTACCAGTGCCCTCAACACAGCTCCCTTCATCAAACAACACATCACGCTTTTCCATAACTGCATGCTGCTCTGCATCGTACAATCTGTACGCTAATGCTGAATAACACAGCACTGTGCTGTGTTATTGTGTTAACACTCAGTAATATGCGGCACGCACACACACACTTATCGATTAATTTATAACACAGTGGCACACTCGATGGCACAAAGCTGACTGTTTCTATAGCACAGAGAATGACACTCAGATCGTAAAAGCACATTCATACATACATAGTCCATTGTGCTTGTGTTTTGCTTGTGTGTTGATTGTTATCATAATCTTGCCTGTGTAGGTATTACGTTTAAAAGATGTTGGCAAAAAATGTATACTCTAAGTTGAAAATGTTCTATTTAAACAAAAGTTGTGGTTATATAACGTAGATTACCTAAACATATATTAGTATCATAACTTTTATTTTTAAGTAGCATTGCTAAGGGCATTTTCTCGTCATCAGATTAAATATTAACAGCAATACAAAAAAGCTATATGCAATTTCATGGCGGAACCATACAAGGTGGCAGCACTGGCAGCACGGTGACATACGTAGAAACAAATACAAATTCCATGTCTTTGTTTTTGTAAATCGATGAACGAATGTCAAAATCGTACTCCGCCGGAAGTTGAAGTGTCAAGTCATGTTAAAAAGTACAAATCAGCTGATTTCCGGCTGTCCCAGTTCTTGTTTTCGCCATGCCCAATTTGCAAATTTGCTGAAAATCCATTTATTTCGAAATGGTATGCGGAAAGCGATTCGATCAGCTGACATTCCCTGCAACAACACTTCCAGTTAGATTACCCGTGATCTCGTTAAAAGTTTTTATGAGTTTCTAAATGGTCAATTCATATATATATATATACGGGCCTGCGTATTTTTATGGCTTCGTGGCGTTGTAGGGTTAGTGTTTTTTGCTGGTTGATATGCTATTTGGCGCTTACGATTGGGTGTATTTTCTTGCAATTGCGTAGTTTTAAAAAATTAAGTGCAATTAATCGTGAACTTTGCTGATATATTGGAGTGATTCCTATCTTTCCTTGCTAAAATTTTCATAGAAAACCATATTTCGTCGGAAAATTACAAAAACCAAACGTATTGAATATTTTATCTATTTTTATTACCTCTATGCAATAAAGATACAATATTCGGTTAGTAAAAATTGTTTTAAATTATATATATTTTATATAACTTTGTACATTTGTTAGTTTTAAACCACTTTATAGAAAAATTTAAATATTCAGTCTGTGCTAGAAGTTCATTGCACATTCATCTTGTTTTAAAGTTTATTTATTTTATATAACTTTGTACATTTGTTGGCTTTAAACCACTTTATAGAAAAATTTAAATATTCAGCCTGTGCTACAAGTTCATTTCACATTCTTCTTGTTTTTAAGTCTATTTATTTTATATAACTTTGTACATTTGTTGGTTTTAAACCACTTTATAGAAAAATTTAAATATTCAGTCTGTGCTACAAGTTCATTTCACATTCTTCTTGTTTTAAAGTTTATTTATTTTATATAACTTTGTACATTTGTTGGTTTTAAACCACTTTATAGAAAAATTTAAATATTCAGTCTGTGCTACAAGTTCATTTCACATTCTTCTTGTTTTAAAGTTTATTTATTTTATATAACTTTGTACATTTGTTGGTTTTAAACCACTTTTTAGAAAATTTTAAATATTCAGTATGTGCTACAAGTTCATTGCATATTCTTCTTGTTTTAAAGTTTATTTAATATATATAACTTTGTACATTTGTTGTTTTTAAACCACTTTATAGAAAAATTTAAATATTCAGTATGTGCTACAAGTTCATTTTACATTCTTCTTGTTTTAAAGTTTATTTATTTTATATAACTTTGTACATTTGTTGGTTTTAAACCACTTTATAGAAAAATTTAAATATTCAGTCTGTGCTACAAGTTCATTTCACATTCTTCTTGTTTTAAAGTTTATTTATTTTATATAACTTTGTACATTTGTTGGTTTTAAACCACTTTATAGAAAAATTTAAATATTCAGTCTGTGCTACAAGTTCATTTCACATTGTTCTTGTTTTAAAGTTTATTTATTTTATATAACTTTGCAAATTTGTTGGTTTTTAACCCCTTATAGAAAATTTTAAATAGTAAGTCTGTTCTCATATCACATTCTTCTTGTTTCTAAGTATATATATTTTATATAACTTTGTTGGTTTTTAACCACTTTATAGAAAAATTAATATATTAAGTCTGTGCTACAATCAGCAGAAAGCAATTTTATTTAAAGTTCTGTAACTCCCCAGCATAACTGGAAATGGACAGATGTTTTCGAGAAAATCGCTCTTAAAATATTATTTAATATTGTGGAAGATTATATATAACGATAAGATCAAGACTGATTTCATTGTTTAATCAAATTTTCATTGCAAACTACTTTTTCGACAAGTCATAAAAGTTTGCCACTTTCGAAAAGCACTTTAAAAATTTTAAACCCGGTTTTCTCGAAAACAGCTGTGAGTTTTCCTGTTAGCCGCAAATCCTTTTAAATTTTATATTGAAATTAATAAAATTTATGTATCCAGAATGCATCTTTGCGTAATATGCAAAATAAAAGTTTAAAAGTCGTTATTTCCCAAATTGTAGTTTAGAAAAACAATTTGAAATATTTTCCCGCTATCAAGGCTTTCTCTTTTTTGGCTTGCAATTTGACCAGCATGTGAAAAAATTCGTTCGCACGGGATGGACGTGGCTGAAATGCACAGCCGAGTTTTCATTATTATGAATAGCCGTGGATAAATGTGTCTCCTTTGTTCCCACCATAATAACGGGTCACTATTTTTGCCCTGTGCATTTTTCCTTTGTGAAATAGGTTCAGCCAGGTATTTGTCAACTTCTACTATAGCAGAACCCAATCGGTCTTGTGGCCGTGTGTACTGCCGGACTTCAGCATCAAAGTCGTTCCACAGCAAACTTTCACTATGATTTTCAGATGAATTTATTTGAACTGGTTCAGAAGTATTTATATCCATATTGTTTTCTTCATCAGAAATAAAAGTGCTTCCTACTTTTGTATACAATCTCTTCACCGCCGATTTATAATTAAGCTCGCTTATGAACCCGAATTTCTTAAAACGTGGGTCAAGAATAGTGGCTTGGGCTATGATATCTTTATTTTCAACTTCAAAAAAACGTGAATTCAACTCATGCAGTAATTTTTCCACTAAATTTTGTGAAAGGGGGTTTAATTCATGAATACTAAATGTTTTTAACTGCCTATTTAGTTGTTTCACATATAAAATTACTGATGATAGCTTACATACTTTTCACCACTAATAGTGGTAGTAACAACCTCAAAAATTTTCATTATATTCATGATTTGCTCTGCAATCAACCATTCTTCTATAGACAATAACAGCCCTATTCTGTGAACTTGACAAATTCACCATCTTGCTTATTTGTCAAGTTTGATAATTTATCAAGTAATTGCTATTCTATGTAAAAAAAAAAAGCCTTTTCTCTGACAAATTGTCAATAAGTCAAACGCTCTTGATAATTTAATTTATACGGATAAACTTCAATTAGAATTCTGTTATTGTGCGATCGAGAGAAAATGGAAGATTTATTACTTTTGCTATTATTGTGGGAAGATCCTCTGGGGATTTTGGGGGTAATTTCAGGACGGTTTTGGGGACTCCCTCGGGGTCATTTGGTGGACATTCCAGGATGGTCTTGGGGTTTCCATTGGGTGCTCCCGGGGTCATTTGGGGGTCGTTCCTGTATCGTTTTGGGGACTCCCTCGGGGTCATTTGGGGATCCTTCCGGTACAGTTTTGGGGACTCCCTCGGGGAATTTGGGGGTCGTTCCGGGATGTTTATGGGGACTATATCGGGGTCGTTTAGGGGTAATTTTGGCATGGCTTTGGGGACTCCCGCGGGGTCATTTGGGGATCATTCCGGGGAGGTTTTGGGGAGTCCCTCGGGGAATTTGGGGGTCGTTCCGGGATGTTTATGGGGACTCTCTCGGAGTCGTTTAGGGGTAATTTTGGCATGGCTTTGGGGACTCCCGCGGGGTCATTTGGGGATCATTCCGGTACAGTTTGTAACGCAGCGTTACAATAACGTAACCACCCCCTGTATTTCCTTATTCACCTAAACCTGAACCTCCTTGTACTTATGCTTGTATAGCATAGTCAACAACCACTAATAGCAAACCAATGAAAAAGCACAATAATGGTGCGTTGACTTCTCAACCAGTTTCTATAGCATAGCCAAAAACCACTTGTATAGCATAGTCAACAACCACTGATAGCAAACCAATGAAAAGCACAATAATGGTGCGTTGACTTCTCAACCAGTTTGCGGCACCACCCATGTAAACATCGAATTTGCATTTTTGTAATTCAGTCCTCGCAGGTGAGCCAGCGGGAGTAGTTGTCTTGTTAAAGACAAAATAACCACTCCGGCTCGCCAGCTGAGTGGAAGGGGCGCTGTCATGGCGCGGGTCACCCTCCACCAGGGCTGGACGACGAGAGAGGTGTCTTTGGACTATTTTTCCCTCAGTCGCCCACCTTGGTGCTTGAGCGGCCCGCTGCCTCAATGACCTCATACCCCCTTTCCCGTCAGCTCGGGTTGCGTGGCAGGGGCGCCGTCATGGCGCGGGTCACCCTCCACCAGGGCTGGACGACGAGAGCGGTATCTTCGGACTATTTTTCCCTCCGTCGCACACCTTGGTGCTTGAGTGGCCCGCTGCCTCAATGACCACACACCCCCTTCCCCCTCAGCTCGGGTTGCGTGGCAGGGGCGCCGTCATGGCGCGGGTCACCTTCCACCAGGGCTGGACGACGAGAGAGGTGTCTTCGGACTATTTTTCCCTCCGTCGCCCACCCTGGTGCTTGAGCGGCCCGCTGCCTCAATGACCACATGCCCCCTTCCCCCTCAGCTCGGGATGCTTGGCAGGGGCGCCGTCATGGCGCGGGTCACCCTCCACCAGGGCTGGACGACGAGAGCGGTGTCTTCGGACTACTTTTCCCTCTGTCGCCCACCCTGGTGTTGAGCGGCCCGCTGCCTCAATGACCCAAAGCACCCCTCCCCCCATCTCTGGTTTAATAGGCTGGCCGGAGCGGTGGGACCATTCCCACTAGTTAGCTAGGGAGAAGAGGGTGCGGCCGTGGCGTGAGTCAACCCTTGCTGCACCAGGACGACGAGAGTGGTGTCTTCGGGCTACTTTTCCCTCCGTCGCCCTGGTCTGGTAAGCAATGACTCGCTGCCAGAACGACCGCACGACCCCTCTCCGTAGCTCTGGTTTCAGCCGTGAGCCGATGCGTGCGCACAGGGGCTATCGCTGTGTCGTTAAGGTGCACTTCCCTCCGCGCACGGATCGACCCACTGTGTCTCGGCTGGTACAGCCCCGCCCCCCTTACGCAACTTCTATTAGCGTGCAAGTAGTGGGCGGGGGTGTCTAGCGGTAAAACCAGCACTAACCGAGTCCTCGCAGTTTCTCCCGCAGGTGACTGGCCTCGCCGATTACCAAGCTTGCCGAAGACGTTCGATTAGCCCGATCCTGCCGAAGCCGACCGACCAACATAAGCCCGCTGGTACGCCCCTCCTATCCCGCCCGGAACACGCAGCAGCTGTCCAGGTAAACCCCGTCGCCAGCCTATCTCCCCTCTCACCCCGGCCCTGGTACGCGCTCCGTAGCCCAACGCCGTTGCATCCGTCACGCCGCTGCTACGACGACCGTTGGCCGTCTGCCATCCTACCGCCGTTAAGCCGCTGCATCCGTCCCGTCCCTGCTACGACGACCGTTGGCCGTTCGCCATCCTACCGCCGTTAAGCTGCTACATCCGTCACGCCGCCGCTACGACGAGCGTTGGCCGCTTGCCATCCTACCGCCGTTAAGCTGCTGCATCCGTCCCGCCGCTGCTACGACGACCGTTGGCCGTTAGCCACCCTACCGCCTTTAAGCCGCTGCATCCGTCCCGCCGCTGCTACGACGACCGTTGGCCGCCTGACATCCTACCGCCGTCAAGCCGCTGCTTCTATCCCGCCGCTGCTTCCGTACCGCCGTACCTGTCCGTCCGTTACCCGACCGTTCAACCGCCCTACCGAACCTCCTCTACTCCAACGACCGTTAGCCGCCGCTCCGCCCCCTCGCCATCTTGCGACGGAAAGCTGCTGCCCGCCTAATATCTCCAGCCGTGTGTGCGTGTGTTCGTAACACATAAATATCGTGTATTTATTCAGTAGGGGTTTGTGGGACCTTTACTTGACTCTGGATTGACTGAGCGTTACCCCAGCCTTAGGCAAAACCCACCTCATAAATGGCGCCCGAGCAGGGACCCTCGTCCGCAGATGACCGTGGAAAAACAACTACAACCACCACCAACACTGCAGGGGCGGTTTCAACGAACACACCGCTAGAAACACACACACACAGGCTCCGGAAGGCACGCTGCTGAACACCGACTCGCTCAATTGGATCTACCTTCTTAGGAGGGAGAGGCTGATCGAGGAGTGTAAGGAACACCGAATCGACGTGGAAGGCCAAACCGTAGCCGAGCTGCGTCGCGCACTGAGTACTTACGTGTGAGCGAAACGTGCCAGAAAATCCAGTGAAAACCTGCTGAAAGAGCTGGAACAAGAAGTGAACGAGGAAGAGGGGAAGTCCGCTATGCTACCTCAGCCAACAACAAAGCCGGTCCCTTCAATCCAGATCCATAGCCCACAGCCGCACGGAGGAAAGAGAGAGAACTCATCACCGAAACGAGACGAAATGAGCGACGGTGAACTTATGAATACCGTTCACCGCTGGGATTTGCACTTTTCGGGGGAGGAGTCACTGCACGAATTTCTTGAGAGGATAGAGGGGCTCGCCGAATGCTACCGCATCCCCGTCGACCGGCTCTTCCCAACGCTGCCGGAGCTTCTACGCGGGAAAGCACTGCAATGGTACCGCGTCCGTAAGCAACATATACACCGCTGGAGCGATCTGCGGAGGGAGATACAAAATTTTTTTCTACCTAAGCGACACATACGACATTTGGAAGAGGCCATCCGTCAACGCAAACAGCAAGGCCGGGAAAAGGCCAAGGACTACATCCTCGCACTGGAAACGCTGATCCGCCAACACCCGACGATGTGCGAAGAGAATCACCTCGAACGGATCTACGATGGTCTACGCTTGGAATACCGCCTTTTGGTCAAGCGCAGCGAGCTTAGGACGATCGAGGAGCTCCTGGAGCTAACGGAAGAGTATGAGCTGTTAAGAGGCAAGGAAGCAAAACAGGGGAAAATGGTGGTCCATAGCCTATACCACCTACCCATGGAATACGACAGCAAGGAGTGCTGTTGGCGCTGCAAGGAACGCGGGCACCACCGCTTCCAATGTAAGGGCCCCTAGAGAAAGTTCTGCTCCCGGTGTGGCCAAGACAACATCCACTCCAGGGACTGCCCATGCCCTCCGACTAGCCCAATTACCGAGAACGCATACCGGATGCCGCCCAACGCTATTAAAGGAAGCCGCCAAGCACCGTAGGTCCGACCAGAGAAGCCGAGGGAACCACCCGCCGGCAAATCAACCGCAAAAACACAAGTAGATGGCCGATTCTACATACCAGTGGTCATCGAGGGCATGAGCGTGCGCGCACTAGTGGACACCGGCGCCACCCTATCCTACGTAGATGACACCATACGGAAACACCTAGAAAAGAACAACATTCAGGCGCGCCCCAACAAGCGAAGCATCCAGCTGGCAGATCAGACGTGTAACTTTACCTCGAACTCGTACCCGGCAAGGATTGTGTATCATGGACGAGCCGCAGACGCGATGCTGTCCGTCATCCCAAACTTGGCCGAACAGGTAATCCTCGGAATGGACTTCCTAAGGAAAAGGGGAATCATCCTCACGCTGGATGGTCAGCCGCTGGAGGCCACCGTGACCAAGAGAGCACCCGAACTGGATACGCTATGTGCATTGACGAGCCGAGAACACCTGAGCGACGACCAAAACACAGAACTGGGAAACTTCCTGGCACATCACCAAAAGCGGTTTGGCGAAATCATCGGACCAAGCACTGCAGCCGAGCATACGATTCGTCTCAAACACAACCGACCGCTGAAGCAACGATACTACCCCCGCAACCCGGCCATGCAACAAGTCATCAACGAAGAGGTAGACGAGTTATTAGTAGGAGGAAGAACAGAACCATCACGAATCGCGTACAGCTCGCCAATCGTGCTAGTCCGCAAAAAACAGGGCACTTGGAGGATGTGCATAAATTACCGTCAGCTCAACGCCGCCAGCGAACCAGACGCTTACCCGTTGCCGCAAATTGGAGCCATTCTCGACCAGCTGAAAGAGGCGAAATTCATCTCTACTATCGACTTGAAGAACGGCTACTGGCAGATCCCGCTCGCCAGAGCATCTCGACCATACACCGCATTTACAGTTCCTGGCAGGGGATTGTTCCAGTGGAAAGTCATGCCATTTGGCCTACACTCTGCTCCGGCTACATTTCAACGCGCTCTGGATTCGATACTTGGGCCCGAACTCCAACCAAAAGTTTTCGCCTACCTGGACGATATCATCGTATTGGGAGATACCTTCGCAGAACACTTGGCGATTTTGAGGGAAGTTTTCGAGCGCCTACAAAGACACAAGATGCAAGTAAACTTCGAAAAGTGCAGCTTCGTGCAGCAACAACTCCATTACCTGGGACACTCTCGCGGGCACCGCAGTGGAAGCTGTGCGTCCCTGCCGTCCGACGAAACGAAGTACTGCAGGAAGTCCATGATGCCGCCGCAGCTGGACATCTCGGAGTGAGGAAAACGCTCAAAAGAGCGCAGCAGAACTATTACTGGCCCGAGATGTTCCGCGCCGTACTAAAACACGTACGGAAGTGTATCAGATGCGCGGAATACAAAGTCGAGCAAAGACGCCCAGCAGGATTGATGGCAACTATGCAATCATCACGACCGTGGGAAATAGTAACCGCTGACTTCGTGGGACCACTGCCTCGTTCCAAGCAAGGAAATACGTGTCTCCTCGTCATGGTGGATAAATTCTCCAAGTGGGTGGAGTTGATCCCAGTGCGCCAGGCGAAAACGGCAAGCGTGATCAAAGCACTCCAAGAAAGAGTCATATATTGATTTGGCTGCCCGAAAACCTTCCTCACCGACAATGGCAAACAATTCGTCGGGAAGGCATTAGCAACGTTTTTGAACGACCACCGCATCGATCACAAGTTTACGGTAGCCTACGCATTGCACGAAAACCCCACCGAGCGAACCAACCGAGTCGTGAAAACCATGATAGCTCAACGATGCAAGGACGACCACCGGACCTGGGACCAGGAGATTCCGCAAATAGCATTCGCGATAAATACGGCTAGCCACGAATCTACAACAGCATCGGCAGCAGAAATCAATTTCGGTAGACTTCTTACGGCACCGCAGCAAGTGCGCACGGAGGGAGCAGTACCAGCAGAGCCACCAACCATACCACCGTCCATCACCAAGTTATGGGACGAGATAAAAGGGCACCTAGCCAAAGCTTCAAAGCGACAGAAAAAACACTATGACTTACGCAGACGGCAATGGAAACCACGCATAGGTGAGCAGGTGATGAAAAGGGACCACCCACTCTCATCCGCGGCAGAAAAATTCGCCCAGAAGTTAGCACCAAAATTTTCCGGCCCATACTTGGTGACGGAATATGTTTCCACGAACACGGTGAAACTAAGCCACCCGGAGCGACCAAAGCGTCACCACGCGCACTTACATTTGCAAGACCTGAAGGCGTACGAATCCCAAACAACCCATTTACTTATTCATTCCAGAAACCAAACCACCCGACATGAGTCACAAGCACCGGCAACCCACACCACCGGACTCACCAAAACCTATCCGCCCTTGGCGCCCACCATTTGAGGCAACATTATGGCCGGCGAATAAGCCAAAAATTCAAAAAATACAAATTTTTCACGGCCCACCGATCTACGACCTCCTAATGGCCATCCGGGAGGAGGAGTCGGCAACAGAGCCGCAAGAACGACGCGCCCCCGAAACCGGCGAAACGACAAAAAACAACGCAAGACAAATTGCCGGACCCCGAGGAATTCTTCAAAGAGCTAAGGCTGAAGCGACCGAAAAGAGGGCGAAAGAAAACCTGGACGTTCCACTGGAAGAACCAGCGGGTTAAAGTAAAAATGATGGGCGAGAACCAGGCGAATGTTTCTCTAATGGGAATTAACCAGATGGTACCAATCGAATAAGACATCAACACAGGAGGCCAAACAAATCTATTTTTATATACAATTACAAGAATGCTTGTTAGATTTAAGACAAAAACAAAAATGAAGGATGAATAATTTTTCAAATTACAAAAAAAAAAAAACAAAAAAAAAAAAGCAACCATATAACATTAAAAAGGGAACAAGAGAAGTACGAAAACGGACACAGTTTAGTACGCCTCCACCCCCGACAAAAAAAAATAAAAAAAAATTTTTTTTTTATTTAAGTCGAATAATATTTTTTTTTTTTAATTAAACCTGAAATGTTAATATTCATTCTGTTATAACTTAAGTGGAATGACTCTGTATATTTTTGGAAAAAAATATTCTTTTAAATAAAGTGCTTCGCCCACACGCACACCGGCACAATACCTAGGCCATGCCTGGTGATCCATCTCTCCCCACCACAGCTTTCCGTCAACTGAAGTGGGAGGGGGACTGTAACGTAGCGTTACAATAACGTAACCACCTCCTGTATTTCCTTATTCACTTAAACCTGAACCTCCTTGTACTTATGCTTGGATAGCATAGTCAACAACCACTAATAGCAAACCAATGAAAGCACAATAATGGTGCGTTGACTTCTCAACCAGTTTCTATAGCATAGCCAAAAACCACTTGTATACAAAACCATAGTCAACAACCACTGATAGCAAACCAATTAAAAGCACAATAATGGTGCGTTGACTTCTCAACCAGTTTGTGGCACCACCCATATAAGCATCGAATTTGCATTTTTGTAATTCAGTCCTCGCAGGTGAGCCAGCGGGAGTGGTTGTCTTGTTAAAGACAAAATAACCACTCCGGCTAGACAGCTGAATGGAAGGGGCGCTGTCATGACGCGGGTCACCCTCCACCAGGGCTAGACGACGAGAGCGGTGTCTTCGGACTCTTTTTCCCTCCGTCGCCCACCTTGGTGCTTGAGCGGCCCGCTGCCTCAATGACCTCATACCCCCTTTCCCCTCAGCTCGGGTTGAGTGGCAGGGGCGCCGTCATGGCGCGGGTCACCCTCCACCAGGGCTGGACGACGAGAGCGGTGTCTTCGGACTATTTTTCCCTCCGTCGCCCACCTTGGTGCTTGAGTGGCCCGCTGCCTCAATGAGCCAAACCACCCCTCCCCCCAGCTCTGGTTTGATAGGCTGGCCGGAGCGGTGGGACCACTCCCACTAGTTAGCTAAGGAGGAGGCGTGAGTCAACCCTTGCTGCACCAGGACGACGAGAGTGGCGTTTTCGGGCTACTTTTCCCTCCGTCGCCCTGGTCTGGTAAGCAATGACCCGCTGCCAGAACGACCGCACGACCCCTCTCCATAGCTCTGGTTTCAGCCGTGAGCCGATGCGTGCGCACAGTGGCTATCGCTGTGCCGTTAAGGTTCACTTCCCCTCCACGCACGGACCGACCCACGGTGTCTCGGCTGGTACAGCCCCGCCCCCTTACGCACCTTCTATTAGCGTGCAAGTAGGGAGGCGGGGTGTCCAGCGGTGAAACCAGCACTAACCGAGTCCTCGCAGTTTCTCCCGCAGGTGACTGGCCCCGCCGATTACCGAGGCTGCCGAAGATGTTCGATCAGCCCGATCCTGCCGAAGCCGACCGACCAACACAAGCCCGCTGGTACGCCCCTCCTATCCCGCCCGGAACACGCAGCCGCTGTCCAGGTAAACCCCGTCGCCAGCCTATCTCCCCTCTCACCCCGGCCCTGGTACGCGCTCCGTAGCCCACCGCCGTTGCATCCGTCATGCCGCTGCTACGACGACCGTTGGCCATCTGCCATCCTACCGCCGTTAAGCCGCTGCATCCGTCCCGCCGCTGCTACGACGACCGTTGGCCGTTCGTCATCCTACCGCCGTTAAGCCGCTGCATCCATCCTGCTGCTGCTACGACGACCGTTGGCCGTTCGCCAACCTACCGCCGTTAAGCTGCTGCATCCGTCACGCCGCCGCTACGACGACCGTTGGCCGCTTGCCATCCTACCGCCGTTAAGCCGCTGCATCCGTCCCGCCGCTGCTACGACGAACGTTGGCCGTTCGCCACCCTACCGCCGTTAAGCCGCTGCATCCGTCCCGCCGCTGCTACGACGACCGTTGGCCGCCTGCCATCCTACCGCCGTCAAGCCGCTGCTTCCATCCCGCCGCTGTTTCCGTACCGCGGTACCAGTCCGTCCGTTACCCGACCGTTCAACCGCCCTACCGAACCTCCTCTACTCCAAGGACCGTTAGCCGCCGCTCCGCCCCCTCGCCATCTTGCGACGGAAAGCTGCTGCCCGCCTAATATATCCAGCCGTGTGTTCGTAACACATAAATATCGTGTATTTATTCAGTAGGGGTTTGTGGGACCTTTACTTCACTCTGGATTTACTGAGCGTTACCCCAGCCTTAGACAAAACCCACTTCATAAGTTTTGGGGACTCCCTCGGGGTAATTTGGGGGTCGTTCCGGGATGTTTATGGGGACTCTCTCGGGGTCGTTTAGGGGTAATTTTGGCATGGCTTTGGGGACTCCCGCGGGGTCATTTGGGGATCATTACGGGGAGGCTTTGGGGAGTCCCTCGGGGTTATTTGGGGATCATTCCGGGACGGTTTTGGGGACTCCCTCGGGGGCATTTTGAGGACATTCCGGGATGGTTTTGGGGACTCCATCTGGTCCTCCCGGCGTCATTTAGGGGTCGTTCCGGTATCTTTTTGGGGACTTTCCCGAGGTCATTCCGGAATGGTTTTGGGGACTCCCTCGATGTTATTTGGGGGTTAAGTCCCCTAAATGACCCCCAGAGTCCAAAAAGATTTCGGAACGACCCCTAAATGACCACGGGAGGACCCGATGGAGTTCCCAAAACAATCTCTGAATGGCCCCCAATTGACCCCGAGGGAGTCCCCAAATGGATCCCGGAATGACCCCAAGTGACCCCGAGAGGACCCCGAGGTAGTCCCCAAAACCATCCCAGAATTCTCCCAAATGACCCCGAGGGAGTCCCCAAAAACATCCCGACACGACCGCAATTCACCCTGGGAAGACCCCGAAGGAGTCGCCAAAACCACCCCGGAAAGACCCCGAGGGAGTCCCCATAAACATCCCGGAACGACCCCTAAATGACCCCGATGGAGTCCCCAAAACCATCCCGGAAGACACCCAAATTTTCCAGAGAGTCCCCAAAAAGATCCCAGAACGACCCCCAAATTCACCCGATGGGGACCCCAAAACAATCCCGCAATGTCCCCCAAATGACCCCGAGGGAGTCCCCAAATCCGCCCCGGAATGATCCCCAAATGACCCCGAGGGAAATCCCAAATGCCCCGAGGGAGTCCCCAAAGCCATGCCGAAATGACCCCAAAAAACCCAGCGGATTATATTTTCCTATTCCAATTTCGGGGTTAGAAGCATAAAATGAGACATATCGCTCCAATTGCTCATGCGTAGCACGTTCCACTTTTGATTTCTTTGAAAAAACTATGATTTTAAAATATTTGTTACAAAAAATTAAGAACAATATTTAACTCTTACGTTTTTTCCATTTCGCGATTGTTGCACTAAACCGTTGATTTAAATGAAAATAAAATACAGTCCATTAAAATAATAATTTATAAAATAAAAAAAAATAATAAATTTAAAAAATGCTTGCTTGCAGTGGGCTTTGAACCCGCAACCCCAAACGTGTGAGTCGGGTACGTCATCCACTGTGCCACGACTCATACATCTACAAGGACATCAAATTACTCCCTTATAACTCACATTAAACTGCTCGCCCTCAACTGCCCCACGCTTAGCTAATTTAGTTCACCCCAATATGGTGAAAAGCACAGGTTGTAGAGATTTTTAGAGTTGTCAAGCTATGCACAGAATAGAAATATTTGTCAACTTGATAAAAATCTTGATTACTTGTCAAGTTATTGACAATTTGTCAAGTACACAGAATAACCCCGTAAACCTACATTGCTAAGTCCTTCATCTCTAACACTTGCGGATGACTGAATTAAAGATACAGCGGTAATAACCGCGTCTTTCATAACCCATACTCGCTTAAGCATGTCGTACGTTGAGTTCCAGCGAGTTGCAACATCATTTATAAGTATATAAGAGGGCAATTGCAATCTTTTTGCGGTATTATGAAGCTGCGAATTAGCATACGAACGTTTTCTAAAAAGCCTTGCAATTGACTTTACCTTACTTAAAACTGACTGGACCTCCATTAGTCCTGACTGTGCTACTAAATACAAGCTATGTGCAAAACAACCCCAATGCCTAAAGCCATCCCCTACCACCGCAGCCTTCATATTAGCGGCATTATCTGTGACTATTACTGAAATTTGTGTGGATAAGCCCCAATCCTCTATAATACCGTTTATTTTCTTTGTTAGGTTTTCACCTGTATGGCGCCCTTTATATGAGGCACACGCTAACAAATCAGAAGCAAAAAAAATAGACTGGTCATCATCAACTATATAATGAGCTGTTACGCTAATAAAGTAATCTTGTGCTCGGGATGTCCACCCATATACTGTCAAACATATAGCATATGCTCTATCTAATCGCTGTTTAACTTAACTACCGTTTCACAATAAATTGATGGAACTAATGAGGAAGATATCGTTTTTCGTGTTGGAAGTTGGTATGCTGGATTCAACATATATAAAAATTTCTTGAACTCTGCATCCTCTACAACAGAAAATGGGTGGTATTCCTTACAAATCGTCGTAACTACTTGTTTGTCTATTTCGTGCTTTCGTTTCACCGAAACAGGATGGTTGAAATATCTCGCAATAGATTGACGTGGTTGGACATTCAAGGATGTCGTAGTCGCGTCTGCAGCTAGTTGCTCATTACTTACACAGTTGTTGTTGTCCTCGCTTAAAACAGCTGATGGTTCTTGCCTTATTATTGTTTGTGTTGGATATTTAGACTTCAGATGCCGGAGCAACGGGAATGTGGACTTATTTCCTACGGAAAGGAGTTGGCAGCATAGCAGGCACTTTACTTTCCCCTCCTTTTCGGCAGAAAAGTGAAGCCATACATCACTTGTCTTCCTTGACATTTTTATCGCCTCGGAGTTTTTATACACTGTAAATGAAAGTTTTTGTAAGATTCAACTTTGTAATCAGTTTTCTGTACTGAATATTACAAGATAGCTTACCTCTTTTTTGGTTTGAAACTGTCTCCACACGACAGGTACTTTCTCTTGTTTGGTAGTTCTGCGATTTGATTTACTACTCGAGAATGTAGAAGTTCGCCATTTATTTCCTAATTTTATTCTTGGTGTATCTATAAACACATAAGGAACTATTTCAATAGACAATCAATCTCTAAGGGCAAATGAAATTTAAAAAAAAAGTGTTTGTCCAGTTAACGATAAATGCTTCTGAGATACTTATGATATACATCCTTTCAATCGCAAATTTGGTTTGGTACAAAATAACTTTTGAATTAACTAATTTTTTTGCACTTTGCCCAAAGTGTAGGCGGAATTGGCCAATATTGAGAGTTTTAACTTCGGATCCATTGTCTGTGCTAATTCATCGACTGTTTTTATTTCAGTTTTTGTCAGGCCGGGTGGAAAAATAAAATTATTCAAATCCAAATTAATTTTAAAAAATCTTACTACTTGGACATCTTTTGCAGCTTGCCTTTCGTCCTTCTCTATTATGCCAATGGTGTTTTCCAAATCTTACGTTCATTTTCTTTACATCGGGCTTAACATTTATCCAGCAGTTTCATTACTTTGCTGATATACTCATTTTGCGATTCCATACGTTGCGCGCGTATTAGAATATTGCGTGTACGTTCATACTCACCTGTGGGGATATAAAAACAAACATTTTTTGAATTTTTTGTTTGAACAGATGAAGAGTGGTGATTAGAGCTCACAATTTCTTCTCGAACACAAGCGAGATTTTCGAGACCCGAGATTCCCGTGTTTGGAAGTACTCGTAAATCTCGCGAGCTTCTCGAAATAAACTTAATCGCTGTATGAACAGTATTTATACACTTGGGTTTTTTTACTTGTGACTTTTTTGTTGTTTATATTGCTTTCCAATGACACTTCACTCAAAACATATTTATACATTTTTATTTCATAAAAAAATGGTGTCCCCAGGGGCACTTACTATCCTCTTGATCAGATGATATGACTTTAAAAACTTGGAGTATGAAAGAAGATAAACGTTGCCATGATTTACTTTTCTAAATGGGGTCATACGTGGCTCTAGAGGTAAGTAACACAGTACTGTGCTCTGATATTGTGCCAACACTCATATCGACTTTCGATAATCAGTTATAACACAATTGTGTCAACACAATGTGTTAACACTGCAAAGTGTGCCTGGGCTACTGTGTTAACAGTCAAAAAATTGTGTTATTACCCACCACTACTGTACGCTTTCGACACTCGAGAATATCCTACCATCCTATACATATTTCCCTTTTGTTGGAATTTCTTGTGTTGCGTTTTATCCAAACCGACTGCTACGCAGCAAATACCTTAAAGTGTTTAACTGATGGCTTCTTGCCGAACCATGCTTCATAAGGGGTTGTATTGCTTAGCGCTTTAGTTGGCGCACGATTACGTATATATGCCGCTGTAGCCACGGCCTCTGCCCACAATGTTTCATCCATACCTAAATGTACAAGCAAACTCATGGCCATTTCAAATAATGTGCGATTGGCCCTTTCCGCTACACCATTTTGCTGAGGAGTGTAGGGAACAGTCAACTGTCGTGTAATACAATGCTTCTCAAAAAAGGATTGTATTACACAATTCATTATTCACAAACTCAGGGCCGTTGTCGCTTCTCACAGCCTTAATAACTTTGCCGGTTTGCCGTTCTACCATTGTACAAAATGCCACAAACTTATCGAGTACTTCAGTCTTTGATTTCATAAAATATACGAATATTCTCCTTGATATGTCATCAATAAAGGTGAGAAAGTATTTTGGTCCACCGAGTGACTCTGTCTCAATCGGACCATATACGTCTGCTTGTATCAAATCTAACAAATTCTTTGCTCTACTTTCAACTACGTTTGGAAAATGTTGTGTACGTATTTTACATACCATACATGTCCTACACATTGGTTTCTCCGAAAAATTTACTTCACCCATTCCATTCACTAGCGATTTGTGTTTAAGTTGTGTCAAACTGGTATAATTTAAATGGCTTTACCTATTATGCCACACAATTGCATTATTTTGTATCGCACCATACACTCTGCTGTGTTTGCCTTCAAACATAAATAAGTTGTTGTTCTGTTCAAGTCGTAGACTATCAACTCCGAATTTTTTTACTACCGCATTCTTTTTGGTGAAGCTTACTGTGCAGCCCATTTCAACTGCACGACCGACAGAAATAAAATTTCCTCGCATGCCTGGGACATACAACACATCGTTTAGTAGTAACTCACTCATATCTGTGGATATCTTCACGGTGCCTTTTCCCTCTGCTCTAATGCTCTTTTCACCCGCAAGTGCAATTCACTCATTATGCTCAACAAAATCTGAGAACATGTTGCGATCACAACACATGTGCGCTTTGCGTCGCTGCCCAGACACCATTTCGTTCTGTCAAACAAATTGCAATTCGATGCAGCTAACACAGTAAACGAATATTGCTTTTGTTGTTTCGGACCGTCGCTTTGCTTTGATGTACAATTGGCTTTTATATGTCCACGCTGACCGCAACGAAAGCAAATAACACCTTTTGATTGCTTACCCATTGGCTTCTTCTCGCTGTCTTGCGCCGACTTGGCTGCAAACGCTTGCTGAGCACTGACCCTAAGCGTTGTATGTGTGTCGCTATTAACTCTGCGTTCGCTTTCTTCCAGAAGTTTAATCTTCAAAACTTCAAACGTTGGTAGTGTGTCTCTTGTCTCCATTGCGATGACGAAGCTTTCAAAATTTGTTGAGAGACTCGATAGCACGTTTCGTGCTCGAGCCCTGCGCTTGCCAGGCTAAGACTCCAGCTATTAGGAGTGATACAGCTGTCAGGTCTAGAAGCAGGAAGTAGCTTAAGTCCTAAAAAGCTTCTAATATTTTCCAAGAGGACGGAGTTATTTTATAACATAGGTTCTGGTTGTTTCATTTTTGTCGTTAAAAACAATCTTCTGGTTACACTTCGGATTCATTCAGTCTATTTGAGGTCCTCATGGACCGGCCAGTTCAACCTAACCTAACGTAGCTTCACTTGTATGTATGCTTGTTTGTAACTCTCTAGGCTTGTATGTATGCTTCATTGTAACATCTAGCGGCAGTGGTTAAATAACTCGCTACAAAACGAGTTGTGCTTAATAGCGGAGATCATTATATTTTTTCAGGTGTCATTATAATTTTTTCAGGTGATTAATTTATTTGTCCACGCACTTTGAGGCCACTCTAATGCACTTCATTATATGGTCTTATTTGTATATGTGTACATATGTAGTCGTTTTTTGTTTTTACTTTTTAATTGTTTCATTGATTGTTTCAATTTAATATATTTTTGCACTTTTGCAGCTTTAATTTTGTTTTACCTAAATAAAAAAAAATAAATGTAAGGCGCGATAACCTCCGAAGAGATCTAAGGCCGAGCTTCTCTTCCAATTTGCGTCGTGCTCCTCTTGATTTTCCCTACAAATTGGCCGGACGGGACCTACATATTTTATGTCGACTCCGAAAGGCATCTGCAAGGCAGATGAGTTTTCACTGAGAGCTTTTCAAGGCAGAAATACACCCGGAGCGCTTGCCAAACACTGCCGAGGGGCGACCCCGCTTAGAAAATTGTTTTCTAATTGAAAAACCTTATTTCTAAAATTTTTATGTTGCTTTGCCCGGGGTGTGAACCCAGGGCATACGGTGTGGTAGGCGGAGCACCCTTCCATCACACCACGGTGGCACCCCCCCCCCCCCCCCCCCCCCCAATTAATTTACGAAAAATGTTTGATTTCTGATCGCTTGTTCCTTTTTGGTCCGAAGACGACCAATATTTGTTATTGGATGGGGATATGGGATAGACGCCGATGCGCCATGGAATCACAATATTTAAATGAAACCACTGCACTTTAAATAAACTAGCACTTCATGTGCTTTAGTATACACTATGTAATGAATGCTTTTGAAATTTGAGGTAGTTGGAAGTTGAATGTTCTTTTACGCTTTCTGGGTTGTATCGAACTCACCTTATACTTGTATTGGATTTACCTAAATGAGATCTACTACAATTTTCAAACTGTCATTATCATATGGCGGATATGTCTTTTATCCCGGATGTAAAGTGAGCTGTCAATGAGAATGTGAAGCCTTTTTCTTTTTCTAATTGGACCATCCAGGAAGTAAGACGTTTTCTTTTTACAAGGTGATAACTAAATAAAGTGCACATAAATTTGTTGAGTTCATATGCATGCGGCTCAGTAATAAAAAGCCATTAAATAATTTCTAACAAAAGTTAAGCACCATTAGCCGCATCAAGCAGTGCGAATTCTGCCAGTGTTATTTTGCGTCGTCTTCATCGGCAACACAGACATAATCATCGGAAGAGACAGCCACGAATGTGAAGAAAATACCATCGGTATTGGTCATCAAGATGATCCAGCTCCTCAATACATCTTTGCTAATTTAAGTTCAAAGCTGCATCAAAACCAAAAACGAAAAGATAAGTGTTAGTTTTTTAATAAGCTGATACGGTCTAATGTGCGCTAGTGCAAGAAAAAAAAAAACCCTTTTCTCCACTTAACTTCCTACGTTTCGCCAATCTCCTTACTATCCTCAGGGACAGGATCTTTATTTTATAAGAAACAAACAAAGATAATACATAAGAGACAATATCATAAAAACATGTATAAGTGTCACTTACATTGAAAAAGTTGGAAAAATATAATAAAAAACATTAAACAATAAAAAAATTTAAAATTTTAGTCACTTTTAACATTATTTATCTGTACCATCAATGTCAGGTACATTTGTGAGACTGATTTGTTATCATAAATATAACAGGTATGCTGCCGCGATTTCGTCGCTATCTTCCTTTTTGTTCATTGTTTTTTCTCTGTTTTTCGATATATGTAGGCTATCCAGTGTGTATCTTGTTCTCTCTCTTTTCTCTGTGTCTAAAATTCTCGCGTTTTGTATATCAGCTGTATGCGCATGTGTCAGTATATGTTGCGCAAGAGCCGTACCGCTGTATTTTTAGATGTATTAATTTTGTATTTTTTCGGCTGGGCTGAGAGAAAATTGATTATTCCGCCTGACGCTATAGGTTTCGAGTACCAATTGAGACAAATTTCATTGTTGTTTCTGTGTACAAGGGCATCCAAAAACGGTATCTTTTGGTTTTCTTCTTTTTCCATAGTAAACTGTAATTTGTTATGACACTGGTTGAAAGTGTTCAGGATAACCGCAACGTCGCTTTGTTTTGGTTGGTTGCTGCTGTGCTGACCGGCTATGGAGCCGGGCCCAAGTAGCGCTCTAGGCGCCATTTTGAAGCACTTCCTCCTGGAACCAATTATATTTTGGATTGATGTACCCTGCGTATAGTCTTACTCAAACCACTTGGTTAGATGAATAAACCTACTGATGTCCTTGATTTGGCAGTTTGATACCGCCCTTAAGTCCGGAAACACATAACTGCCTAGAGTTCGGGACCGAAAATTCGCGAGGGCTGGGCTTTCGCAGAAAAAGTGAGTAACCGATTCCTCGGCACCCTCCTGTCTACAGCTCCTACACCTCTCATTGTAGGGGATACCCATTCTATTCGCGTGTGTGCCAAACGGCCAGCGCCCTGTAATAGTGGCCGTGATTCTGTATATTTCCTTCCTAGGCCTATTTAGTAGGTCATCGGTTCTTTTCTGGTTGTAGTCCGGCCATATTAATTAGGTGATTCTACAGGTGTCCGTAGAGTGCCAATCGCGGATTGCTATTTTCCTTAGATAGGTGAGAATATCTCTTTTAACTGATGTGAGTGGTCGATGCACCGCGACTGCTTCCATGATGTTTAACGATGCTCCTTCCTTTGCTATTTCATCCGCTTTTTCGTTGCCGTCCATGTTCCTGTGGCCGAGTACTCAGGTGAGAGTGACAGCTGCCTGGTTTGCTGCTTCACGTAGCACCCTCTTACAGTTATCGAAGGCTTTAGAGGATGTGTACGGTGATTCCAGCGCTTTGAGTGCCGCTTGGCTTTCGGAGTATATAACTACTTCACCATCTATCCGGTTCTGCAAAAGGAAGATGCAGGCCCTCTCTTGCAGATCTGCTTGGAAGATGCTAGTGTAGCATTATGCATTACCCCTTTTTATGCCAATGCATTTCAGCATGTGCATCATGACCTCCTATGCGAATGCACACGTGCCTGTTAGAATGCCCGATCGCCAGTGTCTGTTTGTCAATGGGACGTCATAAGAAATATTTGCTGACTTGGCACATATGAAATAGAATGTAGTTATTTCTAGTATGTAAGTATGTAAATGTTGTAATAGTATTGTAAGTAATTTTACTATAAAATAGAAAGTATTCATGAATAAAAATCAATGTGATGTCTGCGCTGACGATAAGCGCTATTCAACTTATATTTTTGTTTAGTTTTACAAACAGCTCACCACATGGTGATCCTGCCAGTCTAGATCAAAGTTGGCAAAACTGCTAAAGATCTAGCTGGAGGAAAATCCTGGATATAAACCAAGCAGGATTCGCCTTTCAACACACCACATGGCGATCTTTCCAGTTTAGATTAATATCGGCAAAACTGCCAAAATAATCTAACTGACTAGAAATTCCGCCAAGCCTAAAAGTGAAAAAGTAAAATTCAGGATTCCTTACCAGTAAAGCAAAAAGGAAAAATTCTATTGGCATAAATGCTCAAATTTAAGTGAATATTCATACTGGTGGACAAAGTCAGCCTTCGCAACAATCCAGGACATTGAAACAATATAAATGGTACTAATATTTGGCAACAGTAGAAATTGGAATTTCAACAAATGGAGCCTTTTCGTGCGAATTTTTAACAAATCTAAAAGTAAAGAGGAGCAGCATTACCCACTGGCAACGAGCGAGCATAATTCAAGTGGAATAAAAAGGAGATACGTTAGCAAATAAAGACAATCAGTAGAGGAACAACAAATAAAGAAACCTTTTATATGGCATAAGTATATTTTAAAATTTCTAGAATAAATTGAGCGGCCTTGAGACGCTTAACCATTAGCAAAAATTCCATTTTTGCTTGGGATTTTTTTTTAAATAGTAGGAGATTTTAGAATGAACAAATTTCTTTTTACAAAAAGTTTGATGTCAGCTCTGAAAATGACACAAACTAAACCGAAAAATGGAAAAAAAGCATTAAATCTAATTTTAGACAACACTCCGTAAAATAAATTTAAAAAAATTGATTTCAATTTTAATAAAACTAGAAATGTCAAATATATTAAATTTAAAAATAATTTTTTTTTTAAATTAAAATGCCTTATTGAAAAATGTTTTTAAAATCTAAAGGAATTTTCTTTAAGAAAAAAAAGGACATTAACACTATCATTGAAAATGGCATAAAATATTTTGTAAATTGAAAAAAAAAATATATAAAAATTCTAATTTTTTTTTTAATTAAACAAATTTTTCCATTAAGAACAAAAATTTTCTTAGACTTTAATAATGTTAACTAGGCAAACAAGTAAAATTAGACAAAAAAAATACAATTAATTTGAAAAAATAAAATTAGAATTTTTTTTAAGGAAAAATTTTAAGTATCTAAATTGGAAACGAAAAATTATAAAGTAAAACAAAAATTACAATTTTAGAAATAAATTGTTAAAATACCTATTCATTAAATAAGGTAAATTTATTAAAAATGAATGAAGGCCAAGAGTACAATGGAATGCATAGGATAAAAGAACAAAATCGAAAAATTTTATTAAAAATTAAATTTAGTTCATTTCTCGGAGAAGCAGAAAATAATATTAGAGAATTTCAACATGTCTATGTGGACAAAAATAGCCCAAGGCATAATGATAGGGATAGCTGGCTATGAATTCGGTAAAGAAACCTCTGAAGAGGAGAAAATTGGCAACAAATTGGTAAAATACGAGCCACAAGCCCAAGTGGACACAAAAACCACTCAAAACATCACCGAAATTTGGCTAGATGCTTTAATATGCACGATAGGGCTATTAATCATAGCGATAGCCACTATACTTAAAACCTATATGAAATTTAAATATAGACAATTGAAAAACGTGCAACAGCGCGTCTAAATTTTTTTTTCTCTACCCAAATTACCAAACCCAAAGCTGAAGAAGAGCAATAAACAATTCAAGTAAATCTCAAATAATAAATCTAAAAATGTCACAATCGACAGTAAAGGCAGCCATGCCTAAAAGCGAAGAGCAAATCAAAAATTTGCATAAATCCCTGTGAATGCTCTTGACAAAGATGGTCATGAAGCAATAGGAAATTCTAGGACAGTGGAAGTAAGCAAAACCTAATACAAAAATTTTACAACCAGCCAACACAAAAAAAAAAATTAAGAAAAAGTCAGAAGGAGAACCTATATATATATATATATATATATATATATATGTGAAGCGCTATATAAATTTGCGATAATGAGACATGTCGCGCTCCATTCCATAGAAAATGGTAGCGTAAGAAATACACGCAACCTGATTGTAGATGATAAAATTGACTTAGGAGAATTACTTATCAGGCTGTACACACGTTGTACAAATGCCGCCAATCCAGGACTAGAAATTTATAAGGAAAACACAGTTGTCCTGAGGGACAAATTGGTGAAAAATAATTGAATATTTACTCGAGTAAGCAAATTTATAAAATAACTAGCCTTTACCCGCGGCCCCGTCCGCAAAGAGAAAATGAAATATATGGGCTATTCACGTTAGCCTGCTTATTAAGGGGTCTGTTTAAAAATTTGTTTCTGTATAATGCATTTTATTTTAGTAATTGAGTAAAAAAAAGAACTAAATGAGCTGATAACCTGATAGGATCCCCAAATTATCCCGAAATTATCCAGAAAAAGCCACAAAATTACCCCGACGCTATCGCGAACGGATCTCGAAAACCATACAGAAACGCCCCGGAAGGGTCTCCAAAAGTTCCCGAAATAGTCCCAAGAAAACCCGAAATGACAACGACACGATTCTAGACTTATCCAAAGAACAACACAGAAATGATCCCTGAAGGGTACCAAAGGGATCCCGAAATAGTCCCGAAAAAGTTCCGAAATTACCTTGACGGCTCCCGGACGGATCTCAAAAACAGTATTCTCATTATTCTTGTGCGAATGTTAAAAAAGACGACATTGAATATATGAATACTGAAAACATAAAATTCAGATGCGACAAGTGCAATGCTCTTCGGCGTAAATCACTTCAAAATCAGCCTTTGTCATTGCCAACAACAAAAGATGCGTAGCAACAGCAGAATGCAGAGCTTTGCTTACGAAACCAAATGCAGCAAAAACAAATGCAACAACAAAAGCATGTAACAAAACCACAACAACAACAGGAACAGCAAAGCAATGAAGAGCCGAACGAAGTGATTGCAAGCAAAGCACAATTTTGCGCCAAAACAATTACACTTCAGCTCCTTTATGAAGAAATAATTGCTTTAAAAAAAATAAACACCGATTACCTGTCAACGATAAATGAAATGAAGGAAGAAAATGCAAAGCTAAAAATGAAAGTAAACAATCTGGAAAGTAGACTCAACTGGAGAGAGCAAAAGCAACTGGTGAACGACATTGAGTTAGTTGGTGTACCTAACGTGGATAATGCAAATGTAGGAGAGTGTGTCCAAAGAATATTTAGAGAAGCTCTTAATCTCACTGTCTTAGCAGAAGATATTAGTAAGTTTTATGTAAAGCGCATTAAAAAATCAAACACTGTTGACAATATTATTTGTGCCAAATCTCTTCCTTTGATGTTAAGAAGAAGATCATGCAGAGCAAAAAAACATATAAAGGGAAGTTAAATGCGTCTGTTTTTGGTGGCGATAAAAAATAAAACATCTACATAAATTATCGCCTTACCAAATATACTAGAGAGTTGTTTATGTCAAACAGAGAAAAGATTCAAGTACCTATGGATTCCAAATTCCACTATACTTCTAAAAAAGGTTGATAATGGTGATGTCTGTGTTATAAGGTCTTTTGAGGATCTCAACAAAATAAAAAACTAAATATATTTGTTGCCTATTAGCCTTATGTTTAATAACTTAAATAATAATATTGATCTTATAGCTGAAGAGCCCCCCATAACAACCATTAGAAGTGTTTCTGATTTGAATACTCATTCGAATTTTTATCAATTTAAATCTGTTTATGTTGTACATCAAAATATACGCAGTTTGCGTCGTAATTTCGATCTATTGGCAACAAATCTTGATGCTTTCCTGAACCTACCTAGCCTTATTTTTGTATCAGAAATCTGGATATATTCTTTTGATATTGATGAATATAATTTACCTAATTATAAATTCTATGCAAGTGCTAATGATTCGTATCCAGCTGGCGGTGTAGGGGTTTTTGTTCATGATTCGTTTGACTGTAGCAAAATTGAACGACTTAGTCTCACTAGTGCTGACGCTATAAAGGTTTCGTGCTGCATTTGCAAATTAAACTTTGTATTTGTCTGTATTTATAGACTTCACTCGCAACCTGCTCAATTATTTATCGATGAGTTCAATTCACTATTAAGTAGTGTATCAACGACTAATCTTGTAATTTTGGGCGATTTTAATTTGGATCTATTAAGTACAAGCCCTGTACTTAATAATTATAACATGGTTTTGTCAGATCATGGATTATATTCCCTTATAAACGAAGCTACTAGACCAGTGGCAGGTACGTGTCTTGAACACGAACTATGCCGCTTCTTTGGTTCTTCTTGGTCTGCCTGTTCGGCTATTAACTCGGACCTGGGACCTGGGTATTCTCTTTAAAAACGCAATGGTTGAGAAAGACGTTAGAAAAAGAAATAGGCATGTTGTGGAAAATATTTATTTTGATCAACTAAATATTGAACTTCGCTTAAATATTTAGAGCAATGTATACGCCGAAGAAAATATATCAAGGGCATACAGCTTGTTTTTAGATAATTTAATGCAATGCATTAATTCCTCAACATACTGCGTTAATAAAAAAGCATCCGAAATCAGACTCAAACCGTGGATAAATAAATGCCTTTTGAATAGAATTACTTTACTTACTTACTTAATTGGCGCTTAACCGTCTAAACGGTTATGGCCGTCCAACAAGGCGCGCCAGTCGCTCTTTCGCTCCGCCAACCGGCGCCAATTGGTCACACCAAGGGAGTTTAAATCGTTTTCCAACTGGTCCTTCCAACGGAGTGGGGGCCGCCCTCTACCTCTGCTTCCATAGGCGGGTTCCGACAGAAACACTTTCTTGGCCGGAGCATCATCTTTCATTCGCATAACATGGCCTAGCCAGCGCAGCCGCTGCGTTTTAATTCGCTGGACTATGTTGATGTCTGCGTATAGCTCGTACAGCTCATCATTAAATCTTCTTCGGTACTCGCCATCGCCAACGCGTTGAGGTCCATAAATCTTTCGAAGAACTTTTCTCTCGGTCACTCCCAAAGCCGCTTCATCTGCTGTTGTCATGGTCCATGCTTCTGCCCATATAGCAGGATGTGTACGATAAGTGACTTGTAGAGTATGATTTTCGTTCGCCGAGAGAGGACTTTACTTTTCAATTGCTTACCTAGTCCAAAGTAGCATTTATTGGCAAGATTGATTCTTCGCTGGATTTCAGTGCTGATGTTGTTGCTAGTGTTGATGCTGGTTCCCAAATAAACGAAGTCTTTTACTATTTCGAAATTATGGCTGCCAACAGTAGCGTGGTTGCCAAGGCGCATATGCGCTGACTCTTTGCTCGATGACAGCAGGTACTTCGTTTTGTCCTCATTCATCATCAAACCCATCTTTACCGCTTCTTTTTGCAGTTTGGAGTAAGCAGAACTAACAGCGCGGGTGTTTAGGCCGATGATATGATATATTGAATAGAATTAGGTTGAAAAATAAATTAGGAAAAAAGTGCAACAAACTTCCATATGACACCAATTTGAATACTCGTTTTCAGCAAATATGCAAACGAATCAATGGAGAAATTCGCAAATGTCGGGACGATTATTATAATAACTTAGTCAATAAATCCAAAGGTAATCCAAAAGAAGAGTGGAAAGTAATAAATAGGATTATTGACAAAAACACAAAAAGTCAAGATTCTCATTTTGTTTTACAAAAAGAAGGCGTTGATATTTCTTTTCCCATAGAAATAGCTAATGATTTTAATGAATACTTTACTTCAATTGTGAAGTCAAACTTTCCGCCAAATGTGACACCCTCTTGCGATTATTGCTCTGATTTTGGAGTAGCTAAAGATTCTTTCAGAAGCAACAGCTTCATTTTTGAGCCAATCTCAGGATCGGAAATTTTAATTGCAATCAAATGTTTGAAAAATAGTAATTCTTCCGGTCATGATGGAATCTCTAACGTTATGCTAAAAAAATCTCTACAATATTGTTGATGTTTTAAAACATATCTTTAACTTGAGTGTTACACCTGGGATTTTCCCAGAACAATTAAAATTAGGAATTGTAATACCGATTTTCAAAAAAGGTAATAAAAAAGATATGGCTAACTATAGGCTGATTTCACTTTTGTCATCAATTACTATAATTTAAAAAAAAATTGTAAAAGTAAGGATGTTATCCTACTTTGAAAAAATAAATTTTCTTAGTCCTTTGCAATTTGGTTTCAGGGATGGTCTTTCTACGGAAGATGCTGTTTTGGACTTCTGGCCAACTATATACAAGGGTATAGATTCAAAAAAAGATTGTGCTGGGCTTTTAGTGGACATTAAAAAAGCATTCGATATGGTTGATCATGGCCGTCTTTTAAATAAGCTTTATAATTTGGGAATTCGTGGCTTGTTATACAATTGGTTTGTTTCTTATTTAGGAAATCGAACCCAAAGAGTGAAAATAGGCAACACTCTTAGTGAGACCAAAGTCATAAACTCTGGTGTACCACAAGCATCGGTTCTTGGTCCCATATTATTCCTTATCTATGTGAACTCACTATTTATTCAACCTTTTAAGGGCAAAGTCGTAGCATTTGCGGATGACCTAGGAATTGCATATAACTCAACGGATCCTTTAAATTTGATAACGGATCTTAACCACGATATACACATACTTCGGTCATGGTTTGCGGAACATAAACTGGTTGTCAGCAATAAAACCAAATTAATGTGATTTAGTCCAAAACTTCAAGAAGCACAAGATCTTAATATAACTTTTCACAGTGCAATATGCGAACGTAATATCCTATATAGTAATAAGTGCTCCAACCATCGTTATGAGTGTTCTTTTCATAATAATACAGCATGTGACTCTAACTGCTTTGAAATTGAAAAAGTGAATCGTTTCAAATACCTAGGAGTCACAATTGACTGTAATCTAAACTGGAATGAGCAAATCGCAACTCTAAGAAAATACTTACTTTCAACCAATCGTATACTTTACCGTCTCAGAAAAAACCTTCCAAACCATACACTGAAAACAGTTTATTATGGTATATTTCATTAAAAATTAGAATATGGAATAAGTTGCTGGGGTGGTGCTCACTCCAATAAAATAAATCAATTAACTGTACTGCAAAAATGTGCGGTAAGAAAGATTTTTAATTGTCCACGTCGGACTCACTCCTTTGACTTATTTAGAAGATCAAATATATTCCCAGTTCGGCATATGTTCTATTACAAAGTTTTAAAAATTTTTTACATGAGAGGTGGCTATTTGCAAAATCCAACACGACGTATGTACAGCCTGCGTAGTAACCATAGCACACTTGTTTCTTTGCCAGTTTTTCGAACAACATTGTTTAGAAATTCCTACACTGTCTTATCATGCAAACTTTTTAATTCCCTTCCAGAAAGCATACGAGACATTAGATCCAGATCTGTGTTTTTAAAAAAAATAAAAACTTGGCTTCTTGAGTTTGATACCAACCAGATAGAAATTTTGATGCACTACGTTGTATAATATAGTATTTACTTTTATATAAGCATAGTATAGTTTTGAATTTTCTTTTTTCTGTTTTATTATGAGGAATTCTGTAAACTGAGCTTTTATCTTCTTTCTTCAAATTGTTTCATGACTTAGTTTAGTCAATTTATTTTTGAAATATTTGTATTCTCATTTTAATTAATTTTTTTTATATATATATTGTATTTTTTTTGTTCACCCCACTACTACTACTTATATAATTGAATTTGTTAAAACATGATGTGACATACAACACTATTTGTATTATATAAAATAAAGATGTCACTAACTATTCTCTAAGTAATGATATTGTAGACATGTAAGATTAAGCTATCGAATATGTACATACACTTATGAGAATAATGAAATAAATAATAATCTAATCTAATCTAATCTAAATTATCCCGACCAGAAAAAGCTCCGAAAAAGTTCCGAAATGACCCCGAGGGATCCACGACGGATCGCGAAAACCATAGAGAAATGATTCCGGAAGGGTCCCAAAATGATCCCGAAATAGTCCGAAAATGACCCCGAAAGGATCCCTCATGGATTCAGATGTGATCCCTGAAGGGTTCCAAAACTATCCCGAAAAAGTAACAAAAAAATCTCAAAATGACTGCTACGGCATGCTGGACCGATCCAAAAATGACCTCGGAAGGGTCCCCAAATGATCCCAACATGGTCCCGAAATGACCCTGATGGACCCGGCAAACGATCCAGAATTGATGCCGGAAGGGTCCCCAAACTATCCCGAAATAATACAGAAAATTTCATGGAATGATCGCTAAAGGGTCCCCAAATGATCCCGAATTAGTCCCGAAAATTCCCGAAACTACCCTGATGGGTTCCCGTACAGATCCCGAAATCCATCCAGAAGTGATGCGGGAAGGGTCCCCAAATGATCCCGTATTAGCCCCGAAAAAGTCCCGAAATGACCCCGACGGGATCCCGAACGGATACCGAAAACCATCCAGAAATGATGCCAGAAGGGACCCCAAATGATCCAGTATTAGCCCCGAAAAAGTCCCGAAATGACCCGACGGGATCCCGAAAACCATCCAGAAATGATCCCGAAATAGTCCCTAAGAAGTCCCGAAATGTCCCTGACGGGATCTCAAACGGATCCCTAACTGACCCCGACGGGACCCCGGACAGATCCCGAAAACCATCCAGAAATGATGCCGAAGGGGTCCCCAAATGATCCCGTATCAGCTGAGAAAAAGTCCCGAAATTACCCTGACGGGATCCCGGACGGATCCCGAAAACCATCCAGAAATGATAGCGAAAGGGTCCACAAATGATTCCGTATTAGTGGCGAAAAAGTCTCGAAATGACCCCGACTGGATCCCGAACGGATCCGGAAAACCATCTAGAAATGATGCCGGAAGGTACCCCAAATGATCCCGAAATGACCCCGAGGGGATCCCGAACGGATACCGAAAACAATCCAGAAATGATGCCGGTAGGTACCCCGTCGCGATCCCGGACGGATCCCGAAAGCTATCATTAAATGATGCCGGAAAGGCCCTCAAATGATCCCCTAATCGTTCCGAAATGACCCTGACGGGATCCCGGACTGATCCCGAAAACCATCCAGAAATGATTACGGAAGGGACCCAAAATTACTCCGAAAAAGTCCCGTAGTGATCCCGGAAACCATCAAGAATTTATCTCTAAAAGGTACGCAAATGATCCCGAAAATACCCCGACGGGATGCCGGACGGATCCCGAAACCCATCCAGAAATGATGCCGGAAGGGTCCCCAAATGATCGCGCATTGGTCCCTAAATTATCCCGGAATAGTCCCGAAAATGTCGCAAACTAACCTCGACGGGATCCCGGAAACTATGCAGAAATTATCCCGGAAGGGTCCCAAAACGATCCCGAAATAGTCCCGAAAAAGTCCCGAAATGACCCCGGCGGGATCCCGGACGGATTCCGAAAACCATCTAGCACTGGCACTGCTCACTTTGTAAGCCCTCGACTTATTTCACCCATTGAGTCTGTAATATTGGTGAAGGCCAGTATAAGTAAAGTTATAACGTGTAAAAATTATTAAAAAGTAATTGTTCGAAAGGGTCGTGGTATCCCACTCCCCTTTCCATGCTCGAAAAAAATTTCGCTAGTAGACTATTGTCTGTGTCCCAAATTTCATCAAAATCCGTGTAGCCGTTTTGGCGTGATTCAGTCACAAAGACGAAAAAATACAATAATTAAATTATAATTGTTCCTAGGGGGCGGGGACCTCCCCCCTTTTCAAAAAAATATAGCTAGTGGATCCTTCTAGACTATTGGCTATATGTGTGCAAAATTTCATCCAAATCGGACCAGCCGTTCTTGCGTGATTGAGTCACAAAAACAAACGTCTGCACAAACATCCAAACATCCAAACTTTCCCATTTATAATATATTGTAACGAATTTACTTGCAATTCCCCTTATTTGCAATCTTCTGCTAACGTTCGTATCGCTAAACTGTTGAATAAATAACTCCAATATTGAATAATGGAAAAATGGCCTTTATTAAAGTACTTCACAATAACACTTATACTTTGCAACGAACAGCTTGCTTAATAACCAAACTGATAGCTCAAATGAAACTCTCCTCTTCGCCTCTACTGTCGCGTCTTTTATACTTTTTGATTTCTCATTGCATACTTCCAGGCTTTTCCATTCCAGAACTTACTAGTTAGTTTCAGCTACAAAATCGCCAGCCACAACTATGTTTATAACTTCTCATTTGAGTAATACTTGCACAAATTATTGCCCTCTCTTGTGACAACTCAGATAAGATATATGCATGTGTTTGTGCATTGGTTCTCCGCTACTCGTATACGTACATATGTGTAGACGCAATTATTGATTCGTTTATGTAGATACATAATGATTGAATTATTGATGTGAATTCACGTCACTGCTTAGCATCGGCTTAGAGATAGCAGCACCCCTTAGTTTTGCTAATATTCGTAACACTGCCCTCTCCCGATCTAAACGTCGCTAGCATCTCCAAATGTACCACTCTTCTACTCCGTGGTTTCTCAATGCTTTGTATGCGGTAGATGGTATCATTAATCTTCTTCACAACCTTGTACGGGCCTTCCCAACTGCACCGAAATTTGGCTGGAACACCTTTCCGCCGGTGAGGGTTGTTTAACAGTACCAAATCTCCCTCCAAGAAACCTTCCGAATTAAAGTTCTTGTCATGCCAGTGTTTCATCTTACTACTCATTACCTTGGGCCGTTGCTTCACACTCTGTTGTTTGGCCAGTGAACTACTTCGTAGAGCTTGCGCTGGACGGATTTGCTTTGCATAATCAGTATCGTTCCGACGCTTCACAACAGTAGTGTGCCCTGGCTTGAAACCACCCATGCATTCTTTCTGCGAAATCCTTTCCTTCGTTTTAGTACGTCCGTTAGGGCTTTTCAATGCCAGTGTTTCTCTCACAGGTACCTTCGGTTTTGATTTGTTTGGCCCATTTGTTCCATCAACCTTTACCTTTGAATTTCGTGGCCTTTGCCGAGTCTTCTCCACCAGTACCCGATTACTGCTGAACCCTTTTTCCAAACTAAAGTTAAGTGGTATATCCTGGTTCTTATAACGCATCACCCTTTTCTGCATATCGATCTTGATGTCATGGTCAACCAAGAAGTCCACTCCCAATATGACTTCCTCAACGATCTTCGCCACAACGAACTTGTGTAGAACCGTTACCTTTCCAATCAAGACATCACATATCACTTCCCCCGGGACTTCGTTATACTCGCCAGTGACCGTACGCAACCTTGCTCCAGGTAACGGTTTTACTCTCCTGTTGACCAAGTCAGATCGGATCAAGGAATGAGATGCGCCCGTATCTACAGTCAGTACACGTTCTTTACCATCCACATTCCCTCTGACGGTAAGACTGCTCGATTCTCTACCAATTTGCAACACAGATATCACAGGGCATTCAATAGCTGGATCTAGCTCTCGATCTCTACCTCTTATTCGCTCTTGCTCATCTCCTCCAGCTTTGCGTTTACGGCCACCCACATTGTTGGAACTATTAGGACCAAGATCGCAATTACGTGCAATGTGACCGGACTTCCCGCATTTGAAGTATTTGATAACTTTTTCACTCCGCTTTTGCGATCCTTTCAGCGCCTCCAATATTGCATCTACCCACTCTGGCCTTTCTACTTCCACACTGCGTGCTTTGAAAACTGGACGCTGTTTCCTGAATCAGAGCTTGTGACACCGTTTCTGCGAATGTTGGCTTTGGGTTTGCGTATGTAGCTCGCTTTGTTTCGGCGTGCCGTATGCCATTTATAAAACTCTGGATTTTTACCCTCTCGGTGTACTCCACGGGTGCGTCCGCATTTGCCAAATGTGCCAACCTTTCAACATCCTCCCCCTGTGGGTTAGGGGTTAGAATATGCCCACGGTAAGTATACCGGTCGTAAAAGGCGACCATAATACCATGGGTACCCAATCCATGAGTAAGGTGTTTTACTCGAAAGGTAGCAGGGTGGACGCGGGTATCACCCTGTGGGACCCTAGGCAATGTCTTTATAAAAACTGCTACCGCGGGAGCAGGAGAAGCCAGTGTGATCTGGTGCACTGCATCGAACGATGCTTTGTACTCACGTCTCACCTCCTGTCCTGGCACGGCCCCCTTGTGGGAGCATCGCGGTGGTTGTGGTTTCAAATAGAGTTCACTTATGACACACGCTCTGAGTAGACTTGTTTTCTCTTGGGGCGTGCAAACCCAAGGGAATTCGGTCTCATGCTTGCCACGGCAATCCCAATTTCATTGAGAAACTGACCCTGAGGGGCAGATGAAAGGTTGGTCACATCCCTTAATTGTGGCAACCGGAGATGCCGGTTATATATGCTGTAAAACGATGACGAAAGATGGTGAAGAAACGCATGTCTATCGTCAGCCGAAAAACAATCGATAATTGTACGAGTGGGCCGGTGCTCATCTCGTCCTTTGAGATGTTTGAGGCTGCTTTAGACTGCGTAAGCGAATAGGAGGCGTTCGCGGAATGCATGGCCACATCCAAAAATGTGGCAGGATTTGACGCTGTCAAATCACTGCAGTGTGGCGGACTGCAATGCAAGGATGTTGCTGGGGCAGGTACTCGGTCACTTACAGGTCTGTGAGCGGAAAAGTTTGGACACATCCCTTTAATTGTGGTAGGAGTATAATTGGAGGCAAAATGGAGCATAATTGTTGCGTAATTGAGTGAAAATTGGAGTGAAATAATAGTAGCAAAAATGGAAGCCAATAGTAGCACAATATGGCACACAATGGCAAGTCAACGTAGTGTGGCCTCAAGCGATGTCGAGGGGCATTGTTGAGGCGGGCACTCGGCACTCACAGGTCTGTGTGCGGAAAAGGTTGGTCACATCCCTTGATTTTAATTGTGATGGAGTTTTAAGATGGAGCATAATTTGATGCCAAGCTCACTCTGTTTGTCAACGTAGTGCGGCCTCTAAGCAAAACCAAGCTCCGTCGTTAACAATGTACTTATACATTGTTGTAACACTGCAGGACAGAAAAGGTTGGTCACATTCCTAAATTGCGACAAAAACACAATATCTCAATCTGATTAACTTGTAAATCAGATATCGAGATATCAAAATCAATGAAAGAGGGATTCTGAGGCAAGCACGGAACTCGCGGTGGAGTTGCCGTGCAACCGGGTGCCATTACCCGAAAATAGAAGAGGAGGATTGATAGTCCTCCTCGGCCAAACCAAGGCTGGTTGACTTGAACACCCCAGCTCACCGATTGGTACCAACTTGTTGGGCCGAAGATCAACGGACATTGATCTGTGTTTTACACCGGAGGTAGGTCTACGAAGACAGGGACTCCTGTAAGCACGCATTGTCTTTCAACATCTGAGGCAAACTCCTGCAAAGTCTCATTCGCTCTTTGGTAGCGGTTTTGCAACTCAATTTGGAATACATGTTTTCTATGCTCGCTTCCATAACGTCTCTCGACAGCGGCCATCAGTGCTTCATAGCTGTTCCGTTCGTACTCTGGAATAGTCTGTAAGATTTCCGCGGCAGGCCCTTTCAGTGCCACGAACAGAGCTGCAACTTTATCTTCGGCATTCCAGTGGTTCACTGCTGCGGTCTTCTCAAACTGTAGCTTAAAGACCTAAAAAGGAACAGAACCGTCAAAGGATGGTGTCTTTACCTTTGGATTACTCGCTGAAACTGTTGGGCGATTTCATTGCAACTCCTGTATACGACCTCTCAAAGCTTCTATCTCAGCATCAATTTTGTCCTCCAGCTGCAAAATTTTTGTATCCTGTGCTTCCAGCTTTGATGTTACCCTTGCTTCCTGTGCTTCCAACTGCGAAGACATTTGCGCCACCTGCAATGATAAGCGCTCCTCTTGTGCTTCCATCTTAGATGTTATACGTGTCTCTTGCGACTCCAGTTGGGATGCTATACGTGATTCCAGTTGGGATGTTATATTTGTCTTTTGTTCTTCCAGTTGTGATGACATGTTGGTGTATATTTGTGATGACATTTCGGACATTTGTGCCGATATTGCAGCCAATATCATGTTCAAGTCTGTGTTCACCATTGTCTGCGGTGTTTCATTTTTCTCCTCCAATTTTGTTGTCTCATCGCCATAAATATGAAAGACATACTCTTCCACGTCAATTCCTTCTAATTCCATTGCCTCTCGTAGTCGTGCCTGAAGTTCGAGTTTAATGCCGGTTGTATTCAATCCCCGGCTCTCCAACTCCTTCTTCAGTTGCGGGATCTTCAATTCACTTAACTTTGCCATGTCCAAGTTGTATTCGAAGTCTTCAGAATTTATTCAACAATTCCTCTTCTGACACCAATTGTAACAAATTTACTGCAATTCTCCTTATTTGCAATCTTCTGCTAACGTTCGTATCGCTAAACTCTTCAATAAATAACTCCAATATTGAATAATGGAAAAATGACCTTTATTAAAGTACTTCACAATAACACTTATACTTTGCAAGGAACAGCTTGCTTAATAACCAAACTGATTGATAGCTCAAATGAAACTCTCCTCTTCGCCTCTACTGTCACGTCTTTTATACTTTTTGATTTCTCATTGCATACTTCCAGGCTTTTCCATTCCAGAACTTACTAGTTAGTTTCAGCTACAAAATCGCCAGCCACAACTATGTTTATAACTTCTCATTTGAGTAATACTTGCACAAATTATTGCCCTCTCTTGTGACAACTCAGATAAGATATATGCATGTGTTTGTGCATTGGTTCTCCGCTGCTCGTATACGTACATATGTGTAGACGCAATTATTGATTCGTTTATGTAGATACATAATGATTGAATTATTGATGTGAATTCACGCCACTGCTTAGCATCGGCTTAGAGATAGCAGCACCCCTTAGTTTTGCTAATATTCGTAACAATATATATTAGATAATTGATAACCAAGTTCTCTAAGATCAAATAATTGCATTAACCAAAGAGGTTGTGCGTGTGACAATCCCGGTATAAAAATAAAAATAAATTCTTCATAAAAGTCATGACGATTCTGTCTTGGTGGCCGCCGCAGAAATCGCATGACATATAAGATCAAGGATATTGCTGGAAAATAGGGAAATTGTCGAAAATATAAAAAGAACATTTAAAGATACGAAAAATTTTTGCACCCACTGTACCTTCTACTTATCCATTAATAGAATTACTACCAATACATAGCTACCCCGCTCTTCCGTCAGAAACCCCTCTATTGTCTATGCAATTTATTACAGATTTACCTTATTATGAATGAAAAAATGTCAAGTAAAAAAAAATGTTTTTTTTTGGATAATATGCGGAATTAGTTAAAAAAATAAATAAAATAAATACAAACATTTATTTTTGGGTCTCAATAAAGCAAACCTCACAATCCAAGAAGTCATAATTTTACATATTAGGAAAAATACTTTACTTTAACCACCAATATATTTAAGTATGGGCTGCTTCAGTTAAGAAACCTTGTTTTTAGAGAAGTCATAATTTTAGGAAAAATATTTTTTACTTCAACTCCGGTAGAATAGAATAGGAAACAATTTTACTTTAACCTACACATATAATTCATAAGAATAGGTTTAAAACAGTATAGAACATTTGCTAATAACCCCAATGGATTTGAAAAAAAAAAAACCAAAAATCACACTAAAAATATTCCAATTTACTCGTCATCAATAATGTAAACAAACAAAAAAAAAAACATATATAAATATTAAGTCACGCTGGCATCAAGTTACGGTTACTCCAAAATAATTTGTAAACACATGCCAATTTTTAAGCGAGTCGACGTTCTTAAAGACCGTCTGTGCAAAATACACTTAAAATTCTGATATGTAAAACTAAACGTCAATAACACTTGATGTAAAATATTATTCATAATCACGAGCACATAACCATACAAATATACATATATACATTATACTTCAAAACATATAAAAAAAAATGTACAAACAAAAGAAAACAAAAAAAAACCGTGTCAGCACAAAAAATCACACAGGTCAAGCAACCCTTTTATTGAAAAAAAAAACATGTCAAGCAAATGTAAATGGATACAAAAATAAATAAACAAACTCCTCGCGCTCAATATCAAGTTACCGCAATACAATAAATTACAATAGAAAACTAAAAGCAATTAAAATTTTGTAAACTCTAAATGGGTCATTAAGTCACTTTAAGGATCATATACAATTGTTCTCAAGTGTATGTGACCCTTCTTAAAGGTGGATGGTGTAGCATTATGCATTACCCTTTTTTATGCCAATGCATTTCAGCATGTGCATCATGACCTCCTATGCGAATGCATTCTTATGCATATTTAAATACCGATCATACACAGTCATATTGCACTCATATTACAATGTTGACCCACATAAATTACGTCCACTCCAACACAGCGGGAGTACAACGTCATGCGAATGCTGACAACAACAAGCATATTCATTTGCATTTGTTTGTAAAGCCTGGCTCAATGAGTCACACTACCAAGCACACGTGCCTGTTAGAATTCCCGATCGCCGGTGTCTGTTTGTCAATGGCACGTCATAAGAAATATTTGCTGACGTGGTACATATGAAATAGAATGTAGTTATTTCTAGTATGTAAATGTTGTAATAGTATTGTAAGTAATTTTACTATAAAATAAAAAGTATTCATGAATAAAAATCAATCTGATGTCTGTGCTGACGATAAGCGCTATTAAACTTATATTTTTGTTTAATTCTACCAACAACTCACCACATGGGGATCCTGCCAGTCTAGATCAAAATTGGCAAAATTGCTAAAGATCTAGCTGGAGGAAAATCCTGTATATAAACCAAGCAGGATTCGCCTTTCAACTCACCACACTAGCTATGTTTGGAAGACGGGTGGGGATTGTGACTTTTAGTTGGTTGGAGAAGACACCTGCACCGACGCCGTCGCCCATTTTGGACCCGTCGGTGTAGAGTGCAGTGGCCTCCTCCCTTCCAACTCTGTCGTCCGACCAATCCGTTCTAGAGGGTATCTGCACCTTGGAATTTCTGTCGAATCCACATCGGTGAGCCTTGTCAGGATGTTACTGTGGCCGTAACCTTTTAACTCCAGCATTTGGACCCCTTAGGCTGATGGCTGCGCTGATCGCTATATATCTGATGTGGAGGGTCAGTGGCAGCAGGTTAAGTATAACGTTTAGTGCATCCGTCGGGCACGATCTAAGTGCGCCTGTTACCCCTGCGCATGCTGCCCTTTGTATTTTGTCTAGTTTTTAAGTGTTGTATTGCTTTTTCAGGGCAGGCCACCTTGTTACGGCTCCATACGCCAGGATGGGCCTTATGACCGCCGTGTAGAGCCACATCATAAGTTTTGGTTTTAGCCCCCAATTTCTGCTGACTATTCTCTTGCACGAGTAGTATGCGATATACGCCTTCTCTACTCTTTCTTCGATATTGGTTTTCCAATTTAACTTGTGGTCTATTTCGACGCCTTCGTACTTAACTATAAACTATAGTAGAGAGCGAGACTTCCGTTCCATCTATTGAGGGTAGTCGAAAAGTTGACATTTTTGTTCTCATTTCTGTTTTGCCAGGGTTGATGTTGAGGCCACACGATGCTGCCCAGGTGTGCAGTCTGCTTAGCGCACCCTGAAGGATGTCGCTTAGCGTGGAGGGAAAAGCCTCCGAGACTGAAATGACCACATCGTCTGCGTATGCTACTGCCTTAACACCATTCCTATCGATTTCGAGTAGTATTTTGTTCAGTGCAATGACCTATGATGTGGTTGTCAACTCCGGCCCTTTGCAGGGCTTCCACAATTGTGCCGATTTCGATGTTGTTGAAGGCGGCTTCTATATCTAAGAAAGCTGCTAGTGTGAATTGTTTGTAGTGTAGTGATCTTTCCACAAAACCCGTTAGCGCATGGAGGGCGGTCTCCGTAGATCTACCCTTCATGAAGGTGTGCTGTGCCTTCGACAGATTAGGCCCTGTTATTATTGATCTAATGTAGATATCCAGAAGCCCCTCAAGGACCTTGAGCATGAAGGATGTGAGGCTTATTGGCCTGTAGTCTCTGGCGTTTTCGTGTGTGCGTCTGCCATCTTTTAGCAGAAGGATTACTTTTGGTTTTTTCCAGATTTGTGGAATATAGGTCAGGGCGATACTCGCTCTGTATATCGGTTCCAGCCAGAGGATCATTGGATCACCTAGTTTTTGTAGCATTACCGGTATAACGCCATCAAGACCGGGCGATTTGAATGGAGAGAAGCCATTGATAGCAAACCTGATCTTTTCGTTGTCTATTATCCTGTCCAGTAAGCCCTCTGAGGGCTGAGAGTCCCTGCAGAGAGATTCTTTTACTGGTGCTAGATCACATCCAGGGAAGTGAGTATTGATGAGTGTGCCCAGGTTGTCCTCTGCTGAGTTTGTCCATAGGCCTACCACGCTTTTTACGAAGTGATTGTTGTGGTGTTCTTTGGACAGAATTTTACTCAGTCTCGAGGACTCGCAAGTGTTTTCTATTGAGGAGCAGAAGGATTGCCAGGATACAGCCTTCGCTACCCTTATAGCTTTTTATATGCTTTGAGCGCCTCCCTATATGGCTGCCACTCCTTGGTTGTAAGGCACTCATTAAATGCCTTCCGTACTTTCGCTCTAAGTTTCCTAAGGTCCCCGCTCCACCAGGGTGGGGACTTCTCTTTACGAATACTAAATGGGGTGCACTTGTTGTAAGAGGTAGTTATCGCGAGCTCTACCTTGCCGACTAGCTCATCGAGCTTTTGGGGGCAGTTCCTGTTTGATTCGTTTATTTCTAAAGCCGGCGAAGTTAGCCTTACAAATTTATCCCACTTTGTTCTTCTTAGGGTTTTTAGCGGTGAGTCTGGCCAGATCCAAATTTGATGTCGAAGAAGATCCAGCGGTGGTCCGAGAGAGAGGCTTTGTCTGACACTCTCCAGTTTTCCACTAACACCGGGTCATCATCGGTTGTCAAAGTTAGATCTAGGACTTCCTCCCAGCCCTGAAACCTGTCTGAACTAGGGAATATAAAAGTGGGTTTGTTGCCGCTGTTGCAAATTCTGAGGTTGGAATTAAAAATAAAATATAGAAGTGACTTACCTCTCTCGTTGGTTAAGGAGCTACCCCATATCGTGTTTCTTGCATTGGCGTCGCAGCCGATAATTATGCAGCACCCGCCGCTATTATTAATAAAGTTTTCCGTCTCTAGAGGTGGAGCCATCCTTTCATGGGCCATGTTGGCCGAGACCACGTAGATGGCCTGGTTGGACACGCCCTCTAGCTCTACCACTGTTAGGTCTGCTCTGCTGTATTTTGAACATAAGAAAGCATTTATACCTTTTTTGATAAAATGCCTGCTCTTGGCTTACCTGCATCCGTTTTGTAGAACAGCTTGTGTGTGCTGATGTTTAGCCCCCTAATTATTATTACCTGCCCCTCCAACTTCATCAGGGTTGTCTTCAGCAGGAATTGTGTCGCCGCGGAATGCCTTTACCTTGGCCATGCGAAACGCAAAGGCGATTTTGTAGTCCGCCTTGGGCAGAGCCTCTAGGGACTCCTCGCAGACGGCCACCAGGATTGGTTTACTGGTTTTCGGCTGCGTTTCCTCTTTTATCAACTGCCATTCTGCAATGGCCGGAATGCTGCTGTTGTACAGTTTTATGCAGTTCAGCAACTCCTCTCCCGAGCCCTCCAGGGGGGGGAGCCAGATGCCCGCAAGAGGTATTTTTGGAGCCTCTGAAGCAGGTATTAGCTTTAGCTGGAGATTGTTTACCTCTCCGCTAATCAGCAATTTCAACGAGACCTGGTCCACGCACCTGATTATCCTGTATTCTCTCGAGGTCTCGGAGGAGTCAAAGACTGGGAGAGGTCCATTCGGGTTGTCGCGCACGTGCCGCATAGCAAATTTCGACAACCCTACCTCGATCCCCACCCAGTTCTGTTGAATCGTTGCTGGCGATCGGCTGTCAGTATCCACTATGGCCACTTGCAGGTGGTCTCTGGCGACTACGCTGAAGTGCCTCCTGGATGTCTGTTCCGTGTCCGTCCGTTTCGAGATAGCCTCATTGCTGTTTTCATTTCTCTTTTGAGAAACATCCCCAGCCGAGCTTGGTTGTCTTGGCTGTTGAGGAGTCGGATGCTCCCTTTGGAAGCGTTCGTACTCCTCCACCACCGACGTGAGGAACGCGACGTCCGCGGAACCGCTTGCGATCTCGCCAGTTTGTATCCTCCGTAGAGTATACAGCGCTCGCTGGTACGTGCTAATCTGTCCTTGGCTTTTCTTTTTCTTCTTTTCTTTGGAGGCCTGAGTACTGTGGTTGGTACCAACAGCCTCCTTGCAGTTAGGAGGTGGTCCCTGGGTTCTGTGGTTGGTACCTATTTGGACTTTTTTCTGTTGTTGTAGTCACTGGTTGCGCCTTTGGTGTGCTGTGGATGGTGTTTATCGTCTCCTGACTGGAGGCGAGAAGCGTCGCCTCTTCAGACTCCGTCGCATGTGGCAACGGGGCCCTGTGAGTCTCAAAGTCCGTAGTCGTTGTCCTTATCGTTGTCGTCGTCACGGTCTCCCGTCAGCGTTACGTCCGTTGGGGAGTCGATTATGTCCATTTCCGTTATGTCCGAGTTTATGTTTTTTTGTTTTTTTTGCTTATTAGTTATGTTTTCGTTCATGTTGGTCCCACGAGTAAGCCGGAAAGGGTTGGTCACTCGTCCGCAGAGCTGGTATGCGTTGAGAAGGCACTTATACAACCGACCTTGCCCGACCGTCGGAGGGGACCGTTCGGGATCAGCAATTCTAATAACCCACCCGCTGACCATACATCCATCGGCACCGGTACCTCAACACCTTGGATTGGGTTGGTGCTGGTGCGGCAATCCTCCCCTCGCTTACAGTCGCAGGATACGTAAACCAACCTGTTGAGATATGTTTACAATCCCACGGTTGCAAGCCATGAGAGGCTTTCCTATTAGTTCACCACCGTCTGAGGTTCTCTAATAGAGAGATTCCTCAGGCAGTCGTTTAAGCCCCCTCGCCAACGACAAGGCGACCAACACGAGGAGGCGCTTTGTTTTACAATAGCAAAAATGTCTACATAATTTACTATAAACTGTATATTTATGTTGTAGTGGCATCGAGTAAATCGTCCATGATTACGTCCGCTATTGTCGAGATAGGGGGTTGTCCATGGTCATTCCAAAGCTATGCGTATAAGTTTTGTCATCGTACATGAAATTGTTATTGTCCTTCAGACAGAAGTTAAGTATTTACAGAAACTTATTTCTCGGTATGTTTGTTTGGATCTGATGAAACTTACTCATAATGATTTTGATAGCAAGGATAAGTAACCAATACTAAATACTATCGTTTAATAAATCAAAGCAATTATGATTACGGGAACGTGATTCGATAATCACCGACCACCGATCAGGATAATTCCCGTGCAGATTATCATTTTGTTTCATACCTGTACATGCATATTGAGATTGCTTAAATTTACTATATAACGTAAGAATTTCGTGATAAATTTAGATTCCTTGAAATAATTTTGCGAGCAATACTTACCGTCAATTCAATTTCTGTCTGTCCTTTCATACCCACATATATACTTACCTTGAATCACCTTAATCTATACCTAAACCAAAACATTAAGAGATATCTGCTCATGTGCATTGAATGTAAAATTAATTTGCGTTAATAGATGTAAAGTTAATCTGCATTAACAAACCAATTTTTGACAGGAGAAAGTATGTATGTACATTAATGTTAGGATTAAGCAAAATTTAATGCTAGCTATATACCTTTTTACATACATATTCATACATACATGTTAAGATTTAAGACTGCATTACAAAGGTACATTTATAGAGATCTTTGGTTCATACAAGTAGTCCCACTTAATCTTCTCAACATTGTTGTTTTCATTCTTTGCACTTTCTTCTGTATATTTAATTCATAAAAACTTTCATGGCCAAAGTCATATTTGATAATTTGCAAAAAGAGATGTGATCTCATTATTTGTCTTTAAGTAATTCCTCTCGCATTCTGTGAGCGTATACATCCTTTCACATATACATTTAATTTTATGTATATTCGACTGTTTCGAAAAAATCGCTAGAGCTACTTTGCGAATCAAGATCTTTTGGTTTCGTAGAAAGCTTATTTTTTGGTCATCATACTTGATTTACTATTATTATGTGTCGCATTTAAATTTTCGACAACCTTATAATTTAATATATATATTGGTGACGTAAAAGTGGAATGTAGTGAAATCTCATAAGACGTAACTTGTCATTTTTTTGTACACGTGATTCTAAAAAATTTATTTTTAGTTTCAAACCCCAGTTTGCATTGTTTAATACAATGAATAAATATTCTGAGAATTCCATTTGCTTAATTAAAGAGGTAATTCAAGGTTACTTTCTTTAATTCCGAGTACTATGCACAGTACTTCGTTATATATGACCAGTAGTCTTCTTATTTAAAGATCGTTAACAAAGTTTGCATTTTTTTTATTCACTATACATTACAAAATCTTGATAACTTTTTATTGGACGCTACTGTATTTTTGCTGGGCGTGCATACCTCTTATACATATATAAATCTAAACAGCAGTTAATCTTTTTTTTTTGTTTTGTACATATACATGTGCGAGACGTCGCCGTCTTTATATATATAGGACAACCAAAAGTAGGTCACGGATCACATATGGGTCATTATTTTACAAATCGAACAACTTTTGAGATTTCAAAATTTTGATTCGGCTCAAACTTTTCTTTAAGTTGCTCGCACGAAGTAAGCAAATACTTGTATCAGGATTTCCTCGAAAAAAATTTTTTTTCAGAGATCTGCATATTCTCAGATTCGATGGGTAACCAAACTTGCCGGCATTCAAAATGCTATATCTTTGGTTCCACTCGTCGTATCTTATTAATTTTTGTTTTATTTTGAAGGTAACAATATTTACTTTCTAACTGCGTTAAAAAATATTTCATTTTATAAAATCAAAATAATGAATAAAAATGAATTTTTTAAATAATTATTACATACTGTTTTCCCCAAAGAATATTTTCGAAAAAATGTGTATAATATGCGATACACTTTCATCTAAAAACTCTTTTTATTTTAAGCTGGACACTTTTGTGGTTCAAAGAATATTAACTCATTTCTGACCTGACCTCGAGCAACTTGCTTACATTCACTTGCAGCAGTACGTGCTACAATTGTATACAGCCAACGCCTGCCTGTGTGTGCATGCATGGTCAACTTAACTACAACATATATACATCAGAAATTTTCTTAGCAACAGTTATCATACGAACTGTAGAGAAATGATGTTGAATTTTCCGATGAGGCCAATCTTTGCAAATAGTTAAAATTCTAATCACTGGTGGTAGCGAATGCGCCTTTAAGAGTTTGTAATATTTCGTTTCCATCATTTCCATCGAAGCAAACGTCATCACTGGGTATGTCAAAAATTTTTCCTGAAATTGCTTCAGAAACATTCTAAATTTTTTCGGTTCAATAGCGTTTTTGATGAACCTTTTTTTTTGAATTGGTGATCCTCCCATTATTTCTAATCCTTTGTTGATTAAACTAGTTGCCTCGAACATTGCTTCTCTGTCTTTCTCCAGTGATACAGATGTAGAACATTCCGGAGCGTAATTCACGTCGCTATCAGTTTCAGTGAGTACTTCGCTGAAATTAATATCATCTGATTCTTTTATCTGGAAAAACGAATAAATGTATGATAAGTACCTAGATGAAAGTATATCGCATATTATATATATTTTTTCGAAAATATTCGTTGGGGAAACAGTATATAATAATTATTTAAAAAATTCATTTTTTATTCATTATGTTGATTTCATAAAATTTAATATTTTTAACGCAGTTATAAAGTAAATATTGTTATCTTCAAAATAAAACAAAAATTAATAAGATATGACGAGTGGAACCAAAGATATAGCATTTTGAATGTGGGCAAGTTTGCTTACCCATCGAATCTGAGAACATGCAGATCTCTGAAAAAAAATTTTTTTTCGAGGAAATCGTGACTTAAATTGCGAAAAGATTCCAACAAATAAATGTGAAGTCTTTTAAAAAAGTGAAAATTTTTTTTCTACAAACCCGTACGATTTGTAAAATAATGGCCCATATGTGTAATAAATAATGTTGAGGTAGAACAGGGATTGGGCTACCATCAAAACAAATCATGTTAGTAATTATGTAATTATATCTAATTGAATTTTAGAAAAACACCGTGAATTAAGTAAATAAGACTCATTGTTAGGTCGATGTTGGTTTCTTCTTTTTGAAAGATCCAGTCGTATAAAGTGAATAACTCTATCAGACATTGTTAGTATAAATCTTCTCAAAAGTTATCTTTGAAATTTTTGTAACGTCTCGTTTGTTTCATTTCTCAATACTTTCTTGCAATTTTTTTACCAAGGATTATGTAATAATAGCTGTGTTTTTTTATACACCTATACACGTTTACGCTTAAACTTTACATGTACTGCTAAGCGACAAACTTTAAATACACCTCTGAAATTGCTGCGCATAAAATTTGTACCACTAAATTTCAATACGCATTATAGTCAGATGTATCTGAAACATGTTTATATGTTGCACCCTCTACCCTAATTCTATGTATTCTATGCGTGTCCACGATTCATCGCTACTGATTCAGCTATATGTTATACACATACATACAACAGAGGGTTTTGTATCCGCTTTTGGGTACACCCTGTGCTGTAGCTAATTGTTTAACCACTGCCGCTAGATGGATCTCATAAGCATTATATGAGCGAAGATAGGCGTTTTTTTCACGTGCAAACGAAACGTATACGCGTGTAAAACAAACACGGCTAATATTGTAAAGTTTAAAAAAAAAAAATACAAGCATGAAATGTTATTGAATTTAAAATTTAAACTCTAAAAATGTTATGCTAATTTCGTAACAATTATTTTCCGGGTAGGAATGTGAAGAGGTAAGGTAAGAGTGACTATGAGGCCTTATAAAGAGATTTTTGCGCGATAAAGGCCATGGTAGGGTGGGCATGGAAGCGCGAGCGCGAGTCCATCTTCGCTGCTCTGAATGTGTAAACCGTCTTAGTTTCCGTACTTTTCGTTTTTTTTAGTTTCGGTCTTACCCATTCGCTCGATCCAAAAGTTTTTTTATTCTCCTTATCTAATTAACCACGGATATAAATTTTTTTGTGATACCCTAAAGAAAATAGGGGCTCTGTAATAATAACAATGTAATGACACTGATCTCGGAGAAGAGGTCGCGAACCACTCCAACCACGGCTTGCTATCTGCAAAGACGGGCCCCGATTGACCTCGCTCTCGACGATCAACATATGTGAGATTTCCGGTATGAATAGTTCTCGGTTACATCCGGTTCATTTTCTTCTTTAGGAAGAGCTTAACGTCCTTGATTAAGGTGGAGTTTGGGTGATATCGTAGTGTATCACCCTAAACCCAACCCAATAGAATCTTGGTGCGTATTTTAAGATCTTTAGTTGTCTCGATTTAACTGCAACCAAAGGTTGCCACGCGCGGCTGAAACCTGGGGTCAACGTGTAGCAACCTGGGCGTTAAACAAACGACTTCAAACAAAAACCATCAAAACATTACACCTATTATATCTAATCTAATATCTAATCTAAATCTAATATCTAATCTAATATCTAATCTAATCTAATATCTAATCTAATATCTAATCTAATATCTAATATCTAATATATATTATAAATGGCAAAGTTTGGATGTTTGGATGTTTGGATGTTTGTCCAGACGTTTGTCTTTGTGACTTAATCACGCAAGAACGGCTGGGCGGATTTGTATGAAATTTGGCATGCATATAGCCAATAGTCTAGAAGGATCTACTAGCTTTATATTTTTCAAAAGGGGCGTGGTCTCCGCCCCCTAGGAACAGTTATAATTTAATTATTATATTTTTTTGTCTTTGCGACTGAATCACGCCAGAACGGCTTCACGGATTTTGATGAAATTTGGGACAGAGATAATAGGCTACTGGCGAAATTTTTTTCGAACATGGAAAGGGGGAAGGGGGTCCCACGACTCCTTCGAATAATTACTTTTTAACAATTTTTACACATTATAACTTTACGTATACTGACCTTCACCAATATTACAAACTCAATGGATGAAATAAGTCGAGGGCTTACAAAGTGAGCAGTGATACACCCCCCCCCCCCCTCCTTTCCCCACTCGTGCAAAATCTATACATTGTTATAACTCAATGTAAATTTTGTCCTAAAATCAATAATTTTTGGTATCTGGCTCATACAGATCGAGATCTAAACAATTTTGAAAAACGATCAGTGGTACTCTCCTCCTCCCGCCATCCGCCCTCCTTCAATTGTTTTTATTAGCACGCTTTTATTAGCTTTACCTGTATGTTTCTTTGTAACTCCTCATTCGCTCCAACGCGCCTGTTGCCTTATTAACATGGTTTTATAATTATCTTCACTCTATTTGTAATCCCGTTTGGGTCATATCGAGACCCTTCCGGGATCATTTCTGGATGGTTGTCGGGATCCGTCCGCGATCCCGCCGGGGTCCTTTCTGGCCTTTTTCGGGACTATTCCGGGATTATTTTGGGACCCTTCCGGGATCATTTGTGTATAGTTTTCGGGATCCGTCCGGGATTCCGTCGGGATTATTTTGGGACATTTTCGGGACTATTTCGCGATCATTTGGGGACCCTTCCGGCATCATTTCTGGACAGTTTTCGGGATCCGTCCGGGATCCCGTCGGGGTCATTTCGGAACTTTTTCTCGACTAAGACGGGATCATTTGGGGACCCTTTCAGCATCATTTCTGGATGGTTTTCGGGATCCGTCCGGATTCCGTCGGGGTCATTTCTGGACTTTTTCTCAACTGACACGGGATCATTCGAGGACCCTTTCGGCATCATTTCTGAATGGTTTTCGGGTTCCGTGCGGATCCCGTCAGGGTCATTTCGGGGCCCTTTCTCGACTAATACGGGATCATTTGGGGACCCTTTCGGCATCATTTCTCGATGGTTTTCGGGATACGTCCGGGATCCCGTCGGGGTCATTTCGGGACTTTTTCTCGACTAATACGGGATAATTTGGGGACCTTTTCGGCATCATTTCTGTATGGTTTTCGGGATCCGTTCGGGATCCCTTCAGGGTCATTTTGGGACTTTTTCTCGACTAATACGGGTTCCTTTGAGGTACCTTCCGGTATCATTTCTAGTTGGTTTTCGGGATCCATCAGGGATCCCGTCAGAGTCATTTCTGGACTTTTTCTCGACTAATACGGGATCATTTGGGGTAGCTTCCGGCATCATTGCTAGATGGTTTTAGGGATCCGTCCGGTATCCCGTCTTGGTCATTTCGGGACTTTTTCTTGACTTATACGGGATCATTTGGGGACCCATTCGGCATCATATCTGGATGCTTTTCGGGATCCGTCCGGGAGCCCGTCGGGGTCATTTCGGGACTTTTTCTCGACTAATACGGGATCATTTGGGGATGCTTTCGGCATCATTTCTGGATGGTTTTCGGGATCCGTCCGGGATCCCGTCGGGGCATTTCGGGACGATTTCGGGATCATTTGGGGTACCTTCCGGCATCATTTCTAGATGGTTTTCGGGATCCGTCCGGGATCCCGTCGTTGTAATTTCGGGACTTTTTCTCGACTAATACAGGATCATTTAGGGTAACTTCCGTCATCATTGCTAGATGGTTTTCGGGATCCGTCCGCGATCCCGTCTTGGTCATTTCGCGACTTTTTCTCGACTTATACGGGATCATTTGGGGACCCTTTCGGCATCATATCTGGATGCTTTTCGGGATCCGTCCGGGAACCCGTCGGGGTCATTTCGGGACTTTTTCTCGACTAATACGGGATCATTTGGGGAAGCTTTCGGCATCATTTCTGGATGGTTTTCGGGATCCGTCCGGGATCCCGTCTTGGTCATTTCGGGACTTTTTCTCGACTTATACGGGATCATTTTGGGACCCTTTCGGCATCATATCTCGATGCTTTTCGGGATCCGTCCGGGAACCCGTCGGGGTCATTTCGGGACTTTTTCTAGACTAATACGGGATCATTTGGGGATGCTTTCTGCATCATTTCTGAATGGTTTTCGGGATCCGTCCGGGATCCCGTCGGGGTAATTTCGGGACTATTTCGGGATCATTTGGGGTACCTTCCGGCACCATTTCTAGATGGTTTTAGGGATCCGTCCGGGATCCCGTCAGGGTCATTTCGGGACTATTTCGGGATACCTTCCGGCATCATTTCTGGATAGTTTTCGGGATCCATCTGGGATCCCGACGGGGTCAATTCAGGACTTTTTCTCGACTAATACGGGATGATTTGGGGACCCTTTCGGCATTATTTCTGGATGCTTTTCGGGATCCGTCAGGAATACCGTCGGGGTCATTTCGGGACTTTTTCGGGACTAACACGGGATAATTAGGGAAGCCTTTCGGCATCATTTCTGGATGGTTTTCGGGATCCGTACGGGATCCTGCCAGGGTCATTCCGGGACTATTTCGGGATCATTTGGGGTACCTTACGGCATCATTTCTATATGATTTTGAGGATCCGTCCGGGATCCCGTCGGGGTTATTTCGGGACTTTTTATCGACTCGTATCGGATCATTTGGGGACCCTTTCGGCATAATTTCTGCATGGTTTTCGGGATCCGTCCGGGATCCCTTCCGGGTCATTTCGGAACTTTTTCGGGACTATTTCGGGATCATTTGGGGTATTTTCCGGTATCATTTCTGTATGGTATTCGGGATCATTTGGGGTCCCTTCCGGCATAATTTCTGGATGGTTTTCGGTCATTTCGGGAATATTAGGGGATCATTTGAGGACATTCCGGCATCATTTCTGGATAGTTTTTGGGATCCGTGCGGGATCCCGTCGGGGTAATTTCTGGACTTTTCAGAGATTGTTTCGGGATTATTTTGGGCCCTTCCAAGATCATTTCTGGATGGATTTCGAGATCTGTCCGGGATCCCGTCAGGGTCATTTAGGAGTCCGTTCGAGATCCCGTCAGAGTCATTTCGGGACTATTAGGGGATCATTTGAGGACCTTTCCGGCATCATTTCTGGATAGTTTTCGGAATCCGTCTGGGATCCCGTCGGGGTCATTTCAGGACTTTTTCGGGACTAATACGGGATCATTTTGGGACCCTTCCGGAATCATTTCTGTATGGTTTTCGCGATCCGTCGTGGATCCCCTAAGGACCCTTCCTGGATATTTTCTGGATGGTTTTTGAGAACCGTCCGGGAGCCCGTCAGGGTCATTTCGGAACTTTTTCGGGACTATTTCGGGATCATTTTGGTACCCTTCAGGCATCATTTCTTTGTGGTTCTCTGGATAAGTCTAGAATCGTGTCGTTGCCATTTCGGGTTTTTTGGGACTATTCCGGGAACTTTTGGAGACCCTTGTGTGGCATTTATAGATGGTTTTCGGGATCTGTCCGCGATAGCGTCGGGGTCATTTCGTGAATTTTTCTGGATAATTTCGGATCATTTGGGGATCCTATCAGGTTATCAGCTCATTTAGTTCTTTTTTTACTCAATTACAAAAATAAAATGTATTAGACAGAAACATCTTTTTAAACAGCTAACTTGATAAGCAGGCTAACTTGAATATCCCATATATTTAATTTTCTCCTTGCGGACGGGGCCGCGGGTAAAGGCTAGTATATCATAAATGGCAAAGTTTGGATGTGAAGATGTTTGGATGTTTGTCCAGACGTTTGTCTTTGTGACTCAATCACGCAAGATCGGCTGGACCGATTTGGATGAAATTTTGCACACATATAGCCAATAGTCTAGAAGGATCTACTAGCTATACATTTTTCAAAAGTAGGGAGGTCCCCGCCCCCTAGGAACAGTTATAATTTAATTATTATATTTTTTAGTGTTTGCGACTAAATCACGCCAGAACGGCTACACGGATTTTGATGAAATTTGGGACACGGACAGTAGTCTACTAGCGAAATTTTTTTCGAACATGGAAAGAGGAGTGGGCGTCCCACGACCCCTTCGAGCAATTACTTTTTAATAATTTTTACACATTATAACTTTACGTATACTGGCCTTCACCAATATCACATACTCAAGGGGTCAAATAAGTCGAGGGCTTACAAAGTGAGCAGTGACACCCTTCGTCTCCCTCCCCCCTTCTCTCCACCTCTGGTGTAAAATCTATAAATTGTTATAACTCAAAATAAATTTTCTCCAAAATCAAGAGTTTTTGGTATCTGGCACATACAGATCGAGATCTAAACAATTTTGGAAAAACGATCAGTGGTCCTCTCCTTCTCCTCCCGCCATCCGCCCTCCTTCAGTTGTTTTTATTAGCACGCTTTTATTATGTATGTTTCAATGTAACTCTTCATTCGCTCCAACGCGCCTGCTGCCTTATTAACATGGTTAGGGTCGTATCGAAACCCTTCCGGGATCATTTCTGGATGGTTTTCGGGATCCGTCCAGGATCCCGCCGGGGTCATTTCGGGACTTTTTCGGGATCGTTTTTGGACTCTTCCGGGATCATTTCTGTATAGTTTTCGGGATCCGTCCGGGATTCCGCCGGGGTATTTTCGGGATCATTTGCGTACCTTTGAGAGATAAATTCCTGATGGTTTCCGGGATAACTACGGGACCTTTCGGGGTTATTTTGGGTCCCCTCCGTAATCATTTCTGGATGGTTTTCGGGATCCGTCCGGGATCCCGTCAGGGTCACTTCAGGACTATTAGGGGATCATTTGAAGACCGTTCCGGCATCATTTCTGAATAGTTTTCGAGATTCGTCCGAGATCGCGACGGGGTCATTTCGGGATCATTTGGGGCACATAGCGGCAGCATGTCTGGATGGTTTTCGGTATCCATTCGGGATCCCGTCGGGGTCATTTCGGGACTTTTTCGGGATCATTTGGGGTCCCTTCCGCCATCATTTGTGCATGGTTTTCGTGATCCTTCCGGGATCCCGTCGGGGTCATTTCGGGACTTTTTCGGGATCATTTGGGGTACCTTCTGGCATCATTTCTAGATGGTTTTCGGGATCCGTGAGGAATCCCGTCGAGGCCATTTTTGGACTTTTTCGGGATCATTTGGGGTACCTTCCGGCATCATTTCTAGATGGTTTTCGGTATCCGTCCGGGATCCCGTCGGGGTAATTTCGGGACTTTTTCGGGATCATTTGGGGTCCCTTCCGGCATCATTTCTGGATGGTTTTCGGGATTCGTCCGGGACCCGTCGGGGTCATTTTAGGACTTTTTCGGGATCATTTGGGGCACCTTCCGGCATCATTTCTAGATGGTTTTCGGGATCCCGTCGGGGTCATTTCGTGACTTTTTCTCGACTGATACGGGCTCATTTGGGGACCCTTTCGGCATCATTTCTGGATAGTTTTCGGGATCTGTCCGGGATCAGGGTCATTTCGGGACTATTAAGAGATCTTTTGAGAACCTTCCCGGCATCATTTCTGGATAGTTTTCGGGATCCGTCCGGATCATTTCGGGACTATTTCGGGATCATTTTGGGATCCCTCCAGATTCATTGATGGTTTTCGTGATCCCGTCAGGGTCAAATCGGGTCTTCTTCGGGACTATTTCGAGATCATTTGGAGACCCTTCCGGCATTATTTCGGGATGTTTTTGGGGATCCATACGGAATCCCGTCAGCGTATTTTCGGAACTTTTTCAGGGCTATATCGGGTTCCGTCAAAAACATCTTGGAACTTTTTTGGGAGTATTTCGGGATTATTTGAGGATAGATACTTCAGGGATAATTTGTGGATGACTTTCGGGATTCCTGCAGGATCCCGTCAGGATCATTTTGGGACCCCTCCGTTATAATTTCTGGGTCATTTTCGGGATCTGTCCGGGATCCCGGCGGAGCTATTTCGGGACTTTTCTGGGACTTTTTTCTGGATAATTTCGGGATCATTTTGGGACCCTTCCGGGATAATTTCTGTATGATGTTCGGGATCTGTCCGGGATTCCGTCGGAGTTTTTTCGAGGCTCTTTCCGGACTATTTCGCAATCATTTGCGGATCCTTCAGAGATCAATTGTGGATGGTTTTCTGGATCCCGTCAGGGTCATTTCACGAATTTTTCGGGACTATTTTGGAATCATTTTGGGACCCCTCCTGGTTAATTTCTGGATGATTTTCGGGATCTGTCCGGGAATTTTATTATCATCTTGGGACCCTTCTGGGATCGTTTTAGGTCTCTTCGCAACCGGTAGTTCAGCACACATGCCTTTTTAAATTATGAGCTTTTATGGCCGTGGATTTGCTGCTAATTATTCGTAATCAAAATTCGGTATATTTCATCTTCAATCTAACACAGCTTTTTTGTTCTATTTTTGAGTTTTTTAAATGAATCCTTTAACGAAATGTTATAACTATGATTACACTTTTTGTAATATTTTAACCAACTAAATACCCCAAAAAGCGACACTATTCTCTTTGGTTTTAACTAATTGTAGTTTCACTCCTTTGTTCTATGAGTAGTAATTCTTTCACCCCTCTTATATCAGTTAATTTAATTTAAAAACAAAATGTATTTTTTTTTATTCGAAAAAACTGTATTGTACTATTCATGAAAGCGTGCCTTTCAGCTTATCTTCTCATTTAGTTCTTTTTTTTAATAAATTACAAAAATAAAATACATTAGACAAAAATAATTTTTAAACAGATAACGTCCTTGCGGACGGGCCGCGGGTAAAGGCTATTACTTTTATATTTTATACGGAAGAATGTCTAAAACAAACTTGGCAAAAAAATAGTTAAAAATCAGAGTCTCACCTTTTTAATATTTGTTACCTTTCTTGCATACTTACCGCTTTTATTTATTGATACATCTTACATACTGTTAATTTTGACTTAACACATATATTTACTTCGTTTAATGTTAAAATGATTTATTTTAACATTTGAACATCGTATTTCCGCTTTAACAAATATTAAAATTTTGATCATACCTGCGCTTATTAGACATGTTAATTCAATTCCCTTTTTTTAAATTTCGATTCACATTGTTGTTGCTGTTCTGTACATTCAATTCTCTATATATTATATGTGTAAAGTTTAATACGATATTCACCACTTTGTTTTCTCCTATTAACTAACTGTATATTAAAAAATCTATACGTCCAAATATAACAACAAATTCCTTGCTCTGAAACACTAGAAATTAGAAAGAGTTACTCCTTAAAGTTATAATAAAACGGTTACCTTTATATACATACATACATACATGCATATGTGTACAATTTTAGTTAGAAGAATGATAAGTTATTGAATTGAGTTTAAAACGCTCTAGATCAAAGAAGCATCAAGTCTGACGGTGTAATATTTTTGTGAAAAATTTGGAAATAAAAATTCTATTAAATGAACAAATGTGCATATATTTTAAAAAACACTGAAAAAAGACATAGTATTTTAAAGTCACATACATAACTCTAATTTTGTACTCTTAAAAAGTGCAAAAGCCAAAACAAATTTTTGGAACGCGAAACCGGAAAAAATTGTATACGAAAAGTAAGTACTATCGACTTATAACACATGTACGCATATTTAGGTGGAAAAATTTATATTTAAAAAAATATATATATATATCTGTTAATGGAAATAGGTGAAAAGTAAAACGGGATACAGAGAAATTGATATATGTAAAAAAAACGGTAAAAGCAAAAAAAAATTTTATCCAGAGAAAAAAGACGGTTACCTGCCCTAATAAAAGCTTTAATTTACCTGCAAATGCATTTTGTTCAATGTAACCATGATTTATTTAAACAGTTGTACATCGTACTTCCGCTTTAACAAATGTTAAAATTTTGGTCATAATTGCGCTTATTATTCATGTTAATTCAATTCCATATTTTTTGAATTCAATTCATATTGTTGTTGTTATTCTTTACATTATATTCTCACACTCTGTATAATACTCATTCTCACTTTTTTAATATTTTTGGTTACCTTTGTTGTATACCGCTGTTATTTATTTATACATGTTACATACTGTTAATTTTGACTTACTATACCATACATATTTACTCCGCTTAATGTTAAAGTGATTTATTTTAACATTTGAACATCGTATTACGCTTTAACAAATGTTAAGATTTTGATCATACTTCCTCTTATTGGTCATGTTAATTCAATTCCATTTTCTTTTTTAATTTCGATTCATATTGTTGTTGCTGTTCCTTACATTCAATTCTCACACTCTGCATAATACTCATTCTCGTTTTTTTAAATTATTAATAATTACTTTTGTTGCATACTTACGTTCATATTGTTGTTGTTGTTCTCGACATTAAATTCTCATACTTTGCATAACACTCATTCTCACTTTCTTTAATATTTTTTGTTACCTTTGTTGCATACCGCTCTTATTTATTGATACATTTTACATACTTTTATATTTCACTTAACATACATATTTACTCCGTTTAATGTGAAAGTGATTTATTTTAACATTTGAACTTCGTATTTCCACTTTAACAAATGTTAAAATTTTGATCATACCTCCTCTTATTGGTCATGGTAGGTAGGTTGAACTGGCCGGTCCATGAGGACCTCACATAGACTGATTGAGTCCGTAGTATTACCAGAAGTTTGTTTTAATGACCAGACTGAAAAACCCTATCAAAAACCAGGACCTATGTTATAAAATAACTCCGTCCTCTTGGCAAATACTAGAAGCTTCCTAAGACTTAAGCCACTTGCTGCTTCTAGATCTGACAGCTGAATCACTCCTAATAGCTGGAGTCTTAGCCTGGCAAGTGCATGGAACGAGCACAGAACGTGCTCGATCATTTCCTCCTCCAACCCGCACTTCCTACATCTGCTATCACTGACCAAGCCTAATTTAAAGGTATGTGAAGCCAGAAGGCAGTGTCCAGTCAGAATACCCGTCATGAGTCTACAGTCCTCTCTTTTTAATGATAGAAGCAACTGCGTTAGTCTAAGGTTGTAAGACCTACACATAATCTTCGACACTTTACAGCCCCGCGCTTGAACCCACGCATTTCCCGCTTGGTCGATCGTGTGCACCTCTCGCCTTCGCTTAATCTCGCCCAATCTAATTGGGACATCTACGGAGCAAGCTTCATGGAATGCGCCCTTTTTAGCTATTGGTCTTGGTAATTCAATTCCATTTTTTTTTAATTTGGATTCATATTGTTGTTGCTGTTCTTTACATTCAATTCTCACACTCTGCATAATACACTTTCTTTAATATTTTTTTTTTTACCTTTGTTGCATACCGTTGTTATTTATTGATACATCTTACATACTGCTAATTTTGACTTAACATTAATATTTAATTCATTTAATGTTAAAGTGATTTATTTTAACATTTCAACATCGTGCTTCCACTTTAACAAATGTTAAAATTTTGGTCATAACTCCGTCTATTATTCATGTTAATTCAATTCCATATTTTTTAAATTACATTCATATTGTTTTTGTTGTTCTTTACAGTCATTTCTCACACTTTGCATAACACTGATTATTAATTTCTTAATGTTAGTAGTTCCCTTAGTTTCATACTCGCCGCTTTTATTCATTGCTACATACATACTTACCTAATATATATTAAGATTTTACATGTATAAACTATTCGTTTGATATGACAATGATTCACTTAAACAATTGCTCATCGCCATCTGCTTAGCGCATGGTAATCGGCTAACGTTACATATAAATACTCATCCATAAATTTTTAATTGCGTTATTCTTGACCAGGGATCATAACGGTTATAAGTTATATTATAAAAATTCTTTTTAATTGTTATTTTTTGAGTTTCTTTTTTGCTCGGAAAATATTAAAATTTTTTATTTCGCTTTCAAGATAACGATGATTTTTACTCTAAAAATAATAATTCTTTTTATTGATATAGTAAAAGTTCTTTATATGTATAGTTACATGGAACAATGGAGATATATAGCCAGATCCAAAACAAAGAAATAATGAATGCTACTATGTTAGGTATTTTTTACATAAAATTGATAATTTTTTTATTTCAAGAAAGATGACTTTGAATACAATTTTTTAAAAATCAAAAACTGGAGAACTCTTATTTAAAACATAATTAATATTATATATTATAATAAATGAAGTAAAGCTTTTGCTTACAATCTCACCCAAATATAAATCGCGGTCAAGGCAAAAAATATGTTGCTCTGCAAAATGTTAACTTGACTACCTCTCTCATAGACGTTAGAGAATTTTTTGTTTTTACTAAAATTTTGTTTGCAAATTTTTAAGCAACTTTTCAATGGAATATTATTATGGTTCTATCAAATTGGAAGAGACAAAATTTAACTTTTATTACAATTGGGGTATTCTCCGATTCTTAGAGCATAACAAACGTGGACATTTCTCCACCTTACTATCAAAAATTTTTGTATAGGTTTCTAATTTTTTTTTGGAAAACTTATACATTTTATTATTCATCCTTGGCACTATGTTACTTCACACAATGTTACTTACGCGTGATGCATCCTCTGAGCGTTTCATATTTGGTCTAGAAAAGGTGGTATATGTTCTATGTTTCCTACACTTTCCACACTTAAACAGCGCTTATACTTTTAAGTTCCGATAGAATTGTCACCAATATACTTTAGAAACAGTTCTTCTAAATGGGGTCGACCTTCGCCAATGATTTGGTAAACACTCCGAGTTTATTTCTGCAATTAAAAGCTTCTCAGTGAAAACCCATCTGCCTAGCAGATGCCATTCGGACTCGGCACAAAACATATGACCCTTCCCCGCCAGTTTCTAGAAAGACATTAAAAATGGGACGAAGCAAATTAGTAGAAAAGCCAGACCTTAATCCCCTCGGAAGAGGGTGAGACCGATTTGGCGCAGGCAGCTTCAAGTAGATGTTATATATATAAATAATAGAATTGAGATTTTTTGTTTCCGCCTTATTTTAGCTTATTAGCTTATGCATTTTTTCATTTTTGACTTATTACTTGGCAACATTCCATTAGATCTTCAAAATGCCTAAAAGACGCAAGCCAAACCTTTATAAGAGTAGTAAAAAATCTCGACTAATGAAAACAGCTAGGGAGATGGAACAAGCTGAGCGACAGCCTACTTCAGAATCAGCTGAAAACCCAACAGAAACACAACAGCAACGTTTACAGCAGCCGGAATATCAGGAAAATTATGATGGTCCTGAAACATCACGGCAAGCTCAAAAAAGGCGCCTGTGGAAAAGCAGCTGTGAACCTGAAACATCAGAACAAGCCAAAAAACGCCGCCGGCAACAAGCCGAATATAAAATCCTTCAATGAACCGCTGAGACAAGGGAACAAAATCAACAACGTCGCCTACAACAAGCCACATATGCAGCCAGTCAACGCGCTGCCGAGACAATGGAAGAAAGTCAACAACGGCTTCAGCAGCATGCGACATACATCGGAAATGTACGTGCTAGGGAAACACCGGAGCAGGCTCAACAACGTCGCCTACAACAAGCCACATATGCAGCCTGTCAACGCACTGCCGAGACACCGGAAGAAAGTCAACAACGGCTTCAACAGCATACCACATACATTGGAAATGTACGTGCTATGGAAACACCGGGGCAGGCTCAACAACGTCGCCTACAACATGCCACATACGTAGCCAGCCAACGCGCTGCCGAGACACCGGAAGAAACTCAGAAACGGCTTCAACAACGTGCACAATATCTGACGTGGCAGCGTTCCCATGAAACCTCTGAAGATACAGAAACTCGACGCAGGATAGTCTCTGATCGGGCAAATCAACGACGCCAGACTTTTATTAGAAACACGTGGTCCGTATTCGAAAAAGCAGCGTTTGAATATGACTCAACACTGGATTATGTCAATCACTCACTTTTGAAAATAGGAAATTTAAGTAACGAATGCAGATATTGTAAGGCGCAGAAATGGAAAGACGAAACTGCAGGAATGTGTTGCACAGGAGGAAAAGTTTCACTTACCTTAATAGAAGAGCCGTTCGAACCATTGAAACAGTTATTTTGCTGCGAGAATAAAGAATCGCGCAATTTTTTAAATAATATAAGAAAATACAATTCCTGTTTTCATATGACATCTTTTGGTGCAGACAAGGTAATTTCAATGCCGGGATTTTCTCCAAAATTTACCATTCAAGACCAAATTTTCCATAAAGTCGGATCTCTACTTCCTGTTTCCGAAGTGCAGCCAAAGTATTTACAAATTTATTTTATGGGCGACGAAGATGCTGAGATTGAACGGCGGTCAAGGCTTATTCCAGGAGTTGATACCGGGATAGTTCGGAAAATACAACGGGTGCTTCACGACAACAACGACTTAATTAGAGAGTTCAAAACTTCACTTGAAAACATGCCTAATGAAAGCTGCAAAGTGGTTATTCACGCTGACCATATGCCGCGAGGGCAACACGAACGACGCTACAATGCACCAACAACTAATGAAATAGCGGTCATAATTACGGGTAGCGAGCAAACCACAGCTCGAGACATTGTTCTGCAAACAAGAGACGGCATGCTCTCAAGAATTTCTGACACGCACCGATTCTACGATGCTCTAGAATATGCACCAATTTCTGGTAGATATGTATGTTAAAATAGAAAGCGAACGATTAAGATATATTACTCTTAATCAGACCAAATTGCGAGCGGAAAACTATATACATTTACAAGATGCAGTAAGAGCCGATGGTGATGTAAATCCAAATAATTTAGGACAAATGATAATCCTTCCTTCATCATTTGTAAACAGCCCAAGGTATCTTCATGAATATACACAGGATGCATTTGCGTATGTTCGTAACTACGGCCGACCGGACTTATTCATAACGTTGACGTGCAACCCTTCGTGGACAGAAATAACTGAAGATCTCATGCAAGGTCAAACGGCAATCGACAGGCATGATCTTATAGCTAGAGTTTTCAATTTGAAGGTCCAAAAATTAGTTTCGTTACTCAAAAAAGGCCAACTATTTGGGGAGGTGAGATGTTTTTTATATTCCATTGAATGGCAAAAACGTGGATTGCCGCACGTGCATTTATTACTTTGGCTAAAAGAAAAAGTTCGTCCCGCCCAGATTGACGATATAATAAGTGCCGAGATTCCTGATCCTCTTACAGATAAAACATTGCATGACATAGTGGTTAAGCATATGGTACATGGGCCCTGCGGCTGACTGAATTAACAGTCTCCTTGCATGAAAAATGGAAAATGCACAAAAAAATATCCCAGGGCTTTATTACGCATACAAATGCTAATGGATATCCCTTATACAGACGGAGGACAGTTGATGAGGGAGGAAAATCAATAAAAATGAAAATTCGTGGCGTAAATGAACAAATTGAAGCAAGCAATAGCTGGATTGTACCGTATTCCTCACTTTTGTCGAAAATATTTAACGCACATTTGAACGTCAAATTTTGCAGTTCCGTTCAAGCGATTAAGTACATTTGCAAATACATATGCAAAGGAAATGACCAAGCCATATTCTGTGTCCAGCAAGATAACGCAAGTATTGATTTAAGAGATGAAGTCCAAGTGTTCCGGGCAGGGAGATACGTAAGCAGCAACGAAGCAGCGTGGAGAATTTTTGGATTATAGCTTCACGAAAGGCATCCAACCGTCATCCACCTCGCAGTTCATTTGCCCAATGGAGAGAGAGTGTACTTTACTGAACACAATTTTCGAGATAGAATGACATCGCCACCGAAAACAACACTCACCGCTTTCTTTCAACTATGTGAAAGTGATAATTTTGCCAAAACTCTACTCTATAGCGAAATACCGCGTTACTACACTTGGAATTCATCCAGAAAAGAATGGAAACGCCGTCTACAGGGGACACAAGTTGATAACTGGCCAGGAGTAAAAGCACCTGACGCCTTGGGGCGCATTTATACAGTACATGTCAGTAATTTTGAATGCTTCTGCTTACGTATTTTGCTTAATGAGGTAAGGGGTCCAACGAGTTTCCATATGCTTAAAACCGTTGGAAATCAGGAAAAAGAAACCTTCAGGGAAGCATGTGAGGCTCGAGGATTGCTTGAAAATGATAACCATTGGGACGATACTATAGCTGAAGCCGTCCTTTGTCGTTCTGCATCCAAAGTAAGAGAATTATTTGCTATTTTGGTATGCACGTGCGGATTGTCAAATCCACTTCATTTATGGAATAAATACAAAGCAGCTTTATCCGAAGATATAGCCCATAGGCTGAGTAATACCTACAACGATATAGCAATAAACGAGGTTTTGGTATTGATTGAGGATAAAATGCTTTCCATAGCTGGTAAATGCCTGGCTGATTTCGGTCTTCCAACACCACAACGAAGAGGAGAAATATCAAGCGATGTTGCACGGGAGCTTAATTATGATACTGAAGTTTTAGAAGCTCAAGTCCAAGAAATTACACCAAAATTACTTCCTGAGCAGCGTGCAGTTTACAACGCGATATTAAACCGAATAAATATCGGTGAAGAGGGTCTTTTCTTTGTTACCATGGCTGGCAGTGCGGTACAGGTTCCCTTATGATGGAAGAATAAGGTCTGATGATTCGCTGGGTACGCTTGCATAGGCTCAGCTCGCCGGATGGGGTGGGGTTCAGAAATCATCAACGATGTTGCCCTAAACCGCAGAAACAATAAGAAAAAAATTCGTACCCGTGCGCTGTTGTTTTCGCTTCCCCTCTTGCATGTCCTCCTCCACCGCATGCCACCGCCGTCGTCGCAGTTCGCCTCCATAAACTCAAGGCCGGCCCTTCTGCTTCATTGCCCACCCTACCAATGTCAACCAAGGCCCAAATCGGTTGACCCAACACTTACCTTTGTGCCTGTGTCCGTCTGTCTAACCCTGTACGATCACCCCATTACTCCCATTCATCACACTATTGTTAGTTTAGCAATTCATTTAATGTGTTATTTCATATCTAGACCTACTACAATGTTAAAGATATACTATCATGAGTGCTCGCGCACTTGTCTATACTTATCTTACTCGACTATACCGTGGCGTTTAACCCAACCACTGTCTAAAATTATATTCTAGATTTCAATTCAATTCGAACGGGTGTGCGTCCCACCCTAATGTTTGCGCGCGAGTGTACACGTAAAAATATCAATATAAATATATATTTAGGTAAAGTATGTAACTATAATATGATCATTCGATCATCATCCATTTATAATAGATTCAATGGCAGGTTGTACTCATGTGAGAGCATCAACGATACTAATCTTACCAAGGTTATTGAAAGCATTTAGCTCAATACAAATCTATATACTACGAATCCATATACATCTACGTTAGATGTAACAAAAAAACTCCGCATAATTTCATACATAAAAATATTCACACGCTCATATGCATGTCGCTGCAAATGTTTACTTCCTAAACCATTTCTCATGACTGCATTTTTAAACACATATCCCCATGTATCGCACCAATGAACATGGGCGAATGTCTACAATTGACAATAATATTATGATGGTATAAAATTGTATTCCTGATTTAACTCAAAGCATTTCAAAACAGAATCGCATTACCGCGGCCAATCTTAAACCAATTCGAATCCAATAACCACGTATAACTACCCGCCATGCGATGGCTGTGTCTTGCAAGCTTTGAGCTACATTACAATACATAACATGACGGCCCTTTTGGCAATGAGCAATTCAATTCTATAAATGTATCGGTGTGTACCTGAACCGAATCCGCTTATAATAAACAAATTTCATTCGCATTAAGTTATGCCCTTGGCACGCGACGGAATGGTGACAATTATTTGTGGCTACTCAACTTCCACCATCCTCAACTAAACTGACCACTCTACCAGCTCACTACCAAAGGCGCCCTGGGTAAGTAAAACCTGTATTTCCGCACAGCACCAATCGTACTGGTCAATTATCGTAACTACCTCAGATTCACCATGCTGTCGTTGCCTCACGCTGACAAATGATTGTACATGGAAGCACAAATATCATTACTACAAACATATACTTAAGAATTAAGCCTACACATACGCTCAATTGCGATATCCAGTGCTTCTCTCTGCCGCGCTCTGATGGTAGCGTGGACGCTCAAGCGTGTAGATACCTCATGCCAACCGAATTTGTCATGATTTCTCTTCCGCGCCAGGAACGACTGAATATGCACCCCACACACTGTCACTAAATATCATTCGGCTCTACTTATACGTAACTGTCTTTATCCAACACAACAAAATGTGAGCAATTCACGTTCACTCACAAGCTGTTCTATTGTGCCTGCGGACAGTGCCACTGGCAACGTTGTATGTACTCGGACACTCAAGCCGATGCGCTACTCTTCTCCTGCTTTCGCTCACTGATTGCCTCTCCCCTCGTGTAGGAGTGGGTTTCAATCGCTCAGTGGGTGACTTCCACGCAATCACGCGTACTCAAGACTCTTAGGCTTCTGCCCGTACAGACACAGTATTTGAGCTCTTATAAATACAATAACAATACCGTTCATGACTTAACAATATGGTGTACTACTTATCGCTTTGGTTTTTCGGCCGCTAATGCTGAGGCGCCTTCGTGCGCTGAAGGAAATGGTTCGATGTGGTGGTGGATTTGGCGCACTCGCCTATTGTTGAATGCTTGTGTGCTCTTCGCGCATATGGTGGCGCATGCTATCAATTATAACCGGCTTACTGAGCCGTTTAGCGACGAGATATCTTGTTCTAATTGGAAATCATATACTTTAAAAATTTCTTTTTGTAAAGACCTACGTTTACTGAATGCTCTTACCTAGTTGTCCTTAGATAAATTTTCTGCTATCTTCTCCTTGTTATGATGATGAAAAGGCCGGAAGCAGGAAAACGCTAACTTGGCTGCGTTGGCCACTTACCCTGGTTTGACAAATTAGGCACGGTTGCCTGATTTGTCGACCACGCATGGTTGCATTCACTCTTACAAATTTCGTTGGCTCGCTTTGCTAAAGCCCAGGTCACATCTTCCGTAACAGGGCGAGTTAATCGAGGAGGTGATGGGGAGTCGATGAGCTCGAAAGACGGGAAGATGTGTTTTAGTCCGCGCAAGTGTGTGTGGGGCACGTACCCACGTCCCTACTTTAGATCTTGATGTCCTTCGCATGGAAGACTCCAATGGGAGTGCCTCTTAGATTTCCTAGCTGGTACAGGCATTGACCGACTTTCCTTAGGACCACCGCCCTTGTGAACTTTGGCGCCAGCTTCGCATTGAATCCTCGTGCCGCGCCGCTCTGGCGAAAACTTCGCCGGTATACTATCTGCCCTTCCACATAGGTTTTCGGTTTCGCCCGTGTGTTGTAAGCTCGCCGACCCTTTTCATACGCCGAGTTCAGGTGGGCTATCACCTTTTCTCTCAGCAGTCTGAGTCTCACGTCTCTTGGCATTATTTCTGTACCTGAATCCGCGGCTTCACCCAAGGCTCGCAAAATGGGGTAGGTTTCCCCATGCTGAACCGTTGTCTGACCGAAGGCAACCCTGTATGGCTCCATTCCTATGGCTTCGTGGACGGCACTGCGCAACGCGAATGCAGCTTTTGACACCTGTTTGTCCCAGGATTTCTGGTCACCTTCATCGAGATATGACCGAATTATTGCCAGCAGTGACCTGTTGACTCTCTCGGAGGCATTGGCTTGGGGCGAATACACCGCCGTTTTCATATGTAGGACGCCATAGCTTTGAAGGAAATCTGTGAACACCTCGGATACGAACTGACGCCCGTTATCGGAATGGATGACCTCTGGCACCCCAAATACATGAAAAATATCCGCCTCCAGATACCGAACCACTTCCTTTGCCGTGGCATTTCTCATGGGCTTCAAGAATATGAACTTGGTGAAGTGATCCAGCACCACAAACACGTAGCTGTTTCCTTCTCGAGATCGCGGATATGGTCCGCAGAAGTCCACGTATAACCGCTGGAACGCTCTCTCCGTCACCGTTTTCCCGCCCATGAGTGGCCTGCTCGTGGCGTTCGAGGCTTTGCAGCGTTTACAGATGTCGCAGCTCCCCACAAACCTTTTGACCGCGGTCACCATTCCGGGCCAGTAGTATTTGGCTCGCAATCGATGAATTGTCTTGGTCATGCCCCCATGGTCGGCAGAGGGTCCATTGTGTGTACGCTCCAGTAGCGTCTGTCGAAGGCCCTCCGGCACCCATAATTTCCAAGTGAATTCGTCATCGTCCTCGTTTCTTCGGAAGCGGTCTCGCTTGTAGATAATGCCCTGTATCACCTTGACGTCTGGTAGTCGTTCGGCATTTGACTCTGTGACCTTGATGAGGTCTTGGTAACTGTCCGATTGAAATTCCTTGTCACTTAGCGATATATCCACCGACAGGTTCCCGGCTTGAATCTCGTCCATATGGATTCGGCTCAATATATCTGGCACTACATTCTTGGCCCCCTTCCGGTGTACGATGTCGAAATCAAAGCCCTGCAGCTTGAGGCTCCAGCGCGCTAGCCGGCCGGAGAGGTCCTTCTGCCCCATAAGCCATTTTAGACTCATGTGGTCCGTGATGATTGTGAACGGCGTTCCAACGATGTATGGTCGAAACCTTTTCACACTGGTGACTGCCGCCAAGCACTCCAGTTCTGTAATTGTATAATTCCTTTGGGCCGCGTTCAGTTTCTGCGAAATGTAAGATATAGGTCATCCAACTGAAACAGCATCGCCCCTACCCCGGTGGTAGACGCGTCGCATTGTACAAAAAACCTCTTTCCGAAGTCCGGATTGACAAGCACTTTTGGCGAGGCTAGCTCCGATTTGAGCTTTTCAAAGGCCGCTGTGGCCTCCGGTGTCATCGCAAAATCCTTCTTCCCTTTCAGTCAGTCTGTGAGCGGTGCAGTGAGGGTGGCAAAGTTAGAAATGAATCTTCTATACCAACCGGTGAGGCCTAGAAATCTTCGCAGTTGCTTTATGGTCCTCGGGACCGGAAAGTCCAACATAGCTTGCACCTTCTCCGGGTCCGTTCTCAGCTCTCCTTGACCTACCAGGAACCCCAAATACTTTATTTCTATCTGACAAAACTTTGATTTTAGCAAATTAATGGTGAGTCCCGCCTTCGAAAGACACTCCGCTACTTCGGCGAGATGTGACAAATGTGTATCGAAATCCGGCGAGCATATCAACAGGTCATCAATATATACGAAGACGTTCTCCCTCAGCCTGGAGGGAATGACTTTATCCATTAGTCGGCAGAGTCGCTGACTGGCATTACACAGCCCGAACGGCATCACCTTAAAGTGATAGAGTGGCCTGCCGGGGACTGTAAATGCAGTCTTTTCGCACGCCTCCTTCGCTAACGGGATCTGCCAAAAGGCGTCCTTCAGGTCGATTCCCGTTATGAAGTACGTGTCCCGTAGCCGACTAAGGATGCCCTCGACATGCTGCGTCGGATATGCGTCCTTCTTTGTGCACTGGTTCAGTTTGCGCATGTCTACGCAGAGCTTGTTTTTTCCTGGTTTCTGCACGAGTACGATCGGGGAGCTCCACGCGCTGTTACTTTCCTCTATCACCCCGAGCTTCAGCATTCGGTCTATCTCCTCATACGCGCGTTTCTGCTTCGCCGGTGGCATGGGGTAGTATCGCTGCTTAACCGGCGTGGTCTCGTCATATACCTCGATGGTGTGCTCCATCAGGTGGGTTCTCCCTAGACCTCGCTCAGCGGATGATGGGAACAACGATTTGACACGCTCCAGTTCTGTCCTCTGTCCTGGGGTCAGCTCCACCATACCTGAACTATCGAGGCTGATTTCCGAGATCACTGACGACCATAACCCGAATGCTTCCCAGAAATCCACTCCCAGATATAATTGCTGTTTCAGGCTGGGCACCAGGTAGAGAACCATGCTCTGTGTCCTTCCCCGCCATTTCACGTCCATCATTATTTTGCCTATTACCGACTGTCCTTTTCCGTCCGCCGTACTCAGCTGCTCATCGATCGACACAACGTCCTTTACGCTCAACTTGCTAATCGCCGGTCCCCCAAAGCAGCTGACCGATGCGCCACCATCCAGTAGTCCGCGCATCATTGTCCCTCCTATCTGAACTTCGGCGTACGGCCTTCGGTCCCCTTCGTCTCTTATAATCGTTGCTGTCACCGCTCTTCTCATCGCTCTGTGTTCCTTGTCTTTGTGTCGCAGTTTTTTGATCTTTTTATACTGCCTTCCCCCTGCGTCCGCGCACCATATATTCTCGTCTCATGCCTTGCCTCCGAATGTTCTTTGCCTCGCTTCTTGGTATCGCTTTTCCCTTTCTTGCAAGGTTGCGAGTGGCGTTGTCCTTGTTTGGTGCTCCGATATCGGTTTAGGTGAGTCGGCTCCGAGTATGGCCTTGACTACTAGTGGGTTTCCGGGATCTTCTTCTCCTGGCCTGATGTCCCGGTGCCTCCGCCAGGAAGATGGTTTTCCTGCCCACACTTTTCGCACATGACTAGTCTGGCTCCCGCCTTGTCACATCTTAAATCATGGAACTGAGAATCGCATCCCTGTTCGTTGTGTCTTGGTCTCGTAAAATCAGAGGGTTTCCTGGGGCTGTCGTTCCTGCTGCCCACGCGTCCTCTTCTCTCGAACGCTTCTACGGCAACAGCGCCGTCGGTGTCCTCGTGGATTTCCCCTTGTCGCAGCCCTAACTCATCAACTTCCCTTCGCTTGGCGAACTTGGACTCGTACTCCTCGAAGTGCTTTTCCGCCCGTCTGCACTCTGTCTTCAACTCCGCGAGTGTTGCAATTTGACAGCCAAATACAAGGTTCGTCACCTTCGGCTTCAGATTCCTTCGCATGAGATTCACCAAGCTTCGTTCCGGCAATGGAGTTTTCAGGGTTAGCGCCATTCCCCTCACGCACGCGTAAAAATCGTCGAAAGACTCGCGAAGATCCTGTTTCCTTTCATTCATCGTTTGCAGTACTTCTTCATCGCTCTCCGCCTTGCGGAAGTGGCTCAGGAGGGCCTCCCTTAAATGAAGAAACCCCTCTTTCTCCTCACCGGCCTGCTCTTCCATGTACAGCCAGAACCAATCCTGTGCGGCTCCGCTCAAAAGCAAATGGAAATTCGAGTAAAGGTCCTCCGACGAAATATCATGCCGCCTCTGCAGGGTTTCCACCCTAAATAAAAACCGTTCGATGGGGATGGACTTGCCCGTCCCATCGTATTTCAACCCCCAGTCCCTGATGACTTTAAATTTATTTTTGTTCCGATCCGTGTGTGTATTTCTACTTTGTGGTGATGGAGTGAAGAGCCTCCTTCCGGTAGATCCTGGTTGGTTCGATACCGCTTGGTCTTCCCCCTTGCGAGTGTGCTCTGGCTCAGATACTGCCGAAGGACCGCCAGAATCCCGTGGAGGACCTGCCGCGTTCGCTCGTGCACCTTCGCGAGCCTCCTCAACCGTGGTGATACGCGCCCCCAGGGCCCTGACCTCCTTTCGCATGCCGCTCATGGCATCGCGTATCGCTTCCGCCGTTGTGCGGTTCACGTCCAGTTGATACTGGAAAAACATTGCTAACATTGCATTTCGCTATTTCTGTCTCGTGATGTCCCCCCTGTCCTGTACAAACTGTCTCCTATCCTAGATGTCCACTGCCAAAAGGACTTGACCCTCGTCCTAGTGGGCTGGACCCGCAATCTTCCCCGAGTGAGTTACCGGGAAACTACCTCATACGAACGTGGACCTATATCTCATGAGAACCTGACTCGTGTCCGATAATCAGTAGCCGACCCCGCTATCGAAAGATTATGTTCAAAAATAATATTAGAATCGGTGACACATTTGTGAGCCGCATGCGACGCCTCACAAGCTGCCAAACCGTGACCCCCCTTATCAGTCTACAGCCGTCCCCGCGATCGACACGCTGTGAATGAAGACAGTTGATATATACAGTAAATTTTGTGGTAGCCCCACTTTCGGGCAACCACGTTGGGCGCCATTTTCTATTGTTACCACGGCTGGCAGTGCGGTACAGGTTCCCTTATGATGGAAGAATAAGGTCTGATGATTCGCTGGGTACGCTTGCATAGGCTCAGCTCGCCGGATGGGGTGGGGTTCACAAATCATCAACGATGTTGCCCTAAACCGCAGAAACAATAAGAAAAAAAATTCGTACCCGTGCGCTGTTGTTCTCGCTTCCCCTCTTGCATGTCCTCCTCCACCGCATGCCACCGCCGTCGTCGCAGTTCGCCTCCATAAACTCAAGGCCGGCCCTTCTGCTTCATTGCCCACCCTACCAATGTCAACCAAGGCCCAAATCGGTTGACCCAACACTTACCTTTGTGCCTGTGTCCGTCTGTCTAACCCTGTACGATCACCCCATTACTCCCATTCATCACACTATTGTTAGTTTAGCAATTCATTTAATGTGTTATTTCATATCTAGACCTACTACAATGTTAAAGATATACTATCATGAGTGCTCGCGCACTTGTCTATACTTATCTTACTCGACTATACCGTGGCGTTTAACCCAACCACTGTCTAAAATTATATTCTAGATTTCAATTCAATTCGAACGGGTGTGCGTCCCGCCCTAATGTTTGCGCGCGAGTGTACACGTAAAAATATCAATATAAATATATATTTAGGTAAAGTATGTAACTATAATATGATCATTCGATCATCATCCATTTATAATAGATTCAATGGCAGGTTGTACTCATGTGAGAGCATCAACGATACTAATCTTACCAAGGTTATTGAAAGCATTTAGCTCAATACAAATCTAAAAAAAAAAAAACTCTGCATAATTTCATACATAAAAATATTCACACGCTCATATGCATGTCGCTGCAAATGTTTACTTCCTAAACCATTTCTCATGACTGCATTTTTAAACACATATCCCCATGTATCGCACCAATGAACATGAGCGAATGTCTACAATTGACAATAATATTATGATGGTATAAAATTGTATTCCTGGTTTAACTCAAAGCATTTCAAGACCGAATCGCATTACCGCGGCCAATCTTAAACCAATTCGAATCCAATAACCACGTATAACTACCCGCCATGCGATGGCTCTGTCTTGCAAGCTTTGAGCTACATTACAATACATAACATGACGGCCCTTTTGGCAATGAGCAATTCAATTCTATAAATGTATCGGTGTGTACCTGAACCGAATCCGCTTATAATAAACAAATTTCATTCGCATTAAGTTATGCCTTTGGCACGCGACGGAATGGTGACAATTATTTGTGGCTACTCAACTTCCACCATCCTCAACTAAACTGACCACTCTACCAGCTCACTACCTAAGGCGCCCTGGGTAAGTAAAACCTGTATTTGCGCACAGCACCAATCGTACTGGTCAATTATCGTAACTACCTCAGATTCACCACGCTGTCGTTGCCTCACGCTGACAAACGATTGTACATGGAAGCACAAATATCATTACTACAAACATATACTTAAGAATTAAGCCTACACATACGCTTAATTGCGATATCCAGTGCTTCTCTCTGCCGCGCTCTGATGGTAGCGTGGACGCTCAAGCGTGTAGATACCTCATGCCAACCGAATTTGTCATGATTTCTCTTCCGCGCCAGGAACGACTGAATATGCACCCCACACACTGTCACTAAATATCATTCGGCTCTACTTATACGTAACTGTCTTTATCCAACACAACAAAATGTGAGCAATTCACGTTCACTCACAAGCTGTTCTATTGTGCCTGCGGACAGTGCCACTGGCAACGTTGTATGTACTCGGACACTCAAGCCGATGCGCTACTCTTCTCCTGCTTTCGCTCACTGATTGCCTCTCCCCTCGTGTAGGAGTGGGTTTCAATCGCTCAGCGGATGACTTCCACGCAATCACGCGTACTCAAGACTTTTAGGCTTCTGCCCGTACAGACACAGTATTTGAGCTCTTATAAATACAATAACAATACCGTGCATGACTTAACAATATGGTGTACTACTTATCGCTTTGGTTTTCCGGCCGCTAGTGCTGAGGCGCCTTCGTGCGCTGAAGGAAATTGTTCGAAGTGGTGGTGGATTTGGCGCACTCGCCTATTGTTGAATGCTTGTGTGCTTTTCGCGCATATGGTGGCGCATGCTATCAATTATAACCGGCTTACTGAGCCGTTTAGCGACGAGATATCTTGTTCTAATTGGAAATCATATACTTTAAAAATTTCTTTTTGTAAAGACCTACGTTTACTGAATGCTCTTACCTAGTTGTCCTTAGATAAATTTTCTGCTATCTTCTCCTTGCTTTAGCTGTAGCATCTTCAGGCATTGCAGCAACATTATTAAACGGCGGTCGCACTGCTCATTCTGTTTTCAAATTTCCGCTCAATCTTGCAAGCGAGGAAACCCCAACATGCAATATACCTAAAAACAGTGGACGTGGAGTTCTTCTACAACAGTGCAAATTAATAGTATGGGATGAGAGAGGAACACCTGCCGATGAAGTAAATGCATGTCTTAAATCGTCACCGTTGTGGCTGAAAATTGAAAAGTTGCACCTAAACTGCAACTTGCGTGTGAAGCTATACAATGACCTTGAATCAGGTATATTTAAAAATAAGCTCTTGCAGATTGAAGAGGGTCGCCTCAAAGTGGATATAGATGGGAAAGTTCAGTTTAGCAATGAGTTTTCTACTCCTGTAGATACAGAAAATGAACTCATTAAAAAAGTTGTCCCTGATCTAGGAAACAATATAGAGAACGATCAGTGGTTGCGTGAAAGGGCTGTACTATCGCCAAAAAATGAATGGGTAAATAAAATAAATAAAAAAATTTTATTCAAGGTTCGATTCGAGCTCAAGGCCAGAACAATAATTTTTTTCTAATTATTGTTATTTTTTAATTTTTCTAAATTTGAAAAATTTTATTTTGTTTTTGGAATAGTAAGTAGAAAATTTTTCAGACAACCTGCCATAGCTGCGCAGATAGATCCATTTCGAAGAGTGCTAAGCCTTCATCATCAGTACGCTTTAGGCATGCTGCGCTAACCATTTAGCTATACAGCGGTGGTTTGTTTGACTGGCAAATTTGCTACTTCTATTCCTTTTTACCAACTATATTTATTCAGTGTTGCGCCATCTGGTGCAAATCACTGATAGTGCTGGATTTTTGTTTATTGTCAATTACTTTGTTTGACATTCCCAAGTGCTCATGGTTTATTAACAATTGTTTTTTTTTTGTTTTTATCGGCCTATTGATAAATGATTCAAGGTTCGATTCGAGCTCAAGGCCAGAACAATAATTTTTTTCTAATTATTGTTATTTTAAATTTTTCTAAATTTGAAAAATTGTATTTTGTTTTTGGAATAGTAAGTAGAAAATTTTTCAGACAACCTGCCATAGCTGCGCAGATAGATCCATTTCGAAGGGTGCTAAGCCTTCATCATCAGTACGCTTTAGGCATGCTGCGCTAACCATTTAGCTATACAGCGGTGGTCTGTTTGACTGGCAAATTTGCTACTTCTATTCCTTTTTACCAACTATATTTATTCAGTGTTGCGCCATCTGCTGCAAATCACTGATAATGCTGGATTTTTGTTTATTGTCAATTACTTTGTTTGACATTCCCAAGTGCTCATGGTTTATTAACAAAATTTTTGAAATGGTTGCTGGACCTTTAAAACTTTACAAATCAATGGACACCGCAATGGCCAATGATGATAGTACCTCCCTACTACTCCATAGAGCTTACAGGTGTACCATCTCATTAGCTTAAAACTCAAAGTGGGTGTTCCGGTCATATTGATGAGAAATCTTGATGCACCCCGACAATGTAATGGCACCCGACTAAGTATTACAGAACTTGGCTCCAACATTATAAAAGCTAAAATTATCACAGGAATTGCAGCAGGAGACACCGTTTTGATTCCACGCATACCCATTATTCCAAACAATATACCTTTTTGTTTCAAAAGATTGCAATTCCCATTGAAATTAGCGTTTACAATGACCATCAATAAGTCACAGGGTCAAACCTTAAAGGTAGCAGGAATTCATTTAGGCACTCCATGCTTCTCACATGGACAACTTTATGTTGGCTGCTCCCGTGTCTCATATGCTCAAAACCTCTATGTGCTGGCTGAAAATAATAAGTCATACAATGTTGTTTAGAGGACCGTTTTAGACTAAATATAAATGATGGTCCTGAAACATCAAGTCAAGCCGAAAAAGAAATATGAAGGACAGTAGCGGTCAACCTGAAACATCAGAACGAACAAGAAAACGCCGCCAGCAACAAACCGAATGAAAACCCTTTCAACGAACCGCTGAAACAAGCAAACAAACTCAACAATGCCTTCAACAACATACAATATTAATGGAAACTGTACGCGCTGCGGAAACACCGAAGCTAGCCCAACAAAATCGCCTACAATAAGCCACATACGCTGCCAGTCAACACGCCGCCGTGACACCGGAAGAAATTCAATAACGGCTTCAGTAGTGGGAAATATACGTGCTGAGCGAACACCGGAGCAATCTTAACAACATCGCCTACGACAAGCCAAATACGCAGCCAATTAACGCGTTGCCGAAACACCGGAATAAACTCAAAAACGCCTGCAAAAACATACGATGTATGTGGAAAATGTACGTGCTACGGAAACATGGTATCAAGCTGAAAACCGTCGCCTACGACAAGCCACACGTTAAGTCGGTAAACGCACTGCTGGGACACCTAAAGAATCTCAGCAACACCTTCAACAACTTGCGACATATATGGGATATGTACGTGCTGCGCAAACACCGAAGCAAGCTCAACAACGTCGACTACAACAAACCGCAAATCAACGCTCTTCCGAAACGCTGGAAGAAAATCAACAACGCTTTCAGCAACATACGATATATGTATGTGAAAAATGTACATGCTGCAGACACACCAGAGCAAGCGGCACACGTCGCCTACGACAAACCACACGAAAAGTCAGTCAACGCGCTGTTGAATTTAGCCCTTATGTTTTTAAATTATGGCCAAAGATTTGCTGCAAATTATTCGAAATTAAAATTTTGTATGTTTTATCTTTCATATCGAACACAAATTTTTCGTTTTAATTTAAATTTTTTAGTCTGCTTTAGTGTATTGGAAATTTTTCTACAAGCAACTTATTTCAAAGGCGGTAGTTCAACACACACGACTTTTTTAATAATGGGCTTTTAGGGCCATGGATATGCTGAAAATTATTCGAAATTAAAATTTAGTATGTTTTATCTTTTATATCGAACACAAATTTTTCGTCCTAATTTTAAAATTTAGTCTGCCTTAGTGAATTGGAAATTTTTCTGCAAGCAAAAAGTTTCACAACCGGCAATTCAGCACTCACGCCTTTTTAAATACTAGGCTTTTATGGCCATGTATATGCTGCAAATTATTCGAAATTAAAATTTGGTATGTTTTTTCTTTTATATATAACACAACTCTTTCGTTCCAATTTTGAAATCTTTTAGTGTGCTTTAGTAAATTTCCATTTTGGAAATTTGTCTACATGCAACCAATTTCGAAACCGTAGTTTAGCACACACGCCTTTTCAAATAATGAGCTTTTATGGCCATATTATGCTGCATGGTATGTCTTATCTTTTATATCGAAAACAATTTTCGTTCTAATTTTGAAATTTAGTCTGCTGTAGTGAATTGGAAATTTTTCTACAAGCAACTAATTTCAAAACCAGTAGTCCAGCACTCACGCTTTTTTAAATAATGCGCTTTTAGGGTCATGTATATGCTGCAAATTATTCGAAATTAAAATCTGGTGTGTTTTATCTTTTATATCCAACAGCACTTTTTCGTTCTAATTTTGAAATTTGGTCTGATTTAGTGAACTGGAAATTTTTTTACAATTAACCGTATTCAAAACTGGTAGTTCAGCACTGACGATTTTTAAAATACTAGGCTTTTATGGCCATATATATGCTGCAAATTATTCGAAATTAAAATTTGGTATGTTTTTTCTTTCATATCAAACACAACTTTTTCGTTCTAATTTAAAATTTTTTAGTCTACTTTAGTGAATTTCCATTTTGGAAATTTTTCTACAAGAAACCAATTTCGAAACCGGTGGTTCAGCACACACGCCTTTTAAAATAATGAGCTTTTATGGCTATGGATATGCTGTAAATTATTCGAAATTAAAATTTGGTATGTTTTTTCTTTCATATCAAACACAAATTTTCGTTCTAATTTAAAATTTCTTAGTCTGCTTTAGTGAATTTCCATTTTGGAAATTTTTCTACAAGCAACCAATTTCGAAACCGGTAGTTCAGCACGCACGACTTTTTAAATAATGAGCTTTTATGGCTATGGATATGCTGCAAATTATTCGAAATTAAAATTTGGTATGTTTTATCTTTCATATCAAACACAACTTTTTCGTTCTAATTTAAATTTTTTAGTCTGCTTTAGTAGATTTCTATTTTGGGAATTTTTCTACAAGCAACCAATTTCGAAACCGGTGGTTAAGCACACATGCCTTTTTAAATAATGAGCTTTTGTGGCCATGGATATGCTGCATATTATTCGAAATTAAAATTTGGTATGTTTTATCTTTCATATCAAACACAACTTTTTCGTTCAAATTATAATTTTTTAGTCTGCTTTAGTGAATTTCCATTTTGGAAATTTTTCTACAAGCAACCAGTTTCGAAACCGGTAGTTTAGCACACACGCCTTTTTAAATAATGAGTTTTATGGACATGGATATGCTGCATATTATTCGAAATTAAAATTTGGTATGTTTTAGCTTTCATATCAAACACAACTTTTTCGTTATAATTTGGAAATTTTATAGTCTGCTTTAGTGAATTTCCATTCTGGAAATTTTTCTACAAGCAACCAAATTCGAAACCGGTGGTTCAGCACACACGCCTGTTAAAATAATGAGCTTTTATGGCTATGGATATGCTGTAAATTATTCGAAATTAAAATTTGGTATGTTTTTTCTTTCATATCAAACACAAATTTTCGTTCTAATTTAAAATTTTTTAGTCTGGTTTAGTGAATTTCCATTTTGGAAATTTTTCTACAAGCAACCAATTTCGAAACCGGTGGTTCAGCACACACGCCTTTTAAAATAATGAGCTTTTATGGCTATGGATATGCTGTAAATTATTCGAAATTAAAATTTGGTATGTTTTTTCTTTCATATCAAACACACATTTTTTTTCTAATTTAAAATTTTTTAGTCTGCTTTAGTGAATTTCCATTTTGGAAATTTTTTTACAAGCAACCAATTTCGAAACCGGTAGTTCAGCACACACGACATTTTAAATAATGAGCTTTTATGGCTATGGATATGCTGCAAATTATTCGAAATTGAAATTTGGTATGTTTTATCTTTCATATCAAACACAACTTTTTCGTTCTAATTTAAATTTTTTAGTCTGCTTTAGTAGATTTCTATTTTGGGAATTTTTGTACAAGCAACCAATTTCGAAACCGGTGGTTCAGCACACACGCCTTTTTAAATAATGAGCTTTTGTGGCCATGGATATGCTGCATATTATTCGAAATTAAAATTTGGTATGTTTTATCTTTCATATCAAACACAACTTTTTCGTTCTAATTTAAAATTTTTTAGTCTGCTTTAGTGAATTTCCATTTTGGAATTTTTTCTACAAGCAACCAGTTTCGAAACCGGTAGTTCAGCACACTCGCACTTTTAATTAATGAGCTTTTCTGGCCATGGGTATGCTGCAAATTATTCGTAATTAAAATTCGGTATGTTTTATCTTTAATATCAAACACAGTTTTTTTTGTTCTAATTTTGAATTTTTTTTAGTCTGCTTTGTGAGCGTCCATTCAATGAGGTTTTTACAGAAGAAACCAATTTTGAACAGGTAATTCACCGCTTTTTCGTACAAATTTTCACGATTTTTACTATCCTTTGGTGAATATTTCTCTTACAGGATCTTTTTTCGATGGCGGTGATTCAACTCACATGCGTTTTTTCCTCCATTTGGTGATATATCCAAAATGAATCCTGTTAAGAACTGTTATGACTGTAATTACACAATTTGTAATATTTTAACCAATTAAATATCCGAGAAAACGACGCAATTTTCATCTAAAAACTCTCTTTGGTTTTAGCTAATTGTAGTTTCACTCCATTGTTCTATGAATAGTAATTTCTTCACCCCCCTCCTATCAATTAATTTAAATTACAAATAAAATGTATTTTTTTAATTCGAAAAAAAAAAATGTATTGTACTATTCACGTAAGCGTGCTTATCACATTATCAGCTCATTTAGTGTTTTTTAATCTATTACAAAAATAAAATACATTAGACAAAAATAATTTTTAAACAGATAACTTGATAAGCAGGCTAACGTGAATAGCCCATATATTTCATTTTCTCCTTGCGGACGGGGCCTAGGGTAAAGGGTAGTATATTATAAATGGGAAAGTTTGGATGTTTGGATGTTTGTCCAGACGTTTGTCTTTGTGACTCAATCACGCAAGAACGGCTGGACCGATTTGGATGAAATTTTGCACACATATAGCCAATAGTCTAGAACGATCTACTAGCTATATTTTTTTTGAAAAGGGGGGAGGTCTCCGCCCTCTAGGAACAGTTATAATTTAATTATTGTATTTTTTCGTCTTTGTGACTGAATCACGCCAAAACGGCTACACGGAATTTGATGAAATTTGGGACACAGACAATAGTCTACTAGCGAAATTTTTTTCGAGCATGGAAAGGGGAGTGGGGATCCCACGACCCCTTCGAACAATTACTTTTTAATAATTTTTACACGTTATAACTTTACTTATACTGGCCTTCACCAATATTACAGACCCAATGGGTGAAATAAGTCGAGGGCTTACAAAGGGAGCAGTGTCAATCTCCCGACAGGGTAATTTCGGAACTATTAGGGGATCATTTGAGGACCTTTCCGGCATCATTTAATGATAGCTTTCGGGATCCCTCCGGGATCGCGACGGGGTACCTACCGGCATCATTTCTGGATTTTTTCGGTATCCGTTCGGGATCCCCTCGGGGTCATTTCGGGACTTTTTCGGGATCATTTGGGTTCCCTTCGGGCATCATTTCGGGATGGTTTTCGGGATTCGTCCGGGATCCCGTCGGGGTCATTTCAGGACTTTTTCGGGATCATTTGGTGTACCTTCCGGCATCATTTCTAGATAGTTTTTTGGATCTGTCCGGGATCCCGTCGGGTCATTTCGAGACTTTTTCGCCACTAATACGGGATCTTTTGGGGACCCTTTCGCCATCATTTCTGGATGGTTTTCGGGATCCGTCCGGTATCCCGTCAGGGTCATTTCGGCACTATTTGGGGATCATTTGAGAACCTTTCCGGCATCATTTCTGGATAGTTTCCGGGATCCGTCGGGGATCCCTTCAGGGTCATTTCGGGACTATTAAGGGATCATTTGAGGACCTTTCCGGCATCATTTCTGGATAGTTTTCGGGATCAGTGCGGGATTTCGTCGGGGTCATTTCGGGGCTTTTTCTCGACTAATACGGAATCATTTGAGGACCTTTCCGGCATCATTTCTAGATGGTTTTCGGGATCCGTCCGGGATCCCATCAGGGTCATTTTGGGACTATTAGGTGATCATTTGAGGACCTTTCCCTTCCGGCATCATTTGTGAATGGTTTTCGGGATTCGTCCGGGATACAGTAGGGGTTATTTCAGGACTTTTCGGCATCATTTGGGTTACCTTTCGGCATCATTTCTAGATGGTTTTCTGGACCCGTTCGGGATCCCGTCGGGGTCATTTCGGGACTTTTTCGGGAACATTTGGGGTCCATTCCGTCATCATTTCTGGCTGGTTTTCGGGATCCGTAAGGGACCCTGTAGGGGGCATTTCGGGACTTTTTCTCGACTAATACGGGATCATTTGGATACCTTTCCGGCATCATTTCTAGATGGTTTTCGGGATCCGTTCGGGATCCCATCAGGGTAATTTTGGGACTATTAGGTGATCATTTGAGGACCTTTCCGGCATCATTTCTGGATGGTTTTCGGTATCCGTTCGGGATCCGTCAGGGTCATTTCGGGACTCTTTCGGTATAATTTGGGTTCCCTTCCGGCATCATTTGTGAATGGTTTTCGGGATTCGTCCGGGATCCAGTAGGGGTCATTTCAGGACTTTTCGGCATCATTTGGGTTACCTTCCGGCATCATTTCTGGATGATTTTCGGGATCCGTTCGGGATCCCGTCAGGGTCATTTCAGGACTCTTTCGTGATCATTTGGGTCCCTTCCGGCATCATTTCTGCATGGCTTTCGGGATCCTTAAGGGATCCCGTCGGGGTAATATCGGAATTCTTTCGGGATCATTTGGTGTACCTTCCGGCGTCATCTCTAGATGGTTTTCGGCATCCGTCCGCAATCCCGTCGGGGTCATTTCGGGACTAATTTGGGATCATTTGAGGACCCTTTAGTGGTCATTTCATGAAATTTTCTGTATTATTTCGGGATCGTTTGGAGACCCTTCCGGCATCAATTCTTGATCGTTTGCCGTATCCATCAGGGTCATTTCGGGACCATGTTGGGATCATTTAGGGATACTTCCGAGGTCATTTCTGGATCGGTCAAGGATGCCGTAGGAGTCATTTTGAGATTTTTTTGTTACTTTTTCGGGATAGTTTTGGAACCCTTCAGGGATCACATCTAGATCCGTGCGGGATCCCTTCGGGGTCATTTTCGGACTATTTCGGGATCATTTTGGGACCATTCCGGAATCATTTCTCTATGGTTTTCGCGATCCGTCGTGGATCCCTCGGGGTAATTTGGGAACTTTTTCGGAGCTTTTTCTGGTCGGGATAATTTAGATTAGATTAGATTAGATTTTTATTTATTTCATTATTCTCATAAGTGTATGTACATATTCGATAGCTTAATCTTACATGTCTACAATATCATTACTTAGAGAATAGTTAGTGACATCTTTATTTTATATAATAAAAATAGTGTTGTATGTCACATCATGTTTTAACAAATTCAATTGTATAAGTAGTAGTAGTGGGGTGAACAAAAAAAATACAAGATATATATAAGAAAATTTATTTAAAATGAGAATAAAATATTTCAAAAATAAATTGACTAAATTAAGTTATGAAACAATTTGAAGAAAGAAGATAAAAGCTAAGTTTACAGAATTCCTCATAATAAAACAGAAAAAAGAAAATTCAAAACTATACAATACTTTTATAAAAGTAAAGACTATATTATACAACGTAGTGCATCAAAATTTCTATCTGGTTGGTATCGAACTCAAGAAGCCAAGTTTTTATTTTTTTAAAAACACAGATCTGGATCTAATGTCTCGTATGCTTTCTGGAAGGAAATTAAAAAGTTTGCATGATAAGACAGTGTAGGAATTTCTAAACAATGTTGTTCGAAAAACTGGCAAAGAAACAAGTGTGTTATGGTTACTACGCAAGCTGTACATACCTCGTGTTGGATTTTGCAAATAGCCACCTCTCATGTAAACAATTTTTAAAACTTTGTAATAGAACAAATGCCGAACCTGGAATATATTTGATCTTCTAAATAAGTCAAAGGAGTGAGTCCGACGTGGACAATTAAACATCTTTCTTACCGCACATTTTTGCAGTACAGTTAATTGATTTATTTTATTGGAGTGAGCACCACCCCAGTAACTTATTCCATATTCTAATTTTTAATGAAATATACCATAATAAACTGTTTTCAGTGTATGCTTTGGAACGTATTTTCTGAGACGGTAAAGTATACGATTGGTTGAAAGTAAGTATTTTGTTAGAGTTGAAATTTGCTCATTCCAGTTTAGATTACAGTCAATTGTGACTCCTAGGTATTTGAAACTACTCACTTTTTCAATTTCAAAGCAGTTAGAGTCACATGCTGTATTATTATGAAAAGAACACTCATAACGATGGTTGGAGCACTTATTACTATATAGGATATTACGTTTGCATATTGCACTGTGAAAAGTTATATTAAGATCTTGTGCTTCTTGAAGTTTTGGACTAAAGCACATTAATTTGGTTTTATTGCTGACTACTAGTTTATGTTCCGCAAACCATGACCGAAGTATGTGTATATCGTGGTTAAGATCCGCTATCAAATTTAAAGGATCCGTTGAGTTATATGCAATTCCTAGGTCATCCGTAAATGCTACGACTTTGCCCTTAAAAGGTTGAATAAATAGTGAGTTCACATAGATAAGGAATAATATGGGACCAAGAGCCGATCCTTGTAGTACACCAGAGTTTATGAATTTGGTCTCACTAAGAGTGTTGCCTATTTTCACTTTTTGGGTTCGATTTCCTAAATAAGAAACAAACAAATTGTATAACAAGCCACGAATTCCCAAATTATAAAGCTTATTTAAAAGACGGCCATGATCAACCATATCGAATGCTTTTGTAATGTCCGCAAAAACAATCTTTTTTGAATCTATACCCTTGTATATAGTTCAGCAGAAGTCCAAAACAGCATCTTCCGTAGAAAGACCATCCCTGAAAACAAATTGCAAAGGACTAAGAAAATTTATTTTTTCAAAGTAGGATAACATCCTTACTTTTACAATTTTTTCAAAAATTTTAGTAATTGATGACAAAAGTGAAATCAGCCTATAGTTAGCCATATCTTTTTTATTACCTTTTTTGAAAATGGGTATTACAATTCCTAATTTTAATTGTTCTGGGAAAATCTCAGTTGTAACACTCAAGTTAAAGATATGTTTTAAAACATCAACAATATTGTATGAGATTTTCTTTAACATAACGTTAGAGATTCCATCATGACCGGAAGAATTACTATTTTTCAAAGATATGATTGCAATTAAAATTTTCGATCCTGAGATTGGCTCAAAAAAGAAGCTGTTGCATCTGAAAGAATCTTTAGCTACTCCAAAATCAGAGCAACAATCACAAGGGGGTGTCACATTTGGCGGAAAGTTTGCCTTCTTTTTGTAAAACAAAATGAGAATCTTGACATTTTGTGTTTTTATCAATAATCCTATTTATTACTTCCCACTCTTCTTTTGGATTACCTTCGGATTTATTGACTACGTTATTATAATAATCGTCCCGACATTTGCGAATTTCTCCATTGATTCGTTAGCATATTTGCTGAAAACGAGTATTCAAATTGGTGTCATATGGAAGTTTGTTGCACTTTTTTCCTAATTTATTTTTCAACATAATTCTCTTCAAAAGGCATTTATTTATCCACGGTTTGAGTCTGATTTCGGATGCTTTTTTATTAACGCAGTATGTTGAGGAGTTAATGCATTGTATTAAATTATCTAAAAACAAGCCGTATGCCCTTGATACATTTTCTTCGGCGTATACATTGCTCTAAATATTTAAGCGAAGTTCAATATTTAGTTGATCAAAATTAATTTTTTCCACAACATGCCTATTTCTTTTTCTAACGTCTTTCTCAACCATTGTGTTTTTAAAGAGAATACCACTCATACAGTGATCCGTGATACCCAGGTCCGAGTTAATAGCCGAACAGGCAGACCAAGAAGAACCAAAGAAGCGGCATAGTACGTGATCAAGACACGTACCTGCCACTGGTCTAGTAGCTTCGTTTATAAGGGAATATAGTCCATGATCTGACAATACCATGTTATAATTATTAAGTACAGGGCTTGTACTTAATAGATCCAAATTAAAATCGCCCAAAATTACAAGATTAGTCGTTGATACACTACTTAATAGTGAATTGAACTCATCGATAAATAATTGAGCAGGTTGCGAGTAAAGTCTATAAATACAGACAAATACAAAGTTTAATTTGCAAATGCAGCACGAAACCTTTATAGCGTCAGCACTAGTGAGACTAAGTCGTTCAATTTTGCTACAGTCAAACGAATCATGAACAAAAACCCCTACACCGCCAGCTGGATACGAATCATTAGCACTTGCATAGAATTTATAATTAGGTAAATTATATTCATCAATCTCAAAATAATATATCCAGGTTTCTGATACAAAAATAAGGCTAGGTAGGTTCAGGAAAGCATCAAGATTTGTTGCCAATAGATCGAAATTACGACGCAAACTGCGTATATTTTGATGTACAGCATAAACAGATTTAAATTGATAAGAATTCGAATGAGTAGTCAAATCAGAAATACTTCTAATGGTTGTTATGGGAGGCTCTTCAGCTATAAGATCAATATTATTATTTAAGTTATTAAACATACGGCTAATAGGCAACAAATATATTTATTTTTTTATTTTTTTGAGATCCTCAAAAGACCTTATAACACAGACATCACCATTATCAACCCTTTTTAGAAGTATAGTGGAATTTCGAATCCATAGGTACTTGAATCTTTTATCTGTTTTTACTTTTTTTGCTGACATAAACAAATCCCTAGTATATTTGGTAAGGCGATCATTTATGTAGATGGTTTGGTTTTTATCGCCACCAAAAACAGACGCATTTAACTTCCCTTTACATGTTTTTTTGCTCTGCATGATCTTCTTCTTAACATCAAACGAAGAGAGTTTGGCACAAATAATATTGTCAATAGTGTTTGATTTTTTAATGCGCTTTACATAAAACTTACTAATATCTTCTGCTGAGACAGTGAGATTAAGAGCTTCTCTAAATATTCTTTGCACACACTCTCCTACATTTGCATTATCCACGTTAGGTACACCAACTAACTCAATGTCGTTCTCCAGTTGCTTTTGCTCTCTTCAGTTGAGTCTACTTTCCAGATTGTTTACTTTCATTTTTAGCTTTGCATTTTCCTCCTTCATTTCATTCATCGTTGACAGGTAATCGGTGTTTATTTTTTTAAAGCAATTATTTCTTCATAAAGGAGCTGAAGTGTAATTGTTTTGGCGCAAAATTGTGCTTTGCTTGCAGTCACTTCGTTCGGCTCTTAATGGCTTTGTTTTTCTTGTTGTTGTTGTGGTTTTGTTACATGCTGTTGTTGTTGCATTTGTTTTTGCTGCATTTGGTTTCGTAAGCAAAGCTCTGCATTCTGCTGTTGCTGCGCATCTTTTGTTGTTGGCAATGACAAAGGTTGATTTTGAAGTGATTTGCGCCGAAGAGCATTACACTTGTCGCATCTGAATTTTATGTTTTCAGCATTCATATATTCAATGTCGTCTTTTTTAACATTCGCACAAGAATAATGAAAAGAGCTAGCGCAATCAGCACAAGTTACCTTTGAAAGATTCTTTCTATCGATTTTTTGTACACAAACACTTCATATTTAATTAATTTTTTATTTTTTAATTTTAATACGGAGCAAAGAAAAATACGTGCTCACCCCACGACACGCAATTATCCACTGGAGCCCTTCCTGGATGGTTTTTGAGATCCGTCCGGGAGCCCGTCAAGGTAATTTCGGAACTTTTTCTGGACTATTTTGGGACCCCTTTGGTTCCCTTCAGGGACCATTTCTGTGTTGTTCTCTGGATAAGTCTAGAATCGTGTCGTTGTCATTTCGGGTTTTCTTGGGACTATTTCGGGATCTTTTGGAGACCCTTCCGGAGCGGTTCTGGATGGTTTTCGGGATCCGTCCGCGATAGCGTCGGTGTAATTTCGTGGCTTTTTTTTGGATAATTTCGGGATCATTTGGGGATCCTATCAGGTTATCAGATCATTTAGTTCTTTTTATACTCAGTTGAGCAGGGCTCACAGAGTATATTAAGTTTGATTGGATAACGGTTGGTTGTACATATATAAAGGAATCGAGATATATATAGACTTCCATATATCAAAATAATCATGATCGAAAAAAAATTTGATTGAGCCATGTCCGTCCGTCCGTCCGTTGGTCCGTCCGCCCGTTAACACGATAACTTGAGTAAATTTTGAGGTATCTTGATGAAATTTGGTATGTAGGTTCCTGAGCACTCATCTCAGATCACTATTTAAAATGAATGATATCGGACTATAACCACGCCCACTTTTTCGATATCGAAAATTTCGAAAAACCGAAAAAGTGCGATAATTCATTACAAAAGACAGCTAAAGCGACGAAACTTGGTAGATGAGTTGAACTTATGACGGTGAATAGAAAATTAGTAAAATTTTGGACAAAGGGCGTGGCACCGCCCACTTTTAAAAGAAGGTAATTTAGAAATTCTGCAAGCTGTAATTTGGCAGTCGTTGAAGATATCATGATGAAATTTGGCAGGAACGTTACACCTATTACTATATGTACGCTTAATAAAAATTAGCAAAATCGGAGAAGGACCACGCCCACTTAAAAAAAAAAAATTTTTTTGAAAGTCAAATTTTAACAAAAAATTTAAAATCTTTACAGTATATAAGTAAATTATGTCAGCATTCAACTCCAGTAATGATATGGTGCAACAAAATACAAAAATAAAAGAAAATTTCAAAATGGGCGTGGCTCCGCCCTTTTTCATTTAATTTGTCTAGGATACTTTTAACGCCATAAGTCGAACAAAAATTAACCAATCCTTTTGAAATTTGGTAGGGACATAGATTTTATGACGATAACTGTTTTCTGTGAAAATAGGCGAAATCGGTTGATGCCACGCCCAGTTTTTATACACAGTCGTCCGTCTGTCCTTCCGCATGGCCGTTAACACGATAACTTGAGCAAAAATCGACATATCTTTAATGAACTTAGTTCACGTGCTTACTTGAAATCACTTTATCTTGGTATGAAAAACGAACGAAATACGACTATGACCACGCCCACTTTTTCGATATCGAAAATTACGAAAAATGAAAATATGCCATAATTCTATACCAAATACGAAAAAAGGGATGAAACATGGTAAGGTAATTGGATTGTTTTATTGACGCGAAATATAACTTTAGAAAAAACTTTATAAAATGGTTGTAACACCTACCATATTAAGTAGAAGAAAATGAAAAAGTTCTGCAGGGCGAAATAAGAAACCCTTAAAATCTTGGCAGGTATTACATATATAAATAAATTAGCGGTATCCAACAGATGATGTTCTGCGTCATCCTGGTCCACATTTGGGTCGATTTCTGGTAAACGCCTTCACACCACTCCCTTTTAAAACTCTCATTAATACCTTTACCTCATTCTAGAGTCACCCCTGGTCCACCTTTATGGCGATATCTCGAAAAGGCGGCCACCTATAGAACTAAACCCCACGCCATTTTAAAATACACATTAACACCTTTCATTTGATACCCATATCGTACAAACATATTCTAAAGTCACCCCTGGTCCACCTTTATGGCGATATCTCGAAAAGGCGAACACCTATAGAACGAAGGCCCACTCCCTTTTAAAAATACTCATTAGCACCTTTCATTTGATACCCATATCGTACAAACAAAGTCTAGAGTCACCCCTGGTCCACCTTTATTGCGATACCTCGAAAAGGCGTCCACCTATAGAACTAAGGCCCACTCCCTTTTAAAATACTCATTAACTCCTTTCGTTTGATACCCATATGGCACAAACGAATTCTAGAGTCACCCCTGGCCCACCTTTATGGCGATATCTCGAAACGGCGTCCACCTATGGAACTATGGATTACTCCCTTTTAAAATACTCATTAACACCTTTATTTTGATACTCATATTGTACAAACAAATTCTAGGGCCACCCCTGCTCCACCTTTATGGCGATATCTCGAAACGGCGTCCACCTATGGAACTAAGGATTACTCCCTTTTAAAATACTCATTAACACCTTTCTTTTGATACCCGTATTATACAAATAAATTCTAGGGTCACCCCTGGTCCACCTTTATGGCGATATCTCGAAAATGCGACCACCTATACAACAACCACCACTCCCTTTTAAAACCCTCATTAATACCTTTAATTTGATACCCATATCGTACAAACACATTCTAGAGTCACCCCTGGTCCACCTTTATGGCGATATTTCGAAACGGCGTCCACCTATAGAACTAAGGCCCATTCCCTTTTAAAATACTCATTAACACCTTTCGTTTGATGCCCATATTGTACAAACAAATTCTAGGGTCACCCCTGGTCCACCTTTATGGCGATATCTCGAAACGGCGTCCACCTATGGAACTAAGGATTACTCACTTTTAAAATACTCATTAACACCTTTCTTTTGATACCCATATTGTACAAAGAAATCCTAGGGTCACCCCTGGTCCACCTTTATGGCGATATCTCGAAACGGCGTCCACCTATGGAACTAAGGATTACTCCCTTTTAAAATACTCATTAACACCTTTCATTTGACACCCATATCGTACAAACGCATTCTAGAGTCACCCCTGGCCCACCGATATATCGAAAAGGCGACCACCTATACAACAACCACCACTCCCTTTTAAAACCCCTCATTAATACCTTTAATTTGATACCCATATCGTACAAACACATTATAGAGTCACCACTGGTCCACCTTTATGGCGATATTTCGAAACGGCATCCACTTATAGAACTAAGGCCCACTCCTTTTTAAAATACTCATTAACACCATTCGTTTGATGCCCATATTGTACAAACAAATTCTAGGGTCACCCCTGGTCCACCTTTGTGGCGATATCTCGAAACGGCGTCCACCTATGGAACTAAGGATTACTCCCTTTTAAAATACTCATTAACACCTTTCATTTGATACCCATAACGTACAAACGCATTCTAGAGTCAACCCTGATCCACCTTTATGGCTATATCCCTAAATGGCGTCCACCTATAGAACTATGGCCCACTCCCTCATAAAATACTCTTTAATTCCTTTCATTTGATACACATGTCATACAAACACATTCCAGGGTTTCCCTCGGTTCATTTTCCTACATGGTTATTTTCCCTTATGTTGTCACCATAGCTCTCAACTGTGTATGTAATGTTCGGTTACACCCGAACTTAACCTTCCTTACTTGTTTTTACTCAATTACAAAAATAAAATGCATTAGACAGAAACAAATTTTTAAACAGATAACTTGATAAGCAGGCTAACGTGAATAGCCCATATATATTTCATTTTCTCTTTGCGGACGGGGCCGTGGGTAAAGGCTAATTTTTTTATAAACTTGACACGACGACTCGTATTTAGGTAGGAGAATGCTATGCGGACGGAGGTAGTTATAGACAACTGATATTGATTATATGCACGGTTGCCGCTATGCTCCATTTGGACCAAAAATGGTCCCTTCCAACCCCATTTGGTCCGCTGGTCCCTTTTTTTAATTTTGGTCATGTTTAGGCAGTAGGCACGATTTTGGTACTTTTCTTTCTTTCACGTAAAAATTCACAACTTTGCCCACAACATTTGCCACACTTTCATTAACCCACATAATTTTCAATTTATTTACCACAAAAATTGCTCAGTCAGTAAATATATCAGAACAATGAAATTTCACCAATTTTGTACCAAACTCCGCGTTGAGCAGTGAAGACGCGTAAAATAATTTAATCCTGAAGACGGTTACTGTAGGTAACCGAAATATATTGAAGAAAAGAAAAAAACTCAACAATTTTTGAAAATTTTATTTACAAAATTGGACCTAAAGCCGGCAAGAAAATTATTTATTTAAAAAAGAAAGGTCGCTAAAAACTTATAATAAAAAAATAATAGATTTTACTCTGTCAACAAAACGGTGTTTTCTATTAAACCAACAATAATTTTGTAGTTGGGTCAACAGATTGAACAATTACTTTTGACATAAATATGTGGCAAAACAACATTCGCATCGGTTAATAATGAACAGAAATATAAGGTAAAAGGACAACATCCATTGTTATTAATAACAGATACCTTATTAAATTAATGGGGGGACAGTAATGGGGAACAGTAATTTGACAGAGATTTTTGAAATTCAACAGCAAATCTGTAAACGTATTTTCAACAGATGAGCATTTGTTGATTTAACGGATTTATTCTTTGGATGTGATTTACCTGTGAACTCTGTTGTTTTGACCGCTTGATTCCACTGTATTTTTTTTCTGAGTGCAGTTGTTTCGATTTAACTGCAACCAAAGGTTGCCACGCGCGGCTCAAACCTGGGGTCAACGTGTAGCAACCTGGGCGTTAAACAAACGACTTCAAACAACAACCATCAAAACATTACAACTATTATATTTTTTTTTATAAACTTGACACGACGACTCGTACTTAGGTAAGAGAATGCTATGCGGTCGGCGGTAGTTATACACAACTGATATTTCTTATATGCACGGTTGCCGTTATGGTCCATTTGGACCAAAAATGGTCCCTTCCAACTCCATTTGGTCCGCTGGTCCCTTTTTTTAATTTTGGTCCTTTTTAGGCAGTAGGCACGATTTTGGTACTTTTCTTTCTTTTTCTTTCAGGTAAAAATTCACAACTCTGCTGACAACATTTGCCACACTTTCATTAACCCACATATAAATTTATTTACCACAAAAATTGCTCAGTCAATAAATATAGCAGAACAATGAAATTTCACCTAGGAGATATTTTAGGCGAGGCATTAATAAGAAAAGTGCTGGATCTAAGGGCAAACATATTACACGGACTTATCAGAAAATATTCTTGTTTTAGTATTCAGTTATTTCGATCGGGTATCAAACACTTTTCGTGATAGATTTTTTTCACTAGTTGTGCTTTTTTTAAATGCACGCGTGCCTCTAAGGAATTTGGCAGGGCGTGCCACTGATGAATTTAAAACTAAGGAAAATAATGAAACTAATTGGTTTTATGTTTGTTTTACTTGCCACTCAATTTATGTTCAAGCGTACCGAGAGATATTGAGATTTCGTAAAGAAATATATGCGAATGAAAGAGTAACACTTTAAAAATTCCTCACACAGCTCAATGAGTTCATGGAATTCCAGGAGTAGTGTGGTGTTAAAGCACGCAGAATTCTTGAAAACTAGCTTGGCATAAGAAAACTGGAAGTAAGGCAGGAATACTTCTCGAAGGCGGTAACTTTATAAGTGAATACCGAATCACGATTGAACACATTTATTTTTATATTCAGATTTTGAAGCAAATGCCAAAAAGATTTGATTTCGGAAGAGTGTTTTGTGTTTTATTCCCGTAGGTACAGAACCCCATAAACTCTAATAACAACATTATACTAATTTCTAATATCTCATCAAATGTAATCAGGATCCGTTATTGCACATTTGAAACTTTTAGGACGTTTGATTTTTAATCTTAGGTTTGGGGATAGATTCACTAAATGTGAGTTTTTCAAAAATCACACTGAATCTAGGCTATGGTATGAAATTTCAACGTTCAGGGGAAAAAGTAAGCATCTATAAAAATAGTATTACCAAAATTGCTTGATTTCATATATGATTTACTGAATTTGCCACATAGTTCGGCTACACCAGAACGCAAATTTTTGTCCCGTTTCTTACTAAAACCTAACTGCGCTATACATTTTATTTCATTGCCATTAACCATTAACCTATAGTTAGGAAAATACATAGATTTATCCTAGAATCTATAGGAAACCATGGAAACATCACCCCTTGTTTAATTCTCCTGGGCTTAAATTAAGCGTTCCTAAATAGAACAGAGGCCTGCCTGCCCCTGAGATAATTTTCGGTCAAATTTTTCAGACTTGCTGCAAAAGCAGGTACTGATGCCCGGCTAGTTGGTGTCCTCGACATCACAGCCATACAGGAAGCGCGATGGAAGTGGCATGACTAGGGTCTTGCAATGTCTACGGCAGTGGCACGGGAAGGGCCGTTGTTGGTTTTGTGGTGACATGACATCAAAGTCATGCTCGGCGACTTCAACGCCAGGGTGGGCAAGAAAGGGGTCTTCGGTCCTACAGTCGGAAAATTCAGCCTATGCGCTTTACGCAGATGTGAACATAATGCAGCGAATAAAAGCTCAAAGGCGTCGCTTCGGATAAAGACGCTCTGGCACAGAAAAGAATTCCTTTCGGCACCCGTATTTGGTAGCAGAGGAAGGGGGAGACTTCCACTGAGTTGGGACAAGACTTAGTCTTCCTTGATGCTACCAGTTTGCGTCTTTTATCGCGAAATAGGGATGACTGGCGTGACCTGCTGCGAAACGGCCAAAGCCACCTACGTGGCTAAACGCCAATGAATGATGACGAAGTAATCATTAAACTATTATGTCGGTATTATTCCAACTGACCTGCCATACTAGGCCATAACTGATCACGAAAAAAACTCTAAACATTTAGTACAACGAATTTCATAACACTCCGTAAATTTTAACTTTCTTTTTTTGAAATATTTATTATAATAGTTATGCCTTTGGTTTTACATATTGGAAAAACTCTTTAGCTGCCCCAACTGAGCTAGCAACTGATCTCTTCTGTCACCCCCGTTGCCCGAAAGGACGATCTCAGGTTCTACAATATAGTTGATATCAACGTCACAACTATCATTTCTTGCTATGCAAATGTTGTGAAGTGTGCAACAAGCTATAATGAACTTCGTCATGGTTTCGACATTGTGAAATCTAGGTGCATTAGCTGGCGAAACCGAAATTTTAGGACACCAAACGCGTTTTCAATTTATCCGCGCGTTTGGAAAAATTTTAGATTGGACTTCTTCTCTGTTTCGCACATATTTCCATAATCTCGAAATGGTGTTAAAAATATTCACGAAGAGGATAGGCAGCATCGCCCAGCAAGTGGTGTTTTGGTGCGCATGCATTTTGCAATGCACTTCCAATGAACGATAATTTTAAAATCCCTGAGTCATGAATTTTACTTGGAATATCTGTGTACACGTCAAAAAAAACGTAGATTTGCATCGCATATTCTTTGTAGGGATATTGAAACAGAGTCGTGCCTGTTTGTATAAGTTGAACGGATTTTACCCTTAGGCTTTCTGGCGGTAATGTACGTACCATGTATACAACGCAAAACGTCTGGAAACCCAGCAATCTGTACAAGATAAAATTTTAAATAATGCATTTATTAGGTTAATTTTTTCCATGTATAAAATAATGAAATTTTTATTTCAAGTTTATTTTCTGGAGGCCTTGCGCGTACTCCGATATTTGCGGTTACATTAATATAACTAACTTCTAAATCTAATTGTTAGTCCTATAAATACCTTAAAGCGGGTCGGCTATACATTAAGGGACCAATTGGGTTTATTCGTAAACCTAAGGGGTTTGACCTTAAAAAATTTGCACATAGGTAATCAGGGAGTTCCCCAACTAGAACCAGTGAGTAATTTTTAATTGTTATTAACAATAGTATAACTATCACTTTTTATCTACAAACGAACACTTTCACAAGAATTTTATATATAAGTACACTCTAAAATGTTTATAAAACCACAACCAACTATTTTCTTTTGTTTAAATTTACGTATTGTTGTAAAATTTAATAGTTTATTTGTTTACTTTCCGAGAACATAAGCATACAGCCATTTTATCTAATTCACTTCTTGCTTGGTGCTACCAGATGCTTTAAATTGTACCAACGAATGAAAAATGTTTTAAATAGTACCAACGAGGAAAACTAACCTTTTTCATTCAACTCCGTATATTTATTTCACGAAAAGATAGAAAATCATGTTAGTAATTATGTAATTATGTCTAATTGAATTATAGAAAAGCACCCGGAATTAAGTAAATAAGACTCATTGTTAGGTCGATGTTGGTTTCTTCTTTTTGAAAGATCCAGTCGTATAAAGGGAATAACTCTATCAGACATTGTTAGTATAAATCTTCTCAAAAGTTATCTTTGAAATTTTTGTAACGTCTCGTTTGTATTCATTTCTCAATACTTTCTTGCAAATTCTTTACCAAGAATTAGGGTAAGATTAGTACGATTATATTAAGAGCGCATTATGTAATAATATTGAAAAGTTAAAAAAAACATACAAGGATGAAATGTTATTGAATTTAAAATTTAAACTCTAAAAAATGTTGTGCTAATTTCGTAACAATCGTTTTCCGGGTATGAATGTGAAGAGGTAAGGTAAGAGTGACTATGGGGCCTTAAAAACCTTTTTTTTTGCGCGATAAAGGCCATGGTAGGGTGGGCACGGAAGCGCGAGCGCGAGTCCATCTTCGCTGCTCTTAATGTGTAAACCGTCTTAGTTTCCGTACTCTTCGTTTTTTTTTTTAGAGTCAGTGTTACCCGTTCGCTGGATCCAAAATTTTATTTATTCTCCTTATCTAATTAGGTTTGGTTAGATTGAACTGGCCGGTCCATGAGGACCTCACATAAACTGATTGAGTCCGTAGTGTTACCAGAAGTTTGTTTTAACGACCAAACTGAAAAACCCTATCAAAAACCAGGACCTATGTTATAAAATAACTCCGTCCTCTTGGCAAATACTAGAAGCTTCCTAGGACTTAAGCCACTCGCTGCTTCTAGATCTGACAGCTGTATCACTCCTAATAGCTGGAGTCTTAGCCTGGCAAGTGCAGGGAACGAGCACAGAACATGCTCGATCGTTTCCTCGTCCAACCCGCACTTCATACATCTGCTATCACTGACCAAGCCTAATTTAAAGGCATGTGACGCCAGAAGGCAGTGTCTAGTCAGAATACCCGCCATGAATCTACAGTCCTCTCTTTTTAATGATAGAAGCAACTGTGTTAGTCTAAGGTTGTAAGACCTACATATAATCTTCGACACTTTACAGCCCCACGCTTGAACCCACGCCTTTCCCGCTTGGTCGATCATATGCCCCTCTCGCCTTCTCTTAATTTCGCCTAGTCTAATTGGGACGTCTACGAAGCAAGCTTCACGTTATGCGCCTTTTTAGCTAGTTCATCTGCTTTTTCATTCCCATCTATTGCCATATGCCCTGGGACCCAATATTGATGTATGCTTCTCCCTGTCCCGATTCTCTCCAGAGACTGCTTACACTCTAACATGCATTTAGATGCTGTGCTATGCGGGATTATTGCCTTAATTGCTGCTTGACTGTCAATATAAAAGTTAACACGGTTGCAGCTTAAGCTATTATCTTCCAGGGTTTTTACTGCTCTGGTTACGGCTAATATTTCCGCTTGGAAAACGCTACAGTAATCCGACAGCCTGTAGGATCTGCTTATTTCCGGATCAGCGCAGTATACTGCAGACCCTACTCCTTCCACTACCTTGGAATCATCGGTGTACACATGTATCGCCTCGTCCGCCATTTGCGCACCCTTGCGCCAACTGCCCACCTCTATTGTGGCCTTATGATCTCCCTCGAAGCGGAGATAGGGAATCAGGTAGTCTGTTCGTCTTGTGATTGATGTCGCTATACTACTATGTCCATATGGTCGGCGCTCAAGCCGCCCCGAAGCACCGAGCCTGGTTGCGGCCATTAATGCTTTGTTCTTTGCTACCAGGTCTAAAGGCGAAATGTGCAGAATGGCATACAGTGCAGCCGTCTGGGTTGTTTTCAGGGCTCCCGTAATGCTAAGCATCGACAGTCTGCATACCCCCTGTAATTTTTTGAGGTATGTTGTTTTTTGTGTGGCTTTACACCAAACAAGGACTCCATAGTATAGAATATGGCTTGAAATCGCTGTAAAAACTCAATGAGAAAGAGAGGGCGATAGGCCCCACGTACACCCCAGCATTCGTTTACATGCATAGAGTGTCGTTGAGGCCTTCCTGACCCTCTCCTCCACGTTGAGCTTCCATGACAGCTTACTGTCTAGGATGATTCCTAGATATTTTGTGCAAGGTTTCTCATGTAAGGTCACCCCTCCTAACTTAGGCCTGACCCAATTTGGGACCTTCTACCTCTTTATAAACAAGACCATATCCGTCTTCTCCGCATTGACTTTCAACCCGACATTAGATGCCCAGGTATGAATATCCCGAAGCGCCCGATCCATCAAAGAACTAAAGTTGGAAGGCACTTTCCACTTATGACAATTGCAACGTCATCTGCGTAAGCCGTAAGTTTTACGGGTCCCTCATCGAATTGCCTGAGAAGTTGGTTGATGACCAGCGTCCACAGCAGAGATGATAGCACCCCTCCCTCCGGCGTACCCCTGTCCACTGATTTCGTGGCCTCGTACAATCCCCATTGTGATGTAATCTTTCTGCAATTTAACATGCAGCCGATCCATCTGATTAAAGCAGGATGTACTTTAATGTAATTAAGACCATCCATAATCGCCCATTTTGCAACATTATTGAAAGCACCGGCAATGTCCAAGAAAACTCCTAGAGCATACTCCTTATATTCCACCGATCTTCCCCGCCTTTGGTAGAAAAGCTACACGAGCAGTTGTCCAAGAGTGTGGTACATGATTCAGTCTTATGCACCCATCGAATATTATTTTAAGCCATTCCACGACAGCCCTACTTGATACTTGTAGCATGGCCGGGAATATACCATCTGGGCCCGGCGATTTAAACTTAGAAGACGTCTTCACTGCCCACTCGATCTTGGTATCGGTCGCCAAGCCCGGCACTACTAGCTCCGTGATCGAAGCGTGACTGATGTCTGCTGGCTCCTCTAAACCGTCTCCCGATGGGAAATGTGTATCGAGAAGCATCTCAAAGGATTCCTCACTATTACGTGACCATTCCCCGTTCTCTTTCTTTATTAGTCCGTGGACTATGTTTCCCTTTGCTAGGACTTTTTTCAACCGTGCTGTTTCGCTGGAGCACTCTATGTCCGTACAGAAACCTTTCCATGAGTTTCTCTTCGCCCTGGTAATTTCACGCTTGTAGGTCCTCAGTAGATCCCTGTACTCGTCCCGACACGCTTCGCTTGCGGCGGTCTTTGCGAGCTTAAACATTTCTTTTACCTGTCTTCTTAGAAGACTCATTGCTCATTGCTCCAGCATGGCGGCTTTGCTTTTCCTCTGAATCTTCTTAGAGGGCAAGCTTTGTTATAGGTAGTCATAAGCGTCCTTGTTAGGAATTCATTCGACTCCCCCAGTTCCTCTACATTAGCAACCTCTTTGGGTTGTCCCAGTTTTGTTTCAACATGTTTCTGGAATTTAGTCCAGTTCGTTGACCTAGGGTTGCTAAAGGTTCCTCCCTTCTCTACCCTCTTAAGGGGTGCTGAAGCTGATATACGCATGGTCGGAGAAGGATGGGCTATCAAGAACAATCCAATCATACCTTGATATATCACGCTCGGAGCTCAATGTAATATTCAGAACATTGCTGGATGTTGGACCAATGTATGTAGGGACATTTCCCCTGTTGGCTATCTGCAAATTGGTTTGCAGGATGTAACATAATAGAGATTCGCCTCTATCGTTCGTATCTGTTCCTCCCCACGAATTGTGGTGCGCATTTGCATCTGCGCCTATGAACAACCGCCCTTGGCTCCCTTCCTCCTGTGCTAGCCTTTTGCACTCCATCGGTGGAACCTCCGCAGCATGGGCCATGTAGCAGGACGACAGGATAAATGCCTGCTTATTCTTTTGCTCAACGGTCACCACTACGAGATCCTCAGTGGTGTAATTAGGCAGCATATATGAATGCAGCTGTTTCCTTACCATTACTACAGCTCGCACCCGTCCTTCCGTTTGCGCGTGGTAAACGCCAAACCCGCGCGCGCTAAGTCCAGAAACCTTTTTTCCCGATGAGAGCCACGGCTCCTGGATCAGCGCTACGTCAAACGAACCCTCCTCAAGGGTTAGGATGAGTCCGCTCGACGCCACTTTACTGTGTTGGAGGTTTATCTGTAGGACTCGCAGCACCATTGGGCTGTTTGTCCCCCTCCAGCACCTTCGTCTTGACGTCGTCGTCCTCCCTTGCCCTTTTGGTTTAGAGTATTCGAGGCCCCCTTCAGCCTCTCGTGACTGTTGTGCCGGGTGTTCCTCTGTGCGAGTCACAGCACCATTTAGCGGTTGGTCATCTTCTAGCACGTTCGTGGTGACATCGGGGACCTCCACCTGTCTTTTTTCCCTTAGGTTTTTGAGGTCCTTTTCGACTTCGCCCACCTCTAGCGTGTTAGGGTTTTTATCCTCAGGACTTCTTTTCCTGAGTCGCATGTAAATTTTCCCAGTGCCAAAGGAAATTTTGCCAAGCTGCGTGTAAAAAATATCCTCCGCCTGCTTGTTTATTTGGAAGATGTAGAACTGACCATCCTCGGTAGGCCGAGATACAGTAAGTACCTTCCAATCCTGTGTCGGTATGTTCGGATTCTGATTCTGAAGAAGTCGCAGTGTATCCTCCGACTTCATCACGCATGGTATACATACCTTAACTTTTGGTACCGTGGGGATTTGCGCTTTATCCCCCACCTCAAACCGCGCGTTCGTGCCTTGCCTTTGGAGGTTTCGAACCACTTCCTCCAGCCACCGCAAGCTCGCGATGTTGTCGCACGCTATCATATTCACACCATTATACCATCCCCCCGAACCAAAGGTTGGACGGGGCTTACTTGGTTATTCCCGCATCATCTTAAGCATTAAGCTAATAAGCTCCCTTTCCACAGATCTCCACCTTTCAGTAGTCATTTGTCCGAAAGGACTGCTACGATCAACCAGTGCCACAGTCAGTGACTGCTTTGCCACATCACTCATCTTCTCGGGAAAAGCAGGAGTCTTAGTGTTATCTCCTTTTGGCACGTCCGAGAAAGCCGGAGCCTTAGCGTTAACTCTTTAGCGCCTCCGAGAAAGCCGGAGTCTTAGCGTTATCTCCCTTTGGCTTATCTCCTATTCCGTAGTTGGAACTTCCCTCTGACTCGCAGCTTTCGAGGTAGTTGCTACCTCGCTATTGGAGCCCATCTGTCTTTCAGCTTTGGGCCTACTTGTATTGTCTATGCCACTACCCTGCCTGACGGCTCTAGGACTGGGTACTTTCTGCCTCTTGAAAGCAAGCTTGTCGCCTTCCGCCGAACGTTGCCTCTTCATTCTGCCATTCGACGCTTCTTCCTCCTCGTACCGGTTGCAGAACCGAGGGTTTCTCGCAGAAAACCTTTTGAACTGCCTTCGACCTACTTCTACCGCTTCATGGGCCCATTCCAAGCGCCCATTCCAAGCGCTCGATCTCCACTTCTGTTGGGTCGACCACTGCTCCCAAGCGTTGTACAATTCTTAGGGCTGCACGGTACTGCGAGAGAGCTCTTTTACTTCCTCTGCTCCGTACCCTTCTCCACTCTTCTACTCCGTTTTCATTTGTGTGCTTCTCCAACACGGAGTTCATTGAATCAGCACTACTCTCGCTCCCCAAGTCCGACGCATCGCTTAATTCGTATTTGTCGTCCTTGGATTGCGACTCAATCCTCCTCTTTACATCGTCCTTATTACAATCAGGTAATGAGTCGTTCATCTTGGTCGTACGACCACCTGCACGACAAGGCGGGCTCAGCGGTCCAGTATTATATAAGGGGAAAGAACCGTCCGCCACAGCAGCGCTCCTTACTGTGGTAAGGCCATAAATACTTCCTGAGGTGGCCCGGTATAGGGAAGGCTCCGTTCGAATACAGCCGTCCAATAGGCACGGTCCGCATAACACCCTGGATTAGGGGGTTGGCAGTTCTTGGTCACAGACATCCCGCCGCCCTCCTATGAGGCGAAACGGCGTAGATGTCAGTCCTAAACAGCTCCGCCTCATAGTCGGGCGCTATGGAGTTCGGCTAAGCCCTCACACCAACGACAAGGTGCCTACCCTAGTGAGGGCCTTATCTAATTAACCACGGATATAAATTTTTTTGTGATACCTAAAAGAAAATAAGGGCTCTCTAATAATAATAATGTAATGACACCGATCTCGGAGAAGAGGTCGCGAACCACCCCAACCACTGCTTCGCTAGCTGCAAAGACGGCCCCGATAGACCTCGCTCTCGACGATCAACATTTGTGAGCTTTCCGGTATGAATACTTCTCGGTTACATTAGGTTCCTTTTCTTCTTTAGGAAGAGCTTAACGTCTTTGATTAAGGTGGAGTTTGGGTGATATCGTAGTGTATCGCCTTAAACCCACCCCCATAGAATCTTGGTGCGTATTTTAAGATCTTTACACTCAGAAAAAAAAAATTACAGTAATATCAACAGTTCTCTACTGTTAAGATCAAAAATGATTGAATTAACGGAAATCTGTTCATTTAGACATCATATTTAATGATATCAGCACTAACTGATAATTTCAGCGTTGATATAATGCATGACATTTTTGAAGGAGTTTCTCGTTATGAATTATCTCAATCACTCGTATACTTTATAAAGAAAAATTACTTTTCTCTAGATTTTTTATATACGCGCAAACAGAATTTTATGTACGGGGAAACGGAAATAGGGAATTTTTCAGGCCCTTTACAAATGCACAGTCTTCTTATTTCAACTTAAAAATGTCTGCAAGTGAAACACGAACTTTCACGCATTTTCTACCACTAATTATAGGAGACAAAGTGCCACGAAATGATGAAGTATGGAAGCTTGTCACGCTATTAATTAAAATCATAGATATTTGTCTATATTCGTCGTTCACTGAAAATGACATTGAACTTCTTACAGATAAGATATCCCGTCACCACGAACTTTATTTAAAGACATTTGGACCACTCAAGCCAAAATATCACTTCTTGGTTCACTATGGAACAGCAATAAAGGCCTGGACCTTTAAAGTATATTTGGTGTTTAAGATTTGAAGCGAAACATAAGCACTTGAAAAAATATACGTCAGTTTGTTATTCTCGCAAAAATATTTGTTATTCATTGGCAATTAAAACTTCTTATCAGTTCTCTCATTTTATTTTAAAATTTAACGAACTAATGCCATCTTTAATTCATAACGCAGATAAAAAACAAGTCAGTGAGGATACCACACATACAATTGAATTTTTCAGTCATATAACTTAGCAATAGAAAATTTCACTTTGGTTAACTCAGTGACATTCGAATTGTGTATAAAAAACAGTTTTACCTCTCAAGATTATCGCAAAATTTACAAAATATTCAAAATCGAAGGACTTTTAATTGACAAACAAAATCAATTGTTTATAGTTTCTTCCAAAATCGAATTGAGCAATTTTGATGAACATTACCAATCCTTTGTTGAAATTAATACGAAGGAAATGTGTTTTAATGAAATTGAATTCTTCACTATTCCTCCTATGCATATATATAGTATGACAGACGGTTTAGTTTATCTAAGAAATAAAATTTTGTAACTATTTCAATTTGGTGTTCGGCTAAAAATATCTGAAGTGAACCACTTTTTCTTATGGTCATACTTTAACAATAAAAGTTACTCGTGTTGTAGATTTTGGGCTGCAAAATCAGATTGTAAATTTTTTTTTTTGAAAAAAAGTTATTATTATATAAGAAATTGATTAATCAATATTTAAAAACCAAATACTTTAAAGCTAATTATTTAACTTATTATTTAATGTGATTATTGTTTATTGATCACACCAAATCTACAAAATTATTAACTTTTATTATTGAAGTACCACTATCAAAAAAAAAAGCGGCTCACTTCAGATATTTTTAGCCGTCTTTAATTTATTGTTAAAATAGTAAACTGAATAAATGACATATGCTTTTAGTATAAATGATATACAATAATACGAGTATATGTTTATGTAAAAACGAACACAATTCTGTAAAATGAAGTTTTTTACGTACTCAAATTTTATTTACTAATTATTGTTCAAAAAAGGACTGAATTTGTAAAGCACTTTCTATATACTATATATACATATGTAAAAACACTTTGTAAAAATGATTTTTTTTTATGTAGATATTGATGAGACAGGATTATAAATTTTTATTTAATGTGATATCCACATGTGTGGATGTTCAAGCCATAGATTTCCCTCCGTACTTATAATTTACTTATATGAAATAAATAATTACAAAGATGTATTTAAAACTGTATTTTTATTTGCTGAAATAAAAAAAAATAAATAATTTTCTTGCCGGCTTGAGGTCCAATTTTGTAAATAAAATTTTCAAAAATTGTTGAGTTTTTTTCTTTTCTTCAATATATTTCGGTTACCTACAGTAACCGTCTTCAGGATTAAATTATTTTACGCGTCTTCACTGCTCAACGCGGAGTGAACATAATGCAGCGAATAAAAGCTCAAAGGCGTCGCTTCGGATTAAGACGCCCCGGCACAGAAAAGAATTCCTTTCGGCACACGTATTTGGTAGCAGAGGAAGGGGAGACATCCACTGAGTTGGGACAAGACTTAGTCTCCCTTGATGCTACCAGTTTGCGTCTGATATCGCGAAATAGGGATGACTGGCGTCAAACGGCCAAAGCCGCCAAATAAATTTTCTGTAGCTACCCTGCCAACCATGACTACCCACTTTTAACCACTTTCTCCTGAAATTTCAAAACCATCAAACATTTCGGTGTCAAAAAATTTAAGTTTTTGGGATATTTTTCCGGGGTGGAAAAAATTTCCCATAAATAGAATGAGTGCGAATGAAAAAGCATGAGCGTCTTGCTTACAAATATCACAAAACAAGGCAAATAAAGAAAAATTATTTGACGCGCTCATTTCCAAATTTTAAAATCCAAACGTGAATTTTAAATTTTCGGAAAAAATTTCAAAGTATTAGCAATTAAATTGCGGAAAAGTGAAGCATCAAATTTATCGGAAACAGTTTCGAAGAATTTGCAATTAAATTGCCTAAACGAAAGCTGGATACAACAACGTTTTCTTCGTCGCAGGATTTGATAAGTATTCCAAAAATTCTAATAATAATATTCCAATTCTAATATTAATATATTATGGTGTCCAACATAATATACTAGAGATGAAACTGCGGTGATCTAATATATCTAATCTAATATATCTAATATATATTATAAATGGCAACGTTTGGATGTTTGCATGTTTAGATGTTTGGATGTTTGCATGTTTGTCCAGACGTTTGTCTTTGTGACTTAATCACGCAAGAAGGGCTGGACGGATTTGTATGAAATTTGGCATGCATATAGCCAATAGTCTAGAAGGATCTACTAGCTATATATTTTTCAAAAGGGGCGTGGTCTCCGCCCCCTAGGAACAGTTATAATTTAATTATTATATTTTTTTGTCTTTGCGACTGAATCACGCCAGAACGGCTTCACGGATTTTGATGAAATTTGGGACAGAGATAATAGGCTACTGGCGATTTTTTTTTCGAACATGGAAAGGGGGTCACACGACCCCTTCGAATAATTACTTTTTAACAATTTTTACACATTATAACTTTACGTATACTGACCTTCACCAATATTACAAACTCAATGGGTGAAATAAGTCGAGGGCTTACAAAGTGAGCAGTGTACACCCCTCCTTTCCCCCTCGTGCAAAATCTATAAATTGTTATAACTCAATGTAAATTTTGTCCTAAAATCAATAATTTTTGGTATCTGGCTCATACAGATCGAGATCTAAACAATTTTGGAAAAACGATCAGTGGTACTCTCCTCCTACCGCCATCCGCCCTCTTCAATTGTTTTTATTAGCACGCTTTTATTAGCTTTACCTGTATGTTTCTTTGTAACTCTTCATTCGCTCCAACGCGCCTGTTGCCTTATTAACATGGTTTTATAATTATCTTCACCCTATTTGTAATCCCTTTTGGGTCATATCGAGACCCTTCCGGGATCATTTCTGGATGGTTTTCGGGATCCGTCCGCGATTATTCTGGCCTTTTTCGGGACTATTCCGGGATTATTTTGGGACCCTTCCGGGATCATTTGTGTATAGTTTTCGGGATCCGTCCGGGATTCCGTCGGTATTATTTTGGGACATTTTGGGACTATTCCGGGATCATTCCGGGACTATTTCGCGATCATTTGGGGACCCTTCCGGCATCATTTCTGGACGGTTTTCGGGATCCGTCCGGGATCCCGTCGGGGTAATTTCGGAACTTTTTCTCGACTAAGACGGGATCATTTGGGGACCCTTTCGGCATCATTTCTGGATGGTTTTCGGGATCCGTCCGGATCCCGTCGGGGTCATTTCTGGACTTTTTCTCGACTGATACGGGATCATTTGAGGACCCTTTCGGCATCATTTCTGGATGGTTTTCGGGTTACGTCCGGATCCCGTCAGGGTCATTTCGGGGCCCTTTCTCGACTAATACGGGATCATTTGGGGACCCTTTCGGCATCATTTCTCGATGGTTTTCGGGATCCGTCCGGGATCCCGTCGGGGTTATTTCGGGACTTTTTCTCGACTAATACGGGATCATTTGGGGACCTTTTCGGCATCATTTCTGTATGGTTTTCGGGATCCGTTCGGGATCCCTTCAGGGTCATTTTGGGACTTTTTCTCGACTAATACGGGTTCCTTTGAGGTACCTTCCGGCATCATTTCTAGATGGTTTTCGGGATCCATCAGAGATCCCGTCGGGGTCATTTCTGGACTTTTTCTCGACTAATACGGGATCATTTGGGGTAGCTTCTGGCATCATTGCTAGATGGTTTTAGGGATCCGTCCGGTATCCCGTCTTGGTCATTTCGGGACTTTTTCTTGACTTATACGGGATCATTTGGGGACCCTTTCGGCATCATATCTGGATGCTTTTCGGGATCCGTCCGGGAACCCGTCGGGGTTATTTCGGGACTTTTTCTCGACTAATACGGGATCATTTGGGGACGCTTTCGGCATCATTTCTGGATGGTTTTCGGGATCCGTCCGGGATCCCGTAGGGGTCATTTCGGGACTATTTCGGGATCATTTGGGGTACCTTCCGGCATCATTTGTAGATGGTTTTCGGGATCCGTCCGGGATCCCGTCGTGGTAATTTTGGGACTTTTTCTCGACTAATACAGGATCATTTAGGGTACCTTCCGTCATCATTGCTAGATGGTTTTCGGGATCCGTCCGGGATCCCGTCTTGGTCATTTCGCGACCTTTTCTCGACTTATACGGGATCATTTGGGGACCCTTTCGGCATCATATCTGGATGCTTTTCGGGATCCGTCCGCGAACCCGTCGGGGTCATTTCGGGACTTTTTCTCGACTAATACGGGATCATTTGGGGACGCTTTCGGCATCATTTCTGGATGGTTTTCGGGATCCGTCCGGGATCCCGTCTTGGTCATTTCGGGACTTTTTCTCGACTTATACGGGATCATTTGGGGACCCTTTCGGCATCATATCTCGATGCTTTTCGGGATCCGCCCGGGAACCCGTCGGGGTCATTTCGGGACTTTTTCTCGACTAATACGGGATCATTTGGGGACACTTTCGGCATCATTTCTGGATGGTTTTCGGGATCCGTCCGGGATCCCGTCAGGTTCATTACGGATCTATTTCGGGATCCTTTGGGGTACCTTCCGGCATCATTTCTATATGGTTTTGAGGATCCGTCCGGGATCCCGTCGGGGTCATTTCGGGACTATTTCGGGATCATTTGGGGTACCTTCCGACATCATTTCTAAATGGTTTTCGGGATCCGTCCGGGATCCCGTCAGGTTCATTACGGAACTATTTCGGGATCCTTTGGGGTACCTTCCGGCATCATTTCTATATGGTTTTGAGGATCCGTCCGGGATCCCGTCGGGGTCATTTCGGGAATTTTTCTCCACTAATACGGGATCATTTGGGGACGCTTTCGGCATCATTTCTGGATGGTTTTCGGGATCCGTCCGGTATCCCGTCGGGGTCATTTCGGAACTATTTCGGGATCATTTGGGGTACCTTCCGGCATCATTCGGGACTTTTTATCGACTGGTATCGCATCATTTGGGGACCCTTTCGGCATAATTTTTGGATGGTTTTCGGGATCCGTCCGGGATCCCTTCCGGGTCATTTCGGAACTTTTTCGGGACTATTTCGGGATCATTTGGGGTATTTTCCGGCATCATTTCTGTATGGTATTCGGGATCATTTGGGGTCCCTTCCGGCATAATTTCTGGATGGTTTGCGGTCATTTCGGGACTATTAGGGGATCATTTGAGGACATTCCGGCATCACTTCTGGATAGTTTTTGGGATCCGTTCGGGATCCCGTCGGGGTAATTTCTGGACTTTTCAGAGATTGTTTCGGGATTATTTTGGGCCCTTCCAAGATCATTTCTGGATGGTTTTCGAGATCTGTCCGGGATCCCGTCAGGGTCATTTAGGAGTCCGTTCGAGATCCCGTCAGGGTCATTTCGGGAATATTAGGGGATCATTTGAGGACCTTTCCGGCATCATTTCTGGAAAGTTTTCGGAATCCGTCTGGGATCCCGTCGGGGTCATTTCAGGACTTTTTCGGGACTAATACGGGATCATTTTGGGACCCTTCCGGAATCATTTCTGTATGGTTTTCGCGATCCGTCGTGGATCCCCTAAGGACCCTTCCTGGATATTTTCTGGATGGTTTTTGAGAACCGTCCGGGAGCCCGTCAGGGTCATTCGGGAATATTTCGGGATCATTTTGGTACCCTTCAGGCATCATTTCTTTGTGGTTCTCTGGATAAGTCTAGAATCGTGTCGTTGTCATTTCGGGTTTTTTGGGACTATTCCGGGAACACCCCCCCCCCCCTCCTTTCCCCTCTCGTGCAAAATCTATAAATTGTTATAACTCAATGTAAATTGTGTCCTAAAATTTTTTGTATCTGGCTCATACAGATCGAGATCTAAACAATTTTGGAAAAACGATCAGTGGTACTCTCCTCCTCCCGCCATCCGCCCTCCTTCAATTGTTTTTATTAGCACGCTTTTATTAGCTTTACCTGTATGCTTCTTTGTAACTCTTCATTCGCTCCAACGCGCCTGTTGCCTTATTAACATGATTTTATAATTATCTTCACCCTATTTGCAATCCCGTTTGGGTTATATCGAGACCCTTCCGGGATCATTTCAGGACGGTTTTCGGGATCCGTCCGGGATCCCGTCCGGGTCATTTCGGAACTTTTTCTCGACTAAGACGGGATCATTTGGGGACCCTTTCGGTATCATTTCTGGATGGTTTTCGGGATCCGTCCGGATCCCGTCGGGGTCATTTCTGGACTTTTTCTCGACTGATACGGGATCATTTGAGGACCCTTTCGGCATCATTTCTGGATGGTTTTCGGGTTACGTCCGGATCCCGTCAGGGTCATTTCGGGGCCCTTTCTCGACTAATACGGGATCATTTGGGGACCCTTTCGGCATCATTTCTCGATGGTTTTCGGGATCCGTCCGGGATCCCGTCGGGGTAATTTCGGGACTTTTTCTCGACTAATACGGGATCATTTGGGGCCTTTTCGGCATCATTTCTGTATGGTTTTTGGGATCCGTTCGGGATCCCTTCAGGGTCATTTTGGAACTTTTTCTCGACTAATACGGGTTCCTTTGAGGGACCTTCCGGCATCATTTCTAGATGTTTTTCGGGATCCATCAGGGATCCCGTCGGGGTCATTTCTGGACTTTTTCTCGACTAATACGGGATCATTTGGGGTAGCTTCCGGCATCATTGCTAGATGGTTTTAGGGATCCGTCCGGTATCCCGTCTTGGTCATTTCGGGACTTTTTCTTGACTTATACGGGATCATTTGGGGACCCTTTCGGCATCATATCTGGATGCTTTTCGGGATCTGTCCGGGAACCCGTCGGGGTTATTTCGGGACTTTTTCTCGACTAATACGGGATCATTTGGGGACGCTTTCGGCATCATTCCTGGATGGTTTTCGGGATCCGTCCAGGATCCCGTCGGGGTCTTTTCGGGACTATTTCGGGATCATTTGGAGTACCTTCCGGTATCATTTCTAGATGGTTTTCGGGATCCGTCCGGGATCCCGTCGTGGTAATTTCGGGACTTTTTCTCGACTAATACAGGATCATTTAGGGTAGCTTCCGTCATCATTGCTAGATGGTTTTCGGGATCCGTCCGGGATCCCGTCTTGGTCATTTCGCGACTTTTTCTCGACTTATACGGGATCATTTGGGGACCCTTTCGGTATCATATCTGGATGCTTTTCGGGATCCGTCCGGGAACCCGTCGGGGTTATTTCGGGACTTTTTCTCGACTAATACGGGATCATTTTGGGACGCTTTCGGCATCATTTCTGGATGGTTTTCGGGATCCGCCGGGATCCCGTCTTGGTCATTTCGGGACTTTTTCTCGACTTATACGGGATCATTTGGGGACCCTTTCGGCATCATATCTCGATGCTTTTCGGGATCCGTCCGGGAAACCGTCGGGGTCATTTCGGGACTTTTTCTCGACTAATACGGGATCATTTGGGGACGCTTTCGGCATCATTTCTGGATGGTTATCGGGATCCGTCCGCGATCCCGTCGGGGTCATTTCGGGACTATTTCGGGATCATTTGGGGTACCTTCCGGCATCATTTCTAGATGGTTTTCGGGATCCGTCCGGGATCCCGTCAGGGTCATTTCGGTACTATTTCGGGATCATTTGAGATACCTTCCGGCACCATTTCTAGATGGTTTACGGGATCCGTTCGGGATCCCGTCAGGTTCATTACGGAACTATTCCGGGATCCTTTGGGGTACCTTCCGGCATCATTTCTATATGGTTTTGAGGATCCGTCCGGGATCCCGTCGGGGTCATTTCGGGAATTTTTCTCGACTAATACGGGATCATTTGGGGACGCTTTCGGCATAATTTCTGGATGGTTTTCGGGATCCGTCCGGTATCCCGTCGGGGTCATTTCGGAACTATTTCGGGATTATTTGGGGTACCTTCCGGCATCATTTCTAGATGGTTTTCGGGATCCGTCCGGGATCCCGTCAGGGTCATTTGCGTACTATTTCGGGATCATTTGAGGTACCTTCCGGCACCATTTCTAGATGGTTTTCGAGATCTGTCCGGGATCCCGTCAGGGTCATTTCGGGACTATTAGGGAATCATTTGAGGACCTTTCCGGCATCATTTCTGGATAGTTTTCGGAATCCGTCTGGGATCCCGTCGGGGTCATTTCAGGACTTTTTCGGGACTAATACGGGAACATTTTGGGACCCTTCCGGAATCATTTCTGTATGGTTTTCGCGATCCGTCGTGAATCCCCTAAGGACCCTTCCTGGATATTTTCTGGATGGTTTTTGAGAACCGTCCGGGAGCTCGTCAGGGTCATTCGGGACTATTTCGGGATCATTTTGGTACCCTTCCGGCATCATTTCTTTGTTGTTCTCTGGATAAGTCTAGAATCGTGTCGTTGTCATTTCGGGTTTTTTGGGACTATTCCGGGAACTTTTGGAGACCCTTCATTTCTAGATGGTTTTCGGGATCTGTCCGCGATAGCGCCGGGGTCATTTCGTGAATTTTTCTGGATAATTTCGGGATCATTTGGGGATCCTATCAGGTTATCAGCTCATTTAGTTCTTTTTTTACTCAATTACAAAAATAAAATGTATTAGACAGAAACATCTTTTTAAACAGATAACTTGATAAGCAGGCTAACGTGAATATCCCATATATTTAATTTTCTCCTTGCGGACGGGGCCGCGGGTAAAGGCTAGTATATTATAAATGGGAAAGTTTGGATGTTTGGATGTTTGTGCAGACGTTTGTCTTTGTGACTCAATCACGCAAGAACGGCTGGACCGATTTGGATGAAATTTTGCACACGTATAGCCAATAGTCTAGAAGGATCTACTAGCTATATTTTTTTGAAAAAGGGGGAGGTCTCCGCCCCCTAGGAACAGTTATAATTTAATTATTGTATTTTTTCGCCTTTGTGACTGAATCACGCCAAAACGGCTACACGGATTTTGATGAAATTTGGGACACAGACAATAGTCTACTGGCGACTTTTCGGTCATTTCGGGACTTTCGGGATTCCCTTCCGGGATCATTTCTGCATAGTTTTCGGGATCCGTTCGGGATCCCGTCGGGGTTATTTTGGGACATTTTCGGGACTATTCCGGGATAAATTAGGGACCAATTCGCGATCATTTGGGGACCCTTCCGGCATCATTTCTGGATGGGTTTCGGGATCCGTCCGGCATCCCGTCGGGGTATTTTCGGGATCATTTGCGTACCTTTGAGAGATAAATTCTTGATGGTTTCCGGGATCACTATGGGACTTTTTCGAAGTAATTTTGGGTCCCTTCCGTAATCATTTCTGGATGGTTTTCGGGATCCGTCCGGGATCCCGTCGGGATCATTTCGGGACTTTTTCTCGACTAATACGGGATCACTTGTGAACCCTTTCGGCATCATTTCTGGATGGTTTTCGGGATTCGTCCGGGATCCCGTCAGGGTAATTTCGGAACTATTAGGGGATCATTTGAGGACCTTTCCGGCATCATTTAATGATAGCTTTCGGGATCCGTCCGGGATCGCGACGGGGTACCTACCGGCATCATTTCTGGATTGTTTTCGGTATCCGTTCGGGATCCCCTCGGGGTCATTTCGGGACTTTTTCGGGATCATTTGGGTTCCCTTCCGGCATCATTTCTGGATGGTTTTCGGAATTCGCCGGGATCCCGTCGGGTTCATTTCAGGACTTTTTCGGGATCATTTGGGGTACCTTCCGGCATCATTTCTAGATGGTTTTCTGGATCTGTCCGGGATCCCGTCTGGTCATTTCGAGACTTTTTCGCCACTAATACGGGATCTTTTGGGGACCCTTTCGCCATCATTTCTGGATGGTTTTCGAGATCCGTCCGGTATCCCGTCAGGGTCATTTCGGCACTATTTGGGGATCATTTGGGAACCTTTCCGGCATCATTTCTGGATAGTTTCCGGGATCCTTCGGGGATCCCTTCAGGGTCATTTCGGGACTATTAAGGGATCATTTGAGGACCTTTCCAGGATCATTTCTGGATAGTTGTCGGGATCAGTCCGGGATTTCGTCGGGGTCATTTCGGGGCTTTTTCTCGACTAATACGGAATCATTTGAGGATCTTTCCGGCATCATTTCTAGATGGATTTCGGGATCCGTCCGGGATCCCATCAGGATCATTTTGGGACTATTAGGTGATCATTTGAGGGCCTTTCCGGCATCATTTCTGGATGGTTTTCGGTATCCGTTCGGGATACCGTCGAGGTCATTTCGGGATAATTTGGGTTCCCTTCCGGCATCATTTGTGGATGGTTTTCGGGATCCAGTAGGGGTAATTTCAGGACTTTTTCGGCATCATTTGGGGTACCTTCCGGCATCATATCTAGATGGTTTTCTGGATCCGTTCGGGATCTCGTCGGGGTCATTTCGAGACTTTTTCGCATTAATACGGGATCATTTGAGGACCCTTTCGCCATCATTTCTGGATGGTTTTCGGGATCCCTTTCGTTTCCCGTCAGGGTCATTTTGGCACTATTTGGGTATCATTTGGGAACCTTTCCGGCATCATTTCTGGATAGTTTCCGGGATCCATCGGGGATCCCTTCAGGGTGATATCGGGACTATTAAGGGATAATTTGAGGACCTTTCCGGCATCATTTCTGGATAGTTTTCGGAATCAGTCCGGGATCCCGTCGGTGTCATTTCGGAACTTTTTCGGGAAGCTTTGGGGTCCCTTCCGTCGTCATTTGTGGCTGGTTTCGGGATCCGTAAGGGACCCCGTCGGGGGCATTTCGGGACCTTTTCTCGACTAATACGGGATAGTTTGAGGGTCTTTCAGGCATCAGTTCTGAATAGTTTTCGGCATCCGTGAGGGATCCCGTCGGGGTCATTTCGGGACTTTTTCGGGATCATTTGGGGTCCCTTCTCGCATCATTTCTGGATGATTTTTTTTCAGGACTCTTTCGGGATCATTTGGGTCTCTTCCGGAATCATTTCTGCATTGTTTTCGGGATCCTTAAGGGATCCCGACGGGGTCATATCGGAACTATTTCGGGATCATTTGGTGTACCCTCCGGCATCATTTCTAGATGGTTTTCGGGATCCGTCCGGAATCCCGTTGGGGTCATTTCGGGACTTTTTCTCAGCTGATACGGGATCACTTGGGGACCCCTTCGGCATCATTTCTGGATGGTTTTAGGGATCTGTCCGGGGTCCCGTCGGGGTCAGTTAGGGATCCGTTTGAGATCCCGTCAGGGCATTTCGGGACTTCTTAGGGACTATTTCGGGATCATTTCTGGATGGTTTTCGGGATCCCTTCGGGGTCATTTCAGGATTTTTCGGGGCTAATACGGGATCATTTGGGGACCCTTCCCGCATCACTTCTGGATGGATTTCGGGATCTGTACGGGAACCCATCAGGGTAGTTTCGGGACTTTTCGGGACTAATTCGGGATCATTTGGGGACCCTTTAGGGGTCATTCCATGAAATTTTCTGTATTATTTCGGGATCATTTGGGGACCCTTCCGGCATCAATTCTTGATCGTTTGCCGGATCCATCAGGGTCATTTCGGGACCATGTTGGGATCATTTGGGGACCCTTCCGAGGTCATTTCTGGATTGGTCCAGGATGCCGTAGGAGTCAGTTTGAGATTTTTTTTGTTACTTTTATCGGGTATTTTTGGAACCCTTCAGAGATCACATCTGGATCCATGCGGGATCCCTACGGGCTCATTTTCGGACTATTTCGGGATCATTTTGGGACCCTTCCGGAATCAATTCTCTATGGTTTTCGCGATCCGTCGTGGATCCCTCGGGGTCATTTCGGAACTTTTTCGGAGCTTTTTCTGGTCGGGATAATTTAGATTAGATTATATTATTATTTATTTCATTATTCTCATAAGTGTATGTACATATTCGATAGCTTAATTTTACATGTCTACAATATCATTACTTAGAGAATAGTTAGTGACATCTTTATTTTATATAATAAAAATAGTGTTGTATGTCAAATCATGTTTTAACAAATTCAATTGTATAAGTAGTAGTAGTGGGGTGAACAAAAAAAATACAAGATATATATAAAAAAATTTATTTAAAATGAGAATAAAATATTTCAAAAATAAATTGACTAAATTAAGTTATGAAATAATTTGAAGAAAGAAGATAAAAGCTAAGTTTACAGAATTCCTCATAATAAAACAGGAAAAAGAAAATTCAAAACTATACAATGCTTATATAAAAGTAAAGACTATATTATACAACGTAGTGCATCAAAATTTCTATCTGGTTGGTATCAAACTCAAGAAGCCAAGTTTTTATTTTTTTTAAAAACACACATCTGGATTTAATGTCTCGTATGTTTTCTGGAAGGGAATTAAAAAGTTTGCATGATAAGACAGTATAGGAATTTCTAAACAATGTTGTTCGAAAAACTGGCAAAGAAACAAGTATGCTATGCTTACTACGACATACCTCGTGTTGGATTTTGCAAATAGCCACCTCTCATGTAAAAATTTTTAAAACTTTGTAATAGAACAAATGCCAAACAGGGAATATATTTGATCTTCTAAATAAGTCAAAGGAGTGAGTCCGACGTGGACAATCAAAAATCTCTCTTACCGCACATTTTTGCAGTACAGTTAATTGATTTATTTTATTGGAGTGAGCCCCACCCCAGCACCTTATTCCATATTCTAATTTTTAATGAACTATACCATAATAAATTGTTTTCAGTGTATGGTTTGGAACGTATTTTCTGAGACGGTAAAGTATACGATTTGTTGAAAGTAAGTATTTTCTTAGAGTTGCGATTTGCTCATTCCAGTTTAGATTACAGTCAATTGTGACTCCTAGGTATTTGAAACTATTCACTTTTTCAATTTCAAAGCAGTTAGAGTCACATGCTGTATTATTATGAACACTCATAACGATGGTTGGAGCACTTACTATATAGGATATTACGTTTGCATATTGCACTGTGAAAAGTTATATTAAGATCTTATGCTTCTTGAAGTTTTGGACTAAAGCACATTAATTTGGTTTTATTGCTGACAACCTGTTTATGTTCCGCAAACCATGACCGAAGTATGTGTATATCGTGGCTAAGATCCGCTATCAAATTTAAAGGATCCGTTGAGTTATATGCAATTCCTAGGTCATCCGCAAATGCTACGACTTTGCCCTTAAAAGGGTGAATAAATAGTGAGTTCACATAGATAAGGAATAATATGGGACCAAGAACCGATCCTTGTGGTACACCAGAGTTTATGACTTTGGTCTCACTAAGAGTGTTGCCTATTTTCACCCTTTGGGTTCGATTTCCTAAATAAGAAACAAACCAATTGTATAACAAGCCACGAATTCCCAAATTATAAAGCTTATTTAAAAGACGGCCATGATCAACCATATCGAATGCTTTTGTAATGTCCACAAAAAGCCCAACACAATCTTTTTTTGAATCTATACCCTTGTATATAGTTGAGCAGAAGTCCAAAACAGCATCTTCCGTAGAAAAACCATCCCTGAAACCAAATTGCAAAGGACTAAGAAAATTTATTTTTTCAAAGTAGGATAACTTCCTTACTTTTACAATTTTTTCAAAAATTTTAGTAATTGATGACAAAAGTGAAATCGGCCTATAGTTAGCCATATCTTTTTTATTACCTTTCTTGAAAATCGGTATTACAATTCCTAATTTTAATTGTTCTGGGAAAATCCCAGTTGTAACACTCAAGTTAAAGATATGTTTTAAAACATCAACAATATTGTATGATATTTTCTTTAACATAACGTTAGAGATTCCATCATGACCGGAAGAATTACTATTTTTCAAAGATTTGATTGCAATAAAAATTTCCGATCCTGAGATTGGCTCAAAAAAGAAGCTGTTGCTTCTCAAAAGAATCTTTAGCTACTCCAAAATCAGAGCAACAATCGCAAGGGGGTGTCAAATTTGGGGGAAAGTTTGACTTCACAATTGAAGTAAAGTATTCATTAAAATCATTAGCTATTTCTATGGGAACAGAAATATCAACGCCTTATTTTTGTAAAACAAAATGAGAATCTTGAATTTTTGTGTTTTTGACTAAGTTATTGTAATAATCGTCCCGACATTTGCGAATTTCACCATTGATTCGTTTGCATATTTGCTGAAAACGAGTATTCAAATTGGTGTCATATGGATGTTTGTTGCACTTTTTTCCTAATTTATTTTTCAACCTAATTCTATTCAAAAGGCATTTATTTATCCACGGTTTGAGTTTGATTTCTGATGCTTTTCATTAAAGCAGTATGTTGAGGAGTTAATGCATTGCATTAAATTATCTAAAAACAAGCCGTATGCCCTTGATACATTTTCTTCGGCGTATACATTGCTCCAAATATTTAAGCGAAGTTCATTATTTAGTTGATCAAAATTAATTTTTTCCACAACATGCCTATTTCTTTTTCTAACGTCTTTCTCAACCATTGTGTTTTTAAAGAGAATACCACTCATGCAGTGATCCGTGATACCCAGGTCCGAGTTAATAGCCGAACAGGCAGACCAAGAAGAACCAAAAAAGCGGCACAGTACGTGATCAAGACACGTACCTGCCACTGGTCTAGTAGCTTCGTTTATAAGGGAATATAATCCATGATCTGACAATACCATGTTATAATTATTAAGTACAGGGCTTGTACTTAATAGATCCAAATTAAAATCGCCCAAAATTACAAGATTAGTCGTTGATACACTACTTAATAGTGAATTGAACTCATCGATAAATAATTGAGCAGGTTGCGAGTGAAGTCTATAAATACAGACAAATACAAAGTTTAATTTGCAAATGCAGCACGAAACCTTTATAGCGTCAGCACTAGTGAGACTAAGTCGTTCAATTTTGCTACAGTCAAACGAATCATGAACAAAAACCCATACACCGCCAGCAGGATACGAATCATTAGCACTTGCATAGAATTTATAATTAGGTAAATTATATTCATCAATATCAAAAGAATATATCCAGATTTCTGATACAAAAATAAGGCTAGGTAGGTTCAGGAAAGCATCAAGATTTGTTGCCAATAGATCGAAATTACGACACAAACTACGTATATTTTGATGTACAGCATAAACAGATTTAAATTGATAAAAATTCGAATGAGTATTCAAATCAGAAATACTTCTAATGGTTGTTATGGGGGCTCTTCAGCTATAAGATCAATATTGTTATTTAAGTTATTAAACATAAGGCTAATAGGCAACAAATATATTTAGTTTTTTATTTTGTTGAGATCCTCAAAAGACCTTATAACACAGACATCACCATTATCAACCTTTTTTAGAAGTATAGTGGAATTTGGAATCCATAGGTACTTGAATCTTTTCTCTGTTTTTACTTTTTTTTCTGACATAAACAAATCCCTAGTATATTTGGTAAGGCGGTCATTTATGTAGATGTTTTGTTTTTTATCGCCACTAAAAACAGACGCATTTAACTTCCCTTTACATGTTTTTTTGCTCTGCATGATCTTCTTAACATCAAACGAAGAGAGTTTGGCACAAATAATATTGTCAACAGTGTTTGATGTTTTAATGCGCTTTACATAAAACTTACTAATTTCTTCTGCTGAGATAGTGAGATTAAGAGCTTCTCTAAATATTCTTTGCACACTCCTACATTTGCATTATCCACGTTAGGTACACCAACTAACTCAATGTCGTTCTCCAGTTGCTTTTGCTCTCTCCAGTTGAGTCTACTTTCCGGATTGTTTACTTTGATTTTTAGCTTTGCATTTTCTTCTTTCATTTCATTTATCGTTGACAGGTAATCGGTGTTTATTTTTTTAAAGCAATTATTTCTTCATAAAGGAGCTGAAGTGTAATGGTTTGGCGCAAAATTGTGCTTTGCTTGCAGTCACTTCGTTCGGCTCTTCATTGCTTTGTTGTTCTTGTTGTTGTTGTGGTTTTGTTACATGCTGTTGTTGTTGCATTTGTTTTTGCTGCATTTGGTTTCGTAAGAAAAGCTCTGCATTCTGCTGTTGCTGCGCATCTTTTGTTGTTGGCAATGACAAAGGCTGATTTTGAAGTGATCTGCGCCGAAGAGCATTGCACTTGTCGCATCTGAATTTTATGTTTTCAGCATTCGTATATTCAATGTCGTCTTTTTTAACATTCGCACAAGAATAATGAAAAGAGCTAGCGCAATCAGCACAAGTTACCTTTGAAAGATTCTTTCTATCGATTTTTTGTACACAAACCGAGCACTTCATATTTAATTTATTTTTTATTTTTTAATTTCAATACGGAGCAAAGAAAAATACGTGCGCACCCCACGACACTCAATTATCCACTGGAACCCTTCCTGGATGGTTTTTGAGATCCGTCCGGGAGCCGTCAAGGTAATTTCGGAACTTTTTCCGGACTATTTCGGAATCCCTTTGGTACACTTCAGGGATCATTTCTGTGTTGTTCTCTGGATAAGTCTAGAATCGTGTCGTTGTCATTTCGGGTTTTCTTGGGACTATTTCGGGAACTTTTGGAGACCCTTCCGGGGCGTTTATGGATGGTTTGCGAGATCCGTCCGCGATAGCGTCGGGGTAATTTCGTGGCTTTTTCTGGATAATTTCGGGATCATTTGGGGATCCTATCAGGTTATCAGCTCATTTAGTTCTTTTTTTACTCAATTACAAAAATAAAATGCATTAGACAGAAACACATTTTTAAGCAGATAACTTGATAAGCAGGCTAACGTGAATAGCCCATATATTTCATTTTCTCTTTGCGGACGGGCCGCGGGTAAAGGCTAGTGCATCTATATATTATGATGAATATCAAAAGGAGTGAAGTGCAAGGTCCCTGAAAAAGTTTAGGAAGATTTTATGGTGTCACCATAATATGTACATTAGACTGGGTCGATTTATTAACCGATATCGCGCATCGATTTTTCGATAGGTTTTGGGATCAGGAAAAAAAGTTCCACTACGCATACCCAAAAAAATAATTTTCGAGCAAAAAATATATATTTTTTTTCAAAAAACTGTAGTAAAAACGTTGACCATAACAGTTTTTCCGAAAAAAAAAAATTTTTTTTTGGGTTTTGGGGAGTGCTTTGGTCGAAAAATTGACAATTTCGCCACTTTTTTTCTGCAGGCGCGAAAAGTATTTTTTTAGGAACGCGTAGTGGAACTTTTTTTTCCTGAGCCTAAATACTATCGAAAAATCGATGGCGCGGTATCGGTTAACTTTCGTCCATACAAATTGACCCAGGCTAATGTACATGTACATGCGCTTGTGCATTTATGTATCATGGTGTACACCAAAACAAGTGCAGTGCTAAGTCCCTGACAAAGTTCAGGAAGATTTTATGGTGTCACCATAATATGTACATGTACGTGCGCTTGTGCATTTATGTATCATGGTGTACACCAAAACCAGTTCAGTGCTAAGTCCCTGACAAAGTTCAGGAAAATTTTATGGTGTCACCATAATATGTACATGTACATGCGCATGTGTATTTATGTATCATGGTGTACACCAAAACCAGTTCAGTGCTAAGTCCTTGACAAAGCTCAGGAAGATTTTATGGGGCCATCATAAAACATCTATGTACACGAGCTTGTACATATATGCATTATAGTGTACATCAGAAAGAATTCAGTGCCAGGCCCCTGACAAAGTTCAGGAAGATTTTATGGTGCCATCATAAAATATATATGTACATGCGCTTGTACATACATATATGCAAAATATTGTACATCAAAACGAGTTCAATGCCGGGCCCCTGACAAAGTTCAGGAAGATTTTTGGTGCCATCATAAAATATATGTGTACATGCGCTTGCACATATATGTATAATAGCGTACATCAAAACGAGTTCAGTGCCAGGCCCCTGACAAAGTTCAGGAAGATTTTATGGTGTCATCTTAATCTTAGTAATATTATAAATGCGAAAGTTTGATTGGTTTTATGTCCAGACGTTCGTCTTTGTGACTGAATCACCCCAGAACGGTTGCACGGATTTTGATGAAATATGGGACACAGACAATAGTCTACTGGCTAACAACTTTTCGCAAATGGATTGGGGGGGCGGTCCCCTCCGTCACCTCCCTCCATCCGCCCGCTTTCAATTGTTTTTATTAGCTTTACCTGTTTGTTTGTTTGTTTGTAACTCTTCATTCGCTTCAACGCCTTATTAACATGTTTTTATAATTAGCTTCATCTTATTTGCAATCCCGTTGGGGTTATTTCGGGAATATTCCGGGAACATTTGGATACCTTTCCGGGTGCATTTCTGGATGGTTTTCGGGATCCGTCCGCGATACCGTCGGGGTCATTTCGTGGCTTTCGATCATTTAGGGACCTTCTCAAGTTATCAGCTCATTTAGTCATTTTTTTACTCTATTACAAAAATAAAATACATTAGACAGGCAAACTTTGTTTAAACAGATAACTTGACAAGCAGGCTAATGTGAATAGCCCATATGCTTAATTTTCTCTTTGCGAACAGGGCCGCGGGTAAAGGCTAGTAAAATATATATCATATATATTTTAATAAATAATTTTTATAACTTTTAAACTTGGGTATACGCTTCTAATGTTTAGAATGAGCAAATTAACACTTGGCTATCGGTGTACTATATCACTCACCAAGTAGCAGTGACTCCACCTTTATTACTTATCTAAATGAAATCATCACTGAACATCTCAAGGAGGCGGATAATAATTTAATAATTGGTGATTTTAATATCAATGTAAATGTATCGTCAACATACTCAAACCAGCTAACAAGTTTATTTGCACAAATGGCAATGATACAAAGGATAAACTTCGACACAAGGATAACAGAGTACTCGTCTACAAGAATTGATTTGCTATTCAGTAACAATGATAAAGTTAAAGCAGTAGATATAGGTGAACATCGCATTTCTGACCATGAGACAATCCACTTCGAAGTGCCAACAACAAAGCTTTGTAAAATGAGAAGGTATGCTACTGTTACATGTTGGGAGTACTATAGTGCTGAAAATCTTTTAACTTTGCTACGAACATGCGATTTCAGCTTTATGTCAATTTCCGGAGTAGAAACTAAAACTAAAGCCCTAAACGAAGTTTTAACTGTGGCTATGCAAGCACTGACTTATATAAAGAGGACCCAAATACAGATAAGAAATAAGTGGCACGACCGAGAATTAACAAACCTGCAGAAAAGAAAAATAGAATCTTATAAAACTGCTCGAAATACTGGATTTTGGGACGAATATAACGTCATTAAGAAAATATATAAAAGAACCATAATTTATAAAAAAAAAGAAATACATGGAAGATAGAGTAATTCATAACAATGGCGATATGAAACGTATGTGGTAGTGTCTAAAAGACCTCGTCGAGCTTAATGATGTTAAAAAACATATCACTAAAATTGTAATTAACGGTGAATGCCTGGAAAATGAATATGATATAGCTAATGCCCTAAATAACTTTTTTATACAAAGTATTGTTGAAATTAATGATAGCATCGAAGAAATTGTAAATGGGGATGAAATAAGCGCAAATCATAGTAATCCATTTGAAACATTTAAATTTACTGACATTGTAGTGGACGATAATATTATTATCACAAAATCACTTAAAAACAAATATGGCGGCGACAAGCTTTTATCGGAGGGTGTCGTTAAAGATGCCATGACATATACTGCTAATTTCTACAAAGACATAATTAACGAATCCTTAAACAGCGGTATTGTACCTAGTTACTGGAAAATTTCCACAATAATACCTGTTGAAAAAGTAAAAAATACAATGAAACCTGAGGAACTACGTCCAATTAACACGTTAACTACAGATGAAAAAATTATGGAGACAGTGGTGAAGGATCAACTTGTGGCATACTTAGAGAAGCACAATGTGATTATCCCAGAAAAATCGGGATTCAGGAAGAGCCATTCTTGTGAAACAGCGTTGAATATGGTAATTGCAGATTGGAAAGAAGACATGGCGGACAAAAAATTTACGGTGTCTGTCTTCTTGGATTTAAAACGGGCTTTTGAAACTGTCGATAGATCTGAGCTATTGGACGTTATGTTTAAAATTGGTATAAGAGGAAAGGCGTTGGAATGGTTCCGGAGTTATTTGGGTGACAGAAAACAGAGAACGATAATTGGAAAGGAGGTTTCATCAGTGGTGTATGTTAACATTGGTTTACCACAAGGCTCGGTCTTGGCGCCAATATTGTTTACATTGTATATCAATGATATCAAAAGATGCTTAAAATATTGTAAAATACGTCTATTTGCGGATGATGCATTGCTTATCATAAGTGAAAAATATGCAGAATGTGCCATGCTGAAAGTACAAGAAGACCTGGACTCACTATACAAATGGTTATGCCTTAGAAAACTGAAATTAAATGTCGAAAAAACTAAGTTCATGATATTTTGTAAAAACACTAATATCATAAGTAACAATAGTTTAAATAATATTACGCCGAAGGTAAAAAACATGGAAATCCAAAGAGTAGACAAAATTAAGTATTTAGGAGTTTTGATTGATGATAATCTAAATTTTGGAGAGCATGTAACTTATCTGGAAAGGAAAATTGCACAGAAAATAGGCTTCATGTATAGAACATGTAAACATATCAGTCAAAGTCATAAAATATTGGTATATCGTTCAATTATTGAACCACACTTTATTTATTGTCCTACTATTCTGCTATTAAGTAATGATATATATATTAAGAAACTTCAAATACAGCAAAACAAGGCAATGCGATTTATTTTAAAATGTCCTCCAAGAACGCCAAAAATTGTAATGCTCAATAGATTAAACTGGCTTAGTATTAAACAGTCAGTTAGTTATTTCACATTGAAATTTATACACCAACTTAGGTTAGGAATGTTACCGAATTACCTAAGTAGTAAAATACATTATAATCATGAAATCCACAATTATGGAACAAGAAATTGCAATAATATATGACTGCCTAGAATAAGAACTGAGTTCGCCAAAAGGTCTCTTGAATATTTAGGGTATAAAATGTATAATGAGTTACCTTCTGATTTGAAAGACTGTGAAAAAATTAGTAAGTTCAAAGTAAAATTGTTTTTATATTGTACGTCACTAAATGTGACATGAGTATTTATGTTTAATCTCTTATTTTAACCCAAACTAGCTCTTAAAGACCGTAATAATAAATAAATAAATTGAACTCAAACTCGAAAAAATTGAAGATGAAGTCTTACAAAATTATGTTGCATTTTTTACAAACTTTGAATTTTCTTTTTCTTTTTTCTCAGCAATTGACTGGCAAAATTCAAAAAGCTATTATTTAACCCGAGCTCTAAAAAAAGGGAACATCAAGTTGTTAAAAATTGTGTTGAATCAATAACTAATTTTCGCTTTTAATTTTATTTCAGCAATGCAAATATTCACCTCAGCACTAGTGTCTTTCGTTAACCCGAGCTTTAAAAAAAGGAAGATTCAGACTTAGAGAATTTTGGTGAATTGATTTCTAATTTTGACTTTTATTTTATTTTTCTTTTCTTAGGAATCAAATACTTCAACCTTTCTTCACAGGATGCAACCATAACTTCAGTAAGCATAATTTTAGAAAAGGTAAATAAAGCCTGTCTCTGAAAGTTATACTGAATCTATAACTAATTTTGAAGTTTATTTTTTCTATTTTTCCAGTAGCAAACATATCTTCGGGACCATCATTACAACCACTTACGCTGATGTGGATCTGCTGGAAACGGAGAAAATTTTTTTTTGCATATTAGTTTAACTTATATAGCTAGAAATAATGTTAAGAAACTTTGTAAAGTTGTAATGATAGTGAATATTTTTCACTCACTGTAAACGAGTAATTAATGCTAGTATGTATCAAAAGAAAAGTAATTTGATTACTTTTCTTTCGATGCTACTATCGTTAAAATTTATAAACGATTTCTGAATTTTTTTTCAAATTTAGAGACACATATATATAACTAGGGAAAATGTTAAGAAATTTTATAAAGTTGAAAGTGAATATTTTTCACTTTTTGTAAACGAGTAATAAATGATGGTATATATCAAAAGAAAGGTAACTTCATTAATTTTATTTCGGTACTACTATCGTTTAAATTTATATCCAATTTTTTTTTAATCTTTGGAAAATAAGAGATACATGTATATAGCTAGGGAAAACTTGGTAAAATTTTGTAAAGTTGTAAGAAAAGTGTATGTTTTTCACTCCTTGCAAACGAGTTTCAAGTTTAAGCATATACCAAAAGAAAGATAATTAAATTAAAGTACAATAATAGTATTGTCGATCAAATCAAAAAGTCTTTTCCAAAATTTTGTATATTTTAGAAAAACATCTCTGTAGTAAGAAAATGTTTCCAAATTATACAAGTATTTTTCATTCATTGTGGCTTTTTGTTAAAAAGAACCGAATGGCTCTCTGATAAATACTAAAGTTTATTAAATCGAGTGATCAAAAAGCTAATAATTCCTTTATTAAATAATGGAATTTATTTATTTAAATATGTTCTTAGCACTTACAGATTGCAGAAGTATAAACGTATAAATAAATTAAATATAATAATTGAATACATAGTTGATTCAAAAAGTAGCTTTTTAAATAATTTTTTAATGAGTGTCTGGACATTTCGGTATCTACTTGTGAAGATAAAACATTAAATAGCGACATAAACTTATGAATCGGTTCATTCAAGCCATATGTGGTTCTTCGAAACCTAATGTGAAATACAGACATATCTCTGAGAGGTCTGGCAGGAGTGTTAAAATGTAGAAGCGATAATAATTCAGGTGAATCTATCCTGGTATTTATGATGTCGTTGATAAATTTGACGCCATGTATTTTCCTCCTACTAGAAAGGCTTTCTAAATTTAAGATTCTACACCGAAGGCTATATGAGGGCAAAGAGTGTGATGAGTACATTCGACGAAGCGCGTACCTGGTGAAGTTTTTCTGAACTCTCTCTATTCGGTCGGAACGTACGATAGGTCCCGGATCCCAAATAAAGCCTGCATATTCGATAAGGGATCGTACAAGGCTAGAAAAAGGACTTTTGAGAGTCAACGGGTCGAGAAATTCCCTTGAGTTTCTTTTTATGAAACCAAGTTTAGAATTGGCTGCGGATATTCCCGCTGTACCGTAGCGACTCGACTGTCATTTCAGTGTAACCCCATTTAATTTGTTGCGTCCCTCCCATAAATTGTCATCCTTCCAGCAGCTCCTTGCAGCGGGACTGCTCCATATTCTCTTGCTCCGGGAAGGTATCGAACCCAATCCGGGTCCGTCTTCTGACCCCGGTCCTGAGAAATGGTTTTGCTGCATCTGCCGGAAAAGAATCTTTTTAGGACGGTCATACTCTGTTCAGTGTGTCTCGTGTAAGGGATGGTTGCATCGGACAGGTTGTTCTGGGCTTGATCCCAAAACACGACGTCCACGTAACTTTTATAAATCTTTTGTGGCTCCTTGCTGTTCACGCCCAAGGGTGTCCCGTAGTCTACGCCTTAGCGCCCTCCCACTACCTTCCAGCAGCTCCGCTGCTCAGCAAGCCACAACAAGTACCCGCTGCTGCTCGCGCCCCACGACGCCAACAACTCAAACGGCTGCTACCACTCATAACTACTATCTCCGTAGTAGAGTCGGTAGGAATGCCGAGCATCAGCCCCTGTCCCCGTCTTCTTCCCCCCTCTTTTCCGGCAGCAATCGTGTAGGTCAGGGAAACATACTCTTAGTCCCTACCCCCGTTTGCACCCTTTGCCAGCACAAAATATATATGTTTGCGGCATCCGTCCAATGCAGTTCCTGTCTATCATTTCTAGATGGTTTTCGGGATCCGTCCGGGATCCCGTCAGGTTCATTACGGAACTATTTCGGGATCCTTTGGGGTACCTTCCGGCATCATTTCTATATGGTTTTGAGGATCCGTCCGGGATCCCGTCGGGGTCATTTCGGGAATTTTTCTCGACTAATACGGGATCATTTGGGGACGCTTTCGGTATCATTTCTGGATGGTTTTCGGGATCCGTCCGGTATCCCGTCGGGGTCATTTCGGAACTATTTCGGGATCATTTGGGGTACCTTCCGGCATCATTTCTAGATGGTTTTCGGGATCCGTCCGGGATCCCGTCGGGGTCATTTCGGTACTATTTCGGGATCATTTGAGGTACCTTCCGGCACCATTTCTAGATGGTTTTAGGGATCCGTGCGGGATCCCGTCAGGGTCATTTCGGGACTATTTCGGGATACCTTCCGGCATCATTTCTGGATAGTTTTCGGGATCCATCCGGGATCCCGACGGGGTCAATTCAGGACTTTTTCTCGACTAATACGGGATGATTTGGGGACCCTTTCGGCATTATTTCTGGATGCTTTTCTGGATCCGTCAGGAATCTCGTCGGGGTCATTTCGGGACTTTTTCGGGACTAATACGGGATAATTAGGGAAGCCTTTCGGCATCATTTCTGGATGGTTTTCGGGATCCGTACGGGATCCTGCCAGGGTCATTCCGGGACTATTTCGGGATCATTTGGGGTACCTTACGGCATCATTTCTATATGATTTTGAGGATCCGTCCGGGATCCCGTCGGGGTTATTTCGGGACTTTTTATCGACTGGTATCGGATCATTTGGGGACCCTTTCGGCATAATTTTTGGATGGTTTTCGGGATCCGTCCGGGATCCCTTCCGGGTCATTTCGGAACTTTTTCGGGACTATTTCGGGATCATTTGGGGTATTTTCCGGCATCATTTCTGTATGGTATTCGGGATCATTTGGGGTCCCTTCCGGCATAATTTCTGGATGGTTTGCGGTCATTTCGGGACTATTAGGGGATCATTTGAGGACATTCCGGCATCACTTCTGGATAGTTTTTGGGATCCGTTCGGGATCCCGTCGGGGTAATTTCTGGACTTTTCAGAGATTGTTTCGGGATTATTTTGGGCCCTTCCAAGATCATTTCTGGATGGTTTTCGAGATCTGTCCGGGATCCCGTCAGGGTTATTTAGGAGTCCGTTCGAGATCCCGTCAGGGTCATTTCGGGAATATTAGGGGATCATTTGAGGACCTTTCCGGCATCATTTCTGGAAAGTTTTCGGAATCCGTCTGGGATCCCGTCGGGGTCATTTCAGGACTTTTTCGGGACTAATACGGGATCATTTTGGGACCCTTCCGGAATCATTTCTGTATGGTTTTCGCGATCCGTCGTGGATCCCCTAAGGACCCTTCCTGGATATTTTCTGGATGGTTTTTGAGAACCGTCCGGGAGCCCGTCAGGGTCATTCGGGAATATTTCGGGATCATTTTGGTACCCTTCAGGCATCATTTCTTTGTGGTTCTCTGGATAAGTCTAGAATCGTGTCGTTGTCATTTCGGGTTTTTTGGGACTATTCCGGGAACGCCCCCCCCCCCCCTCCCATCCTTTCCCCTCTCGTGCAAAATCTATAAATTGTTATAACTCAATGTAAATTTTGTCCTAAAATCAATAATTTTTGGTATCTGGCTCATACAGATCGAGATCTAAACAATTTTGGAAAAACGATCAGTGGTACTCTCCTCCTCCCGCCATCCGCCCTCCTTCAATTGTTTTTATTAGCACGCTTTTATTAGCTTTACCTGTATGCTTCTTTGTAACTCTTCATTCGCTCCAACGCGCCTGTTGCCTTATTAACATGATTTTATAATTATCTTCACCCTATTTGCAATCCCGTTTGGGTTATATCGAGACCCTTCCGGGATCATTTCAGGACGGTTTTCGGGATCCGTCCGGGATCCCGTCCGGGTCATTTCGGAACTTTTTCTCGACTAAGACGGGATCATTTGGGGACCCTTTCGGTATCATTTCTGGATGGTTTTCGGGATCCGTCCGGATCCCGTCGGGGTCATTTCTGGACTTTTTCTCGACTGATACGGGATCATTTGAGGACCCTTTCGGCATCATTTCTGGATGGTTTTCGGGTTACGTCCGGATCCCGTCAGGGTCATTTCGGGGCCCTTTCTCGACTAATACGGGATCATTTGGGGACCCTTTCGGCATCATTTCTCGATGGTTTTCGGGATCCGTCCGGGATCCCGTCGGGGTAATTTCGGGACTTTTTCTCGACTAATACGGGATCATTTGGGGCCTTTTCGGCATCATTTCTGTATGGTTTTCGGGATCCGTTCGGGATCCCTTCAGGGTCATTTTGGAACTTTTTCTCGACTAATACGGGTTCCTTCAGGGATCCCGTCGGGGTCATTTCTGGACTTTTTCTCGACTAATACGGGATCATTTGGGGTAGCTTCCGGCATCATTGCTAGATGGTTTTAGGGATCCGTCCGGTATCCCGTCTTGGTCATTTCGGGACTTTTTCTTGACTTATACGGGATAATTTGGGGACCCTTTCGGCATCATATCTGGATGCTTTTCGGGATCTGTCCGGGAACCCGTCGGGGTTATTTCGGGACTTTTTCTCGACTAATACGGGATCATTTGGGGACGCTTTCGGCATCATTCCTGGATGGTTTTCGGGATCCGTCCAGGATCCCGTCGGGGTCTTTTCGGGACTATTTCGGGATCATTTGGAGTACCTTCCGGTATCATTTCTAGATGGTTTTCGGGATCCGTCCGGGATCCCGTCGTGGTAATTTCGGGACTTTTTCTCGACTAATACAGGATCATTTAGGGTAGCTTCCGTCATCATTGCTAGATGGTTTTCGGGATCCGTCCGGGATCCCGTCTTGGTCATTTCGCGACTTTTTCTCGACTTATACGGGATCATTTGGGGACCCTTTCGGCATCATATCTGGATGCTTTTCGGGATCCGTCCGGGAACCCGTCGGGGTCATTTCGGGACTTTTTCTCGACTAATACGGGATCATTTTGGGACGCTTTCGGCATCATTTCTGGATGGTTTTCGGGATCCGCCGGGATCCCGTCTTGGTCATTTCGGGACTTTTTCTCGACTTATACGGGATCATTTGGGGACCCTTTCGGCATCATATCTCGATGCTTTTCGGGATCCGTCCGGGAAACCGTCGGGGTCATTTCGGGACTTTTTCTCGACTAATACGGGATCATTTGGGGACGCTTTCGGCATCATTTCTGGATGGTTATCGGGATCCGTCCGCGATCCCGTCGGGGTCATTTCGGGACTATTTCGGGATCATTTGGGGTACCTTCCGGCATCATTTCTAGATGGTTTTCGGGATCCGTCCGGGATCCCGTCAGGGTCATTTCGGTACTATTTCGGGATCATTTGAGATACCTTCCGGCACCATTTCTAGATGGTTTACGGGATCCGTTCGGGATCCCGTCAGGTTCATTACGGAACTATTCCGGGATCCTTTGGGGTACCTTCCGGCATCATTTCTATATGGTTTTGAGGATCCGTCCGGGATATCGTCGGGGTCATTTGGGGACTTTTTCGGGATCATTTGGGGGCTCTTCTGGCATCATTTCTGGATGGTTTTCGGGATCCGTCCGGGATCTCGTCGGGGTCATTTGGGGACTTTTTCGGGATCATTTTGGGGCTCATCCGGCATCATTTCTGGATGGTTTTCGGGATCCGTCCGGGATCCCGTCGGGGTCATTTCGGGACTTTTTCGCGACTAATACGGGATCATTTGGGAACCCTCTCGGCATCATTTCTGGATGGTTTTCGGGATCCGTCCGGGATCCCGTCGGGGTCATTTCGGGACTTTTTCGCGACTAATACGGGATCATTTGGGAACCCTTTCGGCATCATTTCTGGATGGTTATCGGGATCCGTCCGCGATCCCGTCGGGGTCATTTCGGGACTATTTCGGGATCATTTGGAGTACCTTCCGGTATCATTTCTAGATGGTTTTCGGGATCCGTCCGGGATCCCGTCGTGGTAATTTCGGGACTTTTTCTCGACTAATACAGGATCATTTAGGGTAGCTTCCGTCATCATTGCTAGATGGTTTTCGGGATCCGTCCGGGATCCCATCTTGGTCATTTCGCGACTTTTTCTCGACTTATACGGGATCATTTGGGGACCCTTTCGGCATCATTTCTGGATGGTTATCGGGATCCGTCCGCGATCCCGTCGGGGTCATTTCGGGACTATTTCGGGATCATTTGGAGTACCTTCCGGTATCATTTCTAGATGGTTTTCGGGATCCGTCCGGGATCCCGTCGTGATAATTTCGGGACTTTTTCTCGACTAATACAGGATCATTTAGGGTAGCTTCCGTCATCATTGCTAGATGGTTTTCGGGATCCGTCCGGGATCCCGTCGGGGTCATTTCGGGACTTTTTCGCGACTAATACGGGATCATTTGGGAACCCTCTCGGCATCATTTCTGGATGGTTTTCGGGATCCGTCCGGGATCCCGTCGGGGTCATTTCGGGACTTTTTCGCGACTAATACGGGATCATTTGGGGACGCTTTCGGCATCATTTCTGGATGGTTATCGGGATCCGTCCGCGATCCCGTCGGGGTCATTTCGGGACTATTTCGGGATCATTTGGAGTACCTTCCGGTATCATTTCTAGATGGTTTTCGGGATCCGTCCGGGATCCCGTCGTGGTAATTTCGGGACTTTTTCTCGACTAATACAGGATCATTTAGGGTAGCTTCCGTCATCATTGCTAGATGGTTTTCGGGATCCGTCCGGGATCCCGTCTTGGTCATTTCGCGACTTTTTCTCGACTTATACGGGATCATTTGGGGACCCTTTCGGCATCATATCTGGATGCTTTTCGGGATCCGTCCGGGAACCCGTCGGGGTCATTTCGGGACTTTTTCTCGACTAATACGGGATCATTTGGGGACCCTTTCGGCATCATATCTGGATGCTTTTCGGGATCCGTCCGGGAACCCGTCGGGGTCATTTCGGGACTTTTTCTCGACTAATACGGGATCATTTTGGGACGCTTTCGGCATCATTTCTGGATGGTTTTCGGGATCCGCCGGGATCCCGTCTTGGTCATTTCGGGAATTTTTCTCGACTAATACGGGATCATTTGGGGACGCTTTCGGCGAGGTTATCAGCTCATTTAGTTCTTTTTTTACTCAATTACAAAAATAAAATGTATTAGACAGAAACATCTTTTTAAACAGATAACTTGATAAGCAGGCTAACGTGAATATCCCATATATTTAATTTTCTCCTTGCGGACGGGCCGCGGGTAAAGGCTAGTCTAATATATATTATAAATGGGAAAGTTTGGATGTTAAGATGTTTGGATGTTTAGATGTTTGGATGTTTGGATGTTTGGATGTTTGTCCAGACGTTTGTCTTTGTGACTCAATAACGCAAGAACGGCTGGACCGATTTGGATGAAATTTTGCACACATATAGCCAATAGTCCAGAAGGATCTACTAGCTATACATTTTTCAAAAGGGGCGTGGTCCCCGCCACCTAGGAACAGTTATAATTTAATTATTATATTTTTTCGTCTTTGCGACTGAATCACGCCAGAATGGCTACACGGATTTTGATGAAATTTGGGACACAGACAGTAGTCTACTAGCGAAATTTTTTTCGAACATGGAAAGAGGGGTGGGGGTCCCACGACCCTTCGAGAAATTATTTTTCATAATTTTTACACATTATAACTTTACGTATACTGGCCTTCACCAATATCACAGACTCAAGGGGTCAAATAAGTCGAGGGCTTACAAAGTAAGCAGTGACGACCTCCGCCCGCCCCCCTTTATCTCCCCCTCTGGTGTAAAATCCATAAATTGTTATAACTCAATCTAAATTTTCTCCTAAATCAATAGTTTTTGGTATCTGGTACATACAGAACGAGATCTAGACAATTTTGGAGGAACGATCAGTGGTCCTCTCCTCTACTCCCGCCATCCGCCCTCCATCAATTGTTTTTATTAGCACGCTTTTATTAGCTTTACCTGTATGTTTCTATCTAACTTTTTATTCGCTCCAATGCGCCTGCTGCCTTATTAACATGGTTTTATAATTAGCTTCACCTTATTTGTAATCCCGTAAGGGTCATATCGAGACCCTTCCGGGATCATTTCTGGATGGTTTTCGGGATCGGTCCGGGATTACGCCGGGGTAATTTCGGGACTTTTTCGGGACTATTTCGGGATCATTTTGGGACCCTTCCGGGATCATTTCTGTATAGTTTACGGGATCCGTCCGGGATCCCGTCGGGGTTATTTTGGAACATTTTCGGGACTATTCCGGAATCATTTCGGGACTATTTCGCGATCATTTGGGGACCCTTCCGGCATCATTTCTGGATGGTTTTCGGGATCCGTGCGGGATCTCGTCGGGGTCATATGGGGAATTTTTCGGGATCATTTGAGGGCTCTTCCGGCATCATTTCTGGATGGTTTTCGGGATCCGTCTGGGATATCGTCGGGGTCATTTGGGGACTTTTTCGGGATCATTTGGGGGCTCTTCTGGCATCATTTCTGGATGGTTTTCGGGATCCGTCCGGGATCTCGTCGGGGTCATTTGGGGACTTTTTCGGGATCATTTTGGGGCTCATCCGGCATCATTTCTGGATGGTTTTCGGGATCCGTCCGGGATCCCGTCGGGGTCATTTCGGGACTTTTTCGCGACTAATACGGGATCATTTGGGAACCCTCTCGGCATCATTTCTGGATGGTTTTCGGGATCCGTCCGGGATCCCGTCGGGGTCATTTCGGGACTTTTTCGCGACTAATACGGGATCATTTGGGAACCCTTTCGGCATCATTTCTGGATGGTTTTCGGGATCCGTCCGGGATCCCATTAGGGTAATTTCGGGACTATTAGGGGATCATTTGGGAACCTTTCCGGCATCATTTCTGGATAATTTTCGGTATCCGTCCGGGATGCCGACGAGGTCATTTCGGGATTATTTCGGGATCATTTGGGATACCTACCGGCATCATTTCTGGATGGTTTTTGGGATTCGTCCGGGATCCCGTCGGGGTCATTTCGGGACTTTTTCTCGACTAATACGGGATCATTTGCGGACCCTTTCGGCATAGTTTCTGGATAGTTGTCGGGATCCGTTCGGGATCCCGTCACGGTCATTTCGGAACTATTGGAAGATCATTTGAGGACCTTTCCGGTATCATTTCTGGTTAGTTTTCGGGATCCTTTCCGGGTCCCATCAGGGTCATTTCGGGACTTTTTCGGCATCATTTAAGATTGGTTTTCAGGATTCGTCCGGTATCCGTCAGGGTAATTTCTGGACTTTTCCCAGACTATTTCGGGATAATTTTGGGACCCTCCCAAGATCATTTCTGGATGGATTTCGGGATCTGTCCGGGATGCCGTCAGGGTCATTTTGGGACTATTAGGTGATCATTTGAGGACCTTTTTGGCATCACTTCTGGATGGTTTTCGGTATCCGCTCAGGATCCCGTCGGAATTATTGCGGGACTTTTTCGGGATCATTTGGTGTCCCTTCCGGCATCATTTCTGGCTGGTTTTTGGGATTCGTCCGGCATCCCGTCGGGTTCATTTCGGGACCTTTTCTCGACTAATACGGGATCATTTGCGGGCCCTTTCGGCATCATTTCTAGATAGTTGTCGGGATCCGTTCGGGATGCCGTCACTGTCATTTCAGGACTATTAGGGGTTCATTTGAGGACCTTTCCGGCATCATTTCTGGATAGTTTTCGGAATCCTTTCGGGGTCCAGTCAGGGTCATTTCGGGACTTTTTCGGGATCATTTAGAGATGGCTTTCAGGATTCGTCCGGGAACCTGTCAGGGTAATTTCTGAACTTTTCCGAGACTATTTCGGAATAATTTTGGGACCTTCCCAAGATCATTTCTGGATGGATTTTGGGATCAGTCCGGGATGCCGTCAGGGTCATTTTGGTATTAGGTGATCATTTGAGGACCTTTCCGGCATCACTTCTGGATGGTTATCGGTATCCGATCAGGATCCCCTCGGAATCATTGCGGGACTTTTTCGGGATCATTTGGGGTCCCTCCCAAGATCATTTCTGGATGGATTTCGGGATCTGTCCGGGATCCCGTCAGGGTCATTTAGGGGTGCGTTCGAGATCCCGTCAGGGTCATTTCGGGACTTCTTCGGGAATATATCGGGATCATTTCTGGATGGTTTATGGGATCCGTCCATGACCCCTTAAGGGTCATTTCGGGACTATTAGGTGATCATTTGAGGACCTTTCCGGCGTCACTTCTGGATGATTTTCGGTATCCGTTCGGGATCCCGTCGGAATCAATGCGGGACTTTTACGGAATCATTTGGGATTCCTTCCGGCATCATTTCTGGATGGTTTTCGGGATTTGTCCGGGATCCCCTCGGGGTTATTTCGGGACCTTTTCGGGGCTAATACGGGATCATTTGGGGATCCTCTAGGGGTCGTTTCGTGACTTTTTCTGTATTATTTCGGGATCATTTTGGGACAATTTCGGCATAATTTCTTGATGGTTTGCTGGATCCATCAGGGTCATTTCGGGACCATTTTGGGATCATTTGGGGACCCTTCCGAGATCATTTCTGGATCCGTCCGGGATGCCGTAGGAGCCATTTCGGGATTTTTTTGTTACTTTTCCGGGATAGTTTTTGCACCCTTACGGGATCATTTCTGGATCTGTGCGGGATCCCATCTGGGTCAATTCCGGACTATTTCGGGATCATTTTGGAATCCTTCCGGAATCATTTCTGTATGGTTTTCGCGATCCATCGTGGATCCCCTCGGAGCCATTTCGGAACTTTTTCTGGAGTTAGTCGGGATAATTTAGGGACCCTTCCTGGATATTTTCTGGATGGTTTCTGAGATCCGTCCGGGAGCAGGATAATTTCGGAACTTTTTCGGGACTATTTCGGGATCAATTTGGTACCCTTCAGGCATCATTTCTGTGTGGCTATCTGGATAAGTCTAGAATCGTGTCGTTGTCATTTCGGGTTTTTTTGGGACTACTTCGGGAACTTTTGGAAACACTTCCGGGGCGTTTCTGGATGGTTTTCGGGATCCGTCCGCGATAGCGTCGGGGTCATTTCGTGGCTTTTTCTGGATAATTTCGTTATCATTTTGGGATCCTATCAGGTTATCAGCTCATAAAGTTCTTTTTATACCTTTCATGAAAATGAAATGGTATATTAATTTCGTCACGAAACCGAAAATTGTAAGTCCTTAAAGGAAAATAGATAGACCCACCATTAAGTATACCGAAATAATCAGGTTGAAGAGCTGAGTTGTTTTAGCCATGTCCGTCTGTCCGTCTGTCTGTTTGTATGCAAACTAGTCCCTCAATTTTTGAGATATCTTGATAAAATTTGGTGAGCAGGTGTATTTGGGTGTCCGATTAGACATTTGTCGGAACCGACCGGATCGGACCACTATAGCATATATCCTCCATACAACCGATTTTTCAGAAAAAGAGGATTTTTGTAATATCTTACCCAATTTAACAGATTGAAGCTTCAAACTTCACCATAGACTCTCGTTGCCTGAAAAAAATTTATGAGATCGGTCGTATATATAGTATATATCCCCCACAACCGATTGTTCAGATAAGGAACTTTTCGTAATTACTGCCCTATTTTAAGAGCTAGAGGCTTCAAATTTCAGCGAATGCTTACGTATATAGCATATATTGTTGTCTGAAAAAATCATAAAGATCGGTGGTATATATAGTATATATATGGTGGTATATATAGTATATATATATAGTATATATATATATATATTTTCGCAAATTTTAGCCCCATTTTAACAGCTAGAAGCTTCAAATTTCACCGAATATTTACTTATATAGCATATATTGTTGTCTGAAAAAATCATAGAGATCGGTTGTATATATAGTATATATCTCATACAACCGATTGTTCAGATAAGAAACTTTTCGCAATTTCTACCCCATTTTAACAGCTATAAGCTTCAAATTTCACTGATTGCTTACGTATATAGCATATATTGTTGTCTGAAAAAATCATAGAGATCGGTTCTATATATAGTATATATCTCATACAACCGATTGTTCAGATAAGAAACTTTTCGCAATTTCTACCCCATTTTAACAGCTAGAAGCTTCAAATTTCACCAACTGCTTACGTGTATAGCATATATTGATGTCTGAAAAAATCATTGAGACCGGTGATATACATAGTATATATCTCATACAACCGATTGTTCAGATAAGAAACTTTGCGCAATTTCTGCCCCGTTTTAACAGTTAGAAGCTTCAAATTTCACAAAATGCTTTCGTATATAGCATATATTGTTGTCTGAAAAAATCATAGAGATCGGTGGTATATATATTATATACTTCATATAAACTGTCATATTGACCCCTTTTTTACGGCTAGAAGCTTCAAGATTCATCAAATTTCATCAAATAGTTACGTTTACGTCATATATTTTTGAAATACGTGATTCGTAGCCTTAGTTTTTACATGCAGACCACAAAAAACGTGAAGCTTTGCATCCTCACACAGGTTACCTACCTATTTTTATACTCAGTTGAGCAGAGCTCACAGAGTATATTAAGTTTGATTGGATAACGGTTGGTTGTACATATATAAAGGAATCGAGATAGATATAGACTTCCATATATCAAAATAATCAGGATCGAAAAAAAATTTGATTGAGCCATGTCCGTCCGTCCGTCCGTCCGTTAACACGATAACTTGAGTAAATTTTGAGGTATCTTGATGAAATTTGGTATGTAGGTTCCTGAGCACTCATCTCAGATCGCTATTTAAAATGAACGATATCGGACTATAACCACGCCCACTTTTTCGATATCGAAAATTTCGAAAAACCGAAAAAGTGCGATAACTCATTACAAAAGACAGATAAAGCGACGAAACTTGGTAGATGGGTTGACGTTATGACGCAGAATAGAAAATTAGTAAGATTTTGGACAATGGGCGTGGCACCGCCCACTTTTACAAGAAGGTAATTTAAAAGTTTTGCAAGCTGTAATTTGGCAGTCGTTGAAGATATCATGATGAAATTTGGCAGGAACGTTACTACTATTACTCTATATGTGCTAAATAAAAATTAATAAAATTGGATGAAGAACACGCCCACTTTTTAAAAAAAAAATTTTTTAAATTCAAATTTTAACAAAAAATTTAATATCTTTACTGTATATAAGTAAATTAAGTTAAAATTCAACTCCAGTAATGATATGATGCAACAAAATACAAAAATAAAAGAAAATTTCAAAATGGGCGTGGCTCCGACCATTTTCATTTAGTTTGTCTAGAATACTTTTATTGCCATAAGTCGAACAAAAATTTACCAATCCTTCTCAAATTTGGTAAGAGCATAGATTCTATGACGGTTACTGTTCTCTATGAAAATGGGCGAAATCGGTGGAAGCCACGCCCAGTTTTTATACACAGTCCACCGTCTGTCCTTCCGCTCGGCCATTAACACAATAACTTGAGCAAAATCCGATATATCTTTACTAAACTTAGCCCACGTACTTACCTGAGCTCACTTTTTCTTGGTATAAAAAATGGGCGAAATCTGACCATAACCACGCCCACTTTATCGATATCGAAAATTACGACAAATGAAAAAAATGCCATAATTCTATACCAAATACGAAAAAAGTGATGAAACATGGTAACTGGATTGGTTTATTGACACAAAATATAACTTTAGAAAAAACTTTGTAAAATGGGTGTGACACCTACCATATTAAGTAGAAGAAAATGAAAAAGTTCTACAAGGCGAAATCAACAGCCCTTGGAATCTTGGCAGGAATACTGTTAGTGGTATTGCATATATAAATAAATTAGCAGTACCCGACAGATGATTTTCTGGATCACCTGGTCCACATTTTGGTCGATATCGCGAGAACGCCTTCACATATACATCTAAGGGCCACTCGCTTTTAAAACACTCATTAATACCTTTAATTTGATATCCATATCGTACAAAAACATACCAGAGTCACCCCTGTCCCACCCTAATGGCGATATCTCGAAAAGGCGTCCACCTATAGACCTAATGCCCCCTCCCTCTTAAAATGCTCAGTAACACCTTTCGTTTGATACCCATATCGTACAAACATTCTAGAGTCACCCCTGGCCCACCCTAATGGCGATATCTCGAAAAGGCGTCCACCTATAGACCTAGTGTCCACTCCCTCTTAAAATGCTCAGTAACACCTTTCGTTTGATACCCATATCGTACAAACATTCTAGAGTCACCCCTGGCCCACCCTAATGGCGATATCTCGAAAAGGCGTCCACCTATAGACCTAATGCCCACTCCTTCTTAAAATGCTCAGTAACAGCTTTCGTTTGATACCCATATCGTACAAACATTCTAGAGTCATACCTGGCCCACCCTAATGGCGATATTTCGAAAAGGCGTCCATCTATAGAACTAAGGATTACTCCCTTTTAAAATACTCATTACCACCTTTCATTTGATACCCATATCGTACAAACACATTCTAGAGTCACCCTGGCCCACCCTAATGGCGATATCTCGAAAAGGCGTCCACCTATAGACCTAATGTCCACTCCCTCTTAAAATGCTCAGTAACACCTTTCGTTTGATACCCATATCGTACAAACATTCTAGAGTCACCCCTGGCCCACCCTAATGGCGATATCTCGAAAAGGCGTCCACCTATAGACCTAATGTCCACTCCTTCTGAAAATGCTCAGTAACACCTTTCGTTTGATACCCATATCGTACAAACATTCTAGAGTCACCCCTGTCCCACCCTAATGGCGATATCTCGAAAAGGCGTCCACCTATAGACCTAATGCCCACTCCCTCTTAAAATGCTCAGTAACACCTTTCGTTTGATACCCATATCGTACAAACATTCTAGAGTCACACCTGGCCCACCCTAATGGCGATATCTCGAAAAGGCGTCCACCTATAGAACTAAGGATTACTCCCTTTTAAAATACTCATTACCACCTTTCATTTGATACCCATATCGTACAAACACATTCTAGAGTCACCCTGGCCCACCCTAATGGCGATATCTCGAAAAGGCGTCCACATATAGACCTAATGCCCACTCCCTCTAAAAATGCTCAGTAACACCTTTCGTTTGATACCCATACCGTACAAACATTCTAGAGTCACCCTTGGTCCAGCTTTATGGCGATATCTCGAAAAGGCGTCCACCTATAGAACTAAGGATTACTCCCTTTTAAAATACTCATTACCACCTTTCATTTGATACCCATATCGTACAAACACATTCTAGAGTCACCCTGGCCCACCCTAATGGCAATATCTCGAAAAGGCGTCCACCTATAGACCTAATGCCCACTCCCTCTTAAAATGCTCAGTAACACCTTTCGTTTGATACCCATATCGTACAAACATTCTAGAGTCACCCTTGGTCCACCTTTATGGCGATATCTCAAAAAGGCGTCCACCTATAGAAC